>NC_044980.1:114027776-114724442 GCF_008728515.1 Papio anubis
CTTACCAACAGTGTGAATAGTAGGTGGTTAAAACTCCCATGCATTCTTTGCCCAACCATCCTTTATGCTCAGTTCTATTCCTTCCACTTAAAAGAAGCATTTCTCATTGTAGTGGAGGACACAATCGTCTCTCTTCTCAAATACCAGATTAGTGCCCTTAATTTCAGCCCTTCCAACACATTCTTTTGTCCCTTATAAGACCAACTTGCCATTGTGTCTGCTTAATACACTGGACTTGTTATATTTTTGAGACTAGTTACTGAGTTTGTTGCTTCTTTGTTCTACACAGTCCTTTACATTGAAAATGCAGTAAGTACGAAATAAAATTGATTTGTAGATAAAAAGTCAGATGGTTTATTTCTTAAACTGGACCTCACCTTCCTTTCCAATTTAGACCATCTTTTTTTTTTTTTTTTTTGTAATAAGTCTTGCTTGTGGATCATAAGTGAAAATAAGTATATATTCCCCATGACTACTAGCATATAAATAATGCTTGAAAGCATATATTCTATTAACAGTGAATCAACTGCATTATTTTTATTATTAGAGACAGAATAATTTACTATTCTGTATTAATATTAGTTGTATTACTGTTTTACTCTTTATTATTTGGAGTCTTATTTCTCTTGCTGGCCCCAGTTCCCATTCCTTAATTATGTGCAAACACCAACCTGAGCCCTGAGCCCTTGCCTTAGATCTATTCTTTTTCTATATACTTTCCTTAGGTGAACAGATCATGTGTTAAGTCTCAGTTCTTACTTCATAGTGAGATACACCAACTTTCACATGAAATTGCAGTCCTCTATCTGTGCTATGCATTAATTTATAAGAAGAAATAGTGAATTCACACTCTTCATTTTAAAATTTAACTCATTTTTTCACATAACTTATTTCATTTTTAACATTTTAAACAGAAACATAATCACTCTGCTAGGTATTTATGCTAAAATGTTGGAATCATCTTTGATTCTTTCTTTTTCTTCCATTTTTCTGTAATCACATAAGTAGCAATCCTTGGAGAGGCAAATACAAAGACTGGACTGACTGGAAAAAATAATTCTATAAGGGAGAGATAATTCTTTAGGGGCTTCACATAATGTAAATATTGGGAAGCAGAATATATTTATTTTATGTATTTAAATGCAGTGCTCTCATTCACCCACACTTGAATGACTACTGTGAACAGAAAGAGACATGTCATCATTTTTGTGTTACTTCAGTTTCTCTTCTCAAGTAACCTTACATAACTTAATACTATTTACAAACTAATTTTAATCAAATGTCAAAAATATTTATCTTTATAACCTTCTCCCTAAAATTAATTATGCTTTTTCTGAGTATTAGTACTATATAAAATTATGTTTATTAATAAAATAGAAGAAAGAAAAATGATAAACACGAATTTTGTTTACTTTGTAGACTTGCTTTGAAATAATTGGAAAAATTATTATGCAATTATTTTGATACCCTGATTGTCTTTGTTATTGGCTGTCAGAGAATTAGCAGTCAACCAGAAAGTACAGGTAGACTGTGAAAACATTTAAAATGGAACAATGTTATTACCTGTGAAATTAATTTAGAATGTGAACTCACTTTACCTACTTGTCTTCTTAGAGGCACACACAAAAGTATAGATTTAAATACGCCAAGGGTATAGACTTTCTTTATGAGACTATAGCAAATCTCACAGACAACCCATAGATACAATAATTCAAAAGCAATATTAATGATTTCATCACAATTTGAAATACATTAGCAGCAATATTTCCATGGACATGTGTGAATTCTGTTCTCTATTACAATAGAGAACATGTGCTTTATAAACGTTGTCTTCCCTGAGGTTAAACATGTACTTAAATGCAAGTAATTAATTTAATACATTTTAAAGGGTCATGTGAAATATGGCTATCTGCAAGTAGGAATCATTAAAAATGCTTATTTCCTATGAATATTTGGAAGTAAGTTACACAGTGATGTTATTTGTTCAGAAATAACTTTATGACTTCAATTGTATCATGGATTTCGGTAATATGTTTTCAAGGAAAACAAGATAGACCTGTTTAAAGGAAATATTTGCAGACAAATTTTGAAAAACAATAATGACAAATATAAACACAATAAAATTGAGACAAAGAATAGGATATGCACACATACATATGTTTACATTTACTATGGATTACTGATTAATCTCTCAATGGCTGCCATAAGTGACCTCAAGTGTAGGCTATTAAAAGGACAACCGTAGTAGTTAAGTCTTTCTGAAAACTGGTTAGAGTTCAGCAAATCTTTTCCATGATTTTTCTTGGATTTGGCTGATTAATGCTGAGGACTAATGAAGATTTAGGTTGGTTTTGTCTATATATCTAAATCTTAGTCAAGAGAGGAGGATTAGAGGAGTGGAAATCTATTAGCACATTTCCTGAAGTAAGGGACTCAGTGAATTTTTCAATTCAACTCTCTGTATTTTTTAAAAAATAAAAACTCACTCAAATAAGAGTTTTAAACCTTTTCCATCAGAGCTAAGTACAAAGTAGATTGGAATGGTAAAGATATGTACCATTCTTCATTTCTCAGTTCATTTTCAATTATTGTTCTCTCCACATATTCCTTCATCCTTCATATTAATTTTATAAGCTGCTGAGATAGCACATATGGTTGAATTATGTAATCAAACTGACATGAATCAGAGATGAAATCCAGTATCAAGATTTAATAATTATTTCAAAGGTACAAGTAATTACGAAATAAAATGTCATGTATAAAAAAATGCAAATTAGAAGGAGATTTAATTTCATAGTTATTGGATTGATGATAAGGAAAGAATGGGAACATAGAGGGAAATAGGACCTTTCAAACAATTTTGTAAAGATGGAAATTTGCACAAAGTTATACAGCATAATTTTACCATGTATGTATTTCAAATTTTAAAATGTGCATACTCTTTTACTGAAATATATATATTATATATATATATACACACACACACACACTGGAGCACAGCAGAATTACATACAAGTATAGTGAAAGCAATGTGAGTACAGAAAAATAGAAAACAAATATATCAGAAAGATATTTCATTCAGTTTATATATTCTCCAAGAATACAGAGCTGTATAAGAATATGTTTCTAAGCTTTAAAATATTAATAGTTGCAACAAATAAGATAAAATATTATGCCATTTGTTTATGTACTCACATGAGCATATATTTATATATTTCTATAAATTTATAGAAAGCTAAGTCAAGAAACAGTTACCTCAAGTGTACAAGCTAAAATAAGAGAGATAATGATTGTATAAAGGAAACATCAACAGAGGTCTCTATTAATCTATACTCTCATATTTTTATGACCAAAATGTATTATGTCTATAATAATAAAATTTAAAAAATAATTTTCAGCGAAGATGTTATCATTTCATTGAAAATTTTAGAAAAATAAACAAGGAAAGCCAATAGAGAAAATAGTAATAATAATAAAATCCAAACTTAATAAGTGAGAAAAGCAGTGAAAATGAAAAGTAAATTCAAGAGCTTTTTGTTTGAAGAAACCAGTAAATAGAAAACAAATAGTTACGAACACAAATAAAGTTAATGATGTTTTATAACAGAAATGAATATTAAAGTAAATGTGTAAATATTATTTTATAGTCACAAACACTGTACTCAGCCTGTAAATTTGTTGTCTTATCTTTATTTAGAATGACAACAGGATGTTCTTACTTACTGACAATATCAAGATATGTAGCAAACATATATCTTTTAACATAAGTATTGAAAAGTCAGTAGTGCAAAATGAAATCATTTTAGAAGTTGAAGGTTCACAACCGCAAAATCAATATCTGATATTAGTTTTGTCTTTGAGGCAAAAGAAAAACTAATATTCACTGTATTCATTTTAATTCAGAAAGACCCAAATCATCCCAAATACTGGTAGTACACAAGTCTCAGCAATTTTTGATTCATATATATGTAGAATGCACCAGAGCAGAAAAGTTTTCTTTTTTCTTTTTATGTTTTTTTTGAAACAGGATCTCACTCTGTTGCCCACATTGGAGTGCAGAGGCACGATCATGGCTCACTTCAGCCTTGACCTGTGGGGCTCAGAAAATCCTCTCATGTTAGCCTCCCAACTGGCTAAGATCACAGGTGAGGGCCAACATACCTGCTAATTTTTAAATTATTATTTGTAAAGACGAGGACCCCTTATGTGGCCTATGATGATCTTGAGCTCCTGGCCACAAGAGATTCCTCCCGCCTTGTCCTCTCAAAGTGCTGGGATTATAAATGTAAGCCCTAGCACCTGGCCAGAAAAATTTTCTGAATGATTTTTCCCTTTGTGTTCCATACACAACTAATAAATTTATTCCATGCATTTGTATCTGTTCTGGCATTGTCAGGTGCTCAGATGAGACACATCGCACTCCAAGAGTGAGTTCCAGTCTGAACAATATCTTAATATCATCCAGATGGTAGGGTCTCTGACAAATAGTCTGGCTCGAACACTGAGGACAGGTGTGGGTAGATCCATCTAGGCTCAGCTCAGCTGTTGGCAGAGAACCAATAACTGGAATATAATTTCCCAAGGTGGCAATGATTTGTGTCAGGTTGAGCAAAGTAAAACATAATGTAGTTTCTAGAAACTACATGATTTTGTTCAAATTATTCATTTGACTATGTCTTGTTTTTAATAGTTAACTGTAAGATACTGTTATACTCAATTAATTAATTTTATTATTTATTTTTAATTGACAATAAAGGTGATGCACATTTGTGGTAGGCAACATGATGTTTTGAAATATATGTGCATTGTAGAATAACTAAATCAAGCTAATTTATATTTGCATTACCTCGTGTACTGATTTCTTTGTATGTGTGCGTGCACGTGTGTGGTGAGATACCAATTAATTTAGCATTTTGTTATTTTTTATGTTTTTCAGTGAGACAAGGTCCCTAGATCTATAAGTGATTTCTGTCTTACTGGTTGATATGGTTTGGCTGTATCCTCACCCAAATCTCAACTTGAATTGTATCTCCCAGAATTCCCGTGTTGTGGGAGGGACCCAGGGGAAGGTAATTTAATCAGGGGGGTCAGTCTTTCCTGTGCTATTCTCGTGATGGTGAATAAGTTTCACGAAATTGGGCTTCTCAGGGCTTTCCGCTTTTGCTTCTTCCTCATTTTTGCTCTTGCTGCGACCATGTAAGAAGTGCATTTCACCTCCTGCCATGAATCTGAGGCCTCCTCAGCCATGTGGAACCGTAAGTCCAGTGAAACCTTTTTTTCTTCTCGTTCTCAGGTCTTTATTAGCAGGGTCAAAGCAGACTAATACACTGGTCATCTGGATAAGGTTTTATGGAGCCCAATCTTTTCATAACGTAAAGCAGAAGACACCTTTTTATTATTATACTTTAAGTTCTAGGGTACATGTGCACAACGTGCAGGTTTGTTACATATGTATCCATGTGCCATGTTGGTGTGCTGCACCCATTAACTGGTCATTTACATTTCTAATGAGAGGCTGAGTAGGATAACACTAGCGGGAGTTTGGAGATCTTATGTTAAGGTAAGCATACTTGCTCTGGCTCACTCTGGGCCAACAGGCCATACATTTATGGAAAAAGCAAGCAGGACTGATAAAATTCAAGGTAATACTCCATAATGAAGCATCTGAGGAGACTTCTAGGGCAGGTGTTAAATATTTTAGTTCTCCAAGCCTTACACAGGAAAATATGATTAAGAATGATTACAATCTATCTCTCAGCAAGAGTAATCCCCTGCTACTCCAAAGACTACCAGCCTTGACATCACCTGGGAGCCTGTTAAAAATGCAGAATTTCAGGTCCCACCCCAAACCTACTAAATCAGAATCTGAAATAGTATAACTTTAAATAATACCAATAATAATAATAAAGAGGAAGGAGGAAAAATTTGGGAGGTGAGATATGTTTATGGCTTTGATGGTGGTGATAGCTTTACAGATGCAAACTCATCAAGATGTATGCATTAAATATGTGCATTAAATATGTCAACCATACCTCAGTGGTTGAATGAAATAGATGAATAAAACTTGTTCAAGTGATATGTATGTATATCAGTTTGAGAAACACAGTTCTTACATACCTCATATACAGCAAATAGTTGGCCTATGCCACTGAAGAATTTTTGAAGCATTTACTGTAAATTCATCATTTATTTGCCAACAAACAATTAAATATCTAAGACTAGTTTAGTCTAGAAGGATAGAAATCATTGACAATAGCACAGGCCAGAGTACAGCTTTTAACACCCGCTTTTCCAAAACATATAGGTATGATTATAATCGGAATTAGTTGTTTTCCTTTTCCCATTTTATCTGGTGGTGATAAGGAGTTTAAGTATGTGTGCCCTTTGATATGTGAATATTAATATTTTCTTTGTGATGTCCAAATGAGGTGATGTCATGCTTGTTTGTTTCTTTGTGTGGAAAATACTGTGTAGTTGGAGGCATGTGTCTAACTTTCTGATTGTTACTATCAGAGCAATTTCCAAGAAAATCTGGTATGGTCTGTTTCAGCAAAGGTCAAGAGGCTTTAATATGTATTCCTGGGTCAAGACAAAGTAGATCATGTTGTATAAGAGGACATTATTGTGTAGGATCTTCAGGGAAAGTGACTTGACTTATAAATGATAAATCAAAGGCAGTGCAAATGATCTTGACAATATACAGCTATTTTATTACTGGAACATGTATTTGTGATTTGTTAAAGGTCTGGAGGAAAGGCAAGCAATTTCTAAAGCTGTCTATGGTTATTTTGTAAGAATATAATACTGTTTTTCCCTTTGGTATGGTTCTTATACTTTTGAGGGCAAAAGTTATTTTTTTCAGGACATTTTAAATTTGTGTTGTTACAATTTTTAGTCCCTTTGTTCTTTATCATCTCATTTCTCCTTTTAACTTTTTCCAAAATTGAGAGAGATGATTAAAATGCAGGAATTTGTTTTATATATATATATATGAATGATATGAAAGTACAGACAGAGTAAGGAAGGAATTAAATAACTCCTTTTTTGTTGTTTTGGGTTTTTGTTTTTAGTAACTTACATAATAAACTCTTGATGCAAGAAAAGCATTGATTAACATATAAGTTAAACATACATTTGATGCACAAGATTCGTATCCATTTATCTCGAGATGTTATACAAAATCCATTTTTAAGTTTAGGAAAGGATGCAAGGGATAGGACTTGCCATTAAATAATGGCATAAGTTATGTGCTGACAATCAGCTCTTCAGACAACAAGTAAAAACTCTGGTTGATAATTTGTAATGTTTGCTGACTTAGGTGGTGTATATATATATTACTGATGATTTCAACTAACGATGTTTTGCAACTAGTTTGCAAAATTCCTGAACATTGAACCACTGACTCACAAGCTGATAGAAAGCGGCTCTTGCACACCACTGGTTGTAAGAACTGCTTCACCTACATTCTGAGCCTAACAGAGGTATACAGAACAAAATTCAAAGAAGTTTGCATATATTTTGTTACAGTGAGCATTTTTTACCCTAACTTATCAGTGTTCATTTGTTAATTTAAGACAGAGTGTGCAAAAAAAAACCAAAAAACAAAAAAAGGTACATGGGAATAATCTGAAGAGACAAGTTACCTTCTGGTGTTTGTCATGGAGTATCCAGTTTTAAAAGGTCTTGACTTTTGCCCTTCTTTATATTTGTCATTTCAGGAAAGATCCTGTAAACTTGCTGCATCTCAAAATAAGTATATTTGGAAAGTCATTTTCGTTTTAAGAAAATGAATTTTATTGGAAACAAAAAAGAAAAAAAAAAAGTAGGCCTATTCTTTACCTAAAGAAACCTGAGCACATATTTTATTTTGAGAAATATTCTTTGCTTTAACTTTAATCCAAATATGAAGACATTTTATGTTCTCTTATAACTATACTGTAACGCTTAATTAAAAAAATTAAATCTTCTACAAAGGAATTAGAGAAAATACAAAAAAAAAAAAAAAAAAATAGAGCACTTTATAGTTTAGATTGCATTTATACCAAAAGAAATAAGGATAATGAAAAGAAAAATACAGTTTATCAAGAACTGTAGAAGGTGTGAGATTTTATCCTATATGTAAGCTAACAAACTAGCCTGCCATAGTTTCAAATAGATGATGTCAGAATACCTGAGAGTCCTGGATCAGAGACAAAGAACTTTATTATTCATGGCCCAGCAAGAAGTATAAGCTTTATGTTTGCACAGATTCCTCTTAACCCCCAAGTTCCATAGGGTGAGATTCTTTTCTGTCAAAGCTGAGGAACTTTGAGCTTAGGGAGCCTGAATATTTTATAATAGGCTGCAAGCAAACCTGCCCATCCTTTACCACATAAAGGAAGATTATCTTTATAATACCGGATAGCACACAGGCACACACTCTGATCCAGATGGAGACACTATATCTTCTGAAGCTGTTCACTACACCAACATCTTTAAAAATGTAGAACGAACAAAAGCTGCCAGTGCTTCTGATTGCAAGATGAGCAGAAATGTGAGAGATCCACAGATACTTGTCTCCTAAAACATGAATGTGAACATTTGAGGTACTGCCTGGAACACCCATTCAATTTTTTTCATTGGTAAAAGTGCCATATTTATTACTCAAGACAGAGTTAGAGTCAAATTCCAATTTTAATGGATTTTAAGTAATTATAGTAATTATCTCAGTAATGTGTTATCCAAAAATTGAAAAGAAAATTAAAGATGCCGGTGAATATAACAACATTCAGACAAAAAGAACTTTAGACTTTTAAAACTCTAAAAGTCCACCATACTTAAGAATGATTTTCATGGATATTTATTTTTACAACATGATCTAGATAAGTGTTGGCAAAGTACAGCCCATGGGCCAAATCTGTCCTACTACCAGCTTTTATAAACAACATTTTATTGGAATACAGGGACACTCAGTTGTTACTTATTGTCTATGGCTGCTTTTGCACTAGAATGACAGAGTGCAATAGTTGTGACAGAGAAAGTGTGGCCGACAAAAGTGGTCCCCAGCCTTTTTGACATCAGGGACTGGTTTCATGGAAGATAATTTTTCCATGGACAGGGTGGAAGGGGAACAATAAGATGGTTTCGGGATGAAACTGTTCCACCTCAGATCATCAGTCATTAGGTTCTCATAAGGAGCATACAACATAGATCTACCACATGTGCAGTTCACAACAGGGCTTGTGCTCCTATGAGAATCTAATGCTGCCACTGATCTGACAGGAGACAGAGCTCAGGCGGTAATGTTCGCTCACCCACTGCTCACCTCCTGCTGTGTGGCCTGGTTGCTAACAGGCCAAAGACTGGGTTGGGAACCCCTGGTCTACAAAACCAAAAATATTTACAATCTAGCTGCTTACAGATGTGTGTTGACTCCTGATCTAAATTCCACAAAAATCATATCACAACAGACACTACAGCATTTTAAATAACATGTTTTAGGGATAAGTTTTGATTTGCATTGTCAATGGTGATTAATTGATAGCTTTACAAGGGATGTTTGGGAAGTTTTAGCTAATCTTTGGAGGTTTGTTTCTATATAGCATATGCATATTTAGACATTTATAACTATTTTCAGTAAAATTATTCACAGTATTTTAATACGTTAAACGTGTATGTCCTTGTTCCCAACACAAGGGCATTTTTTTATAGATTACTTGGCCAATAATGTCTAGTAAAATCCTCATAGAAAGTGTATTGCTTTCCAATATCCGAATATACTCCTTGGTTTCTACTATGTCAATACCCTGGATTTTGGGGAGTGAGGTTGGTAGTGGGACTGTATTGTAATTTCAAGACCTTTACCTTAATTCATAGTTTGGGTTAGTAGAGATTATCATTTTACATATCCAGTTAGCACCTGCATTCTGTAAGGGAGACACCATACCTGAAGCTTTCTGTGGTTCTATCCATAGCCCATGTTACAGTTTCAGAAGGTATCACTGGGCTTCCCATTTAAAAGATTGAGGAATTCGGGGCATGCAAAGAGCCCGTGAGGCTAATTATTTCAGCATTTTTTACTTCATCCTAAGTTTGGCCTTCCTACATTCATTCTCGTCAAACATACACTTGGGCCAGCTTCTCTGCTTTCATTCTAATTGTTCTTTTTCACTTCAGCTAGTTTTGGGCTAATCACATTCAGGAACCAGGAAAATGCATTGTTTCCCCAGAGTTCAGTTAATTGATAGTGCTGTGTCCCAACAGCTGAGAGACAGTTTTGTGACCAGCTCCTTTTCTAACCTCCTGGAAATAGAGGTCCTGATAACTTGTTGATTAACAATAGCAGTATTCAAAATTGAATACTGTTAATCCCTTTCAACCCTATAATTATTGAAGGCAAGATATAAGAAACAACTTTTTTTCCCATTTAGATACCATAGAAGTTGTGGTCACTAACCAACATTTCTCATATATAAAATGTAGTGAGTTTTGGGTTTAAGGCCAGATTCCTTTTACCTTCGACGCTGGAGGCCTAAGCAATTTTAATTTCATTATGTCTGAAGTTGCATGAACACTAATTTCGGTTATTTTAAAAATATACTTACTCCCAACATTAACCTGTATTATCTGCATTCATCTGTAATACAACTTTGAAGCGAAAGTTTTAAAATAAGTCTATTTTGAATATTTTTACATTTAGAGTTTTATATCTCAATTTTAGAATTTGAATTTTTGTTGGTGAGGTACTCAGAGTAAAAAGAGAATCAAGTTTGAATCTCTGGTGCTAAAAAGCATTTCTTCTTTAAACCCAGTTGGTTTATAAGTATATCAGCTCATTCTCACATTGCTATAAAGAAATGTCTGAGGCAAGGTAACTTATAAAGAAAGGAGGTTTAATTGGCTCACGGTTCCCCAGGCTGTACAAGAAGCATGACTGAGGAGGCCTCAGGAAACTTTAAATCATGGCAGAAGGCAAGAAGAAAATAGGCAGATCTTAATATGGCCAGAGCAGGAGGAAGTGGCAGGGAGGTGCCACACACTTTTTAACTACCAGATCTCTCTATCACGAGAATAGCACCAAAGAGGGAAATCTGCAGCCATGATCCAATCACCTCCCACCATGCCTCACCTCCAACAATGGGGATTACAACTTGACATGAGATTTGGACAGAGACACAAATCCAAACCATGACATTCCATCCCTGGCCCCTCACCAATCTCTGAACTTATCACATTGCAAAATACAATCATCCCCTCTCATCGGTCCTCCAATATCTTAACTCATTTCAGTTAATAAGTTCATAATCCAAAGTCTCATCTGAGACAAGGCAAGTCCCTTCAGCCCGTGAGCCTATAAAATCAAAGACAAGTTAGTCATTTCCAAGATACGATGGGGTACAGGCATTGGATAAATACTCATGTCCCAAAAGGGAGAAATCAGCCAAAAGAAAGGGGCTGCAGGCCCCATTCTAGGCCAAAATCCAGCAGAGAAGTCATTACAACTTAAAGCTTCACAATAATCTCCTTTGACTTCATGTCTCACATCCAGGGAATACTGATGGAAGGGGTGAGCTCCCTAGGCCTTGGGTAGCTCTGCCCTGGGGATCAATAGTTCAGACCCCAGGGCTATTCTCAAGGACTGGTGTTCAGTGCCTATGGCTTTTCTAGGTGCACTGTGCAAGCTGCCAGTGTATCTATCATTCTGGGTTCTGGAGGACAGTGGTCCCCTTCTCACAGCTCCACTAGGCAGTGCTGTAATAGGGAATTGTGTCGCGGCTCCAACTCCACATTCACCCTCCACACTGCACTAGTAGAGGTTCTCCATAAGGACTCTGCCTGTGCAGCAGGCTTCTGCCTAGATGTCGAGGCTTTTCCATACATCTTCTGAAATCTAGGCAGAGGCTCCCAAGCCTCAACTCTTTCACTCTGCACAACTGCAGGCTTAACACCATGTGGAAGCTGCCAAAGCTTATGGCTTGTACCCTCTGAAGCAGCAGCCTGAGTACATGGTTCCCTTTAGCCACTGCTGAAGCTGGTGCTGCCAGGATTCAGGGAGAAGTTTCCCGAGGCTGTGCAGGTGCCTGGCCCATGAAACCATTCTTCCATTCTAGGCCTCCAGGCCTGTGATGCAAGGGGCTGTTGCAAAGATCTCTAAAATGCCTTTGGGGCCTTTTCCCATTTTCTTGGCTATTAGTACTTGCCTTCCTTTTAGTTATGCAAATTTCTGAAGCTGTTTTGAATTCTTCCTGAGAAAATGCGTTGTTTTTTTCCTACTGTACAGCCAGGCTGCAAATCCTCCTAGCTTTTACACTCTGCTTCCCTTTTAAATATAAATTCCAGTTTCAGGTCATTTGTTCATGCATATGAGAAAGGCTTTTAGAAGCAGCTAGGCTGCTTCTTAAATGCTTTGCTTCTTAGAAATTTCTTCCACCAGATACCTTAAATCATCTCCCTTAAGTTTAAAATTCCACAGATCCCTAGAGCAGAGGCACAATGCCACCAATCTCTGCCAAAGCGCAGCAAGAGTGAACTTTACTCCAGTTCCCAATAGCTTCCTCATTTCCATCTGAAACCACCTCAGTCTGGACTTCACTTTCCAGATCACTGATTCATCACTCATTCATTGATATCACTCATTCATTGATATGAAATTCCATATCAGCATTTTGGTCACAACCAGTCAACAAGTCTCTTAGAAGTTCCAAACTTTCCCTCATCTGCCTGTCTTCTTTTGAGCTCTCCAAACTGTTTTAATCTCTGCCCATTACCCAGTTCCAAAGCCGCTTCCACATTTTCAGGTATCTTTATAAGGATTCTCCACTCCTAGGTACCAATTTTCTGTATTAGTCCATTCTCACATTGCTACAAAGAAATCCCTGAGATTGGGTAATTTATAAAGAAAAGAGGTTTAATTGGCTTATGGTTCTGCAGGCTGTACCAGAAGCATGATTGGGGAAGCCTCGGGAAAGTTTTGATTATGACAGAAGGCAAAGGGGTAACAAGTGCATCTTACATAGCTGGAGCAGGAGGAAGAGAGAGAGTGAACAGGAAGGTGCCACATACGTTTAAACAATCAGATCTCATAAGAACTCTCAGAAGAACAGCATCAAGAGAGGAAATCTGCTGCCATGACCCAATCACCTCCCACTAGGCCTCACCTCCAACTCTAGGGATTGAAATTCAACATGAGATTTGGGCAAGGGCACAAATCCAAACCTTATCAATAAGATAGCAAACAAAGTCCAGTTTACCTGTTAAGAGAGAGCACACACATTAACAAATATAGTGTAAAAGTGGTAACATAGTTTAGGCATTAAACTTTATGTTACATAATTATACCTCTTTTACTATATTTATGTCTATACTGTGTTTTCAAATTTGGCATATTATGAAAATTATATTATTTTCCTAGTAATATATCTAAATAGTGTCTTATCAAAATCATTGTTATATCAAAGCAAAAGATTTTGGCATGTATTCTTACATCTTTTGTAGTGTTTTTCTTAATAAACTAGCAGCCCAGGAGTTGGTTCCAAACATTTACTCTGGCATAATGTGGCCTGTTTAATTATCTTTTTTATTTTTTTAGCTGTACATATCATGAATAAGCCATCTAAACTTTCTGCATTTAAACATTCTTTAGGGTAAAATAACGACAACAATATTATGTGCCTCAATTCCTCTAAAAGTGTATCATCGTATGCAAATAATAGGAAGAATAATAGGAAGAGGGCATGAGTCCAGAAAATGTTAACTATCATTGAGATCATGTTAGTGGTCATCCTATTAGAGTGGCATTTCATGTTTCTTTTGTTTGTTGTTTATATTTGAACTCAGGTTAAGTACATGGTTTTGTTCTGAGCCCAAAATGGAATTCAATTGTAAATAATAATTTATTCTCTTTTTCTTTTCACGATAGGATCTGAAATGTTTTAAATACATTATCCATTTTAAGGAAGAGGGGAAACATTATGGGGTTTAGGATAGCAGAGTGAACATCAGTGATGTAGGAGTTGACAGAAGGATGTCATAATCAGTGAACTTTATTAACTTGTTACAGTGACAACACTTTTACTTTCTATTTCTTTTTCCAATGGCATTGTAGAATTAAGTATTTCATAAAACCAGAGAGCCCTAAAGTAGGGACTGAAACGATGCTCCTTTTATGAAAATTAGTGACAGTTTTCTACAGGCTTTAACATGTTTGGGTACACTTTTATTATTATTTGTTATTTAATGATCGATTTATTGATCTTTAAACAAAAACATTCTCTGTCAGTACATTATGCAATTATTGCATCAAAAACTTATAGATGTAAAACAAGATTTTTCCTAAACACTCCAACACTGATTATAAACTTAATCACATAAATTTTATCTTAAATGTAATACATTAGATTCTCCAAAATGCTTTTAGCCTCTCACATGCTACTTTTCCCTGGGGTTTGGGAGTTAGGTCTACTCAGGGAAGAAGGTTTTGTGTATATGTATATACAGTCTACTCAGGGAAGGTTTTACATATATATGTGTGGGTACACACACACACACACACATATATGTGTGTGTGTGTATATGTGTATATATATATATGATCTACCCAGGGAAGATGGTTTTATACACACACCCACACACACATAATTTGCTAGTGGTAGCTTTTGCCTCAGTGTTGATGGCTGCTTACTGATCAGGATAGTGATTGCTGAAGGCTGGAGTGACTGTGGCAGTTACTTAAAATAAGATGACAATGAAGTTTGCTGTATCAATTGACCCTTCTTTTCATGAAAGATTTGTAGCACGTGGTGTTGTTTTACCCACAGCAGAATTTCTTTTGAAATGTGAGTCAATACTCTCAAAACCTACATTTATGTAATATTCTAGATCTTCTGTTTTCATTTAACAGTGTTCACAGTATCTGCACCAGAAGTAGATTCTATCTCAAAAAAATACTACTCATTCATGAGAAACAACTACTCATTTAAGTTTTATGCTGACTCAGCAATTCAGTCACATCTTCAGGCTCCACTTCTAATTACAGGTCTCTTGCTTTTCCACCACATTTGTAGTTATTGTCTCCACCAAAGTTTTGAACTCCTCAAAGTCATGCATGGGAGACAGGATCAATTTCTTCCAAAATCCTGTTAATGTTGACATTTTGACTTCCTCCCATGCATCATGAATGTTCCTAATGTTATCTCGTAAATCCAGTCCAAAAGGTTTTTCATTTACTTTGCCCAGATCCACCAGAAGAATCATGACCTATGGCAGCTATAGTCTTATCAAATGAATTTCTTAAATAATTAGAATTGAAAGTCAAAATTACTCTTTGATCCATGGCCTATAGAATGGATGTTGTGCTAACAGACATGAAGACAACATTAAAATCCTTGTACGTCACCATCAGAGCACTGAGTGAGTAGGTACACTAACAATGAGTAGTAATATTTTGAAATAAATGTGTTTTTCTGGGCAGTAGGTCTCAACAGTGAACTTAAACTATTCAGTAAACCATGCTGTAAACAGATGTGCTGTCATTCTGTCTTTGAGTTCCATTTACGGAACATAGGCAGAGTAGATTTAGCATAATTCTTAAGGGCCTTTAAATTTTTAGAATGGTAAATGAACATTGGCTTTGATGTAAAGTCACCTGCTGCATTAGCACTTAGCAAGAGAGTCAGTCTGTTGTTTGAACTTTGAAGCCAGATATTGACTTCTCCTCTCCAACTATGAAATTCTTAGGTGGCATCTTGTTTCAATAGAAATTTCTTTTGCCTGCATTAAAAACCTGCTCTTTAGTGTCTCCAGCTTAATCATTTATGTTAGCTAGATCTTCTGGATAACTTGCTGCAGCTTCCATATCAACTCTTGCTGCCTCGTCTTGTACTTTTATGTTATGGAAACAACTTCTTTTCTAACACCTCATGAACTGACATCTGCTAGCTTTAAACTTTTCTCCTGAAGCTTCCTCATCTGTCTTAGTCTTCACATAATTAAAGCCAGATAGGGCCTTTTCTCTGCATTAGTCATTGGCTTAAATTAATGTAGCTGGTTTGACCTTCTATCCAGAAACTAAAACTTTCTCCATATCATCAATAAGGCGATTTTGCTTTCTCATCATTGATGAGTTCACTGAAGTAGCACTTTCATTTTTTTTCAAGAACTTTTCCTTTGCATTCACAGCTTGGCTAACTGTTTGGTGCAAGAGGCCTAGCTTTCAGCCTGTCTTGGCTTTTGACATGTTCTCCGCAATACGCTTAATCATTTCTAGATTCTGATTTTAACTGAGATGTGTGAATCATCCTTTCACTTGAATATTTAGAAGCCATTGTGGGATTATTGATTGGCCAAATTTTATTAGTATTGTATCTCAGGAAATAGGAAGGTCCAAGTAGAAGAAGAGAGATAGGCAATGACCAGTCAGTGAAACAGTCAGAACACACACAACATTTATGCATTGTTTGTTGTCTTATCTATGGGTGTGGTTTGCGGTACTCCAAAACAATTACAATAATAACATCAAATGACCACTGATCACAGACCACTATAAGAGCTATAGAAATAATTTAAAAAGCTTGAAAGTTGCAAGAATTGTCAAAATGTGACACAGTAACATGAAGTGAGCACATACTGTTGGAAAAATGGTGCCAATAGACTTGCTACACACAAGGTTGCCACAAATCTTCAGTTTGTAAAAAACACAGTATCTGTGAAATGCAATAAAGCAAAGCATAATAAAACAAGATATTCCTGTATGTCAAACATTACATAAGTATACTACAACTAAAAATATTCATTGTTAATGTGAAATTCAAATGTAACTGAATATTCTGTATTTTTATTTGCAAAATTTCACTACTCTATAACTGAATTGAGTGGACTTTATAATAAAGTTACAGAAGCAGCAGAAATTCTATCTGTACAAGGTGCAGGGTAGAGAGGTGGTATCTTACTCATACCCCCTCCTTCTGTCACCTTTTCATAAATCGTTTGGTTGCAGCTTCACAGCTCATTTAGTCATCAAAATTATGTCAAGGAGATCAACTTCTGTTCTGAACAAATATCTCTGCGTAAGAGTTGGAAGTAGGAAAATAAGCCACATTTAAGATCATTTTATTGTTTTAGTCTACATTTCTTTTGTCATGTGGAAAACTTTCTCCCGCTCAACTTTTGTGTATATGTCTAACAAAATTTTAATAACATTTTATAAAATAGATCTACTCTTTGTGATAGTTCTAGGTTTGGCATTTATATGAAAATTATTCTTTAGCATGAAAAAAATAAATTTATTATTTAAATATATTCTTATACTTTATCTCCTAATTGGAAGAATGGATAGTGCTTTATTTAGAAATAGACCTTCTGTCTACTCCAACATCACCCACATTTGGACTATAAATCTCAAATTATAAATCATCTGTAACATTCAACATCCCTTCTCTCTTCTATCACAAAGAAAATCTTACCATATGCAGCCATCATCTTGCCCCTGTGCTATGTCAGGGTGAAAGCAAATATATGAGCCCCTGCTTCATATCATTATTTTAGTGTATTGTGATGTTATAAATACTAGGATTCTTTTGTAATAAAGACAGCAAAAAAAAGACTCCAATAAATCTCAACAGTGTGCTATGAATTTAATGCTTTATAAATCCTTTTGGATTAAAAAAATAAAAAGTGGGAAGAAGTATCTTTCCAACTTAAAAATTAAAATGCTCTCATTAATTCAAATAATCATTTTTTTGATCAAGAAGAATAAATTATAGTATTTAAGTAAATATACTTGGAATAAAGAAGTTGTTTTAAAAAGTTCTCTGGTTTAAGTAACTGATGGGTTACTTTTTAAATGAATTCATTATTGAATTATTATTCATTGAATAAATAACTTGGCAGTTTCCAGAAACCAATTCTAGAAAACTAAGTTTCAGGCTGTTAAAAAAGAAATAAAATTGTTCTCGTCTTGATTATTTAATCCGCAATATTCACCTAATTCAAATATGAAAGTATTTTAAAACATACAATAGCTACTGTTACATACTGATTATGATGCTGATCTTAAAATTTTATAAAATTATGAAGAGTTTATCAATAACCCAAAATTAAACATGTATTTTTTGATAAAAAAGAGAGAGAAAGCCAACTCAGAAACGTTGAGTGCCACAATAAATTTCATAGGACTTAAAATCAGGGACAGTGCTCTTCCAACTACCTAGGCAACTTTTGTCAGACAGCAGTACAATTTCTTTATAATGTACCAAATACACAATTCTCTTCTTATGATTTAAAGTAGTCTGTCTGGTCTTGTCCCTCAAACAGTATCAGAGAGGCATCGATAATAAAATGGTACTATTTAGTTATTACTTTCATAATTATTTATATGAATAATAGCCTGTCTGAAAAAAGCAATCATTATTTAAACATTTCCTACAATTCTATTTCCCAAAGGTTAATTTTTATGTTTCCAATAAAAGATGTGGAAAATTATTACTGTAATGACTTTCAAATATTTAATGACAGTTTGTTAAATTGGAGACCATATGCTAAATGCTATTAGACACAAGGTACGTATGACTCCAGCTCTAACTTCAAAGAGTTCAAAGTCTTTCTTATGATCTTGTGAGAAGGGAGATAGCTAAAAATACAAGATAACAATTGAAATATGGTCAATGAGAAATACCAGTCAGTAACTAACATAGGAAGAAGAATTAATTTATAGAGCCTTCATAAAGGAGATGAAACTTGAAAATTAGTTAATAATTATATATTTTGTATTTCAAAATTGCTAAAAGAGTAGATTGTCGTGTTCTCACCACAAAAAAATGATGAGTTGGTAAGATCATGGATATGCTAATTAAGTGGATTTAATCTTTCTATAATGTATACATAGATAAAAACATCACATTGTACCCCATAAATATGCACAATTATTTGCCAATAAAAAATAAAGAAAAAAGATAAAAGTACCTTTTAATCGTGAGCCTAGAAAGAAGACAAAGTGAATTTCTGGTAAATGGCTAGGAGTTTCTCCTTCAATAACCATCAGTGCACCCTTTTTTTTTTTTTTTTTTTTGCTTTTCCAAAATTATTTACAAAAAAGTTAGTAACTTTAAAACATGTTTATATACATAGCCTCCTTTGGTCTTATCAACAACCCTCTGAGGTATTTTTTTGGAAAATATTGTTTTCTTCATTTTACAAAGGTACTTTTCATCTATAGAATGAAAGTACAATTCGGAAGCAGGATTAAGAAAGTTCATAATTGATTATGAAAGGCCAAGAGACATTTCTAATGTTATATAAGCAAGTAAATAAGGCTCTGGTGTGATTTATATAGTATTGCTCTTAATTCAGATTGTCTAGAGAGAATGTATTAAATAAAAGCACATTCTCTTAAACCTTCAGATATTGAAGAATATGTGATTTAAAAAAAAATCAATAGTTAAGGATGTTAAATTGTTGTGAAACAAAATTGGAATTTTTATTGAGAAAATTACTTTGGATCTAAAATGAGCCATCCCAAGTTTATTTGCTAATTGGGGAAATATAGGGCAGAATTGTTAGTGCTCATTATAGTTATTTACTACATATTGGTGATATAGACTATTAGTTTTTGTATCAGATAGTAAGGGCTTTGAGGAGAGGTTCTTTATGTACTCCTTGCATCAATACAGTGCTGAACACAGATCAGGTGCTCAATGGATATTTGTGTATCTTTATTTTGTTTTTTTTTTAATCTTTTTTTTTTTTGAGAGAAGGTCTCAACTCTGTTGTCCAGGCTGGAGAGCAGTGGTGCCATCTTAGCTCATAGCAGCTTGGATCTCCCCAGCTCAAGTGATCCTCCCACCTCAGTCTCTGGGGTAGCTGGGACTACAGGTGCATGCCACCATGATTGGCTAATTTTTTCTTTCTTTTTTAAAATTTTTTTTTAGTAGAGACAAAGTCTCACTATATTGCCCAGGTTGGTCTCAAACTCCTGAGTTCAAGACATCCTCCTGCGTCAGCCTCCCAAAGAGTGGGACTGCAGGCATGAGCCACCTTGCCCTGCTCAAATTATTTAAAAAAAAAACAGCCAATATCATACTGAATGGGTAAAAGCTGGAAACATTCCCTTTGAAAACCAGTACAAGTCAAGGATGCCTTCTCTCACCACTCCTATTCAACAGAGTATTAGAAGTTCTGTCCAGAACAATCAGGAAAGAGAAAGAAATAAAGGGTATTCAAATAGGAAGAGAGGAAGTCAAATTGTCTCTGTTCGCAGATGACATGATTGTATATTTAGAGAACTCCATCATCTCAGCCCAAAAACTCCTTAAGTCAATAAGCAACTTCAGCAAAGTCTGAGGAAACAAAATCAATGTAAAAAAACACAAGCATTCCTATACACTAATAATAGACAAGCAGAGAGCCAAATGAGTGAACTCCCACTTACAATTGCTACAAAGCAAATAAAATACCTAGGAATACAAATTACAAGGGATGAGAAGGACCTCTTCAAAGAGAACTACAAACCACTGCTCAAGGAAATAAGAGAGGACACAAACGGAAAAACATTCCATGCTCATGGATAGGAAGAATCAATATCATGAAAATGGCCATATTGCCCAGAGTAATTTATAGATTCAATGCTATTCCCATCAAGCTACCATTGACTTTCTTCACAGAACTAGAAAAATCTACTTTAAATTTCATATGGAACCAAAAAAGGGCTCATATAGTCAAGACAATCCTAAGCAAAAAGAACAAAGCTGGAGGCATCATGCTACCTGACTTTAAGCTATACTACAAGGCTACTGTAACCAAAACAGAATGGTACTGGTAGCAAAACAGATATACAGACCAATGGAAGAGAACAGGGGCCTCAGAAATAACACCACACATCTACAGCCATCTGATCTTTGACAAACCTGACAAAAACAAGCAATGGGGAAAGGATTCACTATTTAATATAATTTAATAAATTTAATGAATTTAATATAAATTTGCTATTTAATAAATGTTCCTAGAAAAATTGGCTAGCCATATGCAGAAAACAGAAATTGGACCCCTTCCTTACACTTAACACAAAAATTAATTCAAGATGGATTAAAGACTTAAATGTAAAACCTAAAGTCATAAAAACCCTTGAAAAAAACTTAGGCAATACCATTCAGGACATAGGCTTGGGCAAATACCTCATGACTAAAACACCAAAAGCAATGGCAACAAAAGCCAAAATTGACAAATAGGATCTAATTAAACTGAAGAGCTCTGGCTCAGCAAAAGAAACTATCATCAAAGTAAATAGGCAACCTACACAATGGGCGAAAATTTTTGCAATCTATCCCTCTGACAAAGGTCTAATATCCATAACCTACAGGAACTTAAACAAATTTACAAGAAAAAAAGACAACCCCATCAAAAAGTGGGTGAAGAATATGAACAGACACTTCTCAAAAGAAGACACTTATGAGGCCAACAAACATAAGAAAAAAAACTCATCACTGGTCATTAGAGAAATGCAAATCAAAATCACAATGAGATACTATTTCATGCCAGTTAGAATGGTGATCATTAAAAAGTCTGAAAACAACAGATGCTGGTGAGGATGTGGAGAAATAGGGACACTTTTACACTGTTGGTGGGAGTGTAAATTAGTTCAACCATTGTGGAAGACAGTGTGGGGATTCCTCAAGGATCTAGAACTAGAAATACCATTTGACCCAGCCATCCCATTACTGGGTATATACCCAAAGGATTATAAATCATTCTACTATGAAGACCCATGCACATGTTTACTTACTGCAGCACTATTTACAATAGCAAAGACATGGAACCAACCCAAATGCCCATCAATGATAGACTGGATAAAGAAAATGGGGCACATATATACCATGGAATACTATGCAGCCATAAAAAGAATGAGTTCATGTCCTTTGCAGGGACATGGATGAAGCTGGAAACTATGATCTTCAGCAAACTAACACAGGAACAGAAAACCAAACACCACATGTTCTCACTTATAAGTGGGAGTTGAACAATGAGAATGCATGGACACATGGAGGGTAGCATCACACATCAGGGCCTGTCAGGAGGAGGACGGCAAGGAGAGGGACAGCATTAGGACAAATACCTAATGCATGCAGGGCTTAAAATCTAGATGACAGGTTGATGAGTGCAGCAAACCACCACGGCACATGTATACCTATGTAAGAAACCTGTACATGCAGCACATGTATCTTAGAACTTAAAGTAAAATTTTAAAAAAAATCATGAATGTAATAGAATCTTATGATCCAAAGAAGTTATTTAATAGAACTGATGGGTATCTCCAATGGCAAAATTAAATGACTAGTTGAAAAATGGGAAAAACATTGACAAATGGATTTTCAGCCAAAGTGTAAAGTCTCAATGCCTGAATGTATTAAGACCATTCTCTCTGACAAATACCTGTGTTCTAGGTACTTCTGAGACAAACTAAGCTTCAGTTGGCAGCCACTTAACAGCTTTCACAACCTCAGCTTAAAGGGATGCTATTTATGGGGGACTTCATGTAATCCTTCCATTCCTGTAGAACAGTTTATCAATCAGAGGTGATTTTTTCCTCTCTCACAGGGGACATTTGGCAATGTCTGGTATATTTCAGGTTGTCACAATGGACAAGCGGGGCTACTGGCATCTAGTGAATAGAGGCTAGAGATGCTGATAAACCATCTATAATGTACCACACAAAAAGTAATATTGGGCTCAAATTTTAATAATGCTGAGGTTGAGAAACCCTGCTCTAGCAACTTTATGATCTTCACACTAAGTGAAGCTATGTCATTAGGAATATCTAATCAAATTGTATTATAGAATATTATTATACAACATAAGGTCATAACTAACATAATTTACATATTATATTAATCACTCAATGATTTTATTCTGATGCAATTCCTTTGTATCAAATTTTACAAAAGAAGAGAAGCTAGGCATTTCATTCTTATATTTACTATGATGGATAACTATTACATTTTGTTAATTCTTTGAAGAGTTGCAGCAGAGGTTTCTCTCGTATTGGTGTCAAAAAGAAAATGAAGACATTGATTTTTTCTTTATAAACATTTCTATAATTAATCGTATCTCACCATTTGCTTTGGTCATTAGAAAGTTTAAAAAGTTTAAAGCTAAATATTTGACCAAGCTTTGGCTTAAAAAATAGGAGTTAAAGGCATGGGATTATTGTATGTGTGGATCATTTGCTACCTGGATCTTATTTGCCACATGTTTTCCCACATTCACATGTGTGTGTGTGTGTGTGTCTGTGCATACATAAATTCACATTATTTTCTAAACGTTTTTTGTTTAGAAAATGACTTTAAATCACTTTTCCCTTACTCATTTAAGTATATACTTTTATTTGCATAAATTGAAGAAGTACAAGTGCAGTTTTGTACATGGATATATTGTGTAGAGATGAAATCTGGGCTTTTAGTGTCACCATCCACCAAATAATGTACACTGTATCCAGTAAGTAATTTATCATCCTGCAGCCCCACATCCTCCAACATTTCTGAATCTCCAATGTCTTTTTTATTCTGCATTCTTTGTTTCTGTTTACACATTATGTAGCTCCCACTTAAAAATGAGAACATGCGGTATTTATTTTTCTGTTTCTGAGTTGCTTCACTTAAGATAGCATCCTCCAGTTCTGTCCATGTGGTTGCAAAAGATATGATTTCATCCTTTTTTTATGGCTGAAATAGTATTCCATTGTTTATATAAACCACATTTTCTTTATCGACTCATTCATTGATGGACAGTTAGGTTGAGTCTATATCTTTGCTATTGTGAATATTGCTGCAATAAATATATGAGTACAGGTATCTTTTTATATAATGATCTATTTTATGGATGGTAGATACCCAGTAGTGGGATCTCTGGATTAAACAGTAGTTCTGCGTTTAGTTCTTTGATAAATAGCCTTTCTGTTTTTCACAGAGGTTGTACTAATTTACAGTCCTACCGATAGTGTATAATGGTTCCCTTTTCTCCACGTCCTCACCAACATCTGTTATTTTTTGAAATTTTAATAATAACCATTCTAGCTGGTATAAGATGATATCTCATCTTGTGTTTTTAATTTGCATTTCCCTGGTGATTAGTGATATTTGGCATTTTTTGTATGCTTATTGGCCATTTGTCCTTTTGTGAAAAAATATCTATTCATGTCCTTTGCCCACTTTTTAATGAGATTATTTATTTTCATTGTTGTTGAGTTCCTTGTAAATGCTGGATATCAGTCTACTGTTGGATACACAGTTTGTAAATATTTTCTCTATTCTGCAAGTTGTCTCTCCACTCTTGATTATTTCTTTTGCCGTGCAGAAGCTTTTCAAGATATATTGTTTACATATTTTCAAGAATAATTCTTAAAACAATGTGGGGTCAAAAATGTGAATGAATTAAGCAGCAATGATAGAGATCCATCCTCACAACATTCAAATTTTTCAATATATAACATCTAAATATTAGCTGATTTTTCTAATACCACACGGAATACAGCAGGTTCCGGTTTGGGAGATGAGATGATGAAAATATGAATTTTATTTCAGGCAAAATAAAAATGGCACAGTGTAGTCTAGAAATACTTATCTGGTTGTTTTGAGAGAGATTTACTAGTTGGCGGAATTTAATATGGCCCAAAAGGATGCAATAAACACCACCACTTGATCCCAGCCAATTATTTGTCTGTTTTTACTAACTGATGATACCGAATTCAATCCAGATATTTATTTTAATCATCATCTGGTATTCATGATCTACTCTTTAATATGTACCAAATTAGGTTAAATGTTTTCTAACATAAACTCATCGCAATTATCAAATAATTTCTTCACTATTAGCTGGAGTACTTAATTTTTAGTCTTTTCTCCAAAATTGCATATATTTATATAACCTAATGAATTATTGAATATATGTATGGCCACACAAATATAAATATTTTAAGCTCCTCATGATTTGATGTACAATTTAAACCCAAGAACTATTTTTAAAATGTTCCAGGTTTCATTTTTAAAAATACAAGCTGTCTTTGGAGGTATTTATGTACATTTTTAGCTAAAATCCACAGACTGGCAGGCTGTTTTCTTTGGCCTGCACAGCATTTTAATTTTTAAAATACTTTTAAAATTATTTGACTTTTAAAAAAATTCAGATGTTTCTGGCATGGTAATCAGACTGTTAGGGTTCTTACTTCCAGATGACATCAATCATCCTAAGAGAAATAGTGTCTTCACCCTTTCCCTTTAACCACAACCAAACTCACCAAGTTTGCTTATTTCATCACCTTGTTGGCTTCTGTAGATATTTCTTCTTGTGACCCACTCTTCACTTGTTTAGCTATGAATTTTAAAATGGCAGATAAATTTCAAATCTTCGATTTTTTAATAATAATTAGTTTTGAAGTTGGCATTACTATCCTAATAATGCTATAAGGAGAAAATGTTTGATTGCAAAACCAAAGGTGGTCGGAATGTGCTGCCATGATTTCATCAAGCCTGTGTGTCAGCACCAGTGAGTACTGGTAGCCATGCCGTGAAGAGATTTGCTTATATTTCAAATTTGTTCGTAGTATATATAATTTTTAACTTGGACATTATGTGCTTCGCATAGCTAGATATCTCCCAAAATGTCTTTTGGTCTGTAAATGATAGGCTCTTCTGCTTTCTGTAGCTTTCTCTGTCAGAATTAACATGTACCAAATGAGAGTAAAGCTCCAGAGTTTACAGATGACCTCTCATCATGAATTTTTTTCGCCTTAGAGTAGTAATTCCAGAAAGCATCATGGAAAATCTGTCTAGATACTTTAGAGAAAAACACACTGCTATTGCAGAGGATGAGGTTAGGAAGTTTAGATTAATGAGCACCTTTTGCTTAAATCATTGGTGGATTGCAAATAAGATCATTAGGACACTTTGTAGTCTCTGCATATATTCAAGGAAAATGTCACTTTAAAAAGGTAAATAACCTACACGATAGCATAAATTTAAGCATTTAAAAATTGATAACTGTATAAAATGATATCCAGAGTAATGCTTAAAATCATGCCATACGGAGCTTGCAGTGAGCTGAGATCCGGCCACTGCACTCCAGCCTGGGTGACAGAATGAGACTCCGTCTCAAAAAAAAAAAAAAAAAAAAAAAAAAAAAAAATTATGCCATAATCACCAATACATGCCCTTTGATATGTGAGCCAAAAATTAGGCTCTCATATTCACACAGGAAGTCAGAAAAGGAGAAACCTTTCCAAGGATAGAATCCAAAGTGTCTGTATGATATAAACAAAGTGACTGCTCAAAAAAGAAAATGTATTTGTTGTTCTGTGAATGGACAGATTTACTCTAGCAGTTTTCTTAAGCAAAATGTGTTGAAATAGAATTAAGGACAACATCCATGTGTATATTTAAGTATTAATTTCATGAGACCTTTTCTTACTCTTACCTTTAGCACAGGCTAGTGGCAAAACACCAAAGTGAAATTAGTAAAAGTAATGCTTCAAGTGGCTGAGAAAATACTATCCTTGACCTTGTCC
Source organism: Papio anubis (assembly GCF_008728515.1). Lineage (NCBI taxonomy): Eukaryota > Metazoa > Chordata > Mammalia > Primates > Cercopithecidae > Papio > Papio anubis. The sequence continues at coordinate 114,054,301 of NC_044980.1, forward strand.
TAATCTGAATAAGAAAGAGGGGAAATGTTCTACACCACCCGCTTTACAATGTGGTTTTCCTCAACTGAGCCTTGATTAAGATGGCGTGGCTAGTGACTGGAGAGCAGCTCTTCTGTTGAACATACACCCATATCCTTCAACAGTCTTCTGACTGAAGTTGAGATGAATGATCACTTGGAGGCCAAGTAAGGCTTGTGCTGAATTGAAGACCATGTCAGCCCCATGCAGAGGTGGAAAGGATAGGGCCAGTATTCCCATTAGACAGTTGTTTAAAGTCTGCTTCAATGTATAGATGAATTTTTGTTAAAAACTATAAAATCCTATTTTATACAGCATAGCCAGGAGTATTTTCAATAGGGAAAATAATTAAGTTTATTATAGCCATATCTCTACCTTAGCTTAAGCTCACATGGAATGCCTGTCAAAGTGCTAATCCTTGTTGCACCTAGCAGATAAATTGTATGCAAAACACACACTGCAATAAAAATAACAACATAGATATTAAATATTAATATTCAATTGTAGAATGCATTTACTAGGAATAATTAAATTTTAAATAGTTTTATGAAATAATTACTTGGTAGGACTGTCAGACAGTCATTTTTTGGTTTAAGAAAATAACATATCTGTTAATAAATGAATGTTTACATATTTTCCTTTTGGTGGTATGTGAATGTTTACATATTTTCCTTTGGAGGTGGTAAAGTGTGTGTATCTAGATTATCTTAAAGGTCTATTGAATTATTGAGAGACAAAATAAAAAATACAGAGTAACATTAATCGGGTTTTGAAGTGCTGAAAGCAGGCAGGGTGCAGTAGCTCATGCCTATAATCCCAGCACTTTGGGAGATTGAAGTGGGAGAATTGTTTGAGGCCAGGAGTTGATCAACCTAGGCAACATAGTGAGACCTTGTTTCTTCAAAAAAATTTGAAAATTTGCCAGGTGTTGGTAGTGTGCACCTGTAGTCCCAGCTACTTAGGAGGCTGAGCTAGGAAGATCACTTGAGCCCATTAGTTCAAGGCTGTAGTGAGCCGTGATCACCCCACTGTACTCCAACCTGGGTGATACAGTAAGACTCTATCTCAAAAACAACAACAACCAACTTGCCAGTCTGTGTCTTTTAAATGGAGCACTTAGCCCATTTACATTTAAGGTTAATATTGTTATGTGTGAATTTAATCTGGTCATTATAATGTTAGCTGGTTATTTTGCTCATTAGTTGATGCAGTTTCTTCCTAGCATCGATGGTCTTTACAATTTGCCATGTTTTTGCAGTGGCTGGTATCGGTTTTTCCTTTCCATGTTTAGTGCTTCCCTCGGGAGCTCTTGTAGAGCAGGCCTGGTAGTGACAAAATCTCAGCATTTGCTTGTCTGTAAAGGATTTTATTTCTCCTTCACCTATGAAGCTTAGTTTGGCTGCATATGAAATTTTGGGTTGAAATTTCTTTTCTTTAAGAATGTTGAATATTGGCCCCCACTCTCAAACACAGACTGGCAATTTGGATAAAGCATCAAGACCCATCAGTGTGCTGTATTCAGGAGACCCATATCACATGCAGAGACACACATAGGCTCAAAATAAAGGGATGGAGGAAGATCTACCAAGCAAGTGGAGAACAAAAAAAGGCAGAGTTGCAATCCTAGTCTCTGATAAAACAGACTTTAAACCAGAAAAGATCAAAAGAGACAAAGAAGGCCATTACATAATGGTAAAAGGATCAATTCAACAAGAAGCGCTAACCAGCCTAAATATATATGCACCCACCACAGGAGCACCCAGATTCATAAAGCAAGTCCTTAGAGACCTACAAAGAGACTTAGACTCCCACACAATAATAGTGGGAGATTTTAACATTCCATTGTCAACATTAGACAGATCAACGAGACAGAAAGTTAACAACGATATCCAGGAATTGGACTCAGCTCTGCACCAAGCAGACCTAATAGATATCTCCAGAACTCTCCACCCCAAATCAACGGAGTATACATTCTTCTCAGCATCACATCGCACTTACTCCAAAATTGACCACATAGTTGGAAATAAAGCATTCCTCGGCCAATGTACAAGAACAGAAATTATAACAAACTGTCTCTCAGATCACAGTGCAATCAAACTAGAACTCAGGATTAAGAAACTCACTCAAAACTGCTCAACTACATGGAAACTGAACAACCTGCTCCTGAATGACTACTGGGTACATAACAAAATGAAGGCAGAAATAAAGATGTTTTTTGAAACCAATGAGAACAAAAGCACAACATACAAGAATCTCTGGGACACATTTAAAGCAGTGTGTAGAGGGAAATTTATAGCACTAAATGCCCACAAGAGAAAGCAGGAAAGATCTAAAATGGACCCAAGAATTAGGGAAGTAAGAGGAAACACATTCAAAAGCTAGCAGAAGGTGAGAAATAATTAAGATCAGAGCAGAAATGAAGGAGACAGAAACAACAACAACAACAAAAAACCTTCAAAAACTCAGTGAATCCAGGACCTGGTTTTTTGAAAAAATATCAGCAAAATTGATAGACCGCTAGCAAGATTAATAAAGAAGAAAAGAGAGAAGAATCAAATAGACGCAATAAAAAATGATAAAGAGGATATCACCACCGATCCAACAGAAATGCAAACTACCATCAGAGAATACTATAAACACTTCTATGCAAATAAACTAGAAAATCAAGAAGAAATGAATCAATTCCTGACACATACACTCTCCCAAGACCAAACCAGGAAGAAGCTGAATCCCTGAATAAACCAATAACAGGCTCTGAAATTGAGGCAATAATTAATATCCTACCAACCAAAAAAAAGTCCGGGAAATGACAGATTCACAGCCAAATTCTACCAGAGGTACAAAGAGGAACTTGTACCATTCCTTCCGAAACTGTTCCAATCAATAGAAAAAGACAGAATCACCCCTAACTCATTTTATGATATCAAAAGCCTGATACCAAACATCATCCTGATACCAAAGCCTGGCAGAGACACAACAAAAAAAAAGAGAATTTTAGACCAATATCCCTGATGAACATCGATGCAAAAATCCACAATAAAATACTGGCAAACCGAATCCAACAGCACATCAAAAAGCTTATCCGCCATGATCAAGTGGACTTCATCCCTGGGATGCAAGACTGGTTCAACATACACAAATCAATAAATGTAATCCAGCATATAAATAGAACCAAAGGCAAAAACCACATGATTATCTCAATAGATGCAGAAAAGGCCTTTGACAAAATTCAACAGCCCTTCATGCTAAAAACTCGCAATAAATTAGGTATTGATGGGATGTATCTCAAAATCATAAGAGCTATTTATGACAAACCCACAGCCAACATCATACTGAATGGGCAAACCTGGAAGCATCCCCTTTGAAAACTGGCACAAGACAGGGATGCCCTCTCTCAACACTCCTATTCAACATAGTGTTGGAAGTTCTGGTCAGGGCAATCAGGCAAGAGAAAGAAATAAAGGGCATTAAATTAGGAAAAGAGGAAGTCAAATTGTCCCTATTTGCAGATGACATGATTGTATATTTAGAAAACCCCATCGTCTTGCCCAAAATCTCCTTAAGCTGATAAGAAACTTCAGCAAAGTCTCAGGATACAAAATCAATGTGCAAAAATCACAAGCATTCTTATGTGTCAATAACAGACAAACAGAGAGCCAAATCATGAGTGAACTCCCATTCACAATTGCTTCAAAGAAAGTAAAATACCTAGGAATACAACTTACAAGGGATATAAAGGACCTCTTCAAGGAGAACTACAAACCACTGCTCAACGAAATAAAAGAGGACACAAATAAATGGAAGAACATACCATGCTCATGGATAGGAAGAATCAATGTCGTGAAAATGGCCATACTGCCCAAGGTAATTTATAGATTCAATGCCATCCCCATCAAGCTACCAATGACTTTCTTCACAGAATTTGAAAAAACAACTGTAAAGTTCATATGGAACAAAACAGAGCCCACATTCCCAAGTCATTCCTAAGCCAAAAGAACAAAACTGGAGGCACCACACTACCTGACTTCAAACTATACTACAAGGCTACAGTAACTCAAACAGCATGGTACTGGTACCAAAACAGATATAGACCAATGGAACAGAACGGAGCCCTCAGAAATAATACCACAGATCTACAACCATCTGATCTTTGACAAACATGACAAAAACACACAATGGGGAAAGGATTCCCTATTTAATAAATAGTGCTGGGAAAACTGGCTAGCCATATGTAGAAAGCTGAAACTGGATCCCTTCCTTACACCTTATACAAATTAATTCAAGATGGATTAAAGACTTACATGTTAGACCTAAAACCATAAAAACCCTAGAAGAAAGGCAATACCATTCAGGACATAGGCATGGACAAGGACTTCATGTGCCTCAAACACCAAAAGCAATGGCAACAAAAGCCATAAAAATTGACAAATGGGGATATAATTAAACTAAAGAGCTTCTGCAAAGAAATGTAAAAAGCACACCACCATCAGAGTGAACAGGCAACCCACAGAATGGGAGAACATTTTTGCAACCTACTCATCTTAACAAAGGGCTAATATCCAGAATCTACAAAGAACTCCAAACAAATGTACAAGAAGAAAAAAAAAAAAAAAAAAAAAAAAACCATCAAAAGGTGGGCAAAGGATGTGAACAGACACTTTTCAAAAGAAGACATTTATGCAGACAAATGAAAAAATGCTCATCACTGTCCATCAGAGAAATGTAACCAAAACCACAATGAGATACCATCCACACCAGTTAAATGGCTGCATCATTAAAAAGTCAGGAAACAACAGTTGCGCTGGAGAGGATGTGGAGAAATAGGAAACACGCTACACTGTTGGTAGACTGTAAACTAGTTCAAACTTATTGTGGAAGTCAGTGTGTGGCAATTCCTCAAGGATCTAGGAACTAGAAATACCATTTGACCCAGCCATCGCATTACTGAGTATATAACAAAATGATTTCATAAATCAATATGCTGCTATAAAGACACATGCACACACATGTTTATTGCGGCACTATTCACAAAAGCAAAGACTTGAAACCAACCCAAATATCCATCAGTGATAGACTGGATTAAGAAAATGTGGCACATATACACCATGAAATACTATGCAGCCATAAAAAAGGATGAGTGCATGTCCTTTGTATGGACATGGATGACGCTGGAAACTGTCATTCTCAGCAAACTATCACAAGGACAAAAAACCAAACACCACATGTTCTCATTCATAGGTGGGAATTGAACAATAAGAACACTTGGACACAGGATGGGGAAGATCACACACTCTGGGGCCTTTCCTGGGGTGGGGGGAGGGATAGCTTTAGGAGATATACCTAATGTAAATGACAATTTAATGGGTGCAGCACACCAACATGGCACATGTATACATATGTAACAAATCTGCATGTTATGCACATGTACCTTAGAACTTAAAGTATAATAATAAAAAACCACAATGAAAGAAGTATTGTAACCATTGAAAATTCTTTTTCAAAGCTAGTTTTATGAAAATATAATTACTACTCATTTTCAATAGGCAGAATGGAAAGATATCATACCTATTAGAAAGTGCTTATTAGACATCCAGGATTTAGAATCTTAAATTTAGTTTGAAAGGCATATTAGACCTTACTTTTTATTACAGTGTTGTTTGTTCAGTCAGCTAGATCAATGCAGAGTTCATAATCCTAATGATGATGAGTGCTTTTCAACTCAATCCTTTATCAAACTTCCAGAGACAGGGTACTGTGCCAAGTGTTAAATAAAATGAATAAGTCAGGCCTTTAAATGATTCTTCCTTCTTAGCAAACCAAGTAAGTGTAGCATGGTGGCTAAAGGCACAGCTCTCTAGCCAGACTGCTTGGTTTCAAATCTGACCTCTTCCATTTAGCTGTTTGGCTTTGGCCACATTGGTATATGCTTCTTTCAATGTCCCCATCAAAATAATGAAGATAATAATACTAATACTCTTCTCATAGGAATGTTATGATTATTAAATGAGATAATCCTGGTAAAGGCCTTATTAATAAATAGTAAGATTTATTATTACTATTGTTATCATTGGCTTTTTGCATCTAGCCTTAGAACTTCAGTATGTGGTGCTCATTATACATAATCATTATGCAATGCAGTATTACAAAATAAATATTAAGAAAAGCAGTCAATGGAGCTATCTTGGGTCTCCTGGGAAAGAACAGCTGACTGTCTCACAAGACTCACACTATGGTATCACTTTGGGAAATGTGCCTTAATTTTAGTTCTGGTTCAGAACACACGTATATCAGCAAACTGAGAACAGATAATTTTCTAAGAGGACCAGACACATTAACCAAGTTCTCAAGAATTATAAAGAACAGCAAATGCCACTTTAGAATTTAAAATGAGAAATGTAACTCTCATACAAGCAGGAATACCAGCCTTTTCATGACTGCCATATCAGATCATTGAAGTCAGATATAATTAAGTTCCAAGCCTGGTGAAAGCTGTATCTGGAAATGTGGAAGTTTTATTACTAGAAATGTAAACAGCACCTCATTCAAGATAGTAATTATTTTGTCAATGAGCTGGAAATAGTCAATGTCCATTATGTAAAGTTCTCTTTCTTCCAGATTGTAGACACTGCCATTATTTTCAGTAGACACTACCATTACTTTATTTAGTTACTCAGATTTTATAATATTCCTTAGGCAATAAGGTATCTCTGTTTTCCCAGACTAAACAATGCATTCTTTCTTTTAAAGAGTCTTTTTTTGTTTGTTTGTTTTTGAGATGGAATCTCGTTCCGTTTTCCAGGCTGGAGTGCAATAGTGTGATCTCAGCTCACTGCAACCTCCACCTCCCAGGTTCAAGTTATTCTCCTGCCTCAGCCTCCCGAGTAGCTGGGACTACAGGCACATGCCACCACGTCCAGCTAATTTTTGTATTTTTGGTAGAAATGGGGTATCACCATGTTGCCCATGATGATCTCTATCTCTTGACCTTGTGATCCACCCGCCTCGGCCTCCCAAAGTGCGGGGATTACAGGCATGAGCCACTGTGCCCGGTCAAAAATTCTTCTTTTAAAGATTTGTTAATGCATACAGGTAGGTTATAAATATTAATAGAAACTCTCAGCTCAGTCACTTTAATATGACTTGGAATTCATCCCTTAACATATTATGTGTGATTTTTAAAGTTTAACAATATTTCAGAGAGTGTTTTACTCTTGATGTTAGTAATCTGCATGCAGAAACAATGTTGATCATAGCTGGTAAGTCTACAGTGGGTAAAAACCAGTAAGGATTTTGATTTATTTTGCTGTTTTCTATTTGGAGACAAAGAAAATGCTTTTAACAGGATATACACAGAAAAGCAAAATGACTACAAAATTATCATAAATTTAGCCTAGATTTTTATTATTTTATAACATGGTTGTTTCCCTTAAGTTTTTAGAGAAAATAAGAGAATGCTTATGAAAAAGCAATATCAATAAATATCTATTAAAATATAAACATTATAAATGTTCATATTGTACCTAGGACAATTGATTTGTTTTGAAGTAAAGTCTCCAAGATAAATTACAATTAGCTCTAATATTTTCAGTTTTGTATGTTAGATGAAAGAAAATATATCTTCTGTGTTTGACTATATATGAATATATGTGTGTGTACATGTTTGACTACACACACTCACGCATATAAAATATATACCAAGTATACACACTTTTGGGTCAATTTTTTGCTCCAACTTATATTTTTAATTTATAAATCTGTTCCTTGATCACATTGAATAGAATTTCTATTATTTTGATATTTCTCAAATTCGGCCATATGTAGAAGTAATGTATCAGAATCTTTAGCTAAAATTAGAAATGGAAAAACCAACTAGCCACACAGGTAAGACCCTAACAAACTCCAAAACACCGACGCTATTTATTCCACACAGTCTTATATTCCTCTATATCTTTCTCTCACTATTTAAATATCAATAATTTAAAAAATTACACTTAAAATGAAATGTGTATCTGACAAGTGTGATATATTAAACCATTAGCACTATAAATATTAGATGAATTAATTTCCCAGAATATCTTCAGATTTTTTTACAGTTTGACAGCTTAGACTATATGGCTGGTCAGTTTGGATAACAGGAGACTAATAAATATCCTGAATAATTAGTGTGAGAAATAAGAGAGCAAAAAAAAAAAAAAAAAAAAAAGTGGGGTGGCACTGGATGCTTTGTAAGTAGACAAATGCCAAGAAATGATATAGCAGAAAATTATAATCATTATTATCATAATATTAACAGTTAGCTTTCATTTGCATGTCCTGTATACCATGACTCTAAGCAATTTCACATATATTTACTTAAATTTTCCACTAACCCTATGACACAAGTTATGCTATAGTCCTTATTTATGCTTGAGGAATCTAAGGCATAGAGAGAATCTACAATTTGCCCAAGGTTACCCAGCTACTAGGTGACAGAATATTGATTATTTACCCAGGAAGAATGGGTCATGAAATGACATTCTTAATCCTGTGTTACGATACTTTGTATGGTAGTAAAAAAATAAAGGGAAGAGAAAAGAGAATGAAAGTATTTTGGAGGTCTACATGGTGCCAATGCCTGAGCCAGGCATGGTAATGTGCTTACCTATGATACTAATGTCAAGACTTTCAACTCTTTATTTTTTTCTTTTATACCCAGATGTCTTTGGGGGAAATTCTTAATTTCTACTGTCTTAAATGTCCTCATTTATAAATTAAGGGGTTGTATCATATTCCTTCCAAGAATCTTCTCAGTTCTAATCCTCTGCTTCTGTGCCTAGGCATGAAATAAAACAATCATTTTTTAATGTTTTTGCCTATGTCTTACTCTGTCAAGTTTTTGAAAGTCTTAACAAATAATAACTTTTATATTCTGGATTTAGAGAATAACATACCATATGCATCAGTTTATTGGGTCTAATACCACTTGTTCACCTCAGTTTTGTGCCATTTAAAATAGATCAGGTGGCAAAAGCAATCTCTTATGCAGAAGCAATTATTAGAACGCATCTTCCACCATTCTGTTTTGAAATTTCTGGTAAACTGTACATTTGGATCTGAGAAGAGGTTATGATTTTTAAATGCAAAATCTGATATAGAGCAAACATATTAAAGAGAATAATGTTTGTCAGGCTACACAGTAAATTCTTGATGGCTCCTGAGTATAAATCTAATCACAGGATTTAGTAAGAATTATCTAGAGAAAATCTATGTAGGTTTTAACCTCAATGATCCAGTGGATATTCAATACTCAAGCTGTTTCTTACCACAGATTTATTCTGGTACACTCACAGGATGATTCTAAGAAGGCAATGAAATAACTCCCACCAGAAACAAAACTTCTTTCTATAAACCTTATCTCATGCCCAACTTCATTCAAGGTAAACATTTCTTGAAGTAACAAAAGAAAGTTAAAAATTTTTGAATATTGTTGAACATTTATATATACTTATACACACTATATATGTAGTGGATATGTTATATATAGAAAGATTTACTCGAGAAAGTTAGCAGTTTTTTCACAAATGTCTTCTTTCTAGCTTCCTTTGATATTTTCTGAATAAGTATATAGCCAATTTATTTAAATTAATAAGAAGCAACAATTATTGAGTTCAGATTAAAAACAGTTGAGCTCCTAGGTTGGAGTTGCAAACAGGTCTCTTTCAGTGTTTGCCAATGCTTTCTGGGGTGTCAAAATTTAGTAGGAAAAGAAGCTTGCATAAGAAAAGTTTGAAAATATTCAATGAAGGAGATAAGGTTGTTAAAAACCATGCAAGGGATGTTATAAAGCAGTGACAAATGACAATGTTTCCAAATACATTTGAACTGATAGTGAATAATTTGAATGATATAAGCAGGAACTTATATAATTTATAACAATAAATTGAATGATATAAGTAGGAACCAACCACTTGATAAATAGATATTGAGAAATCACTTTCTGTTACTGTTCATAAAGTTAAGAATCTTTGTAATCACAAAACCAGCAAGCTAGGGAGCCTTTCTGGCTTCCGTTACTTATTTGTCAGATCATAACACTGCACAACCCATCGTTTATCTCTCTGTCCATTGCACAAGCATTTCACAGCAATTTCTACATGCAAAGATACTTCTGAGAAACAGGAACGTGCAAACAAACAACCCCAGTAATGTGATGGCTCCTAGGAGATATATGTACAGTGTTCTTGAAGCACAGTTGAAGGAGTATGTAAGAAACATAAAAGTATCCTACAAGTCTTCACAGCAGAGGAAATATTTGAGTTATCTTTTAGGATGAAAATGAGTTTGTCAGACAGGCAAAGGGGAATGGTACTTGTTTTAATCACACATTAGTCACTCCACTCTGCCAGCAGGATGTATATCAGGTACAACAGTGATGAAACAATTGAAACAATTCGTGATTTGTGTTAACCTCTTCTAACAGGTTATAGAATTTCTCATAACCAAATTGTGAGGCGAATCCTAATTTCCCATTATGTCACCATACATACTATTTGTTCTTGATAATTCATGAAATTCAGTTGCCCATTTCACATTTTTTCTATAGATATAGCTTCTTTATATTCATGAAACAGTTGTTCTGAGTTGTAGATTTATAAATTTCAAGCAAGAAATGTAAATTCTAACTTTTAGACTCTTACATGGAGGAGATAAATTCTGTCAGTTTCTGAAATGGTTTATTCTCTGGGAGAGTGCAGTGTTACTTTTTGATATCTGTGATTAGTCTTCCTTAAAAATGATTGTATAGCAAAAAATGTGACACATTAGAAGAGTTAAGGAACCATGGAGGTGTTTTTGTTATTCATGATTTTTACACATGTAATTTTAGAAAAGAGTTTGGTTTGGTTACACAAGTTACCTTTAAGAAGGATTTAACATAGAATTTTGTGTTATGTATTATTATCAATTTGTCTAAAGTGGATATGCATGTCATAGTATTCTTTTGTGTTCATTGACTAGTAAAATATGTCAAATGTTTAACAGGCTATTTTAGTTTTAAGTATTATATTATTTTAAAGTTATTTTCTTTAATTCTCATTTTATACTTTTTGCATTAATCCCATTTGTCAATCACCTGAATAGAGAAGTTTTTCTCAAATTGGACTGCTTACATTAATCTTCAAATGTTTCCTATTCAAAGATAACACTAAAAAATAATTATGCTGCCTAATACTACTGTTTTTGCTATGGTTATTTTCCTGATCTTCAATCATTTGGTGCATGTGTTATTTTATATTTTATGTAACTTTATACATTTTTGTGTTTTAGACATTACAATAATTCATGTTATTTGTTGAATATTAATTATTACTTCTAATTTTTCCTCTCTATAGAATACTTTAGTTCATTTCTCCCAAACCTCTGTCCAAAGCTCATTCCCTACACTTTCTGTATTTTATTAACATTTCATAATTATTACTTATCCACTCTATGGACACCTGGTTTAGAGTATTTTGCAAACAAGTATGTCTGTTGTACTTTATTTCAAACTTTGTTCTGGCTTTTCCTCTGCTTGCTAATATTTCAGTAAGGTTCTGATGCCTATTTGGAAGAAATATAGTCCTCATTAATTTTAAGGTCATAATTTACATTTTTATTAAAATCCTTACCTACCTGTCACTGTAATGTTTTTAGGTGTGGGTGCTTATTCTCTTCCACATGGATGGCAGGGCAATTTTCTACCAAAGACCAGGGTTCCCCTACACTTTCAGGTTGTAAGTTTGAAATAGATGTCTTTAGAAATTGTGTTTAAAGAGTACTTTGTTTTGTATTTACTCTTCTACTCCTGATGATGTATTATTCATTTATTATTTAGAGCTGGCCTCTCTTAACTATTTTTCGAGTTTTATCTTGGCATTACTATTCTGTGAGCAGGCATTCTTAAATTCATGTTTCAAGAGCGTTCCATCACCTGAACTCTTTTTTTTTAATTTTGCTTTTTGCTTTACATATGTCCTTTTTTAAAACAAAACTTGAAGTAATTGATATACAGTTTATGTTACCAGAAAATTTGTGATATATTTTAGAAATGAAGAGTGAACAGGAGAAAGCATAGGCTTGGGTGATCTGGTTCGGATTCACACCTTTGGATTATCTCATATTTTTAACCATATATCTAAGGTAAACACTATAGTTTAAGTCACCCATTATTAGCCATCAATAAAGAGGACACAAGAATTAGATATGCTTATATAGTAATTTTATATATAAAAATCAGGCCAGAGATTTAAGCCATTGCAAAGAAATAAATGAGCTAATGGTACAGTTATTACCTGGGTTATGCAGCTTCAGTTCTCGTCAACTATTAGATTCTTGTGAAGCTGGTAGTGGTGTTCCTTTCATCAATTTTCATTCTACCTTCCAATTGTTTTATAGTTTTATCTGAAGATTTCTGGGTTTCCTTTTACCAATCCATTCTAGCCCCTTTCTTTTCCTCTTCAGTGTGTATGTGACCATCCACTGATGTTCTACTCTACTAAATTATCTTTTCCAAGATCCCCACTTCTTAGCGGTTAGAAAAAAAAAAAAAAAAAAATGCTGCCAATGCAGAGTGACCAAGCTGGGAGTTATTTAGGGCAATGTGACAGTTACTGTGTTTGAGTGATAGAGAATAAAATTCTGAAAGGGAATGGGAACAATAACCAGGTTAATTAAGGGGAACTCTAGTAAACAAAGAGTCTAAAGAGAGAAATAATTCTCTAGGCTACTTTTTGGGAATAGTAACCTATTATATTCTCAAATATTTGTGAGAACATTGAATTTCATAGCATGTAAAGGTATATCTTCTCAACAGAAGAATTCCTTTGCACTTGCCTTCTAAGAAGCATTGTATTTTTTCCCTTTATCGAAGTGCTGATTTTCTTAGTTTTTTAGCAGATATATGATATAAGATATGGCATATATTATATAATAGTCTAACTTTCTTTCTTTCTTTCTTTCTTTCTTTCTTTCTTTCTTTCTTTCTCTCTCTCTCTCTCTCTCTCTCTTTCTTTCCTTTCTTTTCTTTCTTCCTTTCTCCCTTTCTCTCTCCCTTTCTCCCTTCCTTTTCCCTTTCCCTTTCCCTTTCCCTTCCCCTTCCCCTTCCCATTCCCCTTCCCATTCCCCTTCCTTTCCTTTCACCTCTATAGAGTACAAGATACTTATGAGGCATCACTGGTTCAATTTTTGAAATGATACGGTCCCTACATTCAGGAGTTTATTTTAAAGAATAACACAAACATGCGAAAAGGTCGTCACAATATACAGCTCTGATCATATTTTGTAGGATGTTTTGTAATATCTTTTCTTTTGGCCCCTCATGTCATCTCTTCATTATCCATATAGTAATCCTTGACTTAACTAGATAATGGGGGGAGATATATATATATTATATATAATGATATTTTATATATATATATATAATGTTGCCTAGAGGCCTTATGACTAGAACAAACCATTACTGTAGTGGTTGGAACCTGCTCAAGAGGATGAAGTCTCTTCTAAGTCTATAGAGGCAAGTGCTTGTGCCCAAGATCCTCTCTTAGTGTTTCTGCTAAGAAATAAAAATGAAGTCACAGTGTTCAGAAGTGCAGTTGCAAAATAGATGAGGCGCAGTAGAATCAGAATGTTTTCTGAAGTTTCACCAAATTAACTTTGGAGTAAAATGAAATAGATAGATAAAAATGACAGTCTATCCAGTCATTCTTTATATCAAACAATGTTTAGGTGTGTTGCACATTTTCCCATCTATAATAGTTACAATTCCTTAGGATTTCCCTTCTCTCATAAGCATAGAGTTTGATTAATCAGAAAACTTGACCCACTTTAATTGCTGGTCTAAATATGGCCAGCTTTTTATTTCCTCTATATATTTAGTTTATTTTCATTTATGTTGTAAGTAAAAGTGAATCCATCAGACAACAGCTTAACCTTCATCGAAACATGCTATTGTCCAGCCCTTTAACTTGTTTTATTTGACTTAATGTAATTTTATCTTTCTAAAGCCTGTGTTCATCATCCACATGCTTTCCTCTCGATATTTTCTGTGCATCTAAATATTTACCATGAAAGTATACTTTTTATTTTAGTTATATTTACTTTATTAAAAGTCCTCATGCTCCATATGGTCTTGTAGTTAAATTTTTTCACTAAATAGTATTTTGTAAATATATATATTACTGCATGTTACCATAGTGTATTCATTTTACCACTTTATGATACTCCATTGTGTAAATATCCCACAGCTCATTTGCATTTTCCTTCTCTTGAACATTTGGATTGTTTCCAATGTTTTTGTTTTCTATTGTGAACAATATTTCTTGAACACTCTTGTAGATGTCATCTATTATATAGGAGCAAGTTTCTCTTGAATATAAATTTAGGAGTAAAATTATTATAAGATGTGTGATGTTTTCTTTATGAGAAAATGCTAAGCTGTCAAAAATATTTCTATTTATTCATACTCATATGTAGAGAGATCCTGTGGAGCTACATCCCTCTAACATCACACAGTTTTTGTTGATGGAATGTAAAGCACTATCTCATTGTGGTATTGATAAACCTTTTTCTGATTTATAATGATTTTATTCTTACAGCTTTTCTTCAGTAAAATGTCTATTCATAGATACTTACCATCTTTATTCAATTGGGTATTTTTTGCTTACTGATTTGTAGTAATTTTAAAGTATTATTGATAGTTGCTTGTGGGGATTGTATTTTCCTCCAGTTTTAATTTGTTCTTTCACTCTTTTTAAAGGTTTCTTTTGATGAAGAAAGTTCTTACTTTTAATATAGTAAAATCTAATAATTTGGAGAGACAACGCTAAGTGGGTCTTAAAATTTTTAAAAATAACAATTCCCTAATCCACTCTATACCAAAACCCAAAATGTAAGAACTTAGACTTTGAAGTTTAAAAAGTTTTATTTCTGACATTAACATTCTTAGATGATTTAGAGTTGAACTGTGTAAACAGTATGTCGCTTTTTGTTGTTTTTTTACCATGTGAATTATCAACTTCAGAGCTCTGTTTAGTCAATAATTGCTTATTTTTTCAATAAATTATGCTGCCTTTGTCACGTGTTTGTTAAGTAGCTGGTTCTGATTTTAGACTTTTCTACTACAATGATTAATTTGTCCATTCTGTGTTAATACCACATTGTATAAAATTCAATTCCTTCATAAGTCCTGCCATTTGCAAGAGAACATCCCTTCTTGATCTTATTCCTTCAGAATTATTTTGATAGATTTAGACTTTTTAATGTTTCACTTAAATGTTAGGAATTAAAACATTCTGTGTAAATTCCTGTTTAGACTTTAATTGGAATTTCATTGAGTATGTAGATTAACTTTATGGCAATTAACATATCTGTGATATTATATATTTCTATGTGTGAGTATAGCATATCACTTTATTTAAGATGGCTCTAATATGTCGTAAATAGAATTTAGAATTTTACCTGTGGAAGGCTTTGTACTTTGATTCATTCCTAGATAACATTTTTTTTCTGATAGTATTGTAAATGGTGTTTTCTCTTTAATTCATTTACTCCTCTATTTGTTTACTTCTGCATAAAACGCGATTTATTTTTCTTACATTAAGCTGACAACAAGCCACCTGGCTAAACACCCTTAAAAATGAGTTTGTAGATTCTCTTCGTTATTCAAATTATTTGAGGAAGAAGCTCTGTTCTCTAACATTGAAAAGGTGATCTTTCCTCTTGCAAAGTTAGAAACAAGTACAAAATTCACTAGATTTGTCTTAGGAGCAAATAGCCTACATAGAATATGTTTGGTAATAAGAAACATGGTACATGCATGCAAAAAAAATTATAGGGCACGGAGCTAATAATATCACATCACACATTTTTTTGGTGGGGGGGCAGGGCGGCTGCTAAGTATACTGACAGTTATAATTTAAAATATATAATTGTATTGTTATTCTATGGCCTCATTATGTACAAATTCGGGATTGCAAAGGTTGAAAATATCTTTTTTTTTTTTTTTTTTAGCACCCCACAGCAGTGCCTCAGTGAATATTCCTATTTGAGGAAGCTCAATGTTTTTCCTTTGTTCTTGGGAGGAAGCACCAAACATCAGTCAGGAATTCAGCCCTTTTTTGTGTGTGCATCGTGAAATAATCCATTTCCTGACAATGGGAATTATGTGATATTTGACATGTTTGAGAAGGTCACACCTTTTCTTTCAATCTGATGAATAGAAAAGAAAATACAATTGCTTTATTTCAACTACATCCAATCTTTCTCCAAGCCTGATATTCTGCTTAGCAGAAAAAAAAAAAAAAAATAACAAAAGTCTAATCTGATTTAATGCTTATCTTACTTTGAAAGTATAAATGAACAGTTTGTGTTCTTCCCCCAGTCTGCTTTGGATAAAAATGCTCAGTCCCTTGGGAAACCAATCCCCACTTCTCCTTTGTCTCAGATCCTTTTTATATAATGTTAGCAAAGCAAAGAAAAGCTGAGATTCTCTTCTGCCGTTTGCGATCTCTTGAAGTGTCACTTGTTGCCCTGGTTTCTGCTATTCTTCTTGGCATTTGAGTCTGACGTTTGATCTGATTTAACTCATAGCCTGTCTTTTACTGCCGCCTCATCCCCTCGACTCAGCCTATGTTCAACTCTCCCAGTGCTCTAGGCTCCAGTGGTCTGATGACACCCTTCCAATCTCAGCTCTGGTGGTCCTCTCTATATCACTAGACACAGAGCCAGTTCAGCCTCAGTTTTGCAATTCCTTCCGTCACATTTTTTGGACAATTAATTGAGTATTTCTGAGAATATTTTACATTACATAAGCAACTAGAGAGAACAGGTCAACCTCATAGTCCCCCTCTCCTGCTGATTCTATGGCAATGCTCTTAGAATAAGGACTTCATAAAAGAGAATATCTAAATACTAACCTTAGTAAACAAAGAAATACAAATTCAGCATTAGTTATTATATGTGTTTGCTAGAATTGCCATAACAAAAGTACTATAAGCTAGGTGGTTGCAACAATAGAAATGCATTTTCTTGCAAATCCAGAGGCTAAATATTCAAAATCAAGCCAGCAGCAGAGTTAATTTTTTCTAAGCACTCTGTGGGAGAATCTGCTCTGTTTTTTTTTTTTTTTCCCCCAGCTTCTGCTGGCTTGTTGGCAATCTGCCATTTCTCGGCTTGTGGCAGCATAACTCCAGTCTTCACAAGGCATTTTCCCTATGTCTCTGTGTCCAAATTTTCTCTTTCTATAACATCAGTTATATTGGATTCAGGGTTCACTCTACTGCAGCATGACCTCATCTACATTTAACTAATAACATCTACAATAACCCTGTTTAAAATAAGGTCATATTTTGAGGTACTAGGAGTCAGGATTTCAACATATGAATTTTAGTAGAACATAATTTAACCTATAACAGGCCAGTCATCATAATATTAAGATAGTAGGAGGAAACTTTTAGAAGTAATGGATATGCTTATGCCATAGATTGAGGTGAAGATTTCATGGATGTATAACCATTTTGTATACTCCAAACTAAGTTGCTAAATTAAATGTTCATATCTCTTTAATGTCAATCATACCTTAATGCAGTGGTTTAAAACACACACACACACACGCACACACACACGCATACACAGACACACACAATGAATTTCCCCTTCGTATTAGGAAAGATCGACAACATCAAGTGTTTGAGGATATGAAGAAACTGGGAATTCCATATCTGATTTGTGAGAGTATAGCTTGGTACAATCTCTTTGAAAAGTATGAAGACCTAAAGAGAGAAATACAATTCAACCCAGTAATTCCATTACTGGGTATATACCCAAAGGAATAGAAATTTTTCTATTATAAAAACATACACATGCATATGTTCATTGAAGCACAAGCAAAGACATGGAATCAACCTAAATGCCCATCAGCGATAGATTGGATAAAGAAAATGTGGTACATATATACCATGGAATACTATGCAGTCACACACATACACACACAAAAGAACCGAGATCATGTTCTTTTCAGGGACAGGGATGGAGTTGGAGGCCATTATTTTTAGCAAACTAACAGGAACAAATAAACAAATACTGCATGTTCTCACCTATAAGTGGGAGTTAAATCATGAGAACACATGGTGACATAGAGGGGAACAACACACACTGGGGCCTTTTGGACAGTGGAGGGTGTGAGGATGGAGAGGATCAGAAAAAAATAACTGATGGATACTAGGCTTAATGCCTGGGTGATGAAATAATGTGTACAACAAACCTGCATGACACAAGTTTATCTATGTAATAAACCTGCACTTGTTCCCCTGAACTTAAAAGTTATAAAAAAGAAAAACATGTTGGCAATAAGGGTTTAAATTGAATGCATGCATACAGAAATTCAACTTCAAGATATATACAGTTGAGTCCCACTTACAATGGTTGAACATCTGATTTTTCCACTTTATGATGATACAAAAGCAATAGGCATTCAGTTGAAACCTTACTCCGTGTACTCATAACCATCCTGTTTTCACTTTCAATACAGTATTCAACAAATTACATGAGATATCCCATATTCTATTATAGAATAGGCTTTGAGTTACATGACTTTGTCTGACTGTCGGCTAATGTCAGTGTTCTGAGCACATTTAGGCTAGGCTATGATGTTAAGTAGGTTAAGTACATTAAATGCATATTCAACTTAAGAATATTTTCAACTCATGATGGATTTATCAGGACATAACCCCATCGTAAGTCTACAAGCATCTATACTCAAATAATGTGAACTTGTGCTAATCAAAATACATTTCAATTTAAATAACA
Organism: Papio anubis; assembly: GCF_008728515.1. Taxonomy (NCBI): domain Eukaryota; kingdom Metazoa; phylum Chordata; class Mammalia; order Primates; family Cercopithecidae; genus Papio; species Papio anubis. The sequence continues at coordinate 114,073,138 of NC_044980.1, forward strand.
GCTTTATTTATAATAGCTTCTAACTTAAAGCAGCACATATGTCCATCAACAAGAAAACTGATTATTACATTGTAAATTAATCATACCACAGAATACTATATGACAATGAAAATGAACCAACTATTGCTATAAGCAATAGCTTGGATGACTTGCTCAAATAAAATCTTGAGTAAAAGAAACTAGATGCAAAAGAGTGTGTTTGTATGATTTTTATACAGAATTCAAAAATAAGCAAAATTAATTTAGGCATTTAGAGGTTAAATTAGTAGTACCTCCGGGCAAGAAAACAGGAAGTGATTAGAAATAGACATGAGAAGTATTGGAGTGCAAAGAGTTTCTCTATTTCTGAATCTAAATAGCAGGCATAGGAGTGATGTCACTTGTGAATATTCATCAAGCTGTACACATATGAGTTGTTGATCTTTTATTGTATGTGTTACACTTCAGTACATAATTTATCTTAAAAGCAGAAAATTTTTATTAGTAATAGCTTTTTTCAGTGTTAATCTTATTAAAGAAAGCATGATAATTGGGTGATGAAAACTGTAATGATCATAGTAAAACCTGATAAAACCTGTAAATTTTAAGGAATTTTAGATTTTATGAAGTAAATGTTTACTTTTTAAGATGCATTATTTTATGAAGTAAATAATCTTAATCTGGCTAGTTTTATGGGATAGCACCTGTATGAAAATTTTAAAAAACTGGTAAAAAAATTTTTATGCTTATGTACAAGTTTTCAGTTTTGTGTGTTTCTACATTGTTTTAATTAGCCAAAATATTTGTACTCTTTTACTGATTTTGCTTTCCACCCACTTAACCGAAGAAACATTCAACATATGTTGAAGGCCTACTCACATTAGCTGTATACATTTGCTTTGATCTCTATTTCATGGAAATGCAAACTCAGAGAAGTACAGTTAGTTTCTTACCAACTACAATAGCAAGGAATGGAGTCAGTTTGGAAGCCAGATCTGGACTGGAATCTGAATTACCTCAGCACATTATGCTGTCTCTGAATTCCCAATACCACAATTCTTACACTTCATTTTTAATTATAATTTTAACACTCAATATCTCTCCCTTTTTAAACTCCAAGCTTTTCTATTGCCTAAAGCATGTCACAATACCTTCACAGAAAGTAGATGATCATATATATTTGTTGAATTAATGATAGAACATAAAAATAACACCTTATGAACACACACACACACACACACACAATTATTCTGCCTGTTGGTGAGCCTTCCAAAGTCTAAACACCAACCTAAGCTTGTGATGATATTTAGACAGGGGTATCTTCATAGTTTTTTAGTTTATGTTTTTTGTTTTTAATTTTAAACTATTCAATTAGTTTTCAACTACTATATTAGCATTTATAAAATTTAGAGATATCTTAAGTGTTTTTTATAAATATTGTAAAATCACATATCAATAGTAAATACAGGTCTACTATATATTATAATTAATATTGAAACTAAAACACAAGTGAAAGGATTATAATTGCTTTGGTATATTTTTGCTGTTGTCCTTGTTAATGTTTTGTTTCATTTTTCAGGCACTCATACTTATTTAAATGTTAAACTTTCTTTATTCTCCGATCAAGCATGAGACCAAAACATATTCCCAAATGAAGTATGAATGTTGGCAGGCGATCAGTATTCCTAATTTAAAAATAAATCATAGGGATAAAGTAGAATGAGCCATTTCCTTTAACTAATGAAATGAGATAAGGTGCTCTATTTTCTGGATGTCTGCTCTTATAAAGGTTAGAGCTAAAGTAAAATAGATTGACCTCTTTTGCTATAAGTATTAGGAAATATTCATAGCAGTATACTTCTAACATAGCATGCTGACATGTTGACCTGCCACATTCATTGGCAAGTGTGAGTACTCAAGTGCATCACCTACCTAGTTCTTTCTGATGTTTTGCTTTTTACAGAAACAACTACCACATTTTCTGGAAGAAAAAAAATCCACATACTTCAGTTCACTCCTTTAAATTCAATGTAGGCTTATAATACAGTCTGCTTTTGAAAATGAGTTTTGTCTAGTGTTCCCTGAGTTCAGCCTTACAGCAGAAAAATACTCACATATTGTTTTTGTACAGATTCTACTTTTTTCCCAAATTTCAAATGGTTCTCAAAGGAAAGCAAGTTTATAAAAATGCTATCTATATCCACCAACACAGGTCATATATTTTTTCTTTTAAAGTAAAAAAGAAGATCTGGAATGTCTGCCAAGCTATTCCAATGCATGTTTATTAAACATTAGAGTATCTTTCCAGCTTAGGCTCTGGATAGACAAAAAATAAAGAGCACAGAAGACTCTCCTTCTTGACTCCTGATGGGATTCTTGATCTTAATAAACACACTGTAAATTGAAAATATTGTAAGTCCAATGTGGGCATTTTGCATACATGATGGGAGGTAAATGTACAAAACACAATTTAAAAAACAAAACAAAAAAACATTGGCAGTACAGGTCACTGTGGTGTCAGTTGTTTACCCTCATGACCACATAACTGACAGGGTTATGGCTCACTGCTGCTGCCCAGCAAGGGGGGAGATAGTATTGTACTGCATATTGGTAGCCCTGGAAAAGATGGAAAGTTAACATTTAAAGTATGACTTCCACTGAACGTATATCACATTGGCACCATCATAAAGTCAAAAAATCTTAAGTTGAAACATCATATGCCAGGGACTGTATTATTTACCACTGTTTCCTCCATACTCTTCCCTCCATTGTTAAGTATTTTGGGGGTGTGGGTCTCAGAATATATTTTAAAGTTGGGAAAAAATAAAATGTATGAAGTAATTTTCAAAAATCACTTGATAGAAATTTAGAAGAATTCGTATATGTTATGGGAGGCCTTTCTTGTGAATGAAAGATAAATAAGGAAATACCATACTGTCTACTTCAGAGCAACACAAACACGTATCTCAGGCTGAACCCTAATTCTTTTTTTCTAAAATCCAGAGCTATGCTTTTCATTCTCTATGTATAGCGAAGCCTTTCTTCCAATTTTTGGACTTTGTTTTACTCTTTGATTACATATTGAGTAACAAATTTCCACCTAGCTCATCCTTGATCTCTCTTTCAGATAACTTAAAAAAAAAAAAAAGAGGAAAGAAGGAAGGAAATAGGAAAGCTCTTTAATTTTATCAATTCTGTTACTATTGTGGAGGAACAAGTAGTGGGTGTTACAAAAATAAAACTTAGATGTATAAATGATACATACAAGATTTTCAGATATCTTAGAGAGTTATCACTGTAATTACTTTGTCATTTATTTAATGCTTAAAATTTCTTCTTAGTAATACCCTCCACTATGTTTGGGTTACTTATTCTAAAAATCCTGGAATAATTTTCAGGACATTTGACAATGTAATAACTGTTATTTTATGGGCATCAGCCAATCAGGACACGTTCCAGCTGCAAACAATTGGATGTGCTTCTTGGTTGTATGCAGCCCTGAAAGAACTAAAAAAGGATAGTATGCTCCTTCTCAGATATGGGTCACATGAACCTCAATGCATATGTTCTTTTATGAGGAAAAGACCATGTACAATCTTCTCATGGCTAAGGTAGGTTCAAACTGTCCTAATGCCAGTAGTTAACACGTTGGTTTTAATGTGCCAACCAGTATTTTGTTCTCAGCTTGGAGAATTCATTTTTTATACTCTTCTCAACCATGAATCTTACCAAGCCAGAGATCTGCTCTACTTGCATGTTAAGAATATTAGGACCAAGGTTGCCCAAATTAGCACATCAAATAGCAAAATCAGCCAGAAAGCAGGCTGAAAAGCATTAAATATTTCATATAGATGAGTTTTTGAATCATTTAATTTGTATAGAAAAATTTTATTCACAATACAATGGGACAGACATTGCCACAGGAGTGATATACTGATTGCACTAAGGTTGCATGCAGCAGCAGCAGCTTTGTCTTTTATAGCTATTTTTGTTTATAAAAATTAAACCTCTCCAGTCATGCTTATCACATGGTCTTAGATTTATAATGTAAGTGAATAAGGAATACCATCTAGTTCGAAGAGAAAATGTAATTTTGAATGTGAATTATCTGTATGAAACATGAAGTATGCTACTGAACCCTGAAACATGAACGTCTAGATTTGCTTTTTTCCAAATCCAGCCTGTTTGCAATCACTTTCTACTCCTATAATACCAAGTGGATCCGTTTGTAATTGTGGTTGTATCAGCTGAGGTTGCAATGGTGGTGGCAATGGAAGTGGTACCATTGGTTCCACCAACTGTCCTGGGTCTGAAGGTGGTGGAGGAGCCACAATGTTTGTCGTTTCTACAATTTCTCCATTGTAAAAGAAAAACTGACACCGTTGAATGAATGTTTCAACAACAGATTGATGAATCTTAGTAGTAGACTAAAAGCTCATTTAGTTATTTTATAATTTCAGTCTAGTGAGGCCATGCTTAGGATGTCGTTTGAAATAAAGAAAAAATACACTTGACATATTTCACATATCTGTATCTTCATCTTTACTTGCAAGTAAACCTGTAGATGATCTGATGAGGGATAAATGAACCTATTTCTTTTACACACATACCAAGGACATGCTTGTGGCTAAAGAGAGTTGATAATGTTGTTCAAAGGATAGCTGTCACCAACTCATTTCTTTATATGGTCCATAATGAAATAGACATTTTGTATACTGTTAATTCTGTAAACAGATGCATGTTCAAAAGATCTATGATGGTCTTGTAATCTTAATCTATTTTAGATATTTTAATTTTTTCCCTCTTGGGGAACACATTTAGTATAGTATAGAAAATACTTCATGACATTTTCATACAAGGTTATATAACTTTTCATACATAAACATGAAATTTGTTGTAGAAAATTCTTTAAACCAAACATTTAAATCTAGGACTTCAATTTAATTTGTTCCTTGAATCTATTTTTATTTGGCCCTTAAAAACATATCCAAGAAACCCATTGCCAATAGCAATAAAAATACTCTGGGTACTGACAGACTCTTTGGAGTATTTGTATTACAAATTTGTATTGATGTTCTTTTCTGTGATGCGTTGTACTAAAATCCAAAATGACTTTTGCACCATTTTAAGCCAATTTTTTCCTTTGATGTTGGTACCAGAATTACTATAAATGACTGCTGCTTTTGGGGGTAAACATTTTGTTAGTGAAGATAAAAACAGAACATTAAATTATGAATAAAATTTTCAGAATAGGTGCCACAGGTAAATGTCACTAGGTTATATTTTGTGTGTAAAGAAAAAAATTGTTTGGTCAGTGTTATCTTAATTTAGACTTCAATTTTAAGATAATCTTATATGTATTATAGTAAATACGTGATTTTTCAGATTAAAAAAGAATATTAGGACAAAGGAAGTACCTAGAGCCTGGAGGTATATTTGACTGTGCAAAGTTATCTACAAGACCAATGAGAATCAAAGTAGGAAAAGTAGTTTTTAATAATCAAATGCTGAAGTTAAGATGTAAATTTCACTCGTGACTGGCATTTGGGAGTACAATACTTTACAAAAAGAAGGAAAGGGGACAACACCTTTGACTTTAAAAAATTTTTGATTTAGAAAATTAGCTTACAACCTCATTTAAAAAGTCTATAATATTTTAGAAAGCTTCTGCCATTTTGTGAATTGATCTAATTCTTTCACATTTAGAAAGTTAGTTTTCTGAACTTTTCAAGCAGAATGCAAACAGTGTGAACTCTGAGATTACCAGTCAACTATCTTAGTATTAGCTATTTGTCTTCAGATACAAGTGATGCAATAACAACTCAAATCACCTGAAGAAAAACTAAAGTTTTTTTTTTTTTTTTTTTTTTCTTAGTAGCATGAAACAATGATAGAGCAGCCCACAAAACCAAAAAGAAGGGAAAAAAATAAGACTTCAGATACTGGCAATGTGATTATGGGATTGAATGCTACCAGGACTTTATCTCTTTAACTTTTTACTGGATTCCATTTTGTACCTACAGCTCCTCCATATTATGAAAAAGGGCAACTAACAATAACCCTATCATCTTACACTTAAAATCCAAGGGAACTGAAATTCTTCCATATTCAATTACAAAATTATTGGAAGGTCTCAAATTGACTTGCCTGGGTTACATGCAATTACTTGCAGTGGATGCAAGTAATTCAGAGACAGTATATTCAAGGAATACATAGAAGACATGGTATTTCTCAGATATGTGCGGCACTCTTACAAGAAAAAGGAAAGGTTAATGTGAGGACAAAGGTGCCTGAAGACAAGCACACACACTCAGTAGTTACCAGGGTTTAATTTACTCCTGAAGCTCTCATGTAAAGGTAAGTGTTTCCAGTGGGGGATGGCCATGTCAGATGCAGAGCAAATAGCGTCATCTGACACCAGGATAAAGAGTAGTGAACTGGAAAGGGGATCATGTAGCAACAGTTTCTGAAATTTTTTGTTCTTTGCAGAATTTGCAGCAGTGGTGAAAATTTCCACCTCTTAGTGAGGCAGAGATTTGTCAGTGGGTAGAATCAGTAGAAATACACATGGGTAGATTTTGTGCCATCCCAATTATAGAATAATACATGTGTTTACCAGGAATGAATGTTTGAGCCCATGAGGATGTGTGTTTTGTGTTGGAATCCTGTATTCATTCAACCATGTCTTTGCCATTTTGTGCTCTCCTTGAGTGGGAAAGTATATCTTAAAAAACATAGATTCTGCCATCTCCCTAAAAGGGCAGACTTTATTTTCAATTAAATTCTTCATATGCAAAGTAACACACCTAGGCACATAATATTGTAGGAGCAGCAAAAATGGAGAAGTTTTTATCCTATAAGAACTCATAGACTCACGTAACAGTCCTACAACTCCCACCTCCAAACCCCAAACACATACGAAAAAAAACTACTGCATAGAGTGGCAGAGTGTCTGAAATGTCAATCAGGCCAAACATTGTGGCTCATGCCTGTAGTCTTTGGGCTTTGGGAGGCCAAAACAGGCGGATTGTTTGAGCCCAGGAGTTAGAGACCAGCCTGGGACACATAGTGAGATCTCCTGTTTCTACAAAAAAATAATGAAAAAAAAAAAAAAAAAAATTAGCCAGGCATGGTAGTCTTAGCTGAAGTCGAAGGCTGAAGGTTGAAGTGGGAGGATTGCTTGAGCCCGGGAAGTCCAGGCTGCACTGAGCTATGATCATGCCACTGCACTTCAGTCTGGGTGACAAAGCAAGACCCGCACACACAGGCGTGCGCGCACAAACACACACACACGTGTATTTGTAGGGCCTATCTGGGAGAGATTTTGAAAGGAAAAGGGGATTATTTGAGAAATACTCTAAATATATTGTTGCATTTCTGAATCCTTTCCCTTCTTTAACCTGTCTAGTGAACTTCTAATTAGCAGAAGTTAGGAATGAAATTGGAGAGAAAATGTGTAATGAGAAGAGATTTTAAAGTCAGAGAAAAGCTGAGTAAAGAGCTGAGTGAGAAACTGAAGTTTTATAGGCCAAAAGGAATTTGGAAATGTTTGATGAAAGTGAAAGTAGCAGAAGCAACTATCAAAATATGAAGTAGGTGTCAAGAATCTGCAGTTGAAGATCAACAGAATGTAAGAGGAGAGTGTGGACTGGAGTGGTTCCAGATGAATGAATGAATGCACAGAAGCTGCCTGCTGGTGCTGCCTTTGATAGGGCTGAGTGCCAGGCTCAGCTGTGGGGTCGAGGGTCGTGTTCTAAGGGGCAGAGATGGTGTAATCTAGTCATAAAATGCATGTCTCCAGAAAATAAATCCTACCGTTCTCTAACACAGATATGAGAAATAGGCTTTATATTTATTACCTTGATTTATCACACGATATCTAATCACTCTAATTTAAAAGGTAAAAGTCACTATAAGCTTTTAAAGCAGAACTTAATAAATGAGATTGATAATGTACCAAAGCAGATTCACTTAATTTGAGTAAACATATAATTTGAGTAAACATATCTAATCCTTTCAGCAGCAGATTCAGTGTTTAATGAGAATGCGGGATATGAAAGGTGTGTAAACATTGAGGAGTTAGGTGGGGGAGTGGGTTGAGGTTCAGAATCTGAGAATAGTAAAAACGAAATCTATTAGATAATGGGATTACACAGTCGACTGAAGTTTGTAATGAAGGATTAGGGCCAACTGTGTAACAAACACTATTTGTAGAACTTAGTAGAGGGAAAAATAGTTTCAATTAAGCAAAAAACTTGCTAGTGACCCATTGTTGACGTATAAGATCACACTTTCATGAACTAGAACAAATATATAAATGTCATGCTTTTCATTAATGCAGTCTATCTATAACCAAAGAAAATCATAACCCAATATCTTCCTTATGTCAGCATATCTTTTATAAGTATTGGTTTCTTTTAAGTACTGTCTTAGTCTGTTTGAGCTGCTATAATCTGGTGCTATAACACCAGAAACTGGGTAGACTCCAAATAACAGAAATTTATTCTTCTCGGTTCTGCATGCTGGAAAATGTCAGAGCAAGGTACTGGCAGATTCAGTGTTTAGTAAGGACCCACTTTATCATAGATGATGCCTTCTTCTTGTGTCCTCATATGGTAGACTAGAATAACCTCCCTTGGGCATGTTTTATAAGGGCACTAACCCTGTTCAGATTTTATGACTTAATCACTGCCACAAATTTCCCACTTCCTCATACCATTACTTTGGGGGTTAGAATTTCAACATGTTTATTTTTGAAGACAAATACTCAGACCATAGCAAATAGTCTGCATTAATTGTGTAACTAATGAAGAACAACTGTGTTTAATTCAGTTGTTTTTTTTTGTGTGTGTGTGTGAGTGTTTTTCTGTTTTTGCCCTTGATTAATGGAACTTTTGGTTTACATTTAATTCCTATGTACAGGTATCAAAGTGCAAAAAATTTACCCAGTTTGAGGATCATACTATTTTCAATTTATCCTATTTTCTATGACATATTACACTGTGGAATAGCTTAATGGTGTTTCATGTAATTGAGGGCAGAAAAAATATTACAAACTGATTAAATATGATATATGCTTTGAAAAGAAACCCTTAAGTAACTCAGTGATTCCCGAGGTATTAAGTTATGGAAATTTTTTGCTGAGCCATTTGGAACATCTCTGAGGCCACAAATCATTTTATTTTCCAACAATAAACTATGGATGGGTGTTTCTGCACTGGCCTAAGATGCATCTAGTTGGACCACGTGTAGGCTATCAAGAGAGCCTACTATGTGGAGTTTCCTTATATTTATCCCACCTATGAGAAAATTTCCTGGAGGTGTAAAGAGATATTAGAAGAGAGATGGGGAGAATAACAGTTGGCACATGGACTTAGGGAGAACTTGTAGATCCCCAACATTTAGTTCATTTTTCATGTCAGAAATATAGGCGAGAGTTCCTCAGTTCCATCAGTCGTGGTCCTCCTGATCCCTTTCTTTTCTTCTTAACTCTCATTTCTTATTCCACTCTATAAGTCACAAATACACACACAAATACAACATAAATACAAAACACATGTATATACTAAAAAATGTGTGTGTATTTGTGTGTGTGCACACAAATACAACATAAATATATAACATATGTATATACAAAAAAATATGTGTGTGTATTTGTGTGTGTGCGCTCAAGAGAGAGACCATTTTAACTAGCCTCTTCCTAAAAGGACAATCAGATTAAATAAATGGCATTCCTCATTTCCTCTACAAAATATACTAATTAATTGATGCCTACAACACTGATGACTGATGGCTTATAGGCTACTCTCCAGCATAACTAGGCAATTCTATCACAATAGCTGAGTTATTTGCTTACTGAGCTTACTTGTGTTTTTTCTCCCATTTTTCTCTTGTGTCTGTAGGACTTGTAGTTAAATGAAACATTTAATTAAACATATAAATCAAGCTATACTGATATATTTAAAACACCATCATATTCATAATCACATGTAATAGAGTTGCTGATTCCTAGAAAACCATGTGGGATGTCCTGAGGAAAACTTTATAAAAGGAAATTGTTTTAAAATAAATTGCTACTAAATTAGAAAAGAAGCAATGAAAAAATATGGAAAACTTGTGGGAAATCTTTGATTATATTCTTATACTTCTTTATATTTGATTTTAAATGTATACTTTGCCATTAGGAATAAAAAATTAAAAATTTATACGTTAAGAGTGTTTTATACAAGGAAGATGAGACATGAAATGAGAATGTATTTATTGGAAGGAAAAGCTTTTTTTGATCTCAAATATTAATAACACAGTTAAGTATGTTTTCTGAAAATAAAATGTTTAAAAGATAAATTATTTTCATAACTTCTTATTCAATACTCTTATGATTAACTGACAAACCATCTGTATCTATTAAGTTTTTAAAGTCCTTGCATATTTCAGAATATTTTTCAGTTATAAAACATAAGTTTCAAAATAAACAGAAAATTTTGAAGTAATCTTCTCCCATCATTTCAAAAAAGAGAATTTTAAAACAAGTCAGATTTTGTCAAACTTTGAAGATTTAAAAATTATATTAATACATTTATACTTGTCTATCATTGTAATCTGCAAAATACTCTAAATGTTTTCAAACTCCTTACTTTAGTCTATCTGATGCTGCATAATCTGAGTTCTGTTTATCATTCCAACTTCACTTAGAACTGTTCTCTCAGCCCTTCTACCTCAACTGCTATCTGCTGAACGTTTGTGTCCACCCAAAATTCATGTGTTTTAACCTAACCCCCAGTGTGATGGTATTTGAAAGTGGATTCTTTGAGAGGTGATTAGATCATGTTGGGGGAGCCCTCATGAATGGGATCAGTGCCCTTATAAAAAGAAGCCCCAGAGAGCTACCTTGTCTTTTTCGCATTGGGAGAAAACAGTGATAAGGTGGATATCTGTGAAAGAGAAAGTGGGCACTCATCAGACACTGATTTTTGCAGAGCCTTGATCTTGAACTTCCCAGCCTCCAGCAATGTGAGAAGAATATTCTGTTGTTTATAAACCACCTAGGATATGGTGTTTTGTCATAGCCACCCAAAGAAAAACATCAATTAATAAATAATTTTAAGTGATAAAAAAATTATTACTATGGACTTATGACTATGTTTATTAATGATTTATCATATTTCTTATTTATACTTATTTATTACTGTGGGCTTTTTATTACTATGTTTAAAAAGATTAAGGGAAAGAATAGAGAGTAGAAGTACATAATGGTCACATCTGTCACACAAACAGTCACTGCAGTGGAAATGGAAAGGATGGTAGACATGTTTGCTGGCCTCCTTCCACGAAGGTGGGATGGCTGCCTTTCATGTTCCAGAAATGTATCAATGAGTTCATTATCTATCTAGTATTTTCTTAACCCGTTACTATAAACCTCAGAGAAAGTGACCTTCTTTCTAGAGTCTGGCAAAAGGTCATTTGTTTATATTATCTTTCAGTGTTACTGTTTTTAAATTCCCTAGTTTAAAACAAATATTTATTTATTTTGAGGGACTTTTTGGTGTTCAGAATCACAGGTAGTCAGGAGAAGTTGACTGTTACAGTCTTTTAGTTGGATGCCCACCTTTCACCAAAAGATCATCAGGTATTTTGGAGTTGTTTTTATTAACCTATTAAATTACATAATATATAACACTTGCATTATTTAGTTCTCTTAGCATAGTATACAGTATATGACAATTTTTGCAGTCTAAACATTATGTAATACTCATAAAATCAAAAGTTACTTTCACAATTCTGGGAAAATACTCAATATCAACTATGTATATTAACAATATTCTGATTTATGCCTTATCATATATAAAAAAGGCAAAAGTGAATTAACCTTTTTGAGAGTTCAAGGTATATCATGTCATCAATATATAAATGTGTACTTAAGTTATAAATTAATACGGTTATGGCTTAAGACATATTATAGCATGGTATGTTTGCTTTGAGGAAATAAAAGTTTTTAACTGTCATATTTAGTGAAGGTCGATGCTATCAACTTAATATTGTTAACATTAATTAGCAGTAATTTTAAAATTATATCTTTTCAGTTTTCTGGAAGCTGGTAAATGAACTAGACTGAGTACCAATCTGCCTCAGCAGAGAAAGATCATCAGTAGGTCATCTCTTACATAAGAGAAATTAGTTAGGTTATCTTTCTCTGAGTTATAAGTTGCTCCATGATTTTGAGGAAAACTCAGAGCTGTCTAAGCCAAAGTAAAATAATTGCAGTGATATTTTATGGCAATCTTGAGATTAATTATAGAAGATCTTTAAAAGGTGACATGCTTTTGCCAATTATTTTGAGTGCACTGAAGAATAAATGCATAATTATAGAAAACTGCTACATTCCTACTTAAGAACCTTAAGGGACAAATCAGTACCTGAGACCCAGAATGTTACTCTCTCTTTGCTATGTACAAATTTTCTGTGTGCACTATTTTATATTAGATTCTATTTTTCACTCTCACTGGTAGGAATACTCTTCAGGGTATTAGCAATGGTGTGGCATTGGTTGCATAGTTTTTCACTTCAGCAAGAGAAAGTAAAGATTGGCCTTGAAGCACAAAATATGTAGCCCTCTGAAAAACATTTGTATTTGGTGAGCATCTTCCATATATAACGGCAATTTCATGTAAAAATAATATGTACTTGCATGTTCAGAACAGAAAAGTTATACATTATCAAAAACAACTGAATCTATTTTATATTATTCTCTAGAATGTTATTCTATAAACTTTGTTGGTAAACACTGAACGTGTTGGATACTTAGAAAATAACTTACTGATTCTACAAATTGTGATCTAATGAGGCTTCAAACTAAAGTTCTAGCTATCTTACCTTCATGATCTCAGTAGTCTTGAAAAACAACCATATGACATTAGCCAAAGGAAAAAATAAGAGGAGAGAAACAATCACTTCGAGATACAATTAATGTTCTGTTCCTTTCAAGCTCTTGATAGAAATGCCTGGGGGAAGGGGAAGGGAATGAGAAAACGTGCCAGAGGTTTTTTCCTAGCCATATATTCTATTACTTCTGTCCAATAAAGGAGGTTCCTCTTCTGAAATTCATTGAAGGCAATATGTTACTGTGATGATGTGTTTCAAGGTGTTCCTATGCTCCTCTGTACCTTCTCATAGGAAGAATACATTTAATGATTTAATATTTTCAAAATGACAAATATTCCAAAATGTATCAGTATGACATGAGTGCTTTCAGGAACCAAGATATTTAAAAAATACTTTATTTTCTTAGCTAACTTGAGAATACTTTACAATCAACAATTGTTTAAACTAAGAATATCTTAAAGAGAAGAATTTAAAACATCTGATCAGAAGACAAAGATCTAAAACGTCCTTAAACGTTCCATGTGCACTTGAAAAGAATATGTATTCTGATGTTGGGTCAAGAGTTCTATAAATGTCAAAGAGGTCTAATTGGTTGATACTGGTTCTTAAGTTATTACCCTCCCACCCTCTGTGCTATTGCTTCACACAATTCATTTCTACATTCACTATAAAACCACTACTGTATTGTCATTATGTTTATCTTTTAAAATCAGTAATGTTGTAAGAGTTTTTTATTAAGTCCTTTGTATTTGTCAGCATATTTATTCATTATTGCATTCTTCATTTCTTCCTATAGAACTTGATTTCCAACTAGTGTTATCCTTCTTCAAAATAATAAAAAATATTTTAGCGTTTCGTGTAGTGAAAGTATTTTACAGTTTCAAATGATTTATTTAATATGCTTATTTGAAATGTCTTCATTTTTTAGAACAATCGATGCTAGTATAGAATTCTTCATTAACAGATACATTTAAAATTTTTTCTCTCAGTACTTTAAAGATTTGATTCTATCATTTTCTTGCCTTAGCTATAATTTTTAAAGATTGTTTCACTGAATCTAATGTACTTCTAAAAAACTGAATCTAATATATATTTTTTCTTTTCCTCACTGCTCTCAAGGTTTTTACATTATTTCTCAGCAATTTTATTATACTGCACTTGGTATGCTTTTCTTTGAATTATTGTGCTTGAAGATTTGTGAGCTGCATGGATATATGGGTTAATACCATTCATTAATTTATTATCTCTTTAAGTATTTATTCTGTCTCACTTTTTGGCACTTCACCAACCCATGTTAGAATGTTTGGTATTATCTTGCAGATCTTGGACACTTTTTTTTCAGCACTCTTTTCATTATACTTCAGCTTGAATTATTTCTATTGACATGTCCGAAAGGTTACTTATTGTTTGTTTCATGTCTAATGTATTTATATCTCCACAGGAAAAAATAATTGGTAATAATCATAATTTCACACATATAGCATTTCCTTTTGATTTTATTTATTTATTTATTTATTTATTATTACTATTATACTTTAAATTCTAGGGTACATGTGCATAACGTGCAGGTTTGTTACAGATGTATACTTGTGCCATGTTGGTGCACTGCACCCATCAACTCGTCAGCACCCATCACCTCGTCATTTACATCAGGTATAACTCCCAATGCAAACCCTCCCCCAACCCCCTCCCCATGATAGGCCCCGGTGTGTGATGTCCCCCTTCCCGAGTCCAAGTAATCTCATTGTTCAGTTCCCACCTATGAGTGAGAACATGCGGTGTTTGGTTTTCTGTTCTTGTGATAGTTTGCTAAGAATGATGGTTTCCAGCTGCATCCATGTCCCTACAAAGGACGCAAACTCATCCTTTTTTATGGCTGCATAGTATTCCATGGTGTATATGTGCCACATTTTCTTAATCCAGTCTGTCACTGATGGACATTTGGGTTGATTCCAAGTCTTTGCTATTGTGAATAGTGCCGCAATAAACATACGTGTGCATGTGTCTTTATAGCAGCATAATTTATAATCCTTTGGGTATATACCCAGTAATGGGATGGCTGGGTCATATGGTACATCTAGTTCTAGATCCTTGAGGAATCACCATACTGTTTTCCATAATGGTTGAACTAGTTTACAATCCCACCAACAGTGTAAAAGTGTTCCTATTTCTCCACATCCTCTCCAGCACCTGTTGTTTCCTGACTTTTGAATGATCGCCATTCTAACTGGTGTGAGATGGTATCTCATTGCGGTTTTGATTTGCATTTCTCTGATGGCCAGTGATGATGAGCATTTTTTCATGTGTCTGTTGGCTGTATGAATGTCTTCTTTTGAGAAATGTCTGTTCATATCCTTTGCCCACTTTTTGATGAGGTTGTTTGTTTTTTTCTTGTAAATTTGTTTGAGTTCTTTGTAGGTTCTGGATATTAGCCCTTTGTCAGATGAGTAGATTGCAAAAATTTTCTCCCATTCTGTAGGTTGCCTGTTCACTCTGATGGTAGTTTCTTTTGCTGTGCAGAAGCTCTTTAGTTTAATTAGATCCCATTTGTCAATTTTGGCTTTTGCTGCCGTTGCTTTTGGTGTTTTAGACATGAAGTCTTTGCCCATGCCTATGTCCTGAATGGTACTACCTAGGTTTTCCTCTAGGATTTTTATGGTATTAGGTCTAACATTTAAGTCTCTAATCCATCTTGAATTAATTTTCGTATAAGGAGTAAGGAAAGGATCCAGTTTCAGCTTTCTACTTATGGCTAGCCAATTTTCCCAGCACCATTTATTAAATAGGGAATCCTTTCCCCATTTCTTGTTTCTCTCAGGTTTGTCAAAGATCAGATGGCTGTAGATGTGTGGTATTATTTCTGAGGACTCTGTTCTGTTCCATTGGTCTATATCTCTCTGTTTTGGTACCAGTACCATGCTGTTTTGGTTACTGTAGCCTTGTAGTATAGTTTGAAGTCAGGTAGCGTGATGCCTCCAGCTTTGTTCTTTTGACTTAGGATTGTCTTGGAGATGCGGGCTCTTTTTTGGTTCCATATGAACTTTAAAGCAGTTTTTTCCAATTCTGTGAAGAAACTCATTGGTAGCTTGATGGGGATGGCATTGAATCTATAAATAACCTTGGGCAGTATGGCCATTTTCACAATATTGATTCTTCCTATCCATGAGCATGGTATGTTCTTCCATTTGTTTGTGTCCTCTTTTATTTCACTGAGCAGTGGTTTGTAGTTCTCCTTGAAGAGGTCCTTTACATCACTTGTAAGTTGTATTCCTAGGTATTTTATTCTCTTTGAAGCGATTGTGAATGGAAGTTCATTCCTGATTTGGCTCTCTGTTTGTCTGTTACTGGTGTATAAGAATGCTTGTGATTTTTGCACATTAATTTTGTATCCTGAGACTTTGCTGAAGTTGCTTATCTGCTTAAGGAAATTTTGGGCTGAGACAATGGGGTTTTCTAAATATACAATCATGTCATCTGCAAAGAGGGACAATTTGACTTCTTCTTTTCCTAACTGAATACCCTTTATTTATATCTCTTGCCTGATTGCCCTAGCCAGAACTTCCAACACTCTGTTGAATAGGAGTGGTGAGAGAGGACATCCCTGTCTTGTGCCAGTTTTCAAAGGGAATGCTTCCAGTTTTTGCCCATTCAGTATGATATTGGCTGTGAGTTTGTCATAAATAGCTCTTATTATTTTGAGGTACGTTCCATCAATACCGAATTTATTGAGCGTTTTTAGCATGAAGGGCTGTTAAATTTTGTCTAAAGCCTTTTCTGCATCTATTGAGATAATCATGTGGTTCTTGTCTTTGGTTCTGTTTATATGCTGGATTATGTTTATTGATTTGCGAATGTTGAACCAGCATTGCATCCCAGGGATGAAGAACACTTGATCATGGTGGATAAGCTTTTTGATGTGCTGCTGAATCCGGTTTGCCAGTATTTTATTGAGGATTTTTGCATCGAAGTTCATCAGGGATATTGGTCTAAAATTCTCTTTTTTTGTTGTGTCTCTGCCAGGCTTTGGTATCAGGATGATGTTGGCCTCATAAAATGAGTTAGGGAGGATTCCCTCTTTTTCTATTGATTGGAATAGTTTCAGAAGGAAAGGTACCAGCTCCTCCTTGTACCTCTGGTAGAATTCAGCTGTGAATCCATCTGGTCCTAGACTTTTTTTGGTTGGTAGGCTATTAATTATTGCCTCAATTTCAGAGCCTGCTATTGGTCTATTCAGGGATTCTACTTCTTCCTGGTTTAGTCTTGGAAGAGTGTAAGTGTCCAGGAAATTATCCATTTCTTCTAGATTTTCTAGTTTATTTGCGTAGAGGTGTTTATAGTATTCTCTGATGGTAGTTTGTATTTCTGTGGGGTCGGTGGTGATTTCCCCTTTATCATTTTTTATTGCGTCTATTTGATTCTTCTCTTTTTTCTTCTTTATTAGTCTTGCTAGCGGCCTGTCAATTTTGTTGATCTTTTCAAAAAACCAACTCCTGGATTCATTGATTTTTTGGCGGGTTTTTTGTGTCTCTATCTCCTTCAGTTCTGCTCTGATCTTAGTTAATTCTTGCCTTCTGTTAGCTTTCGAATGTGTTTGCTCTTGCTTCTCTAGTTCTTTTAATTGTGATGTTAGAGTGTCAATTTTAGATCTTTCCTGCTGTCTCTTGTGGGCATTTAGTGCTATAAATTTCCCTCTACACGCTGCTTTAAATGTGTCCCAGAGATTCTGGTATGTTGTATTTTTGTTCTCATTGGTTTCAAAGAACATCTTTATTTCTGCCTTCATTTCGTTATGTACCCAGTAGTCATTCAGGAGCAGGTTGTTCAGTTTCCATGTAGTTGAGTGGTTTGGATTGAGTTTCTTAGTCCTGAGTTCTAGTTTGATTGCACTGTGGTCTGAGAGACAGTTTGTTATAATTTCTGTTCTTTTCCATTGGCTGAGGAGTGCTTTACTTCCAATTATGTGGTCATTTTTGGAATAAGTGCGATGTGGTGCTGAGAAGAATGTATATTCTGTTGATTTGGGGTGTAGAGTCCTATAGATGTCTATTAGGTCTGCTTGCTGCAGAGATGAGTTCAATTCCTGGATATCCTTGTTAACTTTCTGTCTCGTTGATCTGTCTAATGTTGACAGTGGAGTGTTGAAGTCTCCCATTATTATTGTATGGGAGTCTAAGTCTCTTTGTAAGTCTCTAAGGACTTGCTTTATGAATCTGGGTGCTCCTGTATTGGATGCATATATATTTAGGATAGTTAGCTCTTCCTGTTGAATTGATCCTTTTACCATTATGTAATGGCCTTCTTTGTCTCTTTTGATCTTTGATGGTTTAAAGTCTGTTTTATCAGAGACTAGTATTGCAACCCCTGCTTTTTTTTGTTCTCCATTTGCTTGGTAAATCTTCCTCCATCCCTTTATTTTGAGCCTATGTATGTCTCTGCGTGTGAGATGGGTCTCCTGAATACAGCAGACTGATGGGTCTTGACTCTTTATCCAGTTTGCCAGTCTGTGACTTTTCATTGGAGCATTTAGTCCATTTACATTTAAGGTTAATATTGTTATGTGTGAACTTGATCCTGCCATTATGATATTAACTGGTTATTTTGCTCGTTAGTTGATGCAGTTTCTTCCTAGCCTCGATGGTCTTTACATTTTGGCATGTTTTTGCAATGGCTGGTCCCAGTTGTTCCTTTCCATGTTTAGTGCTTCCTTCAGGGTCTCTTGTAAGGCAGGCCTAGTGGTGACAAAATCTCTAAGCATTTGCTTATCTGTAAAGGATTTTATTTCTCCTTCATTTATGAAACTTAGTTTGGCTGGATATGAAATTCTGGGTTGAAAATTCTTTTCTCTAGGAATGTTGAATATTGGCCCCCACTCTCTTCTGGCTTGTAGAATTTCTGCCGAGAGATCTGCTGTTAGTCTGATGGGCTTCCCTTTGTGGGTAACCCGACCTTTCTCTCTGGCTGCCCTTAAGATTTTTTCCTTCATTTCAACTTTGGTGAATCTGGCAATTATGTGTCTTGGAGTTGCTCTTCTCGAGGAGTATCTTTGTGGCGTTCTCTGTATTTCCTGGATTTGAATGTTGGCCTGCCCTACTAGGTTGGGGAAGTTCTCCTGGATGATATCCTGAAGAGTGTTTTCCAACTTGGTTCCATTTTCCCCCTCACTTTCAGGCACCCCAATCAGACGTAGATTTGGTCTTTTTACATAATCCCATACTTCTTGCAGGCTTTGTTCATTTCTTTTTCTTCTTTTTACTTTTGGTTTCTCTTCTCGCTTCATTTCATTCATTTGATCCTCAATCGCTGATACTCTTTCTTCCAGTTGATCGAGGCGGTTACTGAAGCTTGTGCATTTGTCACGTATTTCTCGTGTCATGGTTTTCATCTCTGTCATTTCGTTTATGACCTTCTCTGCATTAATTACTCTAGCTATGAATTCTTCCACTCTTTTTTCAAGATTTTTAGTTTCTTTGCGCTGGGTACGTAATTCCTCCTTTAGCTCTGAGAAGTTTGATGGACTGAAGACTTCTTCTCTCATCTCGTCAAAGTCATTCTCTGTCCAGCTTTGATCCGTTGCTGGCAATGAGCTGCGCTCCTTTGCCAGGGGAGATGCACTCTTATTTTTTGAATTTCCAGCTTTTCTGCCCTGCTTTTTCCCCATCTTTGTGGTTTTATCTGCCTCTGGTCTTTGATGATGGTGACGTACTGATGGGGTTTTGGTGTAGATATCCTTCCTGTTTGATAGTTTTCCTTCTAATAGTCAGGGCCCTCAGCTGTAGGTCTGTTGCAGATTGCTTGAGGTCCACTCCAGACCCTGTTTGCCTGGGTATCAGCAGCAGAGGCTGCAGAAGATAGAATATTGCTGAACAGCAAGTGTACCTGTCTGATTCTTGCTTTGGAAGCTTCCTCTCAGGGGTGTTCTCCACCCTGTGAGGTGTGGGGTGTCAGACTGCCCCTAGTGGGGGATGTCTCCCAGTTAGGCTACTCAGGGGTCAGGGACCCACTTGAGCAGGGAGTCTGTCCCTTCTCAGATCTCAACCTCCATGTTGGGAGATCCACTGCTCTCTTCAAAGCTGTCAGACAGAGTCGTTTGTGTCTGCAGAGGTTTCTGCTGCTTTTGTTGTTGTTTAGCTGTGCCCTGTCCCCAGAGGTGGAGTCTACAGAGACAGGCAGGTTTCCTTGAGCTGCTGTGAGCTCCACCCAGTTCGAGCTTCCCAGCAGCTTTGTTTACCTACTTAAGCCTCAGTAATGGCAGGCGCCCCTCCCACAGCCTCCCTGCTGCCTTGCCTCGAGATTGCAGACTGCTGTGCTAGCAAAGAGGGAGGCTCCGTGGGTGTGGGACCCTCCTGGCCAGGTGTGGGATATAATCTCCTGGTGTTCCCATTTGCTTTAAGTGCAGTATTGGGGTGGGAGTTACCCGATTTTCCAGGTGTTGTGTCTCTCAGTTTCCCTGGCTAGGAAAAGAGATTCCCTTCCCTCTTGCGCTTCCCAGGTGAGGCGATGCCTCGCCCTGCTTCAGCTCTTGCTGGTCGGGTTGCAGCAGCTGACCAGCACCGATTGTCCGGCACTCCCTAGTGAGATGAACCCAGTACCTCAGTTGAAAATGCAGAAATCACCGGTCTTCTGTGTCGGTCGCGCTGGGAGTTGGAGACTGGAGCTGTTCCTATTCGGCCATCTTGCTCTGCCCCCTCCTTTTGATTTTTAAAAATTATTTCTCTCTCTCCCTAAATCTCCCAATCAATCACATATATTTTCCAGCCTTTCCACCAGCTAATTTAGTTATCTGATCCACTAGTTCTAAATATAGGCCATCATTTCACACATAGCATTTCCTTTTGATTTTTAAAAATTATTTCTGTCTCTCTGCCTGAATCTCCCAATCAATCACATACATTGTCCAACCTTTCCACCAGCAAATTTAGTGATCTGATCTATTAGTTCTAAATATAGGCCATCTCTGAGTCTGGTTGTGTTGACTATTGACTTTCTTCATAGTGGACCACATTTTCTTGCTTTTTCAAATATTTTGTACTTTTTTATTGCATATTAAGCATTGTGTGTGGAAGAAAGTACAGATGAGGTAAATCATACTTATACACCCCAAAGAGCATGACTACTCCTCTTTTATCCCATTAGAGTTTGGATTTGAGTCCATCTATTCAATAATTTAGCTAGGTCTTGATTTTGTTGTTCCTTTAATTTCATTCAGTTTACACACAATCCAAATTTTATTTTGAGGGCAGAAATACAATCTTCCTTTTATTAAGGTTTGAGCTCTGAAGCTGAAAGATTTGTCTCAGTTCCTCTGCTCCAGCTTCATGCTTTAACATGCCCACAGGTACCTATACCTGAGATGTATCACTTCCAGTTTCCCTGCCCTTTCTCCAGTGGTAGATAATGTTTTGATCCCCCCTAAAGTGACATCCCAATGCCTACACTATTGATAATCTGGAAATTTACCAGATAGCTGCAGTTAATGACACAACAGACTCCAATAATAAAAAATAATAATTTATTAGTATTCATACCGACAGGGACTAGCAGAGGAGAAGGGGCTTCATCTGCCAGAGGTTGATGGTGACAAGATAATCAGGGAAAAGGCAGGGTTACAGAAGTAAAAATATTTATGCATTAAGTAGGAAGGGATTACATTTCATATTAGTTGAAAGTAAATTGGCTGGATTTGAACCCTAACTGTTCAAGTAGGTGCTATGAAAAAGAAACCTTCTTTTTTTAAAATTGATCACAACATGCCATGAGGGCTGCTATTGACATAATATGCATGGGGTTATTAAGTTAAAGATAGGGGAAATTGGGAAGAGGCAAGTGAAATACCTTGGTGGAGCATTTCTGGCTCATGAGGGACTTGGGTCAAACAGCTTCCCCTAAACATAAAAAACTGGTAGACTGTTCTAATTGTAGATAGCCAATGCCTTATATTTATTGTAAGACATGGAGTGTGGAGCACTTCAGTGTTCTTGCTCCGCCCTCAAATGACACAGAAGATGCTGCTTGCCTGAATCACAGAGGAGCTTCCTTTCAATTGTCCTTCCATATTCTAAATCTGTAAAAATTTACTTGTTTTTCTTATACCACCTTCAGAGTATATAATGCCTGGTACACCTGGCCACAGATGACATCTTAGTTCTCTTCCCGCTCCTACAATTTTTGAGCTTCAGTAAATACCGGAAAAAGAATTGGAAAGTGCATGCAAACTCTCCTTTTATCTGGGAACCCAGAGGTTTTAAACTGTCAAGGGAGCTAATATTCAACATTTCCAAATTCATTGAAACTTCGTCTCTTGTCATATTTTCTATGTCTGTGGTGGTCCTCTACTTCTTTCCCTCCTCTGTCAAAGAAGAAAGCAACTGTGTGTTCATCACAGCTGTACAGATAGTACTTACTGGATTTCAGTTTATTAGGTTACTTTGCAACCCAGTTCCTGATGGGCTTAAAATAAGAATAATACTGAGATAATTCAGGTTGTTCTCATTGCTAGATAAGGAGGTTTTTAAAAATTTCTCTATTGAGAATTTTTGATTATGGGCATAACTATTTTTCTCTGTAAGCCATTTAATTTGGTTAAAAACTGTGAATTTTTAATAATTCATTGGAACAATATTGTATTCTGTTTTTTTTTTCTTCCCATGTCTTCTTTAGCACATTTCCTGAACTTTTTGCAATCTGTTTCCTCCCTAGTGTATCACTGTTGATGTCTATGCTTAATTTCTTAAATGCTTAGTTTTACTGTTTGCTTGGATTCTCAGAAGTTGCTCCTGTGTCTGTCGGATCTTCGTTGTACACAGGTATAGCTTCCCAGCAAGGCTTCAGAGAAGAGTTATTTAGCCCTTCATAGGCTCTCCCCTTACCTGGAAACCCCATTACATTTCTGAAAGGTGTGTCAGTTGCCCTAACTGGGATGGCAGAGCAGCATGATTTTACCATTCTTTTCCTAATGAGTTTGCTCTTTATGCTGGCAATACTGTTTTGTGCTTTGCCCTCCATTCCATATTCTACATCCTTTGGCAGTAGGGTTGCTGTTTATCCTCTTAGGATGTGTGGGTGGTGGAAGCATATCCAACAGAAAAACTTTGCCTATTGACTTCTAACTGTAGATTAGTTCAGCTTGTTTTTAATCTGTATATATTTATAAATGCATATAATTTATTATTTTGTGTCTGAATTCATTTATATTGTTAGATGTTATTTGTTTTTGCTGTATAATAATCTACATGAAAATAACTCTATTATTTATCCATTCTTCTCTTAATAATGTATTACTGAGATTGCTATTGTATATAAGGTTGGGTGAGTTTTCATTGAACATTCCTTTCAGTGCGTGTAGTTCCGATGAGTTTATTTGAAAAAAGAATTGCTAGGTTATAGCTTTAGTAGATGCTACCAAACAGTTTTCTACAATAATTGCAACACTGTGCCCTCTCTCCAGCAATGTATGAGAGGTTTACTTGTTCCATATACTCTCCAACATTCTATTGCCTACCTTTTTCATATAATCATGTTGGTATGTTGGTAGAGATATCTTATCATGGTTTAATTTACATGTTTCTGATGACAAAAAAGCCTGGGCATTTTCTTTAGCCATTTGGATTTCTCTTTTGGAAATGCCCTTTCAAGTCTATTGCCTATTTCCTACCGGAGTGTGGCCTTCCTTCCTTCCTTTCTTCCTTCCTTCCTTCCTTCCCTCCTTCCCTCCTTCCCTCCTTCCCTCCTTCCTTCCTTCCTTCCTTCCTTTGTGATTGACTTGAAAGTCTTTACAAATTGTGTTAGTTCCTTGTGATTGTCATAGGTCTGATTTCTTAGGAACTAGACTCTGGGGTAAAGATATGCTGGCAGGAAGTTTATGGTGGAGTGACATCAGAACTACAACCCTTAGAGGAATAAAGGAAGCAAGATTGAGAAAAGGCAGAGGGTGTGTTATAATAAAGTCACAGCAAAGGCCTCAACTAATTTCCCAGGCTCTCTGAAGCTTGAATGGTTCTACAGAATATTGCCAAATTTGGACATGAGATTCAAGACTTTATGCCACTGTACCAAGTCATTAGATGCATAGTATTCATGGGAGAGGCTGGACCTGAAACAAGATGGCTATGTTTAGCCGAGAATAATTTCTGTTATAGAAGAGCCTAAGCTAGTCTCAACTATTACTTCCAGTAACCACTACATTTATATATAAATATATATACACACACATATATATATATATATATATATATGCATTGCAAATATTTACTGTTATTTTACGGCTTACTTTACCATCTCTTCTTGGTGTCTTTTGATAAATAAAGTCCTTAATTTTAATGCAGTAGATGTTATTAATCTTTTCATTTATGGTAGTATTGTTTTAGGGGTTGTGCTATAAAACCTTAGATAGTATAACACTGAAGGAATATTTTCTGTTTTATTTCAGAAGGTTTACCTTTCACTGTTCTATTTATATCTACAATCCATCTTGAATTGATATATATGGTGTGAGGTACAGGTCAAGATTTATTTTTGCCTATCACTCTCCAATTGACCCAGAATGACTACTTACTGAAAAAAAATACATTATTTTACCCTGTTCTACTTAGGTCATAAATAAAATATTTGTAGGCATTTTTCAAACTTTCTGTGTTGGTCTATTGACCTATTTGTCTATTCTCTTGCCTATACCATAGTAATATAAAATGTAGCATTATAAAATATCTGGATATCTGGAGGTTCTAAAAGCACATGATGATCTAATTTAATATGTAAATTGTGTTTAGATTCTGCTTCCAAATAATGAAACCATAAAAGATGATTGGGAACAATTGTGGAGATTTGAATATAGGCAATGCATTAGACGACTTTAGAAAAATAGGGTTATTACATGTGATAAATAAATGTTATGCAATATACTGCTCTTATTTTTACTTTATAAATGCTGAAATGCTTTAGGGGTAAAGTGTCACAAGATCTAAAATGTATTTTCAAAATTTTTAGCAAAAAGAAAATATATCCAGATGAATAGATAAAGACTAAACAGGGCACAATGCTACCGATAACCAAATTAAGATAGGGGACATATATGTTCATTTTTAAATTTACAGTATTTTTGTTTCCAAAATTTTCTAATAACTTGAAAAATTCAGCTGAAAAAAATCAGGGATTTTCTAGAAATTTTAGGTGATATTAATAATGTTATAAATACTAATAATGAAACGAAAGATACCCTCTTGATAATATTTACTTTTAAATTGACAAACTTTATATACTAATTGATCATAATGTTTAAACAAAAATATTATAAGCAAAATCATTCAGAATTAAATTCAATGTACATAATGTTTTTACCAAATCAGGGGGACTAAAAATTATTTGGAAAAAAACAAATTCTGATGACTATGAAAACTATATCATTGACACAAAGGAAATTGCAGTATCTCTAGGCAATTATTGTCAAATTCTTCACAGTAGAATATTAGAATGACTCAAGCAGACTAAAAAATTTTTACTCTAAATATTCTATTTAGGTTACCTATCATTAAAATCCTAAAAGTCATTTATAATTGTTATCAAATATAAGGAAGTCATATTTAATAGAAAATTTACATACTAAAAGTTTATTTTAAGGCATAATGTGTTAAGGAAAACATATTTAATAAATTGCAAAGCACCACAAACTACTGCAACTCTTTAAAAAACTAAAATTGATATTAAAGAATAGTGCAATGAATATTGTATTGATATTAACGTTTTTAAAATATAGTTTAATTTTAATTTTTATTTTTTGTGGCTACATAGTAGATACATGTATTTATGAAGTACATGATATATTTTGACATAGTGACGTAATACATAATAATCACATGGAGGATGGAGTATTAAGTTCCTCAATCATTTGTCCTTTGTGTTACAAAACGTTCAATTATACCCTTTTAGTTATTTTAAAATGTACAATTACATTATTTTGACCATAATCATCCTATTGTGCTCTCACATAGTAGACCTTATTCATTCTTTAACTATTTTTATACCCATTAACCATCCCCAAATCTCCCATACCCATCACTACCCTTCCCAGAATCTGGTAACCATCCTTCCCCTGTCTATCTCCGTGTTTTCAATTGTTTTGATTTTTAGATCCTGCAAACAAGTGAGAACATATGATGTTTGTCTTTCTGTGTGTGGTTTATTCCACTTAACATAATAACCTCTAGTTTCATCCATGTTGTTGCAAATGACAAGATCTCATTTTTTTTTTTATGGCTGAATAATACTTCATTGTGTATAAATACCACATTTTCCTTATACATTTATCTGTTGATGGACACTTAGGTTGCTTCCAAGTCTTGGCTATTGTGAACAGAGATGCAACAAACATGGGAGTGCAGATATCTCTTCAATATACTGATTTCCTTTATTTTGAATATGATATAATTCCCAATGAAGTACTATAATATACTTACAGCATGCACAGATGGATATATTTGGAAGTGCTTTTTTTGGCATATGAGATGCATTTAATTTTCCAAAATTGATTACAACTAGAAAATACAGCTCCGCAAAACCAAAGGTTAATAGCCATTTGAAGAACATGATGTTATAATAAATACTGCCCAACATGATTACCATTTCCATAGAAAATAAGACATCATAAAATGTAAGCACCAAAATATGAATAGTTTAATTTCTGGAAAAGTGAGTTGTAATTATTTTCATCTTATTATATAGGAGTAACTATGAGTTGCTAATTATTATGATTAAATTTTGAATTTTACATAATTTTATGTTTAATTTTATCAAGCATAATTATGCTGAACTTGAACATATTTGAAAACAATTCTGTTAAATTTGACTTTTCATAAGTTTACAGAATTATTTTGCTGGATTAACTGTTATTTCTGAGAAATTCTATATCATCTTTAACATATTAACTCAGGAAAAGTCGACTTTCTTCCACTTATAATAAAGCTGGGAGCTGGTGCTTGTGGCCCCAGTGACACTGTGGAAGGAGCTCCACTGCTTGGGCTCTGAGTGGTAAATGGAATTCTGTGACATATGACTTCATCATAATCCTGTGCAACAGTCCAACAATGTCAACTAGTGCATAGATGCTCTCCATTGGATAACTAAGGAATAAACAGAAGCCCTTTTAGTATTGGTAAAATAAACAGAAATCTCAAAAGATCTATTAATATTTTGTGAGGAATGAGGAACAGCCTGCTTTTGTTTGTTTTAGGTCAAGTCCATACAAGCTAGGACAGTTTATGTGGCCAATTTTGGACTGTTTCTGCCCTCCAATTTCCAATGATGTGGTCAAGGAAGGTACACCTATGTGAATAAAGCTTTACAAACTGATTTTGCAACATCTCTAGAAAGTGCATGTCCCTCTTACAGTCAATAAGGATATTAAACAAGTATAGTATTTTGGGTAAAGAAGTATAGTATTTTTTTTTTTTTCTGATAGTCATTGTGTCATATATTCAAGTAAGCTTTTATACAACTTGAGATACAAATGTTCTCTGCTCATATCCTTGCTTGGCCAATTTTCTTTAAAAAAGTCTTGCTAACTCTGCTTACCCTTCCTTATAACAGAAAATATTTTTGTTTGACTTTTATGTGCTGCAGATCTTGAGATTAAATTAGAATCAGAATATCTTCATTTGAATAAAATGAATGCAACTTTAACAAATAAGTCTCAAAATTAAAAAAAAAAGAATGACTCCCCACCTCAACTATGAGACAGGAAAACTATGGTAGTTTTCATTATAATACTGGAAAAATTCGTAGTAAAACAATCATGCAGAAACTTCCTCAAGGTTACTTTGTTATCCTTGTGTATCCTATCTCTGATAACAGGAACATGCTCCCAGAGTAAGAACATTTCTTCTACCAAGCAGCCTTTGTTGGAAGGTGACAAAAGTGTTCTGGGTGTCTTAGATATCCTGCCAATTTTAAAGGTTTTTCTGTAACTTTGAGGGCTAACCTCCAACATGGTAACATTAAACATTGACTGATTACATGATTTTACTACTGATACGGAGAGGAGGCAGGTAAATACTGGGTAGAAGAGGGCAGGATCATGGCAACGACTCAGCCCTCAAGCCTGGACCCACAGCCCTACATTAGAACTTCACATCTCTGTTATCCTGCCTGAGTGTTGCCTTTTGGCCCACCATGCCCCCTATCCTGTGCCCATAAGAACCCCAGGCCAGACTCAACACACACACAGAGAAGAGAGAATTGTCTGAACGTCAAGAGGAGAAGCAACTCGACATCAGAGAGTAGAGTTGCAGAGGAGTTTGGCCTGAGATGGTAGAAGAGGAGTTTGGCTGAGCTGGCCTAACTCCAGGGGAAGACCCACTTCCCACTCCATTCTCTTCCCAGCTCCCCATCCTGCTGAGAGCCACTTCCACCACTCAAAATTTCTACCAATCCGTGTGACTTCATTTCTTCTGAGTACTGGACAGTGACCTGGGTGCGGGTACAAGAGGCCAACACACTAACTTTCCACTGAGCTGTTTAACACTTAGTGATCCATGGATGGCAAAGCTAAAAAAGCATACTGTAACATATGCCCTCTGGGGCTCCAGAGGTTGCAGACAACCCCTAGATGCTGCCGCGTGCCTGTTCGGGTACATTCCTGCCAGCACCCAAAGGCATTCACCCTGGCTCCTGCACCATCTCACCTGTGTGCTCTCCCTCCTGCAAGGGGTTTGAGCACCGTGGGCTGAGTAAGCAAGACACCCATGCATGATTTCTGCAAAGGGGTCAAGGGAACTATCCTGTCTCACTATGAGAAAAAAAAAAAGAGTGAGAATGAGATATGGCTGTAGTCTTTAGTAGATTTTGGTCAAAGAAACCACAATTTAAAAATTCATAGCATATGGTAACATAAGGACAATGTTTATAATTATTTACAGTCATTAATTATCTAAAGTCATAATGAAAACTAGAACAAACATGAACAGATATTGAAAAGTAAGAGTACATGCTTGAGAGTATCAAATAAAAACAAACCTAGACTTAAAGAGAGACTATTCAAAAGATGATTGTAATGGAGAAAACAATTTAATCTCAAGATCTGCAGCACATGAAAATCAAACAAAAATATTTTCTGTTATAAGGAAGGGTAAGCAGAGTTAGCAGGAATTTTTTAAAGATAATTGGCCAAGCAAGGATATGAGCAGAAAGCATGATCACGAGGGTTTGACAGGAAATGCTTCTTGCTGAAGTCAGCTAATTTTGGGATGAGCTGTTAAGAAAGCATGCTCTGCATTTTAGTACTCACTCATACTTGCGGCAAGTCAAAATTTAGAGGTCTGTGGAGAAAAGTGAAGTCTAACTGAAGATTGATCAAGGCAAGGCAGAGAATAGGAAATGAGCAAATCTGAACACTTGGTCAAGTGAGAACAACAAGTTCTCATACCCATGCACAAAACAAAAATATTTTTGGTACATCATATTGAAACCAGACTCATATTTGAGACCAGTTTTCTTTTTCTGAGCTGTACTGCTGTCTTCTCTAATTCACATGTTTCACTTATTAATATATTTTGATATTCACATACACAAACATACATACACATATACAGTATTACCAAACGATATGTTTAAAGGCGTATTAATTAAAGGATGAAATCAGCTTTTAAAATACAATTTTATACCCATTAGGAAATAATATTTCCATTAACTGACTGAGTCTTCTTATTAATTTAATTTTAAAAACTACACTTATACATAGACAAGAATACATAATTGAAAAGCACATGGAATTATATGTTGGCCATATATTCTTCTGTGTATTTGAATTTTAACTTCTTGTGATATTTTGAGATGTACAGGTCATTAATTACTTCAGTCTTTCATTATTCCAAAGTCTAAATTATATTAAAGATTTTTGGAAAATATTTGTAGCTTAACACTAAGACTAAAACATCTCAGTTTACATTGGGAATTTTAAAATGTGACACCTAAAATTGTTATTTGGATAATGCAAATGGATTAACTTTGAGGTTTAAGTATTTTTATGGGGGTGGGGAAAAAATAAACACATCTGCTTTCTTGGCAAATTTTACTAACATGTAATTCACAGAATTGTGTTCATATCTTGCTGCCATCTAACCTACCATTAGCTCATTTAATTGCATGTGGTATATCACTAGTACAGATAGACTTCATCATTTTCCATAAAATTATTCTTAACAAATATTTAATTTTCTCAAATTGGATTTTATTTTCTAGACTAACAAATTTATATTAGGTCTTGTAGATCTCAGAAGTACACCAAAGTGGTACATGAAATAGAACTAGTTTTGTGTTCTTCAAGCCAACTATTAAATTATTTAAACTTTATAAGCTTACAGATGACATAAATTAACAGTGATGCTACTGTATAAATTTATGATTACCAAAGGAATGATTATTATTGTGCTTTATTAAAAGTAACATAAAGAAAATACTAAGTTATTATAGGAACCTCTGCTATCACAAAGGAGAAGATAAATAGATATAATTAAAAGAACAGTGGAAAATGTATTACTCATGTAATTCTGTGCTTCCTGATTCTAAAACCCATTTTTTTAAAATAGTATTTTCATTTTCCCTAGAATCCTAGAAACTTTGGAGTTCTTTCTCTCTTATAAAATTATGTTACTATTCTCATTCCCTACCATGGGATTCCATAGCAGCTGGCTACCAGTTTTCTATGAGCAGAGTTTTACCTCTTGTAACACACATGGCACTCTGATGCCAGACTAATCCTCCTAAAACACTACTTCCACTGTGCTAATCCTTCTCATAAACCTCCAATATCCCCTAATGGCCTGACACATTGAGTTCATGTTCTTATGCCTTGTCTTATCAAATAACTCAAAAACATGTATTTTACTTTTGCTCTAGCTCCTCTGACAATTTTTCAGACAACTATTGTCTGGATTCATTTTTGAAACAGAAGGAGGGTATAGGGCAAGAAGAATTAAGAGAGAGAGTAGAAAAAGGAAAAAGTTTTTAAAAAGAGAAAGAAAACAAAAGAAATATTAAACCTGGGAATTCGTTTGACAAAGTAGTGACATTGGAAGAGGAATGCTATTGCCAGGAGCCTGTGCTTTGGTAGTTCTGAGGCAGAGGGTGCCACTGGGAAGACTGTTATATTCGGAAGCATTCCATAGGTGGGGAGATGATTAAGGAAGCAGCACAGGAGAGACAAAGGGTTTGAATGAGAAATTTCTTGATTTAGTAGTGTGATTCTCCTGGATTTTGACGGATTCTATGAAGGATTTTAGTTAGCGTTGGTGAGATCAAGTTTGCATTAGATCAGCCTCACTGTTTTTTAGTAAACCAGTAAAACCTAAATTTTCTTTTCTAGTGTACTTTGAAAGTGACATTATCACAGGGTAAAATCCTAGAGTTCTAGATTTATAATCTTGCTAAAAAAATTATTTGAAACTAATTTGAATATGTGGAAACACCACAGGAAAACAATCCTGTTGTATGGCAATTAGCACATGAAGGTTCATCTTAGGATATTTTCCAGGGAATCCCTCAATAATTCTACCTAAATTTCTCCCATCCTAGTATTGTGCACTCAATTGCATTTTAGATGTGAAATGAATTAGGCATTAAACTCTTGAGATTACAGGATATGCCTTGAATTTTAACCATTAGTGCCTACCAGGTATAGTGTTTGGCATTAAGGAAGCATACCCCAAAATAATAAGATGTATCATTCATATATTAAGGGAATATTGACTTCCAACTATGTATTTGATGTTGTCCCAAGAACTAAGGATAAAGCAGCTAATCAATAAACTAATAAACTAAAGTTGTTGGTTTCATAGAGTTTTCATTTCAATGAGTAGAGTGAGTTAATACGTAAAGATAAAATGTGTCTAGTGGAAATGATAAATAGAAATAAATAAAAGAACCATGTAAAATGCATCACTCATGTACTTCTGCACTTTCCTATTCTAAAACACATTTCTTAAAATGGCATTTTTATTTCCAGTCTCACAATGTAGAAATCTTGGAGTTTTTTCTCTCATTAAATTCTGAAGAAATAATAAAAAAGAATAAGGACATAAGGAATGATTCAGTAAGTCATTTTTCTTCAGATTAAGGAGTTGATTAAAACGTCTTGAATGAGGTGATTGGCAGATACCTGAGGAAGTATGGGAATAAGTGATAAGAAAATTGAGGACCAGCACTGCAGGCATAGTACATAGTATAAAGGCTCTGGGGTGGGAGCACAAATAGTGTGTCTCTTTGGCTATTTGAGTTATTTTTTGGTTTTACCTGAATTTTAGAAGAATTTTTTTCTAATTCTGTGAAAAGTGACAATTGTAGTTAGACAAGACATTGAATTTATAAATTGCTTTGGGCCCAGTGGCCATTTTAATAATACTAATTCTTCTAATTCATGTGCATTGTCCATTTATTTGTGTAATCTCTGATTTCTTTTAGCAATGTTTTGTAGTTCTCCTTGTAGAGAGGCTGAAGAGCCAAAATAATCTTAAGCAAAAAGAAGAAAGACAGAGGTATTTCCTTACCCAAATTCCCAACTTCAAACTATACTTGAGGGCTGCAGAAAACAAAACAGCATGGTACTTACTGTTCCAATAAACAGAAACAAAGATCAATGAAACAGAATCCAGAATCCAGAAATAAAGCCACATACCTACAATCATCTGATCTTTGACAAACTTGACAAAAATGATAAATGTGGAAAAAGGCTTCTAATTTAATAAATAGTGCTGGAATAAATGGCTAAACATAGCAGAAGAATGAAACTGGACCCCCACCTATTAAAATATACAAAAATTAACCCAAGATGGATTAACGACTTAATATAAGACTTCAAAATATAGAAGTGCTAGAAGAAAACCTAGGAAATACCATTCTGGACCTTGACCTTGGCAAAGAAAGTATGTATAAGTCCTCAAAAGTAATTGCAACTGATATGGTTTGGCTGTGCCCCTACCCAAATCTCATCTTGAACTGTAACTCCCACAATTTCCATGTGTCGTGGGAGGAACTCTGTCGGAGGTGACTGAATCATTGAGGTGGGTCTTTCTTGTGCTGCTGTCATGATAGAGAATAAGTCTCATGAGATCTGATGATTTTAAAAAATGGATTTCCCAGGGAGGTGCCAAGATGACGGAACAGGAACAGCTCCGGTCTGCAGCTCCCAGGGAGACCAATGCAGAAGTCAGGTGATTTTTGCATTTCCAACTGAGATACCCAGGTCATCTCATTGGGACTGGTTAGCCAGTGAGTACAATCCATGGAGCAGAAACAGGGTGGGGTGTCGCTTCCCCCAGGAAGAGCAAGGAGCCAGAAGACTTCCCTCCTCAAGCCAAGGGAAGCCATGAAGAGCTGTGCTACCCAGCTGGGTTACTATGCTTTTCCCATGCTTTTTGATCAGGAGATTCCCTCTTGTGCCTACACTCCCAGGACCCTGGGTTTCAAAAACAAAGATGGTCTTTGTTCTTTGGGCAGATAGCAAGGTAGCTGCAGGAGTTGTGTTTATACCCCAGTGGCTCCAGTGGCTCCTGGAACCCGAGTGAGACAAAACTGTTTACTCCCCTGGAAAGGGAGCCAAGTGGGTCTCGATCAGTGGGTCCGACTCCCCCGGAATCCAGCAAGAACCACTGGCTTGAAATTCTCACTGCCAGCACAGCAATCTGAAGTCGACCTGGGACGATTGAGCTTGGTTGGGGGAGGGGCGCCCACCATTACTGAGGCTTTAGCAGGCAGTTTTCCCCTGACAGTGATAAGGAAGCTGGGAGGTTTGGACTGGGTGGAATTCACCACAGTGCGACAAAGCGACTATGGCCAGCCGGCTTCTCTAGATTCCTCCTCACTGGGCAGGACATCTCTGAAGGAAAAGAGGCAGCTCCAGTTGGTCTTACAGATAAAAAACTCATCTCCCTAGGACAGAACACCTAGGAGAAGAGGCGGCTGTGTGCACAGATTCAGTGGATTTAATCTTTCCTGTCTGCCGGCTCTGAAGAGAATCACTGATCTTGACAAGGAGGAATCTCCCAGCACAGTGCAGCAGCTCTGCTAACGGACAGACTGTGTCCTCAAGTGGGTCCCTGACCCCCCATGCCTCCTGACTGGGAGAGACCTCCCAAATCGGGGTCAACAAACACCTTATACAGGAGAGTTCTGGCTGGCATCAGGCCAGTGTCCTTCTGGGATGAAGCTTCCAGAGGAAGGAGCAAGCAGCAATCTCTGCTGTTCTGCAGCTGCCACTGGTGATACCCATGTGAACAGGGTCTGGGGTGGACCTCCAGCAAAGTGCAGCAGACCTACAGAAGAGGGGCCTGACTTAAAAGAAAAACTAACAAAGAGAGAGCAACAACATCAGCATCAGCAAAAAAGACCCCCACACAAAAATTCCATCCAAAGGTCTTCAGCCCAAAGATAAAACGTAGATAAATCCATGAAGATGAGGAAAAGTCAGCACAAAAACTGAAAATTCCAAAAACCACAGTGCCTCTTCTCTAAATGATCGCAACTCGTTTCCAGCAATGGCACAAAACTGGATGGATAATGAGATTGAAGAATTGACAGAAGTAGGCTTCAGAAGGTGGGTAATAACAAACTCCTCTGAGCTAAAGGAGCATGTTCTAACCCAATGCAAGAAAGTTAAGAACCTTAATAAAAGGTTACAGGAACTGCTAACTAGAATAACCAGTTTAGAGATGAATATAAATGACCTGATGGAGCTGAAAAACACAGCACAGGAACTTTGTGAAGCATACATAAGTATCAATAGTTGAATAAATCAAGTGGAAGAAAGCATATCAGAGATTGATGATCACCTTACTGAAATAGGCGTGAACACAAGATTAGAGAAAAAATAATGAAAAGAAATGAATAAAGCCTCCAAGAAATATGGGACTATGTGAAAAGACCAAACCTACAATTGATTGGTGTACCTGAAAACAATGGGGTGATTGGAACCAAGTTGGAAAACCCACTTCAGAATATTATCCAGGAGAACTTCCCCACCCTAGCAAGACAGGCCAACATTCAAATTCAGAAAATACAGGGAGCACCACTAAGTTACTCCTCAAAGAGAGTAACCTCAAGGCAGATTCTCAATCTGAGTAACCCATTTGTCAGATTCTCCAAGGTTGAAACAAAGGAAAAAATGTTAAGGGCAGCCAGAGAGAAAGGTCAGGTCACCTACAAAGGGAAGCCCATCAGACTAACAGCGGATCTCTCCTCAGAAACCCTACAAGCCAGAAGACAGTGGTGGCCAATATTCAACATTCTTAAAGAATTTTCAACCCAGAATTTCATATACTGTCAAACTAAGCCTGATAAGCACAAATGAAATAAAATCCATTCCAGACAAGCAAATGCCAAGGGATTTTTGTCACCACCAGCCCTGCCTTACAAGAGCTCCTGAAGGAAGCACTAAATATGGAAGGGAAAAACCGGTACTAGCCACTGCAAAACCACACTAAAATATAAAGTTCAATGACACTATAAAGAAACTGCATCTGGCCGGGCGCGGTGGCTCACGCCTATAATCCCAGCACTTTGGGAGGCCTTGGTAGGTGGATCGTGAGGTCAGGAGATTGAGACCGTCCAGGCTAACATGGCAAAACCCTGTCTCTACTAAAAATACAAAAAATTAGCTGGGCATGGTGAAACTTGCCTATAGTCACACAGGGAGGGGAACATCACACACCAGTGCCTGTCGGGGGTTAGGGTCCAAGGGGTGGCACAGCATTTGGATAAATACCTAATATATGCAGGGCTTAAAACCTAGATGACAGGTTGATAGGTGCAGAAAACCACCATGGCACATGTAGACGTATGTAACAAACCTACACATTCTGCACATATATCTTAGAACTTAAAATGGAAAAAAGAAAAAAAAAATGCATTTTCCTAAATAAGCTCTCTCTTTGCCTGCCGCCATCCATGTAAAATGTGACTTGCTCCTCTTTGCCTTCTGCCATGATTGTGAGGCCTCCCCAACCATGTGGAACTGTAAGTCCATTAAATCTCTATTTCTTCCCAGTCTCAGGTGTGTCTTTATCGGCAGTGTGAAAACAGACTAATACAGTAAATTGGTACCAATAGAGTAGGGCACTGCTGAAAAGATACCCAAAAATGTAAAAGTGACTTTGGAACTGGGTGACAGGCAGACGTTGAAACAGTTTGAGGGTTCAGAAGACAGGAAAAGTTTGGAACTTCCTAGATACTTGTTTAATGACTTTGACAAACATGCTGATAATGATATGAACAATAAGGTCCAGCCTAGGGTGGCCTCAAATGGAGATGAGGAATTTGTTGGGAACTGCAGTAGAGGTGACTCTTGTTATGTTTTAGTAAAGAGAGTGGTGGTATTTTGCTCCTGTCCTAGAGATTTGTAGAACTTTGAACTTGAGAAAGATAATTTAGGGTATCTGGCAGAAAAAAAATCTCTAAGCAGCAAACCATTCAAGTGGTGACTTGGATGCTGTTAAAGGCATTCAGTTTTATAAGGGAAGCAGAGCATGAAAGTTTGGAAAGTTTGCACCCTGACAATGCAATGAAAAATAAAATCCCATTTTTTGAGGAGAAATTAAAGATGGCTTCAGATATTTGCATACATAACAAGGAGCCATATGTTAATCCCCAAGACAATGGAAAAAATGTCTGCAGGGCATATCAGAGACCTTCATGGCAGTCCCTTTCATCACAGGCCTGGAGGCCTATGAGGAAAAAGTGGTTTCATTGGCAGGGCCCACGGTCCCTGTAGTGTGTGCAGGCTAGAGACTTGCTGCACTGCGTCCCAGCTGCTCTAGCCATGACTAAATGGGACCAAGGTACAGCTTAGGCTGTGGCTTCAGAGGGTGCAAGCCCCAAGCCTTGACATCTTCTGTGTGGCACTGGGCCTGTGAGTACACAGAAGTCAAGAATTGAGATTTGGAAACCTTTGCTTAGATTTCAGAGGATTGATAGAAATGTAGGAATGTGGAGTCAGAAGTTTGCTGCAGGGGCGGGGTGCTCATGGAGAACCTTTGCTAGGGCAGTACAGAAGGGAAATATGGGTGTGAGGCCCCCACACTGAGTCCCTACTGGGGTACTGCCTAGTGGAGCTGTGAGAAGAGGGCTACTATTCTCCAGACACCAGAATAGTAGACCCACTGACACCTTGCAATGTGCACCTGGAAAAGCCACAGACACTCAATGTCAGCCTGTGAAAACAGCTGGGAGGGAGACTGTCCCCTGCAAAGCCACAAGGAAAAACTGCCCCAGACCACCTTGTGCATCAGTGTGACCTGAATGGGAGACATGGAATCAAAGGTGGTCATTTTGGAGCTTTAAGATTTGACTGCCCTGCTGGATTTAAGACTTGCATGAGGACTACAGCCCCTTTGTTTTGGCCAATGTGTCCCATTTGAAATGGCTATATTTCCCCAAAACTGGTACCCCCATTGTATCTGGAAAGTAATTAGCTTGCTTTTGATTTTACAGGCTCTTAGGTGGGAGGGACTTGCCTTGTTTCAGATGAGACTTTGGACTGTGGACTTTTGAGATGATGCTAAAATGAGTTAAGACTTTTGGGGAGTGTTGGGAAGGCATGA
Organism: Papio anubis; assembly: GCF_008728515.1. Classification (NCBI taxonomy): domain Eukaryota; kingdom Metazoa; phylum Chordata; class Mammalia; order Primates; family Cercopithecidae; genus Papio; species Papio anubis. The sequence continues at coordinate 114,110,571 of NC_044980.1, forward strand.
CTGGTTTTCAAATATGAGGACATGATATTTGTGAGGGGCCAAGGGTAAAATGATATAGTTTGGCTGTGTCCCCACCCAAATCTTATCTTGAATTGTAACTTTCACAATCCCCACGTCATGAGAGAAATCTGGTGGGAGGTGATTGAATCGAGGTTGGTCTTTCCCATGCTGTTCTAATGACAATAAATAAATCTCATGAGATCTGATTTTTTTTTAAATGAGAGTTCTGCTGTACAAGCTCTCTCTTTGCCTGCTGCCATCCATATAAGATGTGACTTGTTCCTCCTTGCCTTCTGCCATGAATTTGAGGCCTCCCAACCATGTGGAATTGTACGTTTGTTAAACCTCTTTTCTTCCGAGTCTCAGGTATTTCTTTATCAGCAGCATGAAAACAAACTAATACAGCAACAAAAACAGAAATTACTAAGTGAGACCTAATTAAAGAGCTTCTGTACAAGACAAATTATCAAGGAAGTCAACCTACAGAACCTACAGAAGGGGACAACCTACAGAAGGGGAGAAAATATTTGCAAACTATGCATCTGACAAAGGTGTAATATCCAGAATCTAGAAATAATTTAATTCCACAAGCAATGATAATAGTAATAACCTCATTAAAAAGTGGGCAAAGTACATGAACAAACATTTCTCAAAAGAAGATATGCACATATAAACAGCCAACAAACATATTAAAAAATGCTTATCATTGGTAATAATGAGAGAAATGCAAATCAAAACCATAGTGTGACACAATCTCCTATCAGTAAGAATGGCTTTTGTTAAAAAGTAAAAAAAAACCAAAAAAACAAAAAAACAGATGTTGATGAGGCTGTGGAAAAAAATGGATGTATCTACTACTGGTGTGAATGTAAATTAGTCCAGCCACTGTGGAGGACAATTTGGAGATTCCTCAAAGAACTAAGAGTTGAATTACTATTCAACCCAGCAATCCCCATTACTGGGTATATACCCAAAGGAAAATAATAAATTATTATATTATAAGTACACCAGCATCTATATATTCATCACAGCACTGTTCACAATACCAAAAACATGCAATAAATTTAGGCTCTCATCAGTGGTGGACTAAATAAAGAAAACACGGTACATATACACTATGGAATACTATATAGCCATTAAAAAGAATGAAATTATTTTCTTTGTATAAACATGGATGCTACTGGTGATTATTATCCTAAGTGAATTAACGCACATAAAACAAATAGTGAATGTTCTCATTTACAAGTGGAAGCTAAATATGAGGTATACATGGATATAAAGATGGGAGGAAGAGATAGAATGGGGAAGGGTTGAACAACAAACTATTGAGTATTACACTTACTATGTTGGTGACAGGCTCAATCATACCCCAAACCTCAGCATCACATAATACACTTTTGCAACAAACATGCACAGGAACCAAGAAAAATAAAATATAAGTAAAAGAAAAACATAGCAAACAGAAACATTGTGTCCCAAGAAACAAAGAGGTCAATGTGACTAGACAATTCAAAACTAGAATAAACAGAAAATATAAATTGAGAGAAATATGGCTTGGGACCAGATGACACAGTATTATAATATCTAGGTCACAGTATAGATTTTTTCCTATTTGGTAACTAAAATGCACATTCTAGTGGTTTGGTTCTCAATTTAGATTGCACCTGAGTAGTTTCAAAAATTATGTCCAGGTTCAGTTCAGAAATATAGAGAGCTGGAAAGAATGTCACCTCCACCCTTATAACGAGAACAAGGAAAAGGCTGGGAAAACTTAAAATAAATGACTTTTCTTTAACTCACAAGAGAACAGAGGGAATAAAGCAAACAACTAACCTGAAATATGGGGAGAGAAAGAAGATTTCCAGGAGAAATGAGACACAAGCATTTGTGTAAATGTGAGACATATGACACTGGATAAATGTAAGCTAACTAAAATTGTTTTTAACAAATTGCTAAAGGCTGAGCGTTGGCAAACATGGGAGCACAAAGCCCCTGGGAGCCACGGACATAAGATAGGTTGAACCCTCTTACATGCTTTACCTCTACAAATCCCACCAGGCACACACAGCTAGAATTCTGAGAAGCCTTCCTTTGTGATTATTGATGGAAGGGAATGGTATCCACCATTAAAATCCCATCCCAACCCAACTCCATTTTTTTTTAACCATACAAAAAAATGTCTATAGAACATTTACAACTGGAGGTAAATTTAAATGTGATTCCTTTTGGGGGCACTGGTGGATTATTGCTGAGGGAAGATGACAAAAAATGTTAAAATATTCTAAAGCTGGTGAGGAATAGAATGACAATTAGATCCAGCATTACAGCTGTATGAGACAGAGACACATATAAAAGTCAAACCCTCAGGACCCAGGTTAAGGGTGTTTGAATTGAGTTTTAAGCAGAGTGTTAGAGAGTGCCCCTATTATCTCACTCCCCACCACCACATTAAAACACTTTGATTAACAATAACAATAAAGTATTTCTGAGTGACCTGTGGGAGATAAATTTTCTCTGGTGAACCATGCAATGAGAGGACTCATATTAAAGAGTGGAAGAGATATTGAGAGAAACTATCTGAAAGACAAAGCCATGCCATAAAACAAAGATATCATTAAAGAAATTTCACTTCTGTGGTGTACTGAGTGTAACTATAACAAGAAAGTTTATTCTTATTGCATTCCTAACTAGATTAACACAAACATCATCTTAACACGAGGAAAGATGTGCTCACTTGCAATCCTAAAAAAAGTTTTTTTATTATTCCCTGCTCTATACCATTTTCCAGACTTCAATAAATAACTGCCATAAGAAAAGGAAGAACACAGTCTGAAGAGAAAGCCCATTCATCAAAACCAGACTCAGATATAACACAGATGTTGAAACCATCAGACGAAGAATTTAACATGAGTTAATTTAACGTGAGTGTAGCATGAGTGTAATTTAACATGTGAAAGCTATAGTGACAGAGGTAGATAACATGAACAATTGGATAAGTAATTTCAGCAGAGTAATGGGAGTTAAAAGAAATAGTTAAAAGGGTCAGAAATTAAAAACATGTTATAAAAGAATGGTTTTCATGGGCTCAGCAGATTTGACAGAGACGAGAAAAATAAATGAACTTGAGGATAAGTCAATAGAAATCATGTCACTGAAGTAGAAAAATACAAAGTATGAAAAACCAGCAAATAAATGAACAAAAATACCAAATGAGAATTCAAAAATTGTAAGACAATATCATATGGTTTAACATATGCTTAATGAGAATCTCAGAAGGAAAACAGAGAATAGGGCAGAGCAACACTTGAAGACATTGAACCATATATTCAAGAAGCTCAGGAGACATTGTGTAAGGGAGAGAAAAGAGCAGAAAAAAATAAAAATCTAGGCATATTTTTTTCAAACTGTAAAAATCTGGAAACTCTGGAAAGCACCCAAAGAGAAGGAAAATGCATCACTTACAGAAGAACAAAAACAAGAATTACAATAGATGTCAGTAATTATGTAAATAAGACAATTGAGAGACACCTTATTAGTGCTGACAAAGAAAAATCAAAACAAAAAAAAAAACTCAATAACCCAGAATTCTACACCCAGTGAGAATATACTTAAAAATAAATTGTAATGTGCATATCAAAACTTTTTTACTACCTTTGTAATTCTTCAATAACAATATTTTAAATAAAAATTACAATAAAAAATGAAATATTTCCTTAGCCAGATAAAAATTGAAAAAATATATTTCCAGCAGACCAACTTTACAAGAAATGTTAAAGGAAATTATTCAGGCAAATAGAATGTGCTATTGGTCAGATGTCAGTTTACTTAAAGAAATGAAAAGCACTGGAAATAAAATTTTTTAAAACATTCTTTTTTCCTCATTTGTAATTGCTTTATAATTGAATATTTGAACATATCTCTCTCAGCAATTGATTGAAAATGAAATGCTCATCATCACTGGCCATCAGAGAAATGCAAATCAAAACCGCAATGAGATACCATCTCACACCAGTTAGAATGGCTATCATTCAAAAGTCAGGAACAACAGGTGCTGAGAGGATGTGGAGAAATAGGAACACTTTTACACTGTTGGTGGATTGTAACCAGTTCAACCATTATGGAAAACAGTATGGCTTATTCCTCAAGGATTCAGGAACTAGATGTACCATATGACCCAGCTATCCCATTACTGGGTATATACCCAAAGGATTATAAATTATGCTGCTATAAAGACACATGCACACGATGTTTATTGTGGCACTATTCACAATAGCAAAGATTTGGAATCAACCCAAAATGTCCATCAGTGACAGATTGATTAAGAAAATGTGGCACATATACGCTATGGAATACTATGCAGCCATAAAAAGGATGAGTTTGTGTCCTTTGTAGGGGACATGGATGCAGCTGGAAACCATCATTCTTAGCAAACCATCACAAGAACAGAACCAACACCGCATGTTCTCACTGACAGGTGGGAACTAAACAATGAGATCACTTGGACTCAGGAAGGGGAACACTCTGCACACCGGGCCTACTGGCGGGGAGGGGAGGGGGGAGGGGGGAGGGTTTGCATTAGAGTTATAGCATCGATGTAAATGACAAGTTGATGGGTGCAGCACACCAACATGGCACAAGTATACATATGTAACAAACCCTGCACGCTATGCACATGTACCCTACAACTTAAAGTATAATAATAATAAATAACTAAAAAAAAAAAAGAAACAAGCCAACAAACAAAAAATTTGTTAAAAAGCTGCAGTTGATGACCTGAAGAAGGCATGGAATAATTTCTATGATATTTTATAATTTGTTGTTATGGAGACTTTTAAAACAAAATTTTAACTTATTACTTAAATATTTGCTTACCAAGTCAAAGCAGAAGAAAAACAGAATCCTCTAAGATTTTCATGAAAAAATATATTACTATTCCAATATTTCATACCACCTGGTAACACTGATTTATCAGATCATTTTTACTAACAACTTTGGGGTTTCATTTTCAAAGAAATTGATACAAAAATCTCCACCTTAATAATCCAAATGACTACTAAACTTTCCAAGACACGCTTTGGAAAAAATAAAGACAAATTCTCAATTTATAAATTGAATTCTACAAATGAGCAATAAAAGTGGAACACCCTGCCATCTGCTTCTAACAGGAATGATGAGGTCACAAGACAAAAATTGCATCAATCCCTCTGTAATTTTGGCAGAATTTTATACTTATTCTCATGTACCTATGTTCTTGTCAATAAAAGGTGATGGTCAAATGTAAAAAAAAAAAAAAAAATGAGTAAACATGCAGATGACCTGAATAACACTATCAACCAGCTTCACCTAATTGACATTTATAGACCCACACAAATATAGTCAATTAATTTTTGACAAAGATTCAAAGCCATTTTCTTGGAGAAATGAGTTTTTTTAATAGTATTAAAATACTTGGATAATCATATGATACTAAATTAATCTTGACACTTCACACTTTAGAGAAATATTAGTTCAAAATTGTACCATAGACTTAAACGCAAAGTTTAAAATTATGAAACATCTAGGGCAAACATTTATGTGACCTTGTATTTGATGATGAATTTCAGGTATGACACAAAAAGCATGACAATGATACATGAAAAGAATAACTTGGTAAGATTGACTTTATCAGTTATAAACTTTTACTTTTTTGACACTGTTAAGAGAATGAAAAGTCAAGCCATAGAATGAAAAATACTATTTTCAAATCTTATATCTGATCATGTATTTAATCCAGAATCTATAAAGAAATATTAAAACTCAGCAGTAGGAATAAAAATGGGCAAAAGATTTTTTACCAGTGAAGAGTGTTAACTATAAGCCATCCAGGTTCTTGGTGTTTTGAACAAAGAATTGGAAAAATGCACAAACAAAGCAACAAAGAATGAAACAATGAAACCACGTATATATTGAAATGAAAGTACAGTCCACAGAGTGTGAGCAGGCTTGAGCAAGTGACTCAAAAGCGCTCGTTACAGAATTTTCTGGGGTTTAAATACCGTCTAGAGGGTTTTCATTGGTTACTTGGTTACACTTTGTGTAAATGAAATAGTGGCCCACGAGCAGTCTGATTGCTTGTGGAAAGGGACCAATCAGAGGCTGAAGTGAAGTTACAAAGTTACACCCCTATACAAATGAAGACTAGACCCCTGACCGATCTGATTGGTTACAGGAGGGGACCAATCAGAGATACTTTCCATTTTCCTTCTGTGACACAGAAAGGGAGTGTTACAAAGGGAGTAGCCTCTGATCCTTTTGTCACTTGGATGTGGAAATTTGGTGTTTTCCTTTTGATTCAGGTCTAAGAAGTCAGTGCAAATTGGCCTTAGGCTCCCTGCCTCTAGACCCTATTGTGCTGCCTCTGTATGTTCATCAGTAGGTAAATGACTAAGCAAAATATTGTGCATCCATTCAGCAGATACTTTTGGACAATCAAAAGAAATGGATTAATGATTCACCAACTACATGGCTGAATCTTAAATGCATTTTTCTCAGTGAAAAAAACCAAGCCTAAGGAATATACAATGTTTGATTTCATTTATGTGACATTTTGTGAATATGCAAGTCTCTAGGTATATGGAAAACAAATCAGTTATTGCCAGTGATGTCTTTGGGATGAGGTGCTTACAAGGATGGTGAATAAAAAATTTTTTAGGATAATATAACTATTCTGTATGGCACTGTGATGCTGGATATATGACTGTGCATTTGTCAAAACTTAGGGAAAGGTATACCACAAAGATGAAATTTTAATATAGGACCATTTAAAAGAATATCAACAGTATATAAATAAAATACAAGATGGAGTATAGAATGTAGAAGTCAATCTACCAAAATTTGTACCACAAATGTATGGAATAATCTCACTGAAGGGGATGAGGAAGAAAGGAGAAATAACTCTGGAAAAGAGTATCCTTTCTAAATACTGTAAAGCTAAATATAAGAATAATTGCACATAACTCTGTACTCTAGTTGGTTAATTTGTTTTTCACAAGGGTGTCATTTAGCAATCTGGAAACTTATATATACATACAAGAGTTGAACAAATAAGCAAATAAATTATAGATAAGCGGAGACCGGTTTTCACATGTCAGATAAAGAATTGACAAATAATCAAGTGGAAGGATATAATGAACCCTGTGGTACTAGATTCAAGTCAAAGATGTTACTGTGAACCCACATTTATCTCAGCAAACTTATAAACAGATTAGCGATAAATGTAGCTAGCTATATATACATGGATTAGTATACAGACACAAGTATTCTTGGAGCAGGCTTAGAAGCCGTGATAGTCCAATAGCAATGAGCTTACTTAACTCTTGGTTTCTAAACACCATGCTTTCATAAAAGGAACAAGAGTCCTTGGAGAAATATCTGTATTAAAGGGTGAGTCAGGGAAACTAAAATAAATTTTAGAGAACATCTTTTTTTTAATTTTTAATTTTTGTTGGTACATAGTAGGTATATATATTCATGGGATACATGAGACGAATTGATACAGACATGTATGTTTTGTAATATAGAACTTACCCTTTGTTTTACAAACAATCCAATAATATTTTAGTTATTATAAAATGTATAATTAAGTTACTATTGACTGTAGTCCCCCATTGTGCTATCAAATACTAAATCCTATTAATTATTTCAATTTTTTAACCCATTACCATCCCCAGCTCCCCCCAACTCCTCCCTCTGTCCTTCCCAGCCTCTGTTCACCATTCTTCAACTCTATCTCCGTGTTCAATTGTTTTGGTTTTTAGTTACCAAAAATAAGTGAGAACATGCAATGTTTGTCTTTCTGTGCCTGGCTTATTTCACTTCACATAATGACTTCGAGTTCCATCCATTTTGTTGCAAATGATTGGAACTCTTTATTTTTTATTGATGAATAGTAATTTTATACACACACACACACACACACACACACACACATTTATATGAACCACATTTGCTTTATCCATTTATCTATTGTAAAAAAAGAAACCCATAAATGGAGAACTTCAAAAGAGTATAGGAGACAATGGGAAAAATCCCCCAATGGCCAAAGATGAAACAATTTGAACAAAACAAAACACTAATTGGATTATAATCAAAAAATGAAATAAATATCCATGAATCTATACATATATAAGTAAACAATTGAGTAAGTAAGTGAGAAGAGAGAAGAATCCCAAATAAAGCACACAAAGGGAGTAAGGAAATGGAAAATCACCATTCAAACACCACAGTGAAAATTGCTGATGAATGCTAAAACTTGTTGCTAAAGTTAGTGGATGAAACTTTAAGGAGAAAGAGGACGTTTACAGTTTTGAAGTATCTCTCTGAAGATATTTACTAATTAGTGTGTGGTTTTAGTTTATTTCTACAGGTTTTTGGATACTGACTCCTTCAGGTGGTGGATTTTAATTCCCTGTTATTTAATATCAATAGTACATAGTTAATCACTTCTACCTAACAGTGTATGATATGGGACAAATAGTACCTTTACACAGGATAAATTCATCAGACATCACCGAGTAATCAAGGCTAATACCATCAGTAATAGTCATGTTGACATCATATATCCCATGATATGATACAGTGAAAGGGTACATCACTTCAGTGATGTTCTTTCCAAAAAAATTATGACCTCAAGTTAACATGAAAAAGCATGGAGATTCTAACCAGAACACTTCAAAAAAGGGTCCACATGGTAAAAACACGGAAAGACTGAGAAACTTCACATATCAGGAAAGGCAAAGAAGTAAGAAGACTAAATGCAACTTGATATACCGGATTAGATCCTGGAATAGAAAAAGAGCATTAGTGGAAAAACTAGTGGAATCTTAAGTATCTAGTTTGGTTAGAAATATTAAATCAGTGTTAACTTGCTGGTTTTGATAAATGAGCATTGCTATATAAGATGTTATACATGAACTTTCTGCACTAGGTTTGCAACTATTCTGTAATTTTAAAATCATTTAAAAGTTAAACTACTGAAATAAATCAATTATCATTTGTTCTACTGAATATTTTTAATTTGATTTAAGCTCAGGTCTTAGAATGTTTAGGTTTAATTTTTTTAAGTTGGTATTTTAAAAGAATATGAACAAAGTTTTAAACAATAATTTTTAATACTCTAAATAAAATAATTACCATTAAATATTTGATGAGAATAAGTATCATTCTTCATTCCCAATCCAGTGTTACAGCTTGGGTGAATGTTGTGACTACCTTGGGTATGCTGCTCTTTTGAAAATTATATTCAGCCTTCGATACATGTTAGTTTAGATAGCATATTAACATTTTGTGATAGTTTTAAAAAATAGACTATCAATATCTTTTATTTTAACATTAAACATCAACTTTGAGATACAAATTACATAAAATAAAATGCAACTATTTAAAATGTACTGTTGAATGAATATTAATCATTCCAATATGGATATAGACTATTTCTGCTTTCCCTTTTACTACTGTGTATTAAATTAACAAGGCAACTTTCACACCGCTCCTAAACCCAGGAAGCTGCGGATATGCTTTCAGTCACTATTGATTAGTTGATTCTATTAATAGAATTTTACGTAAGTGAAATACATAAGTGAAATAATACATGATGTAGCATTTTGTGTCTGGCTTATTTTACACAGATACTGTTGGGTATATCACCTTTTCATGCTTTTTAAAAATACACTTTTGAGTTGTGTCCAGTTTGGGACCATTATGAATAAAGCTATTATAAATAAATTGTATATGTCTTCATGTGGGTTATATGTTTTCATTAGTCAAGGATAAATAAGAATTGAATTGCCCTAAGTATTTGGTAAATATAAGAAAGCTACCTAATTCATTTTGGAGATAGTTATAACATTTTACATTTCACTAATAATGTACAGGAATTCATTGTTCCACATCCGTGGCAACATTTAATACTGTCAAACTTTTAAGAGCTAATCTTTCAAAGAATATATAGTAGCATCCCAATGTAGTTTTAATTTACTTTTTTTGTATAACTAGTGATCTTGAGTACTTTTTCATGTGTCTATTTACTTTTAAATTTATTCTTGAGTATATTTTATGTGTTTATTTACTTTCACATTTCTTCTTTGTAATTTGTAACTAAATCAAGTTAGTTTAAATCACTATCACTTTTAAATGGTTTATTTTATTTTTGTTGAGTTATCAGAATTCTTCATATATTCTGGATATCAATATTTTGTCATATATATGTATTGAAAATATTTCCTCCCTGTCTGTCATGGATTTTATTTTCTTGACATAGTCTCTCTCAAAAAAAAAAAAAAAAAAGAAAAAACACATTTCTAATTTGATGACAATTTATTATTTTTTCTTTCATGGTTAATGCTAATAAGTTCTAAGAAATATTTGCCTGAAGTTCGCAAATACTTTTTCCATGTTTTATCCACATGCACACAGCTTTAGATATACAATATTTTGAGACATTAAAACTATTTTTCATCTTATAAAGCTACCTAATTAGAAGCACTGCCTTGTCTAAAACTCCATCTTCTTGGGATTAGCATAAATAAATTAGCATAAATTAAGACCACCTGTATCTGATCCACTCAGACATTTTATAAATAATTAGGCAATGAAAGCATTATTATAAAGAATGACTCCAATGTTTCTGTAGACTTCTGAATCTGGACTTTTATTCATAAAATAGACAATCACACTGTAAAATATGGTTATTTTTGGTTATTCAGTGTCTCTACATTTCTCCTTATATGACTGAATTTTAACTTTCTAAATGAGACAAGCGATAGAATTACACTTGTTAATAGCTAAAGGTGATCACATTTTATTAATATGCATCTAACTTTATCTTCTAATATTTTCAAGTGTTCCACTGTGTTAAATTGTAGTGAATTTGGCGAATGCTGTCTCTTTTGATGTTGCGTGCTTATTGGGGGGCAATGTTAAGAGGGTAAGTGAAGAGTGAATAAAACTGAAGCCTCTAGCCCATGGATCACACTGTTTTCATTGGGGAGTTGGAATACTCTCCTGCATCTGTTTGAGAGTCCTTAGTAAGCACATCTGATGGAATAGCAGATTAGTTCTGGGTTGCTGTTTATTTGGCACATAGATGTTGTAGTCAATGTCTTTCCAGCCACATGTCAGAAATATTTTCATGAGGAAATGTGGTGCCCAGAATTGGATTCTTGTGAGAACATAGTGTTTCTGGGCAGAGTGATGAGTAAAATCAATTTTGTTAATGTAATATCAGACTATAAATTATTCCTAATATCTAATATAAATCTAATTTAAAGATTTCCAAATAAATTACTTTTAATTTTTATACTATGGTTAAGGATAATATACCAGCTATGTCTTATGGCTTATAGTTTATGCTTTAAATGTCTTCAAATAGCATGTATATAATTATAACATATAAACTTACACACATACACTCATATATAAATACACACACACATCCATATGTATGGCTAAAAAAAGCTGACATGGTTTTCCTGATAGTATTCCCTTACTTTGTATATCTATATAACTTACACTGTATGCCACATGATTTAAATTTTATATAGTCCAAGATTATTCACTTATTGGATTATTGGATTAACTATCTTCCCAAATAGACTCTAAAGTCAATTGTACTTTAATTGACATCACTAAAAACTGATCATGACCACCAGGTTCCCTTGCCTTCAGTTGCCATCCTGGGATCCTTTTCGTTGTCCCTCTCTCTGGAAAAGATAAAACGTTGTAGTTGAAAATTTTTATTGCAATAGCTAACCTAAGAAAAAATAAATTGTTTGAAGTATGATCAAACTATCAAAACTCAAAAACAAGAAATAATTTTAAAAGCAGCAAGAAAAAAATCACCAGTGAATGCAAGGGAATCTTCATTAGACTATAGGTGGATATCCTAGAAGAGAATAGGAGGATATACTCAAAGTATTGAAAGAAAAAAAGTGAACAAATCCTCCGGTAGCTTCACACTTTTCTTCGGCAACTTCCTCACCTCTCTCAACCTTCATATAACTGCAGAGGGTTAGGACCTTGGTCTAGATTCGGCTTTGGCTTAAGAGATTGCTGTGGCTGGTTTGATCTTTTATTTAAACCACTAAAACTTTATCCATGCCAGCAATAAGTCTGTTTGCCTTCTTATCATTCATGTATTTACAGGCATAACACTTTGAATTTCCTTCAAAAGCTTTTCCTTTGCAATCACAACTTGGCTAACTCTTTGGTGCAAGAGGACTAGTTTTTGGCCTGTGTTGCGTTTCAACATGCCTTCCTCACTAAGCTTAATCATTTCTAGCTTTTGATTTAAAGTGAGAAACATGCAATTTCTGCCTTGATACGAACACTTGGAGGACATTATAGGGTTATTAACTGGCCTAATTTAAATAGTGCTGTGTCCCAGGGAACAAGGGAGACTTAAAGATACAGACTATGGAATGATTGGTTGGTAGAGCACTCAAAACTTATACAACATTTATTAAGTTCACCATTATATATGGGCAGCTTTTGTCGTGCTCCAAAACAATTGCAACAGTAACATCAAAGATCATTGATCACAATTACCATAATAGATATCATCATAACAAGAAAAGTTTGAACTACTTTGAGAATTAACAAAATGTGATGCAGAGACATGAAGTGAGCCCTTAACTCTTGGAAAATAGCATTGATAGATTTCCTTGACACAGGAGAGCCATAAAATTTCAATTTGTGAAAAAGAAATATCTGCAAATTACAATAAAGTGAAGGACAATATAACAAGGTATGCCTATATTCTATTGCCATAAATATATAAAGCAAATATTAATGGACATGAGGAAAGAAATACATGGCAATACAATAGTAGTAGAGGTCATTAATACTTTCAACGATGGATAAGTTAAGCTGACAGAAAATTAACAAGAAAATACTGGACTTGAACTGCACTTTGGACTTAATAGACACATACAAATCTTCACTTCCCATCCAACAGCAACAGAATATACATTCTTTTCTAGTGTACAAGGGACATTTTTCAGGATAGTCTCTGTTATGTTACAAAACAAGCCAATAAATTTAAGAAGATTGAAATCGTATCTAGTATTGTTTCTGATCACAATGGTATGAAGCTAGAAATCAATAACATCAATAGTTTATAACATTTACAAATATGGAAAATTAAACAACATGTTCCTAAACAACTAATGGATCAAAAAAAACTAACAGGAAAATTTAAAAATTTCTTGAGGCAAACCATTGGAAACACACCATGAAAATCTACAGAAAGGAACAAAAGTAGTTCTAAAAGAAAAGTTTATAGCAATAAATGCCTACATTAAGAAGAAGATATGTCACAAATCAATAGTATAACCTAATCCCTCGAGGAGTTAGACAAAGAAGAACAATCTAAACTCAAAATTAGCAAAAGGAAGAAAATAATTAAAGTCAACATATACAACTCAAGTAGAGAAAATAGAGAAACACAGAAAAAAAAATCTGAGAGTTGGTTCTTTCAAAAAATAAACAAAATCAACAATCCCCTAGCTAAACAAACTAGGGAAAAAAGAGAAAAGTCTCAAATAAATAAAATCAGAAATTGAAGTGGACACATTATAGCAGATGCCTCAGAAATAATAAGAAACATAAGAGACTACTGTGACCCTTTATATGCCAACAAATTGGATAAACCATGGAGAATGGATAAATTTCTAGAAAAATATAACCTACCAAGACTGAATCAGAAATAATTAGAAAGCTTGAACCCATCAAAATAAAGGGATTGAAGATGTAATTTAAAACCTACCAACCATGAAAAGCCCAGGACAATATGGATTCATGGCTGAATTCTACAACACATTCAACAAAGAATTATTATTTAAACTTCTTAACTTTTCCATAAATACTTTCTAAAATAATTATTTCAAAAATAGACTACAGAGAATTCTCCAAATGTATTTTATGAGGCCAGCATCACCTTAATACCTACGCCAGGCAAAACCATTACAAGAAAGTAAAACTACAGGCCAACATCTCTGATGAACATTCATACAAAAATCCTCAATAAAATATTAGCAAACCAAATTTAACAAAAGATTTAACATTAAAAATGATTGTATGCCATAACCAAGTGGGATTTATCCCTGTCATGCAAGGCTGGTTTAACACATGCAAATCAATTTATATAATACATGAATAGAATAAAAGATAAAAGCCACATCATCTTGACGCAGAAAACTCATTTGACAAGCTTCAGCATCCTTTCTTTAAATAAAACTAAAAAGGGAACATAAGGAAAAATCTCCTCAGCATTAGCCTTGGCAATAATTTTTTGGATAACATACCAAAAGCTCAGTCTACAAAAGCAAAAATAAACAAATGGGACTACATCAAACTTAAAACCTTACCTACATCAGAGGAAACAGTCAACAAAATACCAAGGCAATCGATGAACTGGGAAAAAATAAATTGCAAACCACATATCTGATAAAGGGTTAATATTCAAGATTTATAAAGAACTCTGAACAGATCTGACAAAATATTTCTTCAAACAAGACATAAAAATGACCAACAGGTATGTTAAAAGTTAGTATAAGTAATCATCACGAAAATGCAAATTAAAAACCACAATGAGATATCACTTTACAACTATTAGAATGGCTATTTTCAAAAAGATAAAGCATAACAGGTGTTGGCCCAGATTTCAAGAAAAGGGAATCCTTGTATACTGTTAGTGGCAATTTAAATTAATACAGTCATTATGGAAAATAGTATGGAGGTTTCCAAAGAAATTAGAAATAGAACTACCATACAACCCAGCAATCCCTCTTCTGGATACATAACCAGAGGAGATGAAATTACCACCTTGTAAAGATGTCTATGCTCCCATGTTCCTTGCAGTGTTATTTACAACAGCCAAGATATGGAAACAACCTTAATTTCCATTGATAAACAAATACGTTTTAAAATGTGGTATACATACGTGTTTGTATGGAATATCATTCAGCCTTAAAAACAAAGGATAGCCTTCCATTTGCCATGGCATGGATGAACCCGAAGGACATTATGCTAAGTCAAATAAACCAAACATCGAAAAATGTTGCATAATTTCATTTATATGTGAGATTTGTTAAAAAAGAACTCAAATACACAGAGATAGACGATGAAACAGTAGTTACCATGAGCTGCGTGTGGTGGAAAGAAATTGGGACATTTAGGTAACAAGATACAAAATAGCAAATAAATAGAATGGAAAAGTTTAGAGATTCAATTAATAACATTAAGACCAAAGATAATAAAATTGCTTTGTACTAGAGGCTTTTGTTAAGTAAATATATTTTAGCTGTTCTTGTCACATACCCCAAAAAATTGAGATGAAAATTTGTTAATCTGTTTTACTGTACTAACCACTATACTATATATATATATGTGTGTATATATATATGTATCCCATAACATTATGTTGCAAACCTCAAAT
The DNA here is from genome assembly GCF_008728515.1 of Papio anubis. Taxonomy (NCBI): domain Eukaryota; kingdom Metazoa; phylum Chordata; class Mammalia; order Primates; family Cercopithecidae; genus Papio; species Papio anubis. The sequence goes on from NC_044980.1 coordinate 114,126,043, forward strand.
ATAAACAATAAAATTTATTTTTAAAAGGATGAATTCTATAAGTTAAAAAATACTATTAGCTACTTTTAAATAAGCAGAAGAGGAAAAATCTTCTAAATCTTGTATCAGTAAATTCTGCTTTTCAACAGGTATATACAAAATCCATAAACCCCAGGTCCTAGCCAATCATGAATCTTTTCACAAAAGAAATAGGCTTTTGGTTTTAATGGAAAGGAGTGGGTTAAGAAAAACAATTGCCTAGCTGAATATGAGGCCAGGCATTACTCTCACAGCAATATCATTGGGAAAAACAAAGTAATATCAACAATATAACTTTTGATAGTTAATTTTGTCAATGTGAATGGTTATGAGGTACCCTGATTAAATATTGTTTCTGAAGGTGTCTGCAAGAGTGTTTCTAGATGAGATAAACATTTGAATCAGTGGATTCAGCAAAGCAGATCGCCCTTCCCTCTGTGGTTGGGTATCAACTAACCCACATGGGGCCTGAATAACCAAAAGGTAGGGAAAGGGGTAATTTGCCTCATTTTTCCTTTCTCATCCTTTGAGTTGAAACATCTCATCTCTCCTGACCTTAAATGAGATTTACTATCATGGACTCCCTTGGATCTCAGGCATTAAAAACATCTGAATTACACAATCAACTTTCCTGGGTCTCCAGTTTGCAGACTGCAGATTGTGGGAATTAGTCTCCATAATAATGTGAGACAATTTATCTTAATAAATCTCTCTCTCTCTCTCTCTCTCTCTCACACACACACACACACACACACACACACACTATCCTTTATCTATCTGGATCTCTCTCTCTTTTTCTCTCCCTCCCTCTGTATATATCCTGTTGGTTCTATTTCTCTGGAGAACTCTGAATAATACAATCCTGAAGCGTATATGCTATTGGGGTGTGTGTGTCTGCGTATGTGCTTGTGGTTTCAATATTATTTCTGGTTTTTTGAAAGTGCATTCTTTTTATCAAATACTCCCCTTTGTGTGTGTGTTCATTTTCCACTGTAAAAGTTTATTCATAGATTGTAATTTGATGAGGAACTTAGTCCATTTTGAGCACACAATAAATATTTATATTAATAAAATACTTGGAGCAAAAATAAAATTTACACATTTTTGAATGTTCTTTTTATGTCCATAGTTGTATAGACTGTGATTAATTAATCAAGATTATAAGTAGTAGCTTATCACTTGAGAGATAGTTCTGGACATGCAATCTATATATTTTTTCCATAGTGATAAGAAATTTTTAGTTTACTGAGAACATTCTATCACTTGAAGTCTTGGGATGGGTCATCTGACTTAATCTCCCTTTAAACACACAGCTTCTAAAATATAGTCACTTTTAGAACTTTTATTTTCTTACTTATTTGAATTGTCAATAAGGTCCAGATACACTTTATCTAAACCTAATGTAAAATACTTGTATTTTTATTATGTGGACAAACTCATTAAGTATGTCTTGCAAATGCTATTAGATATTATAAATGAAGCATGCAGAGCTACCTCTGTATGTGTGCTGGATGAGGTCTTACTGGAAAACTAACTTGCAAAGTAATTGAGATAAATAATCTAAAGGATTGACTTGATCACGGCACACCACAGTATGTGGTAAAAGCAAATAATTTTTTTAAAAAACACACATATCAACTCATTTTTAATGCTAAGCATATGACATCAGTCTGTGTGTCAGGGTAATGGGGAAAATAACCAAAAGGGTTTGGTATGCAAATATTAAGGCCAAGAATGATATTATTCAAGTATACCGTCATGTTGTATGACATTCATAGTCTATTACTTAAAAAAGATTGTATGAGAATTCAGGAAAGATTTTTAGACACTAATTTTAGTTTCAAAAAGAAAAGAAGTATGCAGTAAAGACAGTATCTGAAACCAATATCACTTCCCATATATTACATCTGTATTTCAGAGGACATTCAGAGAATATTTCTTAACGAAATATTTCACTTGAAATTTTGCATAGCTTAACTACAGCAGAAACAATTTTAAAAATTGATATAGATAAATAAGTAGATACAGATGATTTGATAGGTAGCTATTATGTGTAAAATAGTGCACATATACTGGATTGCATAAATGGTTATCTAAATTATTTTAAAGTGGAGCTTTTTCTATCCTTATAGCAAAGTCTTTGTACAAAAGCAGATGATCTATTGAAATTAAAATGTCCTGAAGAATCATCAGTAGTTGGGTTGTGTGGTTGATGGTCCAGTTACTTGGTGTGTGGGTGAGTGTGGTTTCTGCTAGATCCCCGGGTGAGTGGGACTGCCTCTGTGGTCAAAGTCTAGCAGGGCTGGAACGAAATCACAGGGCTGCTTCAAGGTCTGCAGTCAGTCAGCAGATGGAGGACCTGTCACCAGGGGCAAGGGTGAGTGTGGCACCCACCAATTAAAACGTAACTAAATTCTATTTCAAAATGAGCTAAAGGACCTGCATCAATATTTTTCAAAATAAAACATAAAAATGGTCAACAGGTGTATTCAAAAATGCTCAAAGTCACTAATTATCAGGGAAGTGCAAATAAATACCACAGTGTGATATCACCTCACACCTGTTACAATGGTATTTATTAAACAGACAAAAGATAACAAGTATTTGCTAGGATGTGGAGAACAGAGAACCCTTGTACACTTGATAGACATATAAATTGAGACAGCCACTATGAAAACAGTATGGAGTTTCCTCAAAATATTAAAAATAGAACTATCATACCATCCAGCAATCCAACTTCTGGTTATGCATCTAAAGAATATAAAATCAGTATCTCAAAGAAATTCTGCATGCTCATGTCCGTTGCAGCAGCATTCACAATAAGCAAGGTATGAAAACAAGCTAAATATCTATTGATGAATGGATGGAAAAAGAAACTGTGATATATAGAACTATCATTATCATCCATCAATCCAACTTCTGGTTATGTATCTAAAGAATATAACAATTAGTGTCTCAAAGAGATATCTGAATCCTCTTGTCCGTTGCAGCAGCATTCACAATAAGCAAGGTATGAAAACAAGCTAAATATCTATTGATGAATGGATGGAAAAGAAAAAAAAAAACTGTGACCATATATATATATATATATATATATATATATATATATATATATATATGTATATATAGTCACCCAGGTTCATTCAGGTTGTTGCTAATGATAGGATTTTCTTGTTTTTATGGGTGAATAATATCTCATTATATATTTTAGGTTTGTGCAAAGGTAATTGTGTTTTTGCCACCTATATGTTTATTATACCTATATGTCTTTACATATATAATTAGATACTATTCAGCCATAAAAATAAGAAAATCCTGCCATTTTCCCCAAGATGGATGAACCTGGAGGATATTGTGCTAAATTCATTGAACCAGGCACAAAAAGACAAATATTGTATTAATATTATCTCGCTTGTATATGGAATCTAAAAAACTAGAACTTACACAAAAGTAGAGGGTTAAAAGGTAGTTTTCTGGGCTGTAACTAGGAGGAAATGGGGAGATGTTGGTCAAAGGGTACAAAAGTTCATTGTTTTTGTTTTGTTTTGTTCTTTTTGCCACTTGAATTTTAGACTTTTTATTATAAAAAAATTTCAAGCATACAGAAAATCTGAGTGCAATCAATAACTTAAATACCCATCAGAGTTACAACCATCAGTGTTTTGTTGGTTTCATCAGTGCTTCCTTCCTACCCTCCGTATTTTTTATATATATATATTTTTTTCTGGAGTAGTTTACAACAAATAGTTGATCTCATTTTATTTTATTTATTTATTTTTATTATTATACTTTAAATTCTGGGGTACATGTGCAGAGCGTGCAGGTTTGTTACATAGGTATACGTGTGCCATGGTGGTGTGCTGCACCCATCAACTCATCATCTACATTAAGTATTTCTCCTAATGCTACCCCTCCCTTAGCCCACCACCCCCTGACAGGCCCAGGTGTGTGATGTTCCCCTCCCTGTGTCCATGTGTTCTCATTGTTCAACTCCCACTTATGAGTGAGAACATGAGGTGTTTGCTTTTCTGTTCTTGTTTTAGTTTGCTGAGAATGATGGTTTCCAGCTTCATCCATGTCCCTGCAAAGGATGTGAACTCATTCTTTTTGATGACTGCATAATATTCCATCTTGTATATGTGCCACATTTTCTTTCTCCAGTCTATCACTGATGAGAATTTGGGTTAGTTCCAAGTCTTTGCTATTGTGAACAGTGCTGCAATGAACATACGTGTGCACGTGTCTTTATAGTAGAATGATTTATAATCCTTTGGGTACATACCCAGTAATGGGATTGCTGGGTCAAATGGTATTTCTAGCTCTAGATCCTTGAGGAATTGCCCCACTGTCTTCCACAATGGTTGAACTAATTTACAATCACAAGAACAGTGTAAAAGCTTTTCTATTTATTCACGTCCTCTCCAGCGTCTGTTGTTTCCTAACTTTTTAAAGATCACCATTCTAACTGGTGTGAGATGGTATCTCATTGTGGTTTTGATTTGCATTTCTCTATGACCAGGGATGATGAGCCTTTTTTTTTTTTTTTTTTTTTTCATATGTTTGTTGGCCACATAAATGTCTTCTTTTGAGAAGTATCTGTTCTTATCCTTTGCCTCATTTTTTGATGTGGTTGTTTATTTCTTGTAAATTTGTTTCAGTTCTTTGTAGATTCTGGATATTAGACCTTTGTCAGATAGATAGACTGCAAACTTTTTCTCCCATTGTGTAGGTTGCCTGCTCATTCTGAGGATAGTTTCTTTTGCTGTGCAGAAGCTCTTCAGTTTAATTAGATCCCATTTGTCTATTTTGCCTTTTGTTGCCATTGCTTTTGGTGTTTTAGTCATGAAGTATTTGCCCATGCCTATGTCCTGAATGGTATTGCCTAGGTTTTCTTCTATGGTTTTTATGGTTATAGGTTTTGCATTTAAGTCTTTAATCCATCTTGAATTAATTTTTTATACAGTGTAAGGAAGGGGTCCAATTTCTGTTTTCTGCATATGGCTAGCCAGTTTTCCCAGCAACATTTATGAAATAGGGAATCCTTTCCTCATTGCTTGTTTTTGTCAGGTTTGTCAAAGATCAGATGACTGTAGATGTGTGGTGTTATTTCTGAGGCCTGTGTTCTGTTCTGTTGGTCTATATATCTGTTTTGCTACCAGTACCAGTCTGTTTTGGTTACTGTAGCCTTGTAGTATAGCTTAAAGTCAGGTAGCGTGATGCCTCCAGCTTTGTTATTTTTGCTTAGGCTTGTCTTGGCTATATGGGCTCTTTTTTGATTCCATATGAAATTTAAAGTAGTTTTTTTCCAATTCTGTGAAGAAAGTCAATGGTAGCTTGAATTGGGATAGCACTGGATCTATAAATTACTTTGGGCTTTATGGCCATTTTCATGATATTGATTCTTCCTACCCATGGGCATGGAATGTTTTTCCATTTGTGTCCTCTCTTATTTCCTTGAGCAGTCGTTTGCAGTTCTCCGTGAAGGGGTCCTTCACATCCTTTGTCAGTTTGATTCCTAGGTATTTTATTTTCTTTGTCGCAATTGTGAATGAGAGTTCACTCACGATTTGGCTCTTGTTTGTCTGTTATTGGTGTATAGGAATGCTTGTGATTTTTGCACATTAATTTTATATCCTGAGAAATCTTTCTAAGCTGATAAGCAAAAGTTCCTTTTTACAAGATGAGTAAGTTCTGGAGCTCTAACATCGACCATGGTGACTATAATTAATACTGTATTGTATTCGTGAAATTTGTGAAGAGAATTGCCCTTAAGTGTTCTCTGCACACACATAAGAATTGTAACTATGTATGTAATGAATATGTTAATTGTCTTGATTGTGGTAATCATTCCATAATGTACACATATATCAAAACATCACATTGTATATCATAAATGCATTAAAATGTAGTATGTCAAGAATAACTCAAAGCTGGGCAAAAAATAGGAAAAACAAATCACAACCAGCATTGTACGATGCTAGATTCCCAGATTTCTTGAGCTCAGATATTGATTTTTTGGAAATAATTTATTAGAATTATGTGATTTTTTTTTTTATTATCACCAAATTGATCTAGACTAAAATGACGGGCATAGAGAAATGGAAGAATGAATGTTAGCAAACATTTATGTCTTTTTAGAAGAAAGTCTGGTTATAAAATCTTAAAGTCCATCAATCATTTAATAAGAACAAATTAATTTTTTAAATAAATTATGAATCAAACATGTTTCTATATAGTTGTTACCCAATAAAGATAATGGTATTCAATAATTGCTATGTGTAAAATTCAGATAATTATGTATTAGTTCTAATTTAAAATATAAGATCGAATAATTGGAACAAAAATTAAGACATTATTTTTCATTTGACTTGGAAGACTTCTTAGCTCCAGATGTATTTTACAGCATATGCTCAGTAGATATTTTTCTTCATACATTTTAAAACTGGTAACCACTATGTAATTCTTAATAAGTTTCAAAATATTGCAAATTACATATACACAAAAAAGCTTGCCTAAGCAGAGCTTAAGTAGTTACTTTTTCTTAAATATAGAAAATATTGTCCATCTTCTAGCATCTGGTTATTCACTGCAACCCTCAAACAATTTATAAAGTCATTCTGGTACATAGATAGGGCCCTTATTGCATATGAAAATATTCATTGTTAATGTAGAATAGTCTTAAACACCAACAGATTACTATTAATATTATTATCCATACACTATTCTATATGGTCACAGTGATCCTAAGACTATTGTGAGACTATTTACATAAATAATTAGTATAGAATTTTTCAAAAAGAACATCTGGCAATTTATTGGAGTGAATTTCAAAGCTTCCATGGTAAAAGAACATTCTTGTAACTATAAAAGATGTAATTTAAATATTTTCTGACAGATTAGTGGAAAACTACAGTGAAGATTAAATATTACCTTGGAATAAAATAATCAACTTAGTAATGATGGTTTACTTTTTCTGAGTGGTTAATATTCACCACTTCCTATATTCCACATTTGACAATTGCTTATTTGGGGAGTATAATAAATTATTATCGTGATTACCCATAATGAAATGCTCTTTTTAATAATTTTATTTTTTCAACATATTACCTAATAAATCAGAGCTGTTCAAAATGCAATATTTGTAGGTTTTCTTTATTAGAATCCAAGCTGCTTCCTGTGGGGACTAGGATTTATTCTGGTTCCATACATATTGTTTTTTCCTATCCCAAAATGTAAGGGATGAATAATAGAGATTTTAAGATTGAGAATTTTGCCCCATTGGTCACTTCTTGTTTATTCACTTTCACAGGCAGAGTTACATTAACTTTGTCTTGTTATCTGCCTTGCCTCTCAGTAAGAATACAAAAGAACAAAGGGGCACTTTATCCTAACAAGAGGAATAATCACACTGGTGTTTATTATGAAAGATTGCTCTAGCTGTAGCATAGAGGAGGGCAAGAAGACTGTTTGGGAGACCCTTCCCCCCTGTCCATTAATAATATTAATTTAGAGAGTTCTGGTGAGATACTAACCACATTATATGTCATAGCTTCTAATAAAATTGTATCTCTTATTGCTCATGTTAGTCAGAAGTTACTAAGTTAGAAAACTCCTAAATTAGGTAAACTAATAGATGCTTAGCTTTACAGTTACTCTTTTCAAGTTATATATTTTGAGTGATGGCTTCTGAAGGTATACTTTAGTCAAAATGAATAGCTTTCTTGTAAACAGGATAAACTTGATTGCAGCAGAGGCAAATGTTATTCTGGTGTTAATTGGCCTCATCATATCATACCATATAGTACATCAGCCACTATGAATGACTGAGATGATACTGAGGAACAACAACAAAAAAAAGCACATTATATTTCCACAGAGAATTGTAGCTTCCTTTATTATTTTAACAGATGGTAATATTTTAGTATTTGATGATTACAATTCACGTCTTTCACAACTGTCAAATATTCCTTTAGTCATTGCTCTGTAATGACTTACCACTTAGATATTGCCCAGTAATAAAACTACAAATCTACAGTTGAAATCTCACCTGCCCCTTCTTCATCCTGGAGAGATTTAAAAAAAGAATTTCATAGCTTTGAAATATATTTAGATAATTGCAATGTCTGGTGTTTTCCAAACTACATTGTGGTTTTGTAGGGTGCTTAATGTAATAGTCTTCTGTAAAATGCTATAATGTTCCACTCATTGTATAATGTAGAGCAAATCTTCATCATCCATTTGCTGGTTGTGTAATTGATATCAATTGGTAATAGTTCAATGCTTACACTGAGCTTACATTGCTTTTTATGGTCTTTGATAGGTGGAAACATGTTTTACACAGAAAGAATAGTCAAAACGGTCAAGCAATAGCTTTGTTCATATATTACTTATTAACGAGAATCATTCTTCAAAATTAATATGTTTGAGGTAATAAAATCATCATGATTGCTGGCTTGTTGAGGTACAATTGATGCTGCATATGTGTTATTTAAAAAAATATTTTACCTAAGGAACTTCACAATTTCTCTGTAAGGGAATGCAGCTTGATGGTAAGGGTTTTGTAGAGCCCTTGGGGGAAAAACAGCTGCAGAACAGAGAAATGGAAGGATTTGCCAAGCAGTGCTGATGGTACTCCTAATAATAACTGCTGAAGTTGAAGAACATAATTTTTTGTGCCATTAATTCTAATAATTATGTATTTTTTTCTGGCACTGTTCAGCAACCCAGGTTTAAAAGCTTAATTATATTAACAAGGCACAATGTAACCAAGAGTTGAGTACTTATAAATAAAATGGTGGATTCTGCCCTAATTGAGTTATTTTCCTGCTTGAATACCTGTTTTGCTTTCCATTCGTTCCCAAATAAAATATTATGTCCTTAACTGGTTACTCAATGCACACATCTCCATCTCCCCATACAAACACTCTCTTAGCAACAATTATTTTCCATTTTGCTTACCAGCCTCCAACTGAATGGAGCTACTCACATTTTCATGAAGAACCTGCTGTTTTCTAGTTTGCATGCATTTACTCATGTTTTTCTCTTTCTGTAACCTCCACGTCTCATATATTATCATGATATCATGATTGACTTTACAAGATAAAATCCCCACTCCTCTGAAAATTTTTCGAATAATTATTTTTACTCCAGGCTGATATGTTTCCAGACTAATACCTGCAGAGCCACCACGAGGTATAGTTACATTACTCGGCCATTTTGCAGCTTATTTTACAAGTGATTAAAAATAGGCTCAATGTGATTTCATTATTTGTCAACCACACTGTGCTTTTATACTATGTCAAACTAGTGTAGCTGGAATTATATTTCTCAGAATTTTCTCAACTGTGCTGAGTTGAGAATGAGTGTCAAGATAAATTTGTGGTAATAGGAACCATTTTATGTTTCTGTCATATGCAGTTAACAAACCAGATAAAATACATGAAACAACATTTTTCAGATTTTGAACAACAGACTTTGTGAGACATTGGTTGCTGAGAGAAATTAAACATGAGGTGAACCAGTTGCCCAAGCTGACCTTCTGTGGAGAGTTTCAGGCTACAGCTCAGAGAGAGGGTACTCAAATAGTGCCTAGCAGTCTTCTTGAGCTGAAGTCATGGAGGTGAAAATCAGGGTGTACAAGGCAGCTACAATTTGCAGGATGGAGCACTAGACAAAAACACACATGCGCAGAATAGGGTGAGAGAACTGTGCAATATGCAAAACGTTCCACTTGTGTCTTCAACATAGTGATAATCAGTGTATTTGCATAAATTAATTCCATGAAGCAGAGAAGAGACCCACCAGAAAGACTTGGTGGAACAATCCACAAAGCTCATAGAAGGCTAATTATATTTTCTTGTTTTCTATCAGCCAGAGTGAAAAAAAAAAAACTTCCTAATATTTGGGGTAGCACATTCAGAAGGCCATTGTTTCACCTATAGGACAGAATTAGCTCTATATAAAAAGCTGCTTTAATCTACCTTTGAAATTAAGCCTTGAAAGGATACAACTTTTTTCAAATAAGTTAATTTCATTCTTGACCAAAGCTCAGGAACATTTTGAAGATTTATATATATCCAAATTTCAACAAGGTAAATACTAGAGAATGTTTCACTGCAAAACTCGTATGTTGAAACTTAACATCCAATGTGATGGTATTTGGAGGTGCGGACTTTGGGCCATGAAGAGCAATAGTGTTCCTATAAAAGAGACCATAGAGAGCTCTCTTGCCCTCTTCTACCATGTGAGGACACATCGGAGGCACCATTTATTACTCTGGAGGTGGGCCCTCACTAGACACCAAATCTGCTGGCATCTTGATTTTAAACTTCCCACTCTCAGAACTGTGAGAAAAAATATATATATATTTTCTGTATAGGTTACACAGTGTATGGCATTTTGTTATGACAGCTCAAACAGACTTAAACAGTAAATTTACAGTATCTAGTATCCAAGAAAACTACACATGAAAAGGACTGTAAAATACAATCCGTAATGAGGAGAATATTTGATAAACAGAAACTGACCCCAAAAATAACTCAGATAGTGGAATAATTAGAGGACTAATTTGTAGATGTAGAGTTAGACAAAGTCTTAAAAAAGTCATTATAATTACTATATTCTGTATTTTCTAAAAATGTAGCAGAAAGCTTGAGCATATTAAGGAGACATGTAAGATATAAAGTGATCCAACTTGAAATTATAGAGATGAAAATGTACAGACTGTGAAAAAATACACTGGCTAGGTTTAAGAACGGATGACGTGTTGAAGAAGAAAACATTCATGAACTTGAAGACATAGCAACTGAAAATATCTAGAAATAAACACCAAGAGGCGAAAAAAAACTGAAAAATATAAGCAGAGTATGGCTGTATATATGAGCACAACTAATTTGATTCTACTCCCTTCAAAAGGTGGCACTTAATTCTCCTCCCCTTGAGTGTGTGCTGTACTTTCAATGACTTTGCCCTAATGGTTAGCATGTGGCAGAATTTATGGCACATGATTTCCAAGATTAGACTATAAAAGGCATTATGATTTCTTCATTGTTCTCATTCATCTGTCACTTTCTCTGAGAGAAACTAGATACCTTGTCATAAAGACACTAAAATTAGCCCAATGACAAGGTACTGATGGTGAAGAAATAAGGCCTTCTAATAATACTAGAAGACAGCACTTGCCAGGTATGTAAGTGAGCCACCTTGGAAGCACATCATTCAACTCTAGTTAAGCTTTGTAATGACAGAAGCTAAGCTAACATCTTGGCTGCAACCTCCTGAACTACAAACATCCACCAAAGCTGCTTCCAGATTCCTGACCTACAGGCAATTTAAAAATGTTAACTATTTGGGCACTGGATATTTTTGTTTTCCTATAAACATCCTCCAGCCTTTTACTGGGATGCAGATAAAAAAGCAAAACAATTCCCCTCCACACCAGGACTTGCTGTTTTTCACTATAGTGGCAATGCCTTTCTGAGTTTTGCACCCAATGTCCTATGAATGATGAGCTTTCTCAGTGTGGCTGGTGGGAAGAGACACTATTCCCAGACTTGTGTTAGCTCCAAAACTGTTCCCTGTAATATTTTCAGGTGGTTCTTACACCAGCTTTTGGTGGTTTCTTTACATACATGCCTGTTCAGTATTCCACTAAATGTTGGACAGGGAAAACCAGCACATCTTTGTGTTACCTTTCTGTGTATCTCTCTTCATGTTGATACTTTCTCCCATTAACTCTAGCCACCTTGACTTCTTCGAGTTCTCATCTCTGTCTTTTAAACCAAGAAATACTCTGAAGCATGCCTGAGTTTCCCTTACCTATACTGTGCACACTCACTGAAAGCATACCTTTGAGCCAACAATTCAATTTCTGGGTATAAATCCAACAGAAATACATCAGTACATTTATTACTTGATTTATGCCTGAATTCCCAGATCAGTGCTGTATATAATAGCCACACATTATCATCAATATTTTAATGAGTAAAAAATTATATTATGGTCATACGATGAAAAAATTAAGAATGAGAAAGAATGATCTGTACATGGAACAATATGGATGAGTTTCACAATCTAATGTAGACAAAAGGAGGTAGACACAATTGAGTACACAGAGTATGATTTAATTTATATAAAGTTCAAAATTACATAAAACTAATATATGTTATTAAAAGTCAATATACTAGTTATAATTTGGGGGTGTGGTAATAGAGTAAGTGGATGAGAGCATGAGGGGGCCTTCTGAGGGTCTAGTAATATTTTGTTTCTTGACCTCAGTGCTGGTTACATGATGTGTTTAGTTTCTGAGTATTAAGTTTTTCTATATGCATACTAGTCTTAAATTTTAAAAAGGTAAAAAACATGTTAAACACAAATTGATTAGAAAGGTGGATTATAAACAATAGAAATTAGAATGCAGAATAGGCATGAAAGTGAACGGGTAGATAAATGAATGCATAAAACACACAAAAAAAGGCAAGTACAAGGCCGTAAGTTGAAGATGGTGATTAACTGCATGTTAACTAAAAATACTTAGGCTATACGTTTAGTTTTTTTTTTTTTTTTTTTAAATGCAAAACACAGAGAAGGAAGCAGAAAAATTTCTAAAACAGAGTCGAAAAATTAGTTTTATGACTATCAGTGAAAATTATGCAGACAGTTCATTTTATATAAAGATTTACTCAGATAAGTCTTAGTATGAGGTTTCCAGGAAGGAGGCAGTGAGATAAGAAGAGAAATGCAAGTGGTTTATTAGGGAAATGCAGAAAACACCAGCAAGGGAATAGGGATATGAGGCAGGGAAAGGAAGGAAGCTAATAAACAAATATTATGCAACCAAACCTCTGAATTAATGGAGCTCAGTCCCTTGGCTAACTCTGGGGAAAAAGTAGAACAAGTTTCAAGTTTATCATACCTGGAAGTGAGATATCTAGTATGTTTACATGTCAGGTCCTATCAAGCATTTGTTGAAGTATGCTATGAGAGATATTCTCCAATACTTCCTGCACAGCATACAGCAAGAATGCTCTTCTAGGAGGGAAAGCCTTCAGAAAAAAAAGGAAGTTACTGGCAGCTGGTTATAAAACTATATCCAATAAAATAGTAAGGCCCAAATTATATGACCAGGACACTGAAAAGGTCTCTAAGAAATAAAAGAGATGCTAAAAGTATGTATACATTTAAATTATGGTATAATCATTATGGTGTTTTAATAAAGATACTAATGTTAATTTTAATTGAATTCAATAAAGAAAAAATAAAATTAAATGAGTAGGAAGGAATTGCAAACATTTAGACAACTGTTTCTTTACTTTGAGTGTTAAAAATTCTGAAAAGATACCTCTAATATTAGGGGAAAAGATTTAAAAAGTAACAACAAATATGTGGTATTTCCTAATTCTATATTTCACTTTCCACATTCCATTACTTGCTAGCAGAGAAATTTGAGAATATTAGTCTTTTTACAAGTATATTACTACTTATTATGAGATATGTTTATAAAGCATTATAATATCTAGCTTTTCTTTTTAACATTAATTTTAGGTTCAGGGTATAATAGCACTTCTGAATGGTGTGAGATGATTTCTCATTGGGGTTTTCATCTTCATTTCTCTAGTGATTAGTGATGTAGAGCATTTTTTCAAATAATTGTTGGATGTGTGTATGTCTTTTGAAAAGTGTCTGTTCATGCCCTTTGTCCAGTTTATAATGGGTTTGTCTTTTGCTTATGAATTTAAGTTCCTTATAGAATCTGGAGATTAATCCTGTGTCAGGTGAATAGTTTGCAAATATTTTCTCCCGTTCTGTGGGTTGTCTGTTTATTTTGTTGATAGTTCCTTTTGCTCTACAGAAGCTCTTTAGTTTAGTTAGGAAGGTGTCACTTGTCTATTTTTCTCTTTGCTGCAATTGCTTTTGGCATTTTTCTCATAAAATCTTTGCCAGGTTCTAAGCCCAGAATGGCATTCCCTAGGTTATCTTCCAGGGTTTTTATAGCTTTCGGTTTTATATTTACGTCTTTGATCCATCTGGAGTTGATTTTTGTATATGGTGTAAGGAAAGGGTTCAGTTTTTATCTACTACATATGGCTAGCCAATTATTCCAGCACCATTTGTTGTCTGTTCCCCATTTCTTGTTTTTGTCAACTTTGTTAAACAGCAAATAGTTCATGGTGTGCAGCATTAGTTCTAGAGTCTGTATTCTATTTCATTGGCCTAGGTGTCTGTTTTTGTACCAGTAGCATGCTGTTTTTGTTACTGCAGTTTTTCAGTATAGTTTCAAGTAGGGTAATGTGATGCCTCCAGCTTTGTTCTTTTTGCCTAGAATTACCTTGGCTATTTGGGCTCTTTTTGGTTCCTTGTGAATTTTTAAATAGATTTTTCTAATTCTGTGAAGAACGTTATTGGTAGTTTGATAAGAATAGCATTGAATTTGTAAATTTCTATGGGGAGTTTTTCTGTTTTAACAATATTAATTATTTCTATCCCTGAGCATGGAATGTTTTTCCATTTGTTTGTGTTATCGCTGATTTATTTGAGCAGTGTTTTGTAATTCGTGTTACAGAGATATTTCACCTCCATGGTTAGCTGTAGTCCTGAATAAATTTTTGTTTTTGTGGCTATAGTGAATGGAATTGTATTCTTGATTTAGCTCTAACCTTGGAAGTTTTTGGTGTATAGGAAGGCTGCTGATTTTTGTACCTTGAGTTTGTATCCTGGAATTTTGCTGAAGTAGTTTATCAGATCAAGGAGATTTTGGGCAAATACTATAGGCTTTTCTAGGTATGAAATCTGTCTTATCCTCTGCAAATGTTTGACTTCCTCTCTTCCTAGTTGGATGCCTTTGATTTATATCCCTTGCTTGATGGCTCTGGCCAGGACTGCCAGTACTATGTTAAATAGGATTGGTGACAAAAGTCATCCTTGCATTGTTCTGGTTCCCAAGAGGAATACTTCCAGTGTTTGCCTATTCAATATGAATTTGGTTGTGGTTTGTCATAGATGGCTCTTATTGCATTGACGTATGTTCCTTCAATGCCTGGTTTGTTGACAGTTTTTACTATGAAGAGATTTTGAGTTTTATCAAAAGCCTCTTCTACATCTATTAAGATAATCATATGGGTTTTGTTTTTAGTTCTGTTTTTGTGATGATTCACATTTATTAATTTGCATATGTTGAATCAAGCTTGAATCCCAGAAATAAAACCTACTTGATTGTGATCGATTACCTTTTTGATATGCTACTAGATTTGGTTTGCTACTAGTTTGTTGATGATTTTTTTCATCTATCTTTATGAAGAATATTGGCTTGATATTTTCTTTTTTTGGTTGTGTCCCTGCCAGGTTTTGGTATCAGTATAATGCTGGCCTCATAAAATTAGTTACAGAAGAGTCTTTCCTCCTCAATTTTTTTGGAATCATTTTAGTAAGAATAGTACCATCTCTTTCTTACACATCTGATAGAATTCAGCTATGGATCCATCTATTCCTGGACTTTTTCTCTTTGGTAGGCTTTGTATTAATGATCCAGTTTAGGAACCTGTTATTGACATGTGCAGGAATTCAATTTCTTCCTGGTCTGATTATTGGAGGTTGTATGTTTCCAGGAATTTATCCATTTCTTCTAGGTTTTCTAAATTGTATACATAGAGGTGTTCATAGTAGTCTCTGAGGGTTTCTCATATTTCTGTGGAGTTGTTGGTAACATCCCCTTTGTCGTTTCTAATTGTGTTTACTTAAATTTTCTCTCTTTTTTTTCATTATTAGTTTAGCTAGCTCTAATCAATCTTGTTCATTATTTCAACAAACCAACAACTCAGTTTGTTAAAGTTTTATGTAATTTTTGGTGTGTCATTGTCCTTCAGTTTAGATTTGATTTTGGTTATTTTTTGTCTTCTGCCAGCTTTGGGACTGGTTAGCTCTTGTTTTTCTAGTTGCTATAGATGTGATGTTAGGTTGTTAATTTGAGATATTTCTACCTTTTCAATATGGGTGTTAAGACTATAAACTTCACTCTTAACACTGCTATAGCTGTGTCCCAAAGATTCTGATATGTTTTATCTTCTCATTAGTTTCAAAGAATTAATTGATTTCTGCCTTAATTTCATTATTTACCCAAAAGTCATTTGAGGAAGCTTTATAAATTTCCGTGTGGTTTTGAGTTATTGCTATTTACATTGTATTGATTCCTATTTTTATTGTGCTGTGGTCTAAGAGTGTGGTATGATTTCACTTGTTTTGAATTCATTAAGGATTATTTTATGGCCAATTGTGTGCTTTATTTTAGAATTTGTTCCTTTTGCAGATGAAAAAACTATATTCTGTTGTTTTGGGGTGGAGAGTTCTGTCAACGTCTATTAGGTCCATATTGTCAAATGTTTAGTTCAGGTCCTGAATATCTTTGTTAGTTTTCTGCACTGATGATCTAATACTGTTGGTGGGGTACTGAAGTCTCCAACTATGGTGTGGTTATATAAGGCTCTTTGTGCATCTCTAAAATCCTGCTTTATCATTCTACGTGCTCCTGTGTTGAGTGCACATATATATTAGCATAGTTATATCTTCTTGTTGAACTGAACTCTTTACAATAATTTAATGTCCTTCTTTGTCTTTTTAGATCTTTAGATCTTTTGGTTTAAAAATCTGTTTTGTTTGAAATTAGAAGAGCAACCCCACTTTTTTTGCTTTCTGTTTGCTCGGTATATTTTTTCTTTATTCCATTACTTTGAGCGTATAGGTGTCATTGCATGTGAGTTGGGTCTCTTGAAGACCATATAACACTGGGTCTTCATTTTTTATACAACTTGCCACGGTGTGCCCCTTAGTTGAAGTATTTAGCTCATTCACAACCAAGGGTAGTATTGATATGTACAGATCTAATCCTGTCATTGTGTTGTTAGCTGAATATTATGCAGACGTGTTTGAAGGATTGGTTTATACTGTCACTGGTCTATGTACTTAAGTGTATTTTTTTTGTGGCCAGTAATGGTCTTTCCTTTCCATATTTACAACTCCCTTCAGGACCTCTTGTTAGGTAAATCTTGTGGTAAGAAATTCCCTTAGCATTTTCTTATGTGGAAAGGATTATATTTCTCCTTCACATATGCAGTTTAATTTGACTGTATATGAAATTTTGTGTGGAAATTATTTACCTTAAAAATGTGAAATATAGGCCCCAAATCTCTTCTGGTTTTTGTTTCTGCTGAAAGTTCCACTGTTCACCTGATTGGATTCCATTTTTAAGTGACCTGCCCCCTTTTTCTGGCTGCCTTTAATATATATATTTTTTTCATTTTGACCTTGGAGAATCTGATGACTAAGTGTCTTGGGGATGGTCATCTTGTGTAATATTTCTCACATATTTTCTGCATTTCCTGAATTTGAATATTGGCCTCTCTAGCAAGGTTGATGAAATTTTTGCTTGCTTTCTCTCCCTCTCTTTCAGGGATACCAATGACACGTAGTTTGGTCTCTTTATATAATCCCATATTTCTTGAAGGTTTTATTCTTTTTTCTTTATTTTTGTCTATTTTGGAAAACCAGTCTTCAAACTCTGAGATTCTTTCCTCAGCTTGTTAGATTCTGCTGTTAATAATTTCAATTGTGCTCTGAAATTTTGAAGTGAACTTTTTGGCTCTATCAAATCAGTTTGGTTATTTCTTAAAATGGTCATTTTGCCTTTCATCTCCTGTGTCATTTAATTGCATTATTTTGATTATTTGAATTGGGTTTTGACTCTCTCCTGAATTTCAATAATTTGTATTCTTATCTGTATTCTGAGTTCTATTTCTGTCATTTCAGCCATTTTGGCTTAGTTAGAAACCACTGCTGGGGAACTCGTGCAGGTGGTTGGGTGTGAGAAGACACTCTGGCATTTTGGGTCACTAGGGTTCTGGTACTGGTTCCTTCTCATCTGTGTGGGCTCATGTTCCTTCGATCTTTGAGTTGCTGTCCTATTTTTTCTTTCTTTGATGTTCCTGTGGGTTTGATTGTGGTATAGGCTGGGTTCTGTCAATCAGCTTTATTCTAGAAGATCGTTGGGGGCCAAGACTCAGCTCGGCACTCTTGGCCTGCATACTCTAAATCTTACGGGCTTGTACTGGGTTCTCAGCTTTGATCTCTGCCCCTTGTGTTAGGAACCTGCTGCACTAGAAAGGCCAAAGTTTTCCCAGACTGCTGGCCAGAGCATTCCAATGGGTGGGGCCAGTCAAAGCACTTCATAGAGTAATGGCAGTAGGATCCAAGCTCATTTGCCCATGCCAGCAGCAGTGTGAGCATGGTGGGGTGCACGCTTGTCACCTGGGATGGGTGCTCGTGTGTGTGCTGATGCTGGTCTCCATCCAGTCATTCTCAGCTGCAGTAGTTTTGGTGCAAGGATGGGGTTGCAGAGGGGTGGAGGGGTGAGGCCATTGAAATTTGTGTGCTCATTCACACCAGTGGCCCTGTTGGCACAGAAATGGGGTGCCTGCCTGCTTGGGTCTGGCTGCCTCCATGAGCACATTCATGGCAGTGGCAGTGATGGCACAGGGCCACTGGCCTTTACCTGTGCATTTGCTCTGGCAACAATGGCTAGGGCAGGTTGGGAGAATGGGGCTGTTGGCCCCCATGCTTGCATTGGCACTGGCAATGGTTATGCAGCAGGGAGGTTGGAGGGGTCACCGGGTTACTCATGCCAGCAACAGTGACACAGTAGGGTCACATGTGCAGTGACTCCCATGCCAGTGGGGTAGGAGAAGTAAGGTCTGACCAAGCACATGTGCACAGGTAAAGCAATGTGAGGAGTGGCCGTGGGTGACTGCCTACCTGTAAAGTGGCAGTGGAGAGGCTGCAGTTGGAGGAGAGTGCTGGTGGGGTGTTGCATGTGGACGGAGGCTGGTCTGGCAGATCTCTCCGATGGTCAGGCAGTCTGCCAGTGCAGGAGCTATGATGCAGGTTACTAACAGGCACACTGGTTGTGCATGGCTGCACTGCAAGCAGGCATAGACAGGCTGTGTCCCTGGTAGAGGCCAGCTGACAGAAGGGCACTCAGGATGAATTGATCCCTTTTCATGAGCAAGATTGCCCTTCTCTGTTTGGGTCTAATAGTTCCTTGAAGGCTAAAATATTCTATGAAAGCACAGTAAGCCTTGGAGAATGCATGTCTCTGGTTGTGCTACACTGCAGAAGTTCCTGCATCAAAACCTCTGGAATCTGCACAGGCAAGAATCCTGCTTCTACCACATCTCTCCTGGTCAACTCAAGTGTCTGTGGGGGTTGTGGGGACCCTGCTGCCAGGATTCCAGAGGCCAATGGTGAGAGAGGGTGGCTTCCTGCCTGCTCAGCTCACCCCTTCCTCAGGAGTCCTTGGAAGCCAGGAATGAGTCCTTGTGCATGGTAGTCCTGTGCAGGGTCCCTAACTTTTTCCCCCTTCAGCCCAGTATCTGTGTCATCCCTCCATCCATTCTCAATACTTTCCCTCTGAAGATCTGCTCAGAATGTGCTAGTCTTTTCAGTGTCCCTGCCCTTCGATGGCAGATGTTCCTCCTGGCAGCCTCTAGTCAGCCGTATTGCATACCAACTTGTAGTTTCTGTTCTTAACTCCAATTATCACAATTGTTTAGCTTTTTACTATATTCCAATTTTAGGCTCAACAGTTTCAAAAGAGAGTTTTTCTTTCCTAAGTTACATTTATTTATTTATTTATTTATTTATTTATTTATGAGACAGAGTCTTGCTCAGTTGCCCAGGCTGGAGTGCAGTGGCATGATCTCGGCTCACTACAACCACCGTCTCCCGGGTTCAAGCTATTCTCCTGCCTCAGTCTCCCGCGTAGCTGGGACTACAGGCACTGCAAGCAGGTATAGCCACCATCATGCCCGGCTAATTTTTTGTATTTCAATAGAGGTGGGGTTTCACCATAATGGCCAGGCTGGTGTTGAACTCCTGACCTCAGGTGATCTGCACCCCCTTGGCTTCCCAAAGCCAAGTCCTTAATATTCATTTATTTCTTGGCTGTGCATGGTGACTCATGCCTGTAATCTCAATACTTTGGGAGGCCAAAGCAGGAGAATAACTTGAGCCCAAGGAGTTTGAGACCAGCCTAGGCAACATAGTGAGACTCTGTGTCTACAAAAAACAAAAAAATAAACTAGGAATGTTGGTGCGTGCCTGTAGTCCCAGCTACTCAGAGAGCCAAGGTAGGAGGATAGCTTGACCCAAGGATGTAGAGGCTGAAGTGAGCCATGATCATGCCACTGTGCTTCAGTTTGGGTGAAAGAGCAAAGCCTTGCCTTAAGAAAATTAAATTATTTCTTGGTTAGCTCAATTTCACTATGATGTTTTTGCTTCTCTGAAAATGACTCATGGGCATTGTGGTTACTGAGTTTGTCTCTTAGTCAACAAATGTTTGTTGAGCATTTAACAGATTTCAGTCACTATTTCTGGTGCTAGGAATTATACTCTTTATCATATCAGGACCCTGCTCAAATGGACCTTACATTCTAGAAAAATAGAGATCTACAAGTCACAAGTAAAAATAATACATTAACACTTAGGATCATAACAAGTGTTATGGAGACAATAAAACAAAACTTCTAGAGTAATGTTGGTGGTGCTGGAACTGCTTTAAATGTGACAGTCAAGGAAAACCTCTGAAGAAGTGATTCTAACCTTTGCTCTGTGGGGAGGGAGCTATGTTTTGCATCTTTAAGGGAAAGAAAAGGATACATGTGGCTTTGTATAATGAGCAGGGAGCATAGGTCTATACCAAGAAGCAGGGTCCGACTTTTCTAAGGCTCATAGATTAGATGAAGTAGCAGAAAGAGATGAAAGGATAATTAAAACACAATAGAAATTAACTGAGTCCACAAGTAACCAAAACAACAAAAGTAAAATGGATATTTGGGACTGTAAAAAAAAAAAAAAAAAAAAAAAAAAAAGAAGAGATGTAAAAGGAATGTAAATTTCTTATTTAGAGAAAGGCTTAGGAAATCTTACTCTACTCATCATTACTAATATATATAGAGGACAGAAAAAGCCAATCTGCTGTAAGGATAAATAATGCACCTGGATTACACAACCTAAGAAATGGAACAGAAAAATATATGCAAAGGTAAAATAAAAGAAAATTTCTTAAAGGGAATAACTAAATCTATAAATAACAAGGGCCCACATGTTTTTCTAGAAACAACTCTACAGAATGACCTATATCTCAGATGAATAGGGATATATGAAACTAAGCATTTCTGATCATAACCTTCTCTAAATGCAACTCACTTATTCAATAACTCCCATCACAGCTATTTTCCACTTCATCAGAATTCCTGTCCACTGCTCACTCTTATTTCTCCTTTAGCACTCTCCTTCTTTCATTTCTCTATGTGTTTTCTTTAGATGTCTTGGCCTTACATTTTGAACACTCTCTTACCAACCTTCTGAATAACCTGCCTACATTTTTATTCCATGTTTTCTCATGAAAACTCTCCCAACAAAATTTACTATAAATACATGGCTTCTCTCCTTTAACCAAATTTATAATTTCTGCTGGGGACATTCATTAAGCATCAAAAATCAATCACTAAATATTCATGGTCATCAATCTCATCACTTATAACACCTCATCTGGGTAATCCTATTATATTTTTTATTCTTTTCAATAATAATTTATACTGTCTTAGACTTTGGACACCTAGTCTGCCCCTTCATCCTAACTGGGTGACATAAATTCCCACTTCAAAAGGAAAATAGAAGGCACCATACAAAAATTTTCTCTGCTTGCCACCAAATTTAGAAACTCAAACATTTCTGTATTCACTTTCCTTCTAATTTAGTGGAAGAAATGCCTCTCTTCCTATATGAGGTCTAATAACAATCTTTCTTCTGAATCCTAATCTCTATCTGCCTTCTTAGAGGTCTCATTCCATCTATTCTATATTATCAGTCTTAATGCTCTCTGTCAGCCTCTCTCTTGATGTATCTCCTTACTTTCAGTAGTTATACATGCTGAAGATTCACTTCTTTATATTAACACAAAATAAGTAACATGTAACATGGGAGTCTAATATCCATTCTTTATACGTTTTCAGATAAATTTATTAAAATAGTTATTTAGACTATGACTCCCAGTTTAACTTTTTCACTTTCAGTTCAGAATACCCATTGCAATCTGACATTTTGCCCTGATAAGTCTTGCAAAAATTACTTAATAATAGAACCCTGAGCTCACTTTACCACTCATGAACATTTATCCCAATATACTTCTTTGCTCTAGAAATACTCCATGTTCACTGTAGATTGCAAAACACTTCCTCAAATTTTCCATCTGCTACTCTGGTCTTCAATTTTCTTTTCACTTTCACTTTTCACTTTCCTCTTATTTTACAGCTCTTAAATGCTGTCAGGGATCAATTCCAGGGCTTCCTCCCTTTTCTACTCATTACCTTAAGGGAGTTTTCTCAACTGCTTTATTTCTAATATACCTTTGTGCCAATACCTTCTCACAATCCAACCCATCCACATCTTCCAAGTTATATGGATATGTTTTATTGTGAGGTGAAATTTTCATTTGGATATTAAAGAAGCATGACAATCGGAGTATTTTAAATACTCCTCCTTCCTCCCAAATCTGCTTCTACTTTTGTGTTTCCTATTTTAGTAAATGGCACTGTCATTCAGATAGCAAGCCAAATCAGAATCTTGGTCATCTCCCATAACTACTTTTTACCCCCAGGCAGCCTCTAATCATCTCACATCTAGTCAATTGCTATACCTTGTTATTAATCTCCTAAATATGCCTAGAATCCACAATTTTTTCTTTTCCCTATTTCTAGAACCATCATGCTTGTACCAACCTAAAATATGAAAATGTGTTCCTTAGTCTCTCTCACACATAATCTGCAGACTCATTACTCTTCTAAATAAATCTTTAAGAATCTGATTTTGTCACTCCCTGGCTTAAAGTGCTTCCTTCAATGGTACTTTTAAGCTAGATGATACTTTTAAGTTAGGTGAACCTAGTGGACAAGGTTCACACTGTCTGATGTGATCTCCCTCCCTCTTAGATTCTCTATCCCAAAAGTCATCTCATTTTCTGAACTCCAGCCAAACACAATAACTGTTTGGCTTTTGATCTGCTGTGTTTTTTGGCACTGGTCATTACATACAGTACATGTTTAGTCTTCTCGCAAAGACATCCTGTCAGCTTTTGTGTGTTCTTTAGGTGTTACCTGAGTTCAAAGCTTACTTTTTTTGTACTTAGAGCCAACCTAGCAAATGCCAAATTACATCTAGGAAATGACATAGTACATGTCCAGTTCTCAGTAAATATGTATTGAATGACTCTCTGTTGCCTTAAAATGTCATAGAAGGTGCTCATTAGACTTTTTTTTCCATTCTTAATTTATGTATTGTTTAGTCAAGCACATTCCAGTTCTCTTGCTGCAGCCTTGTTTGCGTTTCTCGGGTTGTCCCCCTTCTAGTATGTTTAAGGACTTGTTATTTTATAAATACCATTATTACTACTGTTAATCATAATAGCAATCATAATAATAAAAATGATATTAGCTAACATTCATTGAGCAGTTATGTGCCATGCATAGTTTTGAGCACTCTGAGTAGAATAACTAACTTGATGCTCACAACTACATGAGGTAAGTAGATGATAGCATTGATGTGCTATCAATGCAGATGATAGCATTTATGTGAGGCTAGGCTAACCAACTTAGCAAAAGTCATGACAAGATTAAAAATCAATCAGTGCAACTCTCAAATTCCTACTCTTCATTACAGTTTAAGACAGTCTCTCTTCTAAAAACATTGATTCTACCATTAGTACAACTAATAGTGTGCTTCTCTTTTTAAATTTTTTAAATAATGTCATTTATTGATTCTAAACAAATAGGAAACTATGCCTTTTTGTGTATGACAGGAAAAAAAAAAGGCTTGACTTTTAAAACCATTTGCTAGGCAGCAAACAAATGTCCATCTATGAGCTGATTTATTGTTTTTTTCCAGGACAATGACATTAGCTTTCAAATATTTTTATCAGCAAGTCTTTCCTTCAAGTAAGCCTTACATCTAAATATGTATATCGTGTAAGTATATCATGATCACCTCTCTCCCTTCACAAGAATCTCTATGGCCAAACAATTTGAATACATGTACTACATATAAAACATGTACTACAGATAAATCACAAACTTTATATCTCTGAATGTTTAAAAAAATAATTTCATTATCTAATATATCAACCAGATTAATTGCAACCAGATTAGTATCATTAGAGTGTGTATCAAAAATTACTTATAATTTAAATAAAACATATTGACCACATCGTTATTTATACTGTTGCAATTGCAATACAGTTCTCAGATAAATAGAACAAACAGGATGGGTGTGTGTGTGTGTGTGTGTGTGTATGCACCATACACAAAGTTTAAATCAAACCTGCTGAAAGAAAAAAATTGCAATGCAAATACTGGATAGGAAACATATTACAAATTAGAATTTTATGTAACATAAAAATTTCTATAAATTAAACAACTAGAAATGACAACCAAATGGAAAAAGTAAACGTAATCAAAAGACTTGAATATAATGTGAAGTGGAAATAAGTCTGTGAAGAATTTCAAAAAGCAATGATGAAATTAATACTTGTCTATTAACATTGTCAAAAATCTAAAAGGTTGGTAATGCACAGGATGGACAAGGTTTTAAAGGCTCTATTTCCTAGAACTCCAAAGACAGTAAATGCAGTCTGTTGCTAGCCCCACAATTTTCACAGGGACCACCAAACTTTTGGTTTAAGATATTTAAACTTAATTGTACATTTTTTTCTCAGCATATCTTTTAAATAATTAATTCAATGTTTACAAATTTATCTAAAAATATTCATATGTGTATGAAATGAACATATAAGGGTAGTTGTACATTTTTGTTGAATTATATTGAATATTCTTATACACATACATAACACATACTGTGAAAATGTGTAATTAATAGTCTCTGGAGAGATTTATTTGATTACAAGTGACATGTCAAGTTGCAGTTAATATTGACTATATTTTATTATAAGTTTAAAAATTCTGATAACCAATTCATGTTATTTGTGCAATTAAAAGACAAAATAAAGGAAGCAGTACAGCCAATGAATCAAATTAAATATCCTTGGTTCCAGAAAGAGAAAATAGGAAGCATCTTGGAAATAGTAACTTGCAATCATGAATTTAAGTCTTAATATTCTCCAAGCACTACGCTAAAGCTTTTACATAAATAACTTTAAGTTTATTTTGTGGGGTGAGTAATGCCATTGTTTAATAACTGTAGTCAAGTTTAGGTATTGCATAAATGAATTTATTAGGTTGCATCTAAACACTTTAGATGTTATAGTCTAGGCATAGGATCACTAAACTCAAAACTACAGTACATTTGTATAGAACTGAGCAAAAAGAAAAAATAAACTTACATACTACAACTTCAGAAAGCCAGATTCAGGCAGTCTAAGCCATTTCTTAATGTATGAGAAATAACTGTTAAAAAAAACCCTGGTGTCATAGCGCCAAGGAAAACACTTTTACCTTCAAGTTTTGATGAAAGGATAACTCAGGTTAAAAAAAAAAAAAAAAAAACTGTTGAGAATGCATGTATTATTCTGTTTTAATGCTGCCGACAAAGGCATACCTTTATCGGGAAGAAAAAGAGGTTTAATTGGATGTACAGTTCCACACGGCTGGGGAGGACTCAGAATCATAGCAGGAGGTGAAAAGCAATTCTTACTTGGCAGCAGCCAGAGAAAAATGAGGAACATGCAAAAGTGGAAACCCCTGATAAAACCATCAGATCTAGTGAGATGTATTCTCTACCATGAGAACTGTATGGGGAAACTGCCCCCATAATTCAAATTATCTTCCACTGGGTCCCTCCCACAACACTTGGGCATTATGGGAGTACAATTTAAGATGAGATTTGGGTGGGGCCACAGAGCTAAACCTTACTCCACCCCTGGCCCTTCCAAATCTCGTCCTCACATTTCAATACCAATCATGCCTTCTCAACAGTCCCCCAAAGTCTTAACTCATTTCAGCATTAACCCAAAAGTCCACAGTCCAAAGTCTTATCTGAGATGAGGCAAGCCCCTTCCACCTATGAGCCTGCAAAATTAAAAGCAAGCTAGTTACTTCATAGATACAATGGAGGTACAGCTATTGAGTAAATACAGCCATTCCAAATGGGAGAAATTGGACAAAACAAAGGGGTTACAGGGCCCATATAAGTCTGAAATCCAGAGGGGCAGTCAAATTTTAAAGCTCCGAAATGATCTCCTTTGACTCCATATCTCATATCCAGGTAACCCTGATGGAAGAGGTAGGTTCCCATAGTGTTGGACAGCTCTGCCCCTGTGGCTTTGCAGGGCATAGCCCCCTCCTGGCTGCTTTCACAGGCTGGCATTGAGTGTCTGTGGCTTTTCTAGGCCTATGGTGCAAGCTGTTGGTGGATCTACCATTCTGGCATCTACCATTCTTCTCACAGCTCCACTAGGCAGTGTCCCAGTAGGGATTCTGTGTGGGAGCTCCTACCCCACATTTCCCTTCTGCACTGCCCTAGCAGAGGTTCTCTATGCGGGTACTGCCCTTGCAGCAAACTTTTGCATGGACATCTAGGCATTTCCATACATCTTCTGAAATCAAGGCAGAGATTTCCAAACCTCAATTCTTGACTTCTGTGTACCTGGAAGCTCAACACCACGTGAAATCTGCCAAGGTATGGGGCTTGTACCCTCTGAAACCATGGGATGAACTATAACTTGGCCTCTTTTAGCAACAGCTGGAGCAGCTGGAACACAGGGCACCAAGTCCCCTAGGCTGTATACAGCTAGGGGACCCTGGGAACAGCCCAGGAAACCATTTTTCCTCCTAGGCTTCCAGGCCTGTGATGGGAGGGGCTGCCACGAAGATCTATGGCATTCCCTGAAGACATTTTTGCCACTGTCTTGAGGATTAACATTCACCCCTTCTTACTTTTGCAAATTTCTGCAGCCAGCTTAAATTTCTTCTAAAAAAAATGGGTTTTCCTTTACTATTGCATTGTCAGGCTGCAAATTTTCTGAACTTTTATGCTCTGTTTCCCTTTTAAAACTGAATGCCTTTAAGCAGCCAAGACACAACTTGAATGCTTTGCTGCTTAGAAATTTCTTCAGCCAGATACCCTAAATTATCTCCCTCAAGTTCAAAGTTCCATAAATCTCTAGGGCAGGGTAAAAATGCCAACAGTCTCTGTGCTACAGTCTCTTTTCTAAAACAAAACAAAAGTCGCCTTTGTTCCAGTTGCCAACAAGGTCCTCATCTTCATCTGAGACCACCTCAGCCTGGACCTTATTATTCATATCACTATCAGCATTTTTGTCAAAGCCATTCAACAGATCTTTAGGAGGTTCCAAACTTTCCTACATTTTCCTTTCTTCTTCTGAGCCCTCCAAACTGTTCCAACTTCTGCCTGTTCCCCAGTTTCAAAGTTGTTTCCACATTTTCAGGTATCTTTTCAGCAATGCACCACTCTACTGGTACCAATTTACTCTATTAGTTCATTGTCATTGCTGCTGATAAAGACATACCTGAGACTGGGAAGAAAAAGAGGTTTAATTGGACTTACAGTTCCACATGGCTGGGGAGGCCTCAGAATCATGGCGTGAGGTAAAAGACACTTCTTACATGGCAGCAGCAAGAGAAGAATAAGGAAGTTGCATACGCAGAAACCCCTGATAAAACCACCAGACCTTGTGAGACTTATTCACTACCATGAGAACAGTATGGGGAAAACCACCCCCATGATTTGAATTACATCCCATCAGGTCTCTTCCCACAACACGTGGGAATACAATTCAAGATGAGATTTTGGTGGGGACACAGAGCCAAACCATATCAATGTAGGAATGGAATAATGAAATAAGTTACATTATAAAAAAGAGATTTAAGCTTCATAAAATGGTAAAAAACAAGGGTAAATTTTCCAAAACTCCTACTTTGGTGTGTTGTTCTTTTCCTCTTACTCCAACAGATGAACAAATGAAGTAGACAAATTACAAGGTAGATGATTGTTCTATCTCAACCCATCATTTGAAATTTCTCAGTGTGGATCACCTTGTCTCTTTTCTCCCAATTTTATTCACCCATATTGTTAAAAGAAAAATAATTATATTAACTAATACATTGTTTGTTAAAATATCTGACTGAAAACTTTATCAATTACGATCTTCAGTAGTTTTTTTCATTTTATATATTCACATCAACAATTTTTCTTTCCATAAAATTTTTCAAGTCTATATAGTCATTGCATTTTTAATCTTATTTTAATCATAATTCTGCAGGATCTGGATTTTCTCTTGTGGTGCAATGTATTAATTTGTAGTTACTGTACTTTATTTTTGTTAACTGAGATAGGTTGAAAATAAGAATTAATTTGTATAAGTTAGATAAGGCACTTTTTTTTTTTTAAAGACGGTGTCTCACTCTGTCACCCAGGCTGGGGTGCAGTGGTGCTATCTTGGCTCACTGCAACCTCTGCCTCCCAGATTCAAGCAATTCTCCTGCCTCAGCCTCCCGAGAAGCTGGGACTACAGGCACGTGCCACCACACCCAGCTAATTTTTGTATTTTTAGTAGAGACAAGATTTCACCATGTTAGCCAGCATGATTTCCATTTCCTGACCCTTGTGATCCACCAACCTCGGCCTCCCAAAGTGCTGGGATTACAAGTGTAAGACACCACTCCTGGCCAGTAAGGCACCTCTTTTAAAGGTGCCATATTTGCTGAAGTAAAAAAATTGTAATTCACCTTGGTGTATATATAATTATTGAACTTTTCCTTCACCATTTTTTATACATAAGGTATTCTTGGTGACCTGGTAGATACATTTAAATTAAAATGAATTAAGAATACTAATTTCAAAGAATGTTTTGTCTTTCTAAGAAGTCATTTCTTACATGAATTTTATGATGAAAAAAATAAATCTCAAATAGACAAGTAGTTCCATCTTCCTATTTGACATAGACCGTGTTATTTAAAAATGAGTATTAAAATAAAACATGAAACTGCTGAGAGATTACCTAAATCATTCAAAAATACAGTTTTATTAAATTGTATTTACACAGCATTCTAATGTGTCCTTTTTTAGAGAAAAATCCAGGTGACAAGATTACTTTTATGCAACATTTCCTCAGAGGAGTCATTGCAAACTATATAGTCAGTCTGCAAGCAGACAGGGAGGCTCTTCAGAGATTATAGGCTTGCTGTCACCAGAACAATCAGCCTGTTTTAGAGCCTATGCCCTGCAGGCTGTTTTTCCCCAAACACTGTGTAGAATATGGTCACTTTGTTGGTTGGAATCATCTTCTGACACACCCTGGCAACTTACAGATGAAGCCAAGTAAACGTTCCTCATTACTATGCTACAGTCTCCATCCCACAAAAGCTACAGCTTCAATACCAAGACATGCGACCTATAGTTGGCATAATGACTCACTGTGTTTGCACTACTGGAACCACTCTTTTACATATAATGATTCACTCTCTCCCCTTTCTCCCCTCTCCTAAAACTGTCTTGTCACTTTCCCTCAGAAAGACACTGCTTTGGAAAATAGTTCCTGTGTCCTCCTTACTTGTACCAAGTAATAAAACTTCTATTGATCAAAACCTGCCTTCTCATGAAGAGTTCTTTGTTACCAGGCAAATAAACTCTGCTTTTTTGGGGTTAACAAATCAAGCAACTCAAACTATGGCACTCATGTAAATTACATCTGCTTATCTTATTGTAGCACTGATGGAGCTACTTCAGCATAATTCAGAAATTATATATTGAAATTCTTCTATTAGAATATTTTAATAAGTCAATTTTAAATATTAAACTGTATGTAGGTATTCATTTAAAAACAGGGTGAACATGTTCTTAATATATAAATTTATATTAATTTTTTCCTATCCTAGGTAATTTAAATTGGAATTATCTCCGTTCCATATCTCAACTTAAAAAGTATTTTAATTTTAAAATTATGTTAATTTATCTCTTTTAGTTTTTACTATTATATTATAAAAATAACATTAAATAGCTTATGGTATCAAGTTAATCTTTCCTGTGTTGCCTTTTTTCTCTTGTATTTAATATGGTAATTACTTTAAAACCTGATTGTGTGTTTTGTTTCCTCAGGAAATCATAAGAGCATTGTTTATTTACAATATACTTTTTAATATGTAAAGAGGCAAAACACAAGCACATATAAGAATAACTATAGAATGATACATGCATGAAGTTTTCTTTAGTATATAATTTTTAAATTTCATATCATATACCCTCCTGATTTTAGCAAGTAGGCACCAGTAAGTAAGGCATATGGACTATTCTAATCGGTTAGGTCACTTTGGCTACTACAGATATTGTACTTTTCTGTATCTATTTTGAATATCAACTCTTCATATGATACATAATAAATTCAAAAAGATATAACTGCTTAACCATACATATGCCACAATAGATATCCAATCTCCAGTTAACATTTATTGAGTGCTAGCACACAACTGAAATAGTGCTAAGTGCTTTTCATTCATTGATTTATTCCCTGTCAAAGCAACTCCATGAGGTACCTAGGAACCTCTCAAGGCAAAACAGAAGCACCAGAGATTAAACTGTCCAGAATTATATATAGATAATAAGCAGAGAGTTGAAACGCCAGTCCACCATTGTTTGATATCAAAACTCATATTGTTTTACATGTAAACTATAGTGTTTCTTAAAATATGCAATGCATTCTTATCTTTCATTTTTTAGAAACACTTCATCGACGTATGATTGGCAATACAAAAAGCTGTGCACATGTAATGTATACAACTTGATGAGTGTGGGGATGAGTATGCGCTCATGAAATCGTCATCACAATCTTTATTATAAACATACCCATCATCTCAAAAAGTTTTCTCCCACCCTTCTTATTTATTAAATTCTTATTTCTGTAAAGTAAAATGCAGTTAATCCAATTAGAATATTGTAAATTGTTCTTGACTCAGGAAAGAGAATTTTTAGAACATTTAAAGATGATTGGTATAGTCCATTAAATCAATTCTCTACTATTACTGTGATCTAGATTCCAGAACGATTTTTTCCCATATAAATGTATTAAAAATACAGAAAATAGGTGTCACTTTGTTATCTAGAGAAATAAATCACTGAACTAGAAGGAAAAACTTGCAGTTTTCTTGTCTACTTCACATTGCTTGTGTGCAAGTATCTATTTTAAAATGACTGTTTTTGCTCCTGGTACTAGCAAGCATAGAAAATTTAAGAGAATAGATACATTAATTGATTTGGGATTTGCAACAAAATACTCTATGAATATAGTGATGGAATGATCTTGATACTAATTTCAAGAATAATTGTGTGGTATGAAAGCTTGATATTTTTACATTAGAATGGTCAGTCTGAGTACTACTTTAACTAATATTGATATTCTGAATTGGTTTCATTATATCTTTAGTTCAGTAAAAACTTTTTATAGATGTTATTGAACAGAATAAAACACCATACATATGTAACAGTGAAAGCACATGTTAATAAAAATTTTTAAACTAATTGTGATAATAACTAACTTAAAATCCTGTATTTCATAAACAAAAACTGGAAAGTGGAGGGGGATTGGAGGAGAGGAAAATCATTCTGATTTCTCTATCGTACATGACTGCCTTGTGGGGAATAGCTCATTTTTTCTTATCAGATATTCAAACTAGAGAAATATACGTACAAGTGTTTTGAGATAAATGAATAGAATGTAGTTGTTTCAAATATTATATTACAAATTGTCAGTGGGTAAAAAAAAAAAAAAAAAAGATGTACTTTTCATTAAATAATTTTTAAAAGCATTAAAAAAAGAACCTCTAAAAGATGACCAAGAAAAGATCAGATTTAATGCAAATGACAATGTTTACAAGTTAATATTAACATATGAAGTTAAAATTTCCCAAATCTTGTTTAAAAACAAAGTTAATTAATTGCTTAAAAGGCACATGTAAAAATTTAATGGGACTAGTTAAAAGTAACAACACAAAAAAATACATGAGAGAAACACATAAAAGCAAGAGATATGATATTCTAATTAAAACCTTACAAAAAAATAATTACATTAAACCAAATAAAACATTTTGTAATACTGAAAATATGTAAAATTCAGTGTAGCATTTATCTATCAAAATAACACATTACATAAAATAGCTAAGGATAAAAATTACAAATTCAAAAGTTATTAAACCACAATTTTACTGTGAAATTTTAAATATTTCTCTTTGAGATTATCTCAAAAGGTGAATATTTGATATAGTTATATATTTCTATTTATATTGTTGTTATTATTAGTAAAATGGTAATTAAGTTGGAAAAAGCAATGTATAGGCAAAAGAAAGTTAATGTTTCTTTTTTCATAATCAAAGCCAGTATTTAAAAAAACACAAACCTCCATAATTTGCAAATAATAGAAAATATAAATTGT
Source organism: Papio anubis (assembly GCF_008728515.1). Taxonomy (NCBI): domain Eukaryota; kingdom Metazoa; phylum Chordata; class Mammalia; order Primates; family Cercopithecidae; genus Papio; species Papio anubis. The sequence continues at coordinate 114,158,555 of NC_044980.1, forward strand.
ATTTTATTATAATATAATGGTACTATAATTCAAGTTTAATAATAACCAAACGAATACAACTAGATAGTAATAAAAAACTTTTTATTAATTGAAAAAAATGAGTAAGTTACAACTGTAATTATATAATACATAATAATAGGACAGTGATACCTAACAAAAATTATGAAATAACATCATAAAAATAATTGATGGAAAGTTTATAACTTTAAAAATGTTGATATTAACATGAAATATTGAAACCAAATTATTTTAACTCTAGCTGCATATTAGATTTTTTTAATAACTCCCATCTAATGTTAAATAAATTAGAAACTCTGGAAATGCATTTGGCATCCGGAGCTGGGTTTTTTAATTTGTTTTTCTTAAATTAAATGCCAAAGGTGATTCTAATATTTGGCGAAAAAGAAACATTGATCAAAATATCATAACAACATATTAGAAAATAAACCAAAATTTAAGAAAAGGGATTAATAAATGCAGTGGTCAAATTTAGTTCACTAAGAAACAAAAAAATTATGTAATTGAAAAATAAATCTGTGAGTTTATTATGGAAAAGTGAATGAAGATAACCTAATCATATGTCTAGTTGATTTAAAAAAATAACATTTGATCACGCCTGTAATCCCAGCACTTTGGGAGGCCGAGGCGGGCGGATCACGAGGTCAAGTTATTGAGACCATCCTGGCTAACACAGTTAAACCCCGTCTCTATTAAAAAATACAAAAAACTAGCTGGACGTGTGGCACGTGCCTGTAATCCCAGCTGCTTGGGAGGCAGAGGTTGCAGTGAGCCAAGATCGCGCCACTGCACTCCAGCGTTGGCGACAGAGCAAGGCTCCGTCTCAAAAAAAAAAAAAAAAAAAACAAAAAACAAAGACATTCGAAATTAATATAAACTGTCAAGGGGTGTATTATAGCAATTATCCTAATAGATTTCATAAGGACATTTATTAAAATTAAGCATGTATTTGTGATTAAAAAATGAATTCACTAATGTGGTAGTTTGAAAGGTCAACAAAAATATTAATACTTACAAACTAAAAAGGATTTTTTTTTTTTTTTTTTTTTTTTTAAGAATGAAGTGGCAATTATAAAGTGTGGTAAGATTTCACTGTAGGGAATAAGCATAAAATAAAAATTAACCCTTGCTCTTAATGTATACAAATTGCCATAAGGAAACACCTAAATAACCCCAAAATGAGAGAATTCTCAGAAGATATGACTTTTTAAAGGTCAGGATTTAGTTGCAGAGAACAGAATCTACTCTTCCAGTCTTCGTACAGGAGGTTTTTCCTGTAAAAGTGGGCTGACATGGATGTTTAACACCATTTTATCATGGACACTGCAGTGTTTGCACTGGGCCTTAAAAGACCAATAAATATATTTCAGGAGGGTGAAACTGGGAGGGGGTCACAGACAGAAGAAACCATGTTTACAACAGTAAAAAAAGAAAAGTCATAAAAATTATACATAGCTTCTTTTGCAGAAGCATAAACAGATCGGGTCAATGATAGCTGGGGCAACACACAAATTTGGAATGCTACTTTATAGTACTTTGGTTTTGTTTTAGGAGAAATAAGCTGATAAAAGTATTTAAAATTAAAACATAAAATGTGCCAAATCCTGCTATAAAAACTCAATTAGGATAATATTAAAGATCGAAATAATTTTAGTAAATTTTAATATTCTTCCTAACTTGTAGATTTACTCAATATAGTATGTGTATGTATAGTAAATGAGCTCTAGAAAGAGAATCCTAAGCCAATTAGAAAACTTCCTTAGAAAAATAAATTTGGAATTGTTGAGTTATAGACATTCTCATGGTTTACCGCAAAATGCTTAGATTTTATAAACTGTGCAATTTGAATCTTCATGTTGATAATATAACATGCAGCATTTTTCACAATTATTTACCCAGAGAAATATATTCCTTATAGCATTCTGGGGGCTAGTGTTTCATGAAACAGACTTTTGAATATACTGACCTAAGTCACTGATTTTCTCAATTATTTCCAGACTCTTTGAAACAATGTATTAAAAATTTGGGTTAGGTCACCATTTAATTTATCTTTTGATATTTTATTTCATTTTTAATATGCTTTTCTTACACATTTACAAAATTAGGCAGATGTAGAATTGGTATTTTAGCAGATATCAGAAGAAAATTTGAGTAGACAATCAGGGAGATTTTACTCAAGGCTATTGCAGTGGAGTGGAGGCCAGAAGCAGTCTGAGCTTACCTTCAATTCAAAGAAAAGACTGGAGGTTTTAAAAAGCTGCATAGAGAAGATCATGGGCCATTCCTTTTGATAATTGGCATTGCCTCTTACCCCCTTCAAAACAAAGTAAGCTTTCTCATATTTTTGTGACACAAGGTTGTTTCACAACCTGGAGCAAGGCATTCTTCGTAAGTTATCCCTTCCCAGATACTGGAAAGTGTTGATGCTATCTCCCTATGATTACATTTTGAAGATATGACTTTCAGATCCTTGAGAAACAGCCCTGGCTTGTAAAACTCGTAAGAACCCTTTTAAAAGATTTATATCTCTTGGGAGGCCAAGATGGGCGGTTCACCTGAGGTCAGGAGTTCGAGACCAGCCTGGCCAACATGGCAAAACTCCGTCTCTATTAAAAATACAAAAATTAGCCAGGAGTGGTGGCAGTCACCTGTAATCCCAGCTACTCAGGAGGCTGAGGCATGAGAATCGCTTGAACCAGGGAGGCGGAGATTGTGGTGAGCCAAGATTGCACCGCTGCACTTCAGCCTGGGCAACAAGGGCTAAACTAGGTCTCAAAAAAAAAAAAAAAAAACCTGCGAGTTCTCACATTTATGCCTGTATTCACAACATGTCTGAAATGCTTCTCCACTCCAGCCACTCATTAAATTTGCTGTATCTCTAAAAAAAAAAAAAAAAAAAAAAAAAAAAAAAATACATCTAAAAAGAACAGAAAAGGGATTTACGATTATGAATATTTGTTTTTTGGTTCTTTTTTTTTTTTTTTAAGTAAATGCCCTGTAAAGAGGGAGGTCAAGGACCTCAAGTGAGGAATACACTCATCTGTCTAAGCTTTAGTCAAGCCAAGTAGAACGTTAAGTCTATCTTGGGAACAGATAAGCAGAGGGAATGGATGTGACATTTTTTGGACATTTTCTCAATATTGAGCCAAAAGATATGCATTGCTAGATATACAGATAGGTAGACGAACGTGTCTTATCAGGGACTAAAGTAAACCAGTTTACTGTCTCTTTGTTTCCAAAACAGTCTGTTTACTAAAAACCAGAGCAAGAAGGGGCAGATTTTTATATCCTTCCTTTGAAATCATTCTCTGAAAAATAGTTTTTTAAATGTTAAGAAATATCATAATCCTAAAATCCCCATTACAAATGATAAATGGTCACATACTTCAGATGATGCAAGCCCTAACCCCTGGCAGCTTCCACTTGGTGTTGAGCCTGTCAGTGCACGACTCTACTGTGTGATACAGCCATATAGGCCATAAAGTCGTACCTGTCATTCCCCTCTCTGAAGGGAGAGCACGTTTGGGTCACACCGGAGCCTTATCTCTTCCCAGTTTGCAAACTGATATAACCAATAAAGCTCTTCTTTGTACTGTTTAGCCATCCTGGCGGTCTTTTGGAACAGCCAGGACTCTTGATAATAATGCACTGGTGTTCTCAATGGGATGGCTCTGATGAAATGGGATTTGTGATTCTTTTTCCATAAAATTATTTTAGAAAATTAAGAATGTGTTCTTTATGTATTACAGAGTTGTGAGATAGTTGTTTTGTTTGTTCTTAAAAAAAAGAAAACTTAGTAGTAGTTTTCTTTAGGACCTGGAGAGAAGTCCATGATAGAATGGATATTATATTGACCATCATTCTCAGCATCCTATCTTTTGTCTGTCCTTGAAGCTTTGGGAGTGTGTTAATGCTTGTGGCATCTGGCTAACTCTTCGTTGAAGATAATTTCTTTTCATGTGATATGGTTTGTCTCTGTGCACACACCCAAATTATCATCTTGAATTGTACTCCCATAATTCCCACATGTTGTAGGAGGGACCTGGTGGAAGATAATTTGAATCATGGCGATGGTTCCACCCATAATGTTCTCATGGTAGTGAATAAGTCTCAAGAGAACTTATGGTTTTATCAGGGGTTTCCACTTTTGCATCTTCTTTATTTTCTCTTCCCACTGCCATGTAAGAATTGCCTTTCACCTCCCAACATGACTCTGAGGCCTCCACAGCCATGTGGAACTGTAAGTCCAATGAAGCCTCTTTTCCTTCCCAGTCTCAGATATCTCTTTATAAGTAGCATGAAAATGAATTAATACAGTAAATTGGTACCAGTAGAGTGAGGCATTGCTGAAAAGATACCCGAAAATGTGGAAATGACTTTGGAACTGGGTAACAGTCAGAGGTTGGAAAAATTTGGAGGGCTCAGAAGAACACAGGAAAATGTGGGAAAGTTTAGTACCTCCTAGAGATTAGACAAATGGCTTTGACAAAAATGCTGATAGTGATATGGACAATAAGGTCCGGGGTGAAGTGGTCTCAGATGGAAATGAGGAACCTGTTGGAAGCTGGAGCAGTTATGTTTTAGTAAAGAGACTGGCAGCATTTTGACCCTGCCCTAGAGATTTGTGAAACTTTGAACTTGAGGGAGATGATTTAGGATATCTGGCAGAAGAAATTTCTAAGCAGCAAAGCATTCAAGAGGCGACTCGGGTGCTATTAAAAGCATTCGATTTTTAAAGGGAAACACAGCATTAAAGTTTGAAAAATTTGCAGCCTGAAAATGTGATAAAAAAGAAAATCCTATTTTCTGAGGAGATATTCAAGCCAACTGCAGAAATATGCATAAGCAACAAGGAGCCAAATGTTAATCCCCTAGACAATGGGGAAAATCCCTCCAGGGCATTTCGGGGGTCTTCACAGCAGCCCCTCTCATCACAGGTCTGGAGGCCTGTGAGGAAAAAGTGGTTTCCTAGGCAGGGCTCAGGGTCCCCGAGTTGTGTGCAGCCTAGGGACTTTGTACTCCTGTGTCCCAGCCACTCCAGCTCTGGCTGAAAGGGGCCAACATAGAGCTCGGGCCATGGCTTCAGATGATGCAAGCCCTAACCCCTGGCAGCTTCCACTTGGTGTTGAGCCTGTCAGTGCACAGAATTCAAGAACCGAGGTTTGGGAACCTCTGCCTAGATTTCAGAAGATGTATGGAAATGCCTGAATGTGCAGGCGGAAGTCTGCTGCAGGGGTAGGGCTCTCATGGAGGACCCCTGCTAGGGCAGTGTGGAAAGGAAATGTGGGGTCAGAACCCCCATGTAGAGACCCCACTGGGGCACCACCTAGTGAAGCTGTGAGAAGAGGGCCACTGTCCTGTAGACCCCAGAATGGTAGATTTACTGACAGTTTGCACCATACATCTAGAAAAGCTGTAGACACTCAGTGCCAGCTCTTGAAAGCAGCCAGGAAGGAGGGTGTACCCTGCACAGCCACAGGGGTGGAGCTGCCCAAGACCATGGGAAACCACCTCTTGCATCAGCGTGACATGGATGTGAGACATGAAGTCAAAAGAGATCATTGTGGAGCTTTAAGATTTGACTGTCCCGCTGGATATTGGACTTGCATGGACCCTGTAACCCCTTTGTTTTGGCCAATTTCTCCAATTTGTAATGGCTGTATTTACCCAATACTTGTACCTCCATTGTATCTAGGAAGTAACTACCTTGCTTTTGATTTTACAGTCTCATAGGTGAAAGGGACTTGCCTTGTCTCAGATGAGACTTGGGACTGTTGACTTTTGGGTTAATGCTGAAGTGAGTTAAGACTTTGGGGTACTGTTGAGAAGGCATGAAAATGGTTTTGAAATGTAAGGACATGAGATTTGGAGGGGCCAGGAGCAGAATAATATGGTTTGGGTCTGGGCCCTCACCCAAATCTCATCTTGAATTTTACTCCTGTAATTCCCATGTGTTGTGGGAGGGACCCAGTGGGAGATAATTTGAATCATGGGAGTGGTTTCCCCCATACTGTTCTCGTTGTAGTGAGTAAGTCTCAAGAGATCTGATGGTTTTATCAGGGGTTTCTGCTTCTGCATCTTCCTCATTTTCTCTTGCCACCACCTTGTAAAAATTGCCTTTTGCCTCCCTCCATGATTCTGAGGCCTCCCAAGCAACATGAAACTGTAAGTGCAATTAAACCTCTTTTTCTTCCAAGTCTCAGGTATGTCTTTATCTGCAGCATGAAAATGGACTAATACACCAAGAATCTGTTTAGTTATCCATGTACAAAGAAAGATTTCTAATTAAACAACACTACACATTTTTTGACCATTCTCCAACACATTCTGTTTTCAGTTTAGGCTTAATCAAGAGCCTATTATATTCAGTTTGGGGAGGTATAGATTCCTTTACTCATGTGCTCTTTCTCTCTTAAACTATATTAATTCAGGAGTGTCAAACTGTGGTTTCAAAATGTATTCATTTAAAATAAATATATAAGTTTAAGTTTTGCTTTATATAAATCTTACACACCATTTTCAGAAATAATTAAAATACCAATTTATTATACAATTTATAAAAAAGCATGGCCTAATTACATGAATTAAATTGTAGTATTTCATTCAAGCATGCATCTATCATGTGTCAATCTAGGAACTTAAATATAAAAATTAAATAGACTAAAATCCTTGTCCTGTGGACAGAAAAAATATATATTTTATATACATATATGCTATATATAGTATATATATGCTAGATATACTACATATAGTGAATTTTATGCATATATGTATTATGCATATATATAGTATATTGTGCATCTATATGCACACACATATGGTTTCCATATGAAAAAATTAAAATTAAGAATCTCTCTTCTCCATATATACCAGTTAACATTCTATTGCTTCTTTTGACCTATGGTTTTCATAATTTAAAAAATACATATAATAAAATATTTCATTTCTTTATAATTAACTGTGACAATTTCTTCTGTTTAAATGTGGCTCCTTATACAGAAACTTTAGAAAAAGCATACAATTTTTTAATAGAAATTTATAAGGAGGTAAGATAATGAAGTTTTGATATCCAAGAATCCCAGCTTCTATTTTTTATTGTGTCACCTAATAACCATAGAAAACTACTTGATTACTGTGAGTCTGTTCCATCATCTGTAAAATACAACTAGTAATAACTTCTTGAAAAAGTTGTTGCAGGAATTAAACAATATAATAATTATGAGTATGTTTGATGTTATACCTGGGACATAGTGAGCATTCACTGCATTGGTTACATTATCCTATTATTCTCTCAAAATTAAGGCTATTTGCAAATCAGACTCACATCAAACTTAAGACAACTAGTAAAATTTAAATAAAAATGACCTTAGCAAATTTAGATTATTTTCTTCTATTTAGACCTTCCCACAGTTACATTTTGAATAAACCACTCATCACATTCTGTCTTGAATTATAGTTTTAATCTTATCTCATATCTCTTGATCTATTATGAAATTCCTGAAGAATGCTCTTGTAAAGAGCTTTGCCCATACATGCTTAATAAGTATTTTTTTGTGTTTTTAATTTGTGAATATAGCCCTTTAAATTTACCAATTTTTCTCAATAACACAGTTTTTAAAACAATAAAGCATACCTTATTTTAGCAGCATTTTGTCAGGAAGAATTGATCATATTCACCTTAAAAATATTCTCATTTTGCTGTATTTTGTTCAATTTAATTTTAATCATCAGCATTTCCAAATGCATGCAAACATAAATCTCATTTATTTTTGTATCCCCAGGTGTCTTTTAAATATATTGCTTCTGTTGTATGGGACAACCACGATAAATTATACCATATTATTATGCAAGACAGAGCAACAGAGTACCATTGGGCCCTATTCACTCAATTTTTACATGTCTTTTATGAGCTTACAAAGGTATAAGCAGAGAATTTATACATTCAGAAAGAGTTATGTATCCCCATCATATAAATTCACTATCCGTTTTTTAAGCAGAGCACAGGATTTGCTGCACGCAGCCTCATTAATGATCTGTCTCAGGAGTAAAGAAACCACCAAGGAGATCAAGTTGGCAAGATTTTTGCTTCAGTAAGTAATAGCACTCACAGGAGAGAAATTCCAAAAAGTTTCAAAATATGCCATATGCATATTAGAACAGTTAGGAGAAATCATAAGCAATGACTCCCTTAAGCCCCATTAAACTTCAAGTTAGCCAAATTAGAAACCTTTCCTTGAAAAACAGGCAAGCATATCTAGAAAGCTTTGAGTATTAAGAGGCTTGGATTCTACCCTTGATCTTCCTCCTGACTCATAACATAATGTCAGCAAGTTGTTTGAAGATTCTCTTCCCTTTTTATTCCTTCCAGAAAATCAGGATTGAGAATTAGAAATCTTTCACTAAATGGACAGAAAAACAATGAAGAAGAAACAAAGTAGGTTTTAGTTTCCCATGTAAAAAGTTACTGACTGAAAAAGTCAACAGCTGACAATAAGATGAGCAGTATATAAATTTAGATCTCTTGGACTGTCATCTAAAGGACTGAGAATTGCGGCACGTTCAACACATGAGTAAGTGGTATCTGAAAATGCACTGGCAAAGAAATGATTACTAAATTTGGCACAAGTGATTGCCTTAGAGTTTTTATTATCATTTTTAATTGTTTTCATATATTGAACATACCCAACCAATCTTCCAACAATAGAAACAAGAGCAAAAGGGGGCAGAATAATTATTTTTAAAGGGGGAAAATGGAGCCTTTTGAAAATTAGATTTCTTGGTTTCATCATGACAGTGGGTATAGAAAAGAAAATAGAAAGTATTTATTTCTTAATTTAGAGAACTCTGGGAGCTGAGGTTCAAGGGAAGACTATGGTGTCAGCCCTGAGAAAATGTTCTTGCTGTTGCTTGAGCTGCTGCTCTTTCAGGGAAACCACAAAGACAGGACTCATTTACAAGTAACTAATATTTATACATTGATATCATGGTATTCTTTAACCCTCAATAACCATGAGGTAAGTTTCCTTATTACCCCAGTTTTACAGATGAAGAATTAAAGTCTCAGAAAAGGTAAAAGAAATTTTTTAAAGTCACACACCATTGAAAGAGTCTTTGCAAAAATTCTAACAGTGAGAAAATTATGACAGTGAAAGAGATCTGACCTAACCAGCTTCAATTTGCCTTTAACCTCCAAACAGCCCTTGTTAATTCCTGAGCTTAGTTTGAGCTAACTGGGGCGGGGGGCGGGAATTTAGTTTATAGTTTGCTTTGAAACAAAGATGATGACAGCACTTTCCCGAAACAACCCCCGCTCCTTGCCTGGGAACCAGACCACCTTTGGAGAACTAACCAATTAGCCACAAGATTAGAAATTGGGGTTTAGGAGTCATGCAGACAGAGGCCACAAGTTTCCTTACCTTCTCAAATGCTCCTATAGATAACATCACTATTGTAAAACCTAAAATTGGGCTCAATACAATTTTCAGAGTCTGTATTCTGATGGACCAGCTGGCATCACCCAGAACAATAATCTGGCTCAACTAGTTCTGTGATCCTACGTAGGAACAGAAAGCAGCAAGAGGAACCCATTTGACCCCCTGTGATTTCATCTGTGACCGGACTAATCAGTAGTCCTTATTCCCTAGCCAGCTGCCCAACAAACTATCCTTATTTTTTTATTTTAAAATATTAGTTAATATTATTTTTTGCACAAATTTCTAAAATGGCAATGCTGCACTACAGAGAATAGTAATTATATATGGTCAAAATTTCTGTTGTTCTATAACATTAAGTTAGTATTGTTACAAAAATAATTATTGTATTGTAAAAAAAATGGTATTATATCTTTTATTTAAGTTCAGGAGTACATGTGCAGGTTTGTTACATAGGTAAACTTGTGTCATGCGTTTTTTTTGTACAGATTATTTCATCATCCAGGTACATTAAGCCTAGTAATCATTAGTTATTTTTCCTGATCCTCTTCCTCCTCCCATCCTACACCCTTCAATAGTCTCTAGTGTGCGTTGTTCCCCTCTCTTGTGTCCATGTGTTCTCATCATTTAGCCCCCCACTCATAAGTGAGAACAAGTAGTATTTGGTTTCTGATCCTGTGTTAGTTTGCTAAAGATAATGGTTTCTAGCTCCGTCCATGTCCCTGCAAAGAACATGATCTTCTTTTTATGGCTGCATAATATTCCATGGTGTATATTTAACACATTTTCTCGATCTAGTCCATCACTGATGTGCAGTTAGGTTGATTCCATGTCTTTGCTATTGTGAATAATGCTCCAATGAACACATATGCATACGTTTCTTTATAATAGAATGATTTATATTACTTTGGGTATATGCCTAATAGTGAAATTGCTGGGTTTAATGGTAGTTTTGTCTTTAGGTCTTTGAAGAATCACCACGCTGTCTTCCACAATGGTTGAACTCATTACATACACTCCCACCAACAGTGTATAAGCACTCCTTTTCCTCCACATCCTTGCCAGCATCTTTTTATATTTTGACTTTTCAGTAATAGCCATTCTGACTGGCGTGTGATGGTATCTTATTGTGGTTTTGATTTGCATTTCTCTAATGATCGATGATGTTGAGCTTTTTTTTTCATATGATTGTTTGGCCGCATGTGTTTCTTCTTTTGAAAAGTGTCTATTCATATCCTTTGCCCACTTTTTAATGAGGTTATTTTTTCTTGTAAATTTGCTTAAGCTCCTTATAGATGCTGGAAATTAGATTTTTGTTGGAAGCATAGTTTGCAAAATTTTCTCCCATTCTGTATGTTGTCTCTTTACTCTGTTGATAGTTTCTTTTGCTGTGCACAAGTTCTTTACAATTAGATCCCATTTGTTAATTTTTGCTTTTGTTGCAATTGCTTTTGATGTCTTCATCATGAAATCTTTGCCTATGTCCTGAGTGGCATTAACTAGGTTGTCTTCCAGAGTTTTTATAGTTTGAGGTTTTACATTTAACTGTTTAATCCATCTTGCATTGATTTTTCTTATATGGTATAAGGAATGGGTCCAGTTTCAATCTTTTGCATATGGGTAGCCAGTTATCCCCAAACTATCTTTAAAACACCCTAGTCTCCATATTTTTGAAGAGGGTGTCTTGAGTAACAATATAACTTTGCCTCCCATTTAGCTAGCTCTGCCTGTATTACACTCTTTCTCTGTTGCAATTTCCCTGTCTAGATAAATAGGCTCTATCTGAACAGTTGTCAAGATGAACCCATTGGGCAGTTATACCACATTTTTTTTTTAATATCTAGGATTCAGTTTTCTTGATTGCACAGTACAAGTTTTTTCTAAATGTATATAATAACATTTAAAAATTTCATTGAGTATACAAAGATAATACTCTAAAAGGTTGTTATTTAGAAAATATCACAAAATATATGTATTAAATATGCTAACTGGATGCTTTTGTGAAAGAATGTGAGCCAGTCTACCCAAATTAAACATATCAAAGATGCATATTTTTTAAAATAGGCAAACTAATAAAAAAGTAAAGAAATGTATGTCAAAAAATAAAGTATTAGTGAAATAAATCATTTGGTTTATCAGTTTTCTAATTGCTAACAAACACTTTAGTTGCATTAAAAGAAAGTATACAACTCAGATATATTTCCTCCTAATATTAAAAAAGGAGTAATATTTGTTGTTTTACTATTTATAGAAGAGACAGCAGATGTATAACAAAAAGGGCATCATATTATAGTTATGTCAGAATATATATTATTAATATATACACGTATTTTTGTATATTTGTGACAATAAAGACTTCAAAATATATTTTAAATTAGGAAAACCAGTTCTAGGAAATTTACAATAACATAACCTCATCTTATTTCCTTAGATCACCTAGATCCACATTTCTTAGAATGTACTATAGAAAAACTGGTTTGGCAGGATTATAACAGGGGTTATTAGTTAAAAAGCATCCCATGATAAATAAGCTTGGAAATTATGAATCAAATTAAATAGCTTTATTTACTTCAGGGTTATCAGATCTTAAGTTGTGATAGTGCATACTTAAATTTTCAGGAGGTAATTATGGTCGGCAGCATTTCTCAAGATCATTTTACCATGCATACATTTATCTTGGAGCATCTTTTGGAAATCTACTTTGAAAAGTAAAGGCCTAATTTAATACTATGACAGAGCCTCGGAAATCTAGGCTCATGATCTTATCAATATAAAAAATATATATATACGGAGAGATGAATGTTCCCAGAATTCTCTAAACCAGGAAATACATAGTTTCTTCTCTCTTTCTTATTCCCTGGTCTAATGTTCAATTGTGGTGAAATGCCATGATAAAACAAATAATTCTAATTTTAGAAAGATTCAATTATCTTTTTTAAAAACTAGTTTTTCTCCCTCTTTTGTTTACTTACATATCATACTTAAAATTGCTTATAGGTACCATAGATAAAATCTGCAGCTTTCATAGTTTGGGGAGATCCGATATGGAGAAAAGACAAACATTTCTATTTTATTCATAACAGTATAATTTACCAAGTTTCTGTAAGCTATAGGTACCTTAAAAGAAAAAAGTTTCCTTAAATATGAAATATAAAATATTTAACAACCAGCAATATTTTAAATAAAAGTCATAAAATTCAATTGTTCAGCAGTTTAGTCTTTCATAATTATTGTTCTGTTTAATCTTGTATGAATTTGTCTGTTATTTTTCATATAGTTCTAGAAGTTTTTAGCCTATCAATTTTTAAAATTATGAGAAACCTGCATTTAAGAGTACTTGTTGGTCTTTTTCATGCATCTATTGGTGATGCCTTTCTAGAAGAACCAAAACTGTAGATGAAAAAAATTACAATAGCCATGATTAAAAATCTGATGTGAATTCATTGTAACTAACAATTAACAAGAACATTTAGTTACTTCTATTTTATTCAGTATTTTAAAATAACAACCAGAGTAATGACTGACAGCATTGCACCAGGACCATTAGAACTTTATAAATTTTACATGGTTTTTAGAATATTCACATCAATAACACATTCACATACATGTAGGTTAAAGAAGATTTAGCATCACTTATTAGAGATGACTCAATTTTTCCAGGAAATCTGAAACCTAGTAAAGACAGTAAAAAGCACAATAAACCATCTTAATAAAACACAAAATCTCCATTTCCTAGGCTGACTAATTAAAAGGTAAAGAAAAATCTGCTGCAGTATGATTTTTTTTTCTTACGGGAAGCACATTTAGATAAGTTGGAAATTGAACTTAATGAGAAGGTACTTGAATTCAAGTTGACATTGAAAGAGTGTATGTCTAAAGTTATCAGTATACACCATATTATAGAAGAATAATGTAAACAAGAAAATCAATACTTTGAGCAAGGGCATGCATGGCTTTTAGAAAAAGCAAGAGCATGTGAAACTGCCTGGATACATGAAATAATTTAGGCGCATCAAGAAAAGTGAAGAGTACAGAATCAAGTTATACTGAAGGAAACATTGTTCTCCTAGGCCTTTAAGACAAACATTCTCAGCAACAGGCCACAATAGCAGTCAGAACTGAAAACAAAAAACAAAAAACAAAAAACAAAGTATACAGGAACTGACAAAAAATAAGTTGGAAAGAGTCACCACTTTAGTTAAGCAAAATGGTGTAGCATTTCAAGGAGAGAAAGAAGGAGAGCAGAAAGCAATGATGTGTGAATGCATGACTTGTAAATCCCATGTAGTGAGATGCAGTAAAATACTGAATTATCAAGGTAGGAATCTAAAAACTTGAAAAGAAAAACTCTATCTTGAGAAGTAAAGTTATTTTAAAAGCACAAGACAACACTTCCAACTTAAAATTTGGTAGGAACTATAACACAGGAAAAAGCTGTGATTCAAAAGATAGTTTAAAATTTAAAAAAAAAAAATAATCAGAATTAAAATCAAAACCTTTTTCTGGGTGCAGACGATCATGCCTGTCAAAGGCATTTGGGTTAATTACTATATTTTTGATAAATTACTTGATAAGCACTTAATTTTTTCTTTAAGCCAATCAAGTTCTGTTAACAAAAGACCATGAAGTCTGTGGAGGAAAAATAAAGGCAAGCTATATTTTTTGAAAAAAGCCATCTGCAGATCAGAGGAGACCAAGCATCCTGATTGGTAGAAAACAGCTGAGTCTCAACTGGGCAGTTTCCAAGTCCAAAACAGAAATCTCTGTTGAATGCCCTTTGCAGGCAGCTAGTGGGAGGAGTTTTCTGGCACAGTGTCTCACCTAGGGTTATAGGAAGCACCTTAGCTCAGAGGCACAGACAAGACGTTTGTCTGGAGCCCTCTCCAGCAACATGGGAAACATGGCTGCCCTTTTCTCAGTCAATATGGTTCTGGGTTAGTTTCGTGTCACAGGTCTTTATATGTTTTGATAGAAAAAATATATACATATAACACATAGACATAAAAATTACAGATGAACAAAAGATCTTACAGAAAAATATTATAGTTTTTATTTTAAAAATCATGACTAAAACATAACATTATAAATTCACTGGTTTATAAGAAGAGAGTTGGATCCAAATTATATTTCTGACAAAGTGGGTTAAGGCTAAATTTAAGATTTTCTTAAATTGTCTTGATAAGTAACCTTATGAAGGCTGTCGAACCAAATGTTGGGTAAAGCAGTTGGAGTCAGTTACTAATATACTGGATTGAACAAAACATAGTTAACTGTGAAAATGTGACCACATTATGTAAGGAAGCGTAAAAGATAAAATAATTATTTTTATAAGATCTGTACAGTATGTTCTTGATTTCAATTCCTTGTCCTTGAAGATAAGAGTGCTGTGTTCCCTTCTAGTATAAGGAGGGTGCCTATTACATGAAAATTTTATTTTTTGCTTTTAAGATGCAGCACTAAGGTTCAAATGATTTTTTTTACCTGCTGTTTCTCAAATGTTTTTCCTTAAAAATTCAATATGCCAGAATAGCTGAGGAATTTTGGAAACAGGAGAGTTTAGCTTAGAGAAGAATAAAAAGGAAGAGGTATAGGAAGGGGAGGGGATGGCTCTAGAGTTTCAGCTAGCTTTGAGGCGGCATTTTGTAATGAGGAAGTCTGAGTCCTTAATGTGTTTGGCAATCCTGAGATATCAGTTGAGATATGGATCCTATTTGGACTGTATACTTTTATAGCCACAGTGTTTTAGTTTAGCTCTAAGCAAAACAAGCTGTTTGATCCCCATAATGTTTGAACATGTCATGGGCTGAAGTCCCAAAGGGGTACTACGTTGTCATGTCTTTGAACTTTGAAAGTACGTGTTGTAAATACATTTATCTGGAAGAGTTGGTGCTAAGGCTGAACACACCGTCACACCTTTAATTGGTGTTGGGGTGAAATATCAGACATGAATAACTAAACCAAAAAGTAAAGTACATATTCACCCCAGGAAGGACAACAAAGCATTCTCAACAGGAAGGAAAATCCTTCATAAACCAGCAGTGAAAAAGCCTTGTTTGAATAGGACACTACATAAACAGAAGAGAGAAGTTCCTCATAAGTTCTCATTAACAGAAGGTCAAAAGATCACTCATAAGCAAATCCCAAAGAAAACCAAAAACTCAACCAAAACAAAACACTGGGAGTTTAATCTATGAAATACTCTCCATGGGTAAATAGTCAACCTGTGGAAGCAGGGATGTCAAGGGTCCCGAGTTTGGGTACAGCAGGCCTTATGTAGTTACCAGAACCACTGGTCCCTCAGCCCCTACTTCACACCAGATTATATCAACATAAACATTTTCTTTCAAATATGAAAGGAAAAGATTTTATTTGTAAATGATATACAAGAAGTAGAATTATGATCTAGGACATACATATAGGCCTCAGATAAATCTGGAGAAGAAAGAACAAAGCAGGGGTTTATTGGGGAAAGAGGAGGTTATGCAAGTTGAAAGAAAGCACATTGGTACTGGCAGTGTCTTATCAGAGCTGGTAAATTCTGATTCACAAATGTGAATAGGATTTCTAATCTTGGTAGGATATGTAATCTTTGAGTTATAGGTAGGCCCTTGCAGTTTTGGATTGGGTGTGTGAGACAGTGAGTCAGGCAAGTGTTCTTGTATACTCACTAGCTGTCTTTGTGCTGCTATCTGTTCTTGCATAGTTCATGTAGTGAGCTGCTGTTTGGAAAAATATCTTGTGACAGTTTCCGTTTTTAGGCAAATCATGCATGAGAGACTTTCCTTTATGGCCTTCCCCGGCTCCATTGCCAGGGTTTGACATAAGTGACTTTATTTTGAATTTTAGAACTTCACACATCCATTATGATTTCTCCCTAAGTGCTAAATCACAACAAATTCATGGTTTTAGGCCGAAATATCAATGCTCTGCATTGTTAAGTACGTTATATTCCAGCTCCTTTACTTACCGGATAAAATCAAGGACATCTATCCTGCTTTTTAAAATAGAAATAAATGTGCTTGCTGTATAATCTCACCAGTTTATTTTCTCAAGATCTGGGGCAATGGAGTTGCCAGACCATTGGGGACTTTATGTTTGTTTCTTTCTTTGCTTTATAAAAGATTTTTGTATTCAGGAATTTTATCAACCACCTGATTGAGCAAGATAATTCTGGGACATATATAATGGGGAGGAAATCTAGAATTATCTCCTCCGTATCACATGTCCCAGAAATCTTTTGCTAGGTAATGTTGTGGAACAAACACAAAATGGGTGGCTTAAAACAATAAAAGTATACTTTTTTCTCATATTACTGGTTAGCTACAGGTTAAGTCTTCTGGTGTGTGTGTGTGTGTTACTTCTAGAGGGAATAGAGGGAAGAATGGTAATAGTAGGGAAAAGATATTTAAGCCTCTTCTAGCTATAGTGAAGTACATATTTGTTACAAATAAGCTATTAATTTTATGTAGTACTATTTTTTTTGACAATTGTTACTTAGTTTTTATTTCATAATCATAAACTTAACTCTGCAATCCAGCTAGGCATGGGAGAGAACAAGGAAAACATGGAACCCAAAGGGAACTGCAGCGAGAGCACAAAGATTCTAGGATACTGCGAGCAAATGGGGTGGAGGGGTGCTCTCCTGAGCTACAGAAGGAATGGTCTGGTGGTTAAGATAAAACACAAGTCAAACTTATTCAAGTTGTCCACAGTCAGCAATGGTGATCTTCTTGCTGGTCTTGCCATTCCTGAACCCAAAGAGCTCCATGGCCTCCACAATATTCATGCCTTCTTTCACTTTGCCAAAGACCACATGCTTGCCATCCAACCACTCAGTCTTGGCAGTGCAGATGAAAAACTGGGAACCATTTGTGTTGGGTCCAGCATTTGCCATGGACAAGATGCCAGGACCTGTATGCTTTAGGATGAAGTTCTCATCTTCAAATTTCTCCCCATAGATGGACTTGCCACCAGTGCCATTATGGCGTGTGAAGTCACCAATATCATGTTCAATTGTTTTGATTTTTAGTTCCCACAGATGAGTGAGAACATGACAAGTTTGTGTCTCTGGGCTTGGCTTATTTCAATTAACATAGTATCCTCCACTTCTCATTCATTTTTATGGCTGAATAGTACTCTGTTGTGTATAGGTATCACATTTTTTCTTTATTAATCTGTTGATGGACACGGGTTGCTTACAAATCTTGGCTATTATGAATAGTGCAGCAATAAACATGAGAGTGTAGATATTGCTTTGATATACTGATTTCCTTTCCTTTTGGGTATAAACCTAGCAGTGGGATAGATGGATAATACAGTAGCTCTACTTTTTGTTTTTGAGAACAAGAAAACTTTTGCAATTCTTTATTTATATATAAAATTTTAAAAATTATATTTATAAGGCTGGGCATGGTGGCTCATGCCTGTAATTCCAGCACTTTGGGAAGCCGAGGCGGGTGGATCACGAGGTCAGGAGTTCCAGAACAGCCTGACCAACAACGTGAAACCCCGTTTCTATTAAAAATAAAAAAAAAATTAGCCGGGCGTGCTGGCACATGCCTGTAGTTCCAGCTACTCAGGAGGCTGAGGCAGGAGAATCACTTGAACCCAGGAGGTGGAGGTTGCAGTGAGCTGAGATTGTGCCACTGCACTCCAGCCTGGGTGACAGAGTGAGATTCCGTCTCAAAAAAAAAAAAAAAAAAAAAAAAAAAAAAAAAGTATAGCTAATTATATTGAATGCATTAACAGGTTATAAATTAATTTTAGATGCAAAAACATATGTCAATTTTCCTATGGGTGTATTGTGATGTCATACAATAACACTTGTTATTTTGCACATTCTTTTCACAGCAATTTAAAATGTAAACTTCTCTTATATTTATTTCCAAATACAAATATTGTGCTTTAAAATTTTATACCATCTTGTTTGTTTTTTGTTTTTACGTGGTGATTTATTAAATTCTGGGATGTAGCATACTGTGCAATAACAAAATGCCTGTTTTAAAATAAGAATTCAAAAATTATGGCCAGGCGTGGTGGCTCACATCTGTAATCCCAGCACTTTGGGAGGCTGAGGCAGGTGGATTACCTGAGGTCAGGAGTTCGAGACCAGCCTGGCCAACATGGTGAAACCCCATCTCTACTAAAAATACAAACATTAGCCAGACATGGTGGTGGGTGCCTGTAATCCCAGCTACTCAGGAGATTAAGGCAGGAGAATTGCTTGAACCTGGGAGGCAGAGGTTGCAGTGAACCGAGATCACACCACTGCATTCCAGCCTGGGCAACAGAGTGAGACTCCGTCTCAAAAAATAAATAAATAAATAATTATGGGAGGCATATGTGTTTAATACTTAGCAACACTATATTATTTGTCACTAACCTATTGATTCCATGGTTTTACATCTGACAGCAAATTTTCTAATTTACTTATATATATATATATATATAAAACATACTTCCATTTTTCCATAATCTTTTTATAATTTTTCTCATAAAAAAACTTTAGAATAATTGGTTGTTATCATTAAAACATCTTGGTACATCTTGACAACAATTATAATAATATTACAAAATAATTTCACACAAAATGTGTTTATCATGTTGCGTTTTTGCATTTAAATAAGAATTAAAATATAAATAAAGAGTTTTGGCTTCTCATCTGTTACATTCATCTCACATTTTGTTTGGGATATTTTGTCAGTTATAGAGAATAAGCAAAAGAGCAAAAATACTGAAATATGCTTAGTATATTTTATGGAATATATTTTTTCAGTGTTTATATTTAGAGAAGGGCAGGAAATTGTAAGGTAGTTAATATTTCATAAGTGAACCTCAACAAAAAAAGCAAAAATATCTATCCCTTTCAGCCAATAAATGTCATTTCATAAAACATCATGTAGCAAACCAATAATATGGTTTGCATAAAGTGTAGATCCAACATTTCTTGTTGGATTAAACTTGTAGTTGACCAGTTTAATCCTATAATATTTAGCATGAAACTCTGATATGCAGATAACAGAACTGAGTTACCCACTGTCAAAAATTCTCCACCCTGCACAAGAGAGGAAGTGTTGTTTTCATGAATGTTTGTAATTCACCAATTAACCTACCACACTTTCTGGTGGAAATATATTAACTTTTCTGCAGTCATAATGACAGAAACATTTTGGCTATTTCTTTTCCTAGCTAGTATTCCCAAAGCTAAGACCTAGGATTCTGTTTGAAATCAAGCTAAAATAGAACAGACTTCAGAATCTTACTACACTCACTCTGCAAAATAAAAAAAAAAGTAAATAATTTTTAATAAATAGACTAAAACTAGATTTTTGTTTCTGAAATCCACTTCTTTCTTGCATCTGAGAAAATATTATATAGAATATTTTAAAACAATAGATGATTAAGAATATCTTGGATTTTATGGCTACCATAAAAATGTGTTACTCAGATCTTATGTGGGAAACATAATTGACTGATCCCAGTTTTACACGTCTGGATTCACTACTGCCTTCACACTATGAGCACACTTCCCTCAGGCAGCTCCCAGCCAATGACTGAGCATGGCAGGGGTATTAAGCAGGCTCATTCTGGCAAGATGTGCATTTTTCCAAAATCTGACTCTGGAAAAAAGACTCATTGTACCAGCTGAAATCTTCTTGCAACTGAGGGACTTCAGTCTGAAAGTCATCTTACCTAATCCTTTTTCTTCCCTCTCCCTTTTACATTTATCAGACCTGCATCATGGTCTAAAGGATCTCACCTGACTCTCCTGCTCCCACGCCCAATAAATCTTTCGCACATTTAATTACATCTTGGAATAAACTTTCAATAACTCAGACTTGCATAAAGTGCGGATCTACCAAAATTTACTCATTTTAAAAGACTATAGCTATTATTGTCACCAAGCAATCTAAAAGGGCCTTGTGAATGTTTATAAGGTTATTTTTATTCATTTGCTTCTTTGAAAATTAATTAAACCAAATCTAATAACCAAAATGTTAACATTTTGATCAGGAAGACTGGCAAGCAGTTCAGTTTACATCCTGCCTCATTCCTTATTGCTTTCCACATGACATTCTATCTTAGATACATACATAGGCATGCCATTTAGTACTTAAATCTCAAAAATTATTTCTTCCTGACTTTGATGTAGCCCCCAAAGTCAGAATCAAGAAAATAAGTAATACATAAGAAGTACTTAGGCAAAGCGGGTAGAAATTGTTAAATAATGTGAAGTTAATGTATATTTCAGTTTGGTCAATATTTTGATAATACATCCATACAGAAAAGTGTTTTCTGTTAAGGATTTATCCTTCTGCAAAATATTATCTATGCTTTATATTTTAAAGTCATATTAATTTATTATATCTCTAATAGAGATCAGTGGAAAGTAATTTTAGACAGAAAATGTTGCATCTTTTACCTATATGCAATATGTCTATATAATTATATATATTTACAATAGAATAAATAGTGTTCAAGCTCAAGTTCATTTACCATTATCCATGATTAACATTAATAAGCCAAATTACTGGACGAATCTTTAAAGTGCTGTCACTTTACCAACAGAGAATCAAATTTTAAATAATATCCTACCAGATCCTTCTTTTGTTCTACTTTGTGCTGTGGGCATTTATGAGAATGTATCTGCCTGGGCTTGCTAATCAATGTGGCAAACTGAGTTGATAACAAATTCTTCTTTGAAGCCATCATTTACCCTGACTATGTTGTAGTTGAACTAATGACTTGGTGGATAGATTTGTCAGGACCTTCTGCTAAGATTAATGTGGTCTTTCTTTCTTAGGCAAGTTAAAAAGAACAAAAAAATGTAAAAGGGAAAACAAAAAGCAAGATTAGAGGAAATAACAATGAATATTGGTATTACTGGAAGTTTCAACTATCCTGTTTGAATTGATATCAATACTATCTATATTATGTCTTTTGATAAATTTTTTGGATTGTTTTTGTGGTATTGTAATAAATCAATCCACAGGAAAATATATATGATAAATTAAAATTTATTTGATTTTATTATTTTTGCATTTGGCAAATAAATAGACAAAATGATAGGAATTAAATGTCACACAAATTAATAGTATAAAAATATGGATAATAATATTATTTGAAAAACTAAAAAGAATTAAAGTTTAGATTCAAGAGAAATCACAAATTAGTAATGTAGTAAAATATAGTTAGCTATCAACATAATCATGTAATAGCAATGTTTTGAAGTATTTTCCAAAAAACTTAAGTTGGCATTGTTTCTATTTTCCAGATATCAATTTAATGTGTTAAATCATATTTTTTCTTATGGTATTAATGTTCAATTTTGAGTAACTATTAGCAATATCATTGGAGATTGTTAGAGAGGTTGAACAAAGTTATTTTAAAATAAAAATATGGAAAATATTTTAAAAATGTTTATGTGATTGTTTCTGCACTTACCTTTCTACATTATTTTTATCTGGAAATTAAATATACGTGAATAAGGAAAATAGAGAATGCTATCTTTTAATTAGTCAGTTTTTTAAATTTAATTTTACTAGTATCCAAGCAATTTTAACAATGAAACTATTGAACCTACAATACATATACCAAATTATCATAGGTGCTTTTATTTCATTTTCTCATTTAATACACTAAATTAATATTTACCACAGCATAAAGAGATACAAGAGTTATTTTGGGGTGATGCTGTAATTCACTTTGCTCACTAAGGTATGTAAAAGTTGCTTTCAGTTTGAGCTCATATAACGAAATGCTACAGACCAGGTGGTGTAAACAGACATTTATTACACACAGTTCTGGTAGCTAGCAAGTACAAGATCAAGGTGCCGGCTGATTGGGTTGCTGGTGAAGTCTCTCCTCCTGGCTTGCAGACAGCCACCTTCTTTCTGTAGCCTCCTGAGGCAGGGAGAGAGAAAGAGAGAGAGAGGATGTTTTCTTGTATCTCTTTTTCTTCATATAAGGGCACTAAACCCAGGGCTCCACTCTGATGACTTTATCCAAACATAATTATTTCCAAAGGCTCCAACTTAAATACTGTCGTGTTAGGGGTTAGGGCTTCCATATATGAATTTTAGGAGTACACAATTCAGTCCATAGCATTTGCCCACCACCCTCTCCAAATTCATGTCTTCACATGCAAAATACGTCCATTTCATCCCACTTGCTCCAAAAGTCTTAACTTATTCTTACATCTATTCTAAAGTCCAGTGTTTTACCTTATATCATCTAAATCACATATGGCTGAGATTGAAGTTAGTAATTCATCCTCAGCCAAAATTCTCCTCCACCTGTGAACCTGTAAAATCTTGTAGGCAAGTACTGTGCTTTCAAAATTTAATGGTGGGAATAGCCTGGAAAGACATTTTCACTCCAAAAGAGAGAAAATATAAAGAAGAAAGTGGTGATAAGTCCTAAGCAAGTGTAAAATTTTAGCAAGAGAAATTCTATTATATCTTAACATTTAAGAGTAATCCTCTTTGGTTCAATGCTCTACCTTTTGGACCTACAAGTATAGGAGTTGCTCTCTGTGGCTCTTCCAGAAAGAGATCCCACACTAAAGGACCTGAGTCTCCACTCTTAAAGTTCATCAGCACAATTTCACCCTGAAAGCTTTTGGTGGAGGCCACTTGGCTTTTGAAACCTAGTCCATGTCTCTGATGACCTCTGATATACCTTCAGTCTCCTTATTCTAGTTTATTGAATAATAATGTTCATTTGCAACTGAATACCACTATGGTCCATACTAATAAAATCTAAAAAGTCGATTAAGTTCATTAGTTGCACCCATTACCTCTTTATGAAATGGTTATTCAGCTACCCCTTAATGTTCTCTTAAGAACAGCGTTCTCAGTTTTTACAACATGGATAGGCTGAGAATTTGCAAATATTTTCAAGTTCTGGTTCATTTTGACTTAACCATTATTTATTTAATTCATCTTTTTTTTGTATTTTACTGTAAGCATTCAAGAGGAATCAAGCTACTCCTTCAACACTTTGATTAGAAATCTCCTGAGTTAAATATCTAATTTCATCACTCGTAAGTTCTGCCTTCCATGAAAGATTAGAACACAGTTCAGCTAAGTTCTTTGACACTTTATATCAAGTATAACCTTTCCTCCAGTTGGCAATAACATGTTTCTTATTTTGGTCGGATACCTCATCAAAATTGCTTTTAACATCCATATTTATATCTGGCACCTCAAAACTCCTCCAGCTTTGACCCATTACCCAGTTCTAAAACTGCTGCCACTTTTTAAAATATTTCTTACAGCAGCATTCCACTTCTTACTACCAATATCTGTCAAAGTCAGCTGGAGCTTCTATAAAAATATACCATAGACTAGCTAGTATAAACAACAGATTTATTTATCATGGTTCTGGAGAATAGGAAGTTCAAGATCAAGGTGCTGGTCAATTCAGTTCCTGATGAAGGCCATCTTTCTGACTTGCAGTGTGCCTTCTCACTGCATCCTCACATGGTGGAGAGAGCGCAAGAGGTCTGATACCTTTTTTTTTTTTTTCGTACAAAGGCACTAATCCCCCATCATGAGAACCCTACCTTCATGAACTCATATAAAATAAATTATCCCAAAGATCCCATCTTCAAGTGCAGTTGCTTTGGGGGTTTGAGTTTTAACATAAGAATTTCAGGGGGACAAAATTCAGTTCACAGCAGACAGTATTTCAAATTGTCCTTCTTCTGTAACTCATTTTATACTTGTGTGCTTGAATATACTAAAGAAAACAAATGACTTTAGACTTTTCCATAATTCTTTCTTTGAAAGGATAAAAAGCTGCTGAGACTTTGGTCACTTTTTTTCTGTTATTGTCCAATTGGTAATAGAATTTGGAGAAACAGAGAACATGAAGATCAATAGACACAGCAAGGTGATAAATGCCTTATTTTTACTTGTACTTGTGTCTTAAAACTACTTTTTCATATGTTCATTTAGCAGGTGTAGAAAAGAGAACACAATGGAAATAAATAGACACAGCAGAAAGTGCCTGCTCTGTGAAAATAACTGTCAAGAGAATGAAAAGACAAACCACTGACTGGAGAAAATATTTGCAAAGACACATCTAATAACATCTTATAAAATACTATTATCCAAGATATACAAAAAACTCTTAAAAGCCAACAATAGGAAATTATAAATCTGATTTTAAAATGGGTTACAGACCTTAATAGACATACCATAAAATAAAATATACAGATGGCAGATAAGCATATAAAAAGATACTGCTCATCATATTCATCAGGGAAATGCAAATTAAAACAATGAGATATCACTACATACCACTTTAAAAGATAGTTTGGTGATTTTTTACAAAAGGAAACATACTCTTATCATGTGATCAGCAATCACACTCTTTGGTGTTTGGCCAAAGGAGTTTAAAACTTATGCCTACAGAAAAATCTGCAAACAATAGTATCACAGCTTTATTAATCATTGCCAAAACTTGGAACCAACCAAGATGTCTTGTGGAGCACACAGGACTTTTAGGGAAAAAAAAGTATATTCTAATGCTGAATACATATAATTACACATTTTTCTAAACCCATAAAATGTACAACATCAAGAGTGAGCCCTAATATAAACTATGAACTTTGAGTGACAATAATTTGTCAATGTAAATTCACTGATTTTGACAAATGTACCACTCTGATAATGGGGGAGGCTATGCATGTATTGTTGCAGGGCTCATTGTACCTTCATCTCAATTTTGCTGCAAACTTAAAACCACTCATTTTCATGTTGAGAAACCTTTTTTTTTAAATCTCAGCTTGGTAAAGTAATGAAGAGTATACACTCATCAGCCTGGGTTTAAATCCCCTCTATGTCACTTACTGTATTAGTTTTCCATTGCTGTGTAACAATTCACCCCAAGATTTAGCTAGGTTAAGGATCAAGGAAGACATTTTGACAAGAAGCTACATTTAATATTAATATAAGGTCTGAAAGAGAAAAAGAGATAATTAGATAAGAGGCAAGCAGATCAGAAGGTGTAGAAATTAAGGGTTGGGAGTAATTGAATAAAAAGCAAGCTGGGACATGTGAAAATACTGTATTATTCACTAATTGTTCATCTGCATCGGTTGCACTTAACCAATGGGATCATATCTAACTCACCTATAATATAGCAATAATGTCCCTAACTTTCTTCTGTATTTCACCCACCCCTAGGTCCAGGACTACAGATTAATTACTAATCAATAATTAAAACATGACTTATTCATATGAATGCTTTCTATATCTCTAATTATTTGACAGTTATATTTCTATGTTAACTTAAGAAAATATAACTACCAGTAGTTGTTGATTTGAGATTATGGTACTATGCACAACAAGTTACAAGTCCAAATCCATTTAAAGAGACAACCCTATTTATCTTCTACATACTCTAGTTTGTTATGTTTATGTAATGGCTTTGGAGTTAGACTGCCTGGGCTCAATTTGGAGATAGATAGATTAGATAGACTTTATATAATTATATATAAAGGTAAGTTATTTAACTTCTCAGCCTCAATTACTTCATTTCAGAAATGAAAGGGAAATTAACATTTACCTTAATAGGATTCAATGATTATTATGACGATGATTGATTATTACTTTGAGTGAAACTCCTCCAGCTTATAACACATAATTTATGAGTATTCCTGAGGTTTATGGAATTTTGACTAGTGTCCACTTAGCTTAGAATAATGCTCAGTTCATACATTCATTCATTCTTTCATTCATTCATTCATTCATTCATCAAAAAAAAAATGAAGCATCCGGCATATGCTGGGCTCCTGTTGGGGGCTACTGAGGTGAAGATGTATAATAAACATTCCCTGCCCAGCTGTTGCTTATGGACTACAAAGCAGAGTGGTTATTTACGCTATGAAACAAAATAAAGTTTGGCAAATGTAGCTGAGCTACTATGGTGGTACAATAGAAAAATTGAGCAACTTTGCCTCAGAGAATAAAAAAAAAAAAGCAAGAACAGCATCCAGGAATAAAAAAAGGTTTGGCTTGATTCTCAAACAATTAATAGGAGTTTTGCATGAGAACGTACAAGGAAAGGCATTCCAAGAGGAGGAAAATGTACAAAAAATTACTAGGTAGTTGATTATTAAAATGTCAATATTTTATATGGACAAATTCTGAATTCAGGTGTTGTTTTTAGAAAATATTTACATGTTATCTCTTTATTGTTGTCAAAATCAAAGAACAAAGGAATATGGAAACTTCACAAAAGTATATTGCATAATTCTTATATATGTTAAATAATGTGCCACTTAGTCACATTCTACCCCTTCTCTTTCTATCCCATTTCTTAATATCGATAAGGCAAATTCAAAACAGCTAGGATATAATATTTTGTAAAAAGCATGTTAATGGAACTATGGGTACATTTCCATGACAACTGTTTCTTCTTTTCTTCTCTTTTCTGTGTTTATAATGCACAGTTTGACAAGATGGGGGATGAATGGTGGCCAAAAAGGGAAAATGATCTATACTCTCTCCTATTAGATACTGGGCATGGATGGAAATGGGCAAGTTATTTACTAAATAAAAACAGAGCCTCTGGAGAGTAACATCCACTCTAGTCAGTAATATCATTTACTCACAGGTTAGGGACACAGGAACATAATCTGCTCTGTTTTGAAGACTAGCTGAAAACCCTATTGGCTTCAGTCATCTAGAGGAATTATATTTACCTTTAATGTTATTACATTAAGTTAACATTAAATGTTACCACAATTTATTCTTAAAGTAATACTGTAGAAGTAAGTATAAGATAAACTTGACTGTTTTAAAACTACATACATATGGCATAATTTATATAAGGAAAAGAGTGATATCAAATTATAATTGCTAAAAAAAAGACCTGAAATAGGAAATTGTCTTTTTGAATAAAAACCAATGTCATTGTAAGAAGAAATAAAATAATTCCTGCTAGACCAATTTTTAAAACCAATATTTTATCATACTTTCATAAAAGATATTTTACTGACAATGTGGGCATAGCAGTGATATATAACTTCCTCCTTTCTCCATATCCCTTAAAAAAAAAAAAAAAGCAAAGGAGAATATTCTACATGCCAGGGATAATTACTCTTATTTCTACCTTATAATCAATGTATCTCCAAAAGGAAACAATATTAAACACATTTAGAAATAGCATAAATACTTTATGACTTCTTAACTATGAAAGTATAAACAGCTCTTATTCTTATAGTGGCAATAAAAGTTGAACATTCAACATATCTGTGTCATGCAACTTAAAGCAATTGGTATTCTTTCAAATTAATGTAAGCGGTACGCATGATAGAAGTGGAAGATAGCTGTTTATGGTTAAATTTTAAGCCCTATTTATGGAGCAAATTATTTGACTTTAAATAGCAAAATGTTACTAATCAAATAAACTAAGAATACTAAGTTTGCTTATTTTTCTTAAACACAATTGTCACATATTATTTCTGTGCATTTACAAAACAATTTTATTTGAACTTAATTTTATAAAAATGTTACCACAATTTATTCTTAAAATAATACACATTTTAAGCTGATGTACACAGGTGAAACTTTAGAATACACCTTTAGCTTCCGAATCAATGTTAAAAGAAATCACTAACACAGTCAGATATAAGCTGTACTTTAGATAATGCCATTTTAACAATATTAACTTTAGTAATTATAGAAAAGCATAAGTATTTGGGACTTCCATGACATTCATTAAGATTTTAGAATTCATTATGTGAAATTATCTGTTTTGTAAAGCTAAAAATAAATACCCGTTAAAATTTATGATTTGTTTTTCTTAACTTAGTTGTTAAGACAAAGGGTCTTGGTAAATATAAATGAGCCTTAAAATATAAAATAATTACAAGTCATCTACTACCTGAACTGTGAATAGTCTGGAGATGCCACATACATAGCAATGATTGATTGAGCACTGTCTATTTCCCCATGGCTTGCTCTCAGTGTTGCTGCAGATAATACCTCAGCCAGCCTCATGCATTGGACTATCTGCAGGGCAATCCTTGGATTTCTGATCCACATTTTCTTCTTACTGTGTAATTCTGCTCTTTCTCCTTCAGGTAGTCACCTTTTCACAGCTAAATACAGATATTTAGCTCTAGGTTTTGCCCTCTTTATTCTAACTCTTAGTATAAATAACATAGGAAATGGGTCTTCTCCCCTGCCCATTTTCATTCATTTGCAAATCAAATTACAACTCTGATTGTTACTAATAACTAGTTGGGTAGACTTAGAAACAAAGCTCTATAAATGTATGTGAAAATAATATGACTCAAATTTAAAAAAATAGAAATTAAAAATAAGAGCTTTAAGGCTGATACAGGATACTGAGCATTTAAGTCAACTGGAAATTGTATATGGAAATTCTGGAAACAAAGTATCTCATAGCCTCATTTCTGTTTAACTGAACATAGTCTTCAGATTCAGAATTTTAACTATGCTAAAAATGATAGGTTTCACATTTTGATGCTATTGTAAGTGGTATTTAATTTCAACTTCTGAGTTTTCATTGGTTGCATATAGAAATACAGTTGACTTTTGTATATTGCCTCTCGTATTCTGCAAAGTTGCTAAGCTTACTTATTCTAGTTGCTTCCTGAAGATCCCATAAAATCTTCTACGCAAGCTAGTCATGTCATCTGTCAGTAAAGAGGGTTTTGCTTCTTGCTTTCTAATCTGGACGATTTACGTCTTTTGCTTGCCTGTTGTACTATATAAAACCTCCAGAACAATGTTGATTAGAGTTCTTGAGAGCAAATACCCTTGTTCTCATCCTAATCTTCTGTGAAAAACCATTTTCTTTCACAAGTAAGTATATTGATAACTGTAAGTTGGTTGTAGGTGCCATTTTTGCAGTGAAGGAAGTCCCTTTCTATTTGTAGTTTGCTGAGAGTTTTTTAAATCAGGAATGGATGTTAGATTTTATCTAATGCTATTTCTGAATCTATTGAGATGACCACATAATTTTACTTATTATTTGTTCATACGGTATGTAACATTGATTGATTTTCAGAAGTTAAATTATACGTACATTTCTGTTAGGAAGTTTTGTAGTTTCAATTTTTTATCTGCATTTGCATAATATTGCTTTCTGTCATTTTTAACATTTCAATTTTGTAAAACTATCAAAAAGCAATTTGGGATGTTATAGTCTCTTTTATCTAGCACTCATTTCTTAACACGAAATTATATCCAGAGCAAGATGGAGATAGAGTAATAATTGACAGCTTTATTCCCCAAATAGACTTGTTTATATTTTAAACAATATATTATTTTTATAAGATATATATATTACATATAAATAACATATTATTGTTATAATGTATTGTAAACAAATTGAAATTTCAGGAAGGAGACACATATAACATATGAAATTTAAAATAGGTAACTTCTAAATATAAGTAGAGAATAAAGCAAACAGAGCATATCCCTAATCTACTAGTTAATTTAGAAATATTATTCAATAGAGACGCTGTTTTTGGTGACTGGGATATGGTATCAACTGGAACCCCAGCCCTAGATTTATATTCTGTGTCAAGGTCAGGCAGTAGACACCTGTATACTGAATGTAATATTAAGAAGTAATAATCATATTGACAAAACACAAGGACAAGCAATAGGCAGCAGAAAGTGGCAGCAGCAGGGGGAAAGGCTACTTTAGAGAAGATGGTCAGAGAAGGCTTCTCAGAGAAAGCAGGGTTTCACTCTGTTCATGAATGAAATGAGAGCCATACAAAGATCTGAGTGAACAGCCTTCTAGGCAAGGGAAGAACAAGACCAAAGTTCTGGGGTGAGACCGAGTTTGGAAATTTCTTATGTAAAGAAAACCAAGAAGGCAGGTGAGGCTAGAGTTGACATCATGTGAGGCCTTCTGTGGAAATTTAATTTCTAAATAAAATAAAAAGACAAGGATAGCTTTGAGCGGGGGAGTGACAAATGCCTACTTTTGAGGCCTCCATATTATTTTATGGCTTTCACACCTCAGGAGTCTCCACACTCCCCTCAGTGCAGGAATAGTCAGAGAAAGAGTCAGATTGCTTTGGACAGGCTGGACTCAGTGCTCGACTCATGGTGGTTCCATACATTTTGACCAGCAGTCCAACTGAATAATTGGTCGCAAGAAACTACCTATACAGCAGTTAGTTCCCATTTTGTTCAAACATACCAATTGATTCATTAAGATTTTTCTGGAATTGGAGGATAATTAAAATGTTGGAATATAAATAGAGGTCTCTTAGTTAAAAGAGGAGCAAGAGGCAATTCTGAGCATTGATTTTTAAAGCTCCCTGATCAACTGGGGCAAATATTCATGATAATAGGGACAGTGCAAAATGGAACAGGCAGATTTTAAAAACATCAACAGGATAAAAACATCATCCTCTAACTAACAGGATATCCTTTGGGCTACTTGAGTATACACAAAGACCTCAGGGCAGTGGTAACACTTCTCTTCCCTAGTTGCACCTGACATAAAACTATTCAGTTTTCAATATTTTGCTAATCATATCACATATAATGTGAACATATCTTTTTATAGTCTAATATTTCTGTTATATATTGCTTTATTGATAGCTACTTTATTTGGGGTGGATTTCAATATATTATCTCTATTTCTTTGACAAGTACTTTTTCAGAATTCACTGTGTATACAGTTAAGTAATATAAAATGTTCTCTTTTCTATTACCACCTATCCTTGGGTTGCTTTATGATTGCAATGAAATGATGTTGCTACTAAAGTGATTATAAAGCACCTAATGTTTCTGGATGCAGAAAGGCGGGACCTTATTTTAGGGACATTTTTATGACCCAGAGGACTAAAGGTACTGCAATGGTAGAAATCAATATTGTATTAAATGACATCATACATTTGGATTCCCTCAGTGTTTTTAAAATCTGCCACCATAGTTTTCTCCATTTTCAAATACATGTAGTCCCAGAATTTTGCTGAGGCTGCTCTTCAGTCAGCAAAGTTCCTGAGTCTATCAACTTGCGTACAACTTCATGCTCTAAATATGCCCACATCCATAAAAACTCACCAATACACTGCCCTGTTCCTCAGGACACTGTTCTCCAAACTGTGTGGAAAAGTCAGACCTCCTAATAAGTTGACTATCCAGCTAAAATACACTTCTATAATTTCTATACAGTTCTCGAGAATAGTCTGTATTAGGGAAATGGTACAGATAGGAAGAATAGTAAAGAGGCAATTGCAGTAAGAGAAATTGGGTTTTTCAGACCCAGATGGTATCAGTCAGTATGGTCAGAGAGGTGGTCAAATTCTGTCTATATTTTGAAGTCAGCATTAACTGAATTTTCTCTCTCGTTAGATATGAGGAGAGAGAAAGAAAAAGATAAGGATAAATTCATAGTTCTTGTTGTTAGCAAATGGAAGAAAGGAGCCACCATTTACTGAGAATAGAATGGTTCTGGACGGGTTAAACTTCAAATATCTGGTTAATGTTCAAGTGGAAATGTTGAGTAGGCAGATGTGCATATAAGTCAAGAGCTCATCAGAAAGATGTCTACTAGAGTTATATGTATTTTGGGGGTCCTCATATAGATGGATGACGCAGGAAATAAGTTTAAATAAAGCAGAGGACTGATATATGAATTTTGGGATGCTCCAATTGGAAGTAGTCCATTAGAATCAAAATAAAGCATACTTGAACTAAGTAACTGTATCAATTATTTACTCCAAAATGAATAAAGGAAGAGAAAGGATTTTGAATAATAACCAATGGGACTCTAAATGGAGGCCTTCTTTTTTTATAATAATATTTTATAATTGGTTGCAAGATAAATTTTCACCTCTAGAGAGCAAGAACTATGCAGTTTGATGATTTGTAATGCTTTCAAAATATTTTATTGACTTTATAGTAGATAAATAAGAATTTTGTAATTTTAGAAAATAACTTTTATATTCTTGAGAGAAGATGTGCAGATAAGAAATAATTTTCAAAATTGCCATTTTAATTAATGAAACCTTAAAATTACATTTAAAGTTGGATATGTGTTTTGTTATTTTTATTATATTACCTTTTCTTTTATGTATGCTTTAGTTATTTCATTATTTTTTATTGAAAAGTTTGGGTTGATATTTCTTTTAATTTCAATTCTTAATTACTTTCCATTAAGTATATATTTCAAATTAATGTATACTTAGCATTTATTTAACTAACATTTCAGAAAAAGTACAAAGGTTCATCCTAGGAAATACACTCTAGCTGTAAGACTATATATTCTGTTATCTTCTATTATGTTAGGAAAATGTCAATAATATTATGAAACAATTTGTTTGGGACGTTCTTGACTCACATCCTACTTCAGCTTTTACCCAAATTTAACAGAAACTTGTATTCACAAATCAAAGTTTGCTCTTAGTCAAGGATTATCATGAAAATTAAGATATCCAGGTATGTGTGGCTGTGTATGTGGTTGTGTGAGTGCATATGTATGTGTGCGTCTCTATGTGGGTATGTGTTTTTTCATGAGCACATTTTTTATGATTGTTTTTCATATTAATCTTTCTATAATAGACATGAATACATGTAAATCAAGCTAAAATTATTATATACAGATCATTTTTTATAAGCCACATAGCAAGGGAAGCAACAATTATGTAAAAAAGCACAGTACTATTTCCCAAAATGCTAGTTTACTTCTTGCAAATTTTAAAATACAGAGACTTATTTCTGTCAACGTGCAAGGACACCTTGTTATGGATTCTAAGGTGTTCACAGTTTAATGAGGTAAAAAACATGCCAGATGTCATTATGATACAACGTGAGAAGCAAAATAGTAGAAATGGATCTGCTGTCACACAGCTAAAGGGAATCACTAACCTGAAAATGTATAACAGAGAAGGTTTCCATATGGTATTAGCAATAGTATTTCTGGAAGAATGTCTAGGATGTTTAAATGTCTGCCATCTCACTCTCCTTTTTCTTAGCTAGCTGCCTATCATCTACCAGGTGTTGCTCCTGTCATTTTCTTAGGGATTTCTTCCCATGCACCTCTGGCTGATTCGTGTCCCTTTGCTGTATGTTCATCTCCTATCAATGGTATTCATTTCTTTACGTTGTAACAATGCATTCATTAGTGAAATTATTTGCCTTCTTTCCACTGGACTTCCCTCCCCATCAGAATGAATACATGGAATATGTCTGTTTATTCACCCTTGTATCCCGGCACCTGACAGAATGCCTGACCTGACCAAAAGGAGGCACTCATTGATTTCTTACTGGATAAAGAATTAGGAAATGTAAAAAATAATTGAAGCTTCAGATGTGTTACTTATATATTATGTTTATATCTTTATCAGATCCTTAAATAACTAAATGACTTTTTCAGGTCTCTGTGTGTTGATTTTACTCAATTAGAGTAATAATTTGTATTATGCAACCATTAGGTATGTTACTTAATAACGTGCTTCTTATTCTTTTGACTCTTCAGCAAGTTTAAATATTATCTTCAAAAATTCATAATTTTTTCCCTTTATTGACATTCGAAGTTGCTTCATAATAAGTATTTCCTACTTCATCTTTTTTTTGTATCTCCATCACAAGTATATTCTGAATGCTTTTCTTGCTCAGTTTTTAATTTTAGCTTTCTCCAGCCCTGAAACATACAATGGTCTTGTCACTAATTACTTTTTCTAAGTTCTATTTGCAAATTTGACAGTAATTATAAGACTGTCTGTAATTTTAAAGTATATTTTATTTTTAGTCATAATTCAATATATTGAAATTCTAACATTAGAAAGATAAAATATGTTTTACCTCAGGAATATTCTAAACAGGGAAATATTAGGTTGGTGCAAAAGTAATTACAGTTTATGCCATTGAAAGTAATGACAAAAACCGCAATTACTTTTGCACTAACCTAATAATTTTAATTGAATGTACTTTTCCTTCGCACAAAGAACTTGTCATTTCCAATGTATTATTACTTAGAGTTAGTTATAGCTGTAATAGCTTGTGTCAGGCAGCAAAGAGAGAAAGAAATCTTTCATAGCATTACTAAAACTTTCTTCTTGTGGGTAGTTTTTCCTGTTAGATATTTTTAAATCTGAGATAAATGATATAAACTGATATCAAAAGGAAAATAATTTATAGTTCTTTTTGGGAGGTCAAATTGAGAATAATAATATTAAAACCCCATGGAATTCCAGTCCATTAAGAGATACACATATTTATGAAAAACAACATCATACACTTTATAAAAAATAAGGATAGGCTAATCTCTGCATAGACAAAAACTAACTTTATGTTGTTTTTGAAATACATTTTAAAAGAAAAATGCTTCTGCTCACCTCCAAATTAATGTCCCCTGTCATCATCTCTGAAATTTTTGTTTAAATAATAAAATCTTCCTTTGAGCTAAAGCCTTACGAGTGTACATAATTAGGATATATTAATAAGTTGACATGACTGTATATTGATTAAGCAAAATCAGAAGCCTAATGTAAGAAAACATATTTAGTAATATAAATCAAAAATGTAAACCTCACACTGTGAAGACTCTGGAATCTGCTATCTTCCTTGGAAGAGTATCGACTTCTTTGTTTCAGCAGGCAGGCATTAAATTAGATGGACCCAAACATTAAACACCAGCATTTGGGTATCAGTTCAAATCACCTGATAACGCTGATTATTAAATCACACCTAATAATACCTAATGAAGACTCTGGATTGTACAAAAACTATGGAAGAGTGTATATACAATTTTGATCACTCCCTCTCTGGTTCTGTTTTTTCAGGATTCCCCTGACCTCTACAACAAGTTTGGTTGCCTCATGTTCTCTCCAGTTCCTTAGGCCAGTTCAAGTTTTATCAATATCTTTTGGTCCCACTGAGTCCTTCCTGGCCTCACTCCAGAAGAGGACTGACCTCAGTCCAGAGAAACAAAAATGTGAAATTCACCCACTGAAACTCTCCTTCCAGAATTTCCTGCTTCTAGTTGGTTTCTTTTCAAGGAATTTAGAGGGTACTTTCTAAATTCTGCCCAGCATTTACATCTGTCTATAATACAGGGTTGCTCTGATACTAGCCTACTTCTGTATTTGTGTGATTTTAAAATTAGTTATTACTCGATTCTAATTTGTCTAAAGTCATCTATTTTTCAGAAATATTTACAAGGTCTTACTTTCTAATTTATGTTCTAATACAGATTACTTTATCTAGCAGTTTATCTTATTTGTTCTTTCAAAGACCAAACTGCTGAACTCGTTAATCATTTGTGTGGTTTTCATGTCTGAGTTTCCTTCAGTTCTGTTCTAATGTTGGTTATTTTTTGTCTTCTGCTAACTGTGGGGTTGGTTTGCTCTCCTTTCCATAGTTCCTCTAGGGATGATGTTATGTTGTTAATTTGAGATGTTTCTAACTTTCTGATGCAGGCATTTAGCTCTATAAATTTCCTTTTTAACACAGCTTTAACTGTTTTCAGAAATTCTTGTATCTTGTATCTCTCTTCAAATTTGTTTCAAATAAGTTCTTGATTGCTGCATTAATTTCATTGTTTACACAAAAGGTACACAATGTTGTTTAATTTACATGTATTTGTATAGTTTTGAGCATTTTTCTTGGTTTTGATTTCTATTTTTATTGCAGTATAGTCTAAGAGTATGGTTGGTATGACTTCAGTTTTTTGAATTTTCTAAGGATTGTTTTACAGCTGATTTTGTGCTCAGTTTTAGACTATGTGCCCTGTACATGTGGGAAGAATGTATATTCTATTGTTTTTGTTGGGGAGAGTTCTGTAGATGTCTAATAGGTCCATTTGGTCAAGAATCAATTTAAGGTCTTGGATATCTTTTTTAATTTTCTGTCTTGATGATCTGTCTAACATTGTCAGTGAGGTGTTGAAGTGTGTTACTATTATTGTGTGATTATCTCAGTCTCTTTGTAGGACTCCAAGAAATTGCCTAATGAATCTAGGTCCTCCTGTGTTTGATGCAGACATATTTATAATACTTAAACCTTCCTGTTGAATTAAACACTTTAACATTATATAATACCATTATTTGTCTTTTTAACTGTCTGTTTTGTCTGAAATTAGAATAGCAACACCTGCTTTTTTTCTATTTTTCTTTTGCTTGTAGATTTTTTCCATCCCTTTACTTTGAGCCTATGGATGCCTTTGCCTATTAGGTGGGTCTCTTGAAGACAGCATTCCATTGGGTATTGCTTCTTTATCCAACTTGCCAATTGCACATTTTAATTGGGTCATTTTGTCCATTTACATTCAAGATTTAGGCTGGGCACAGTGGCTCATGCTTGTAATCCCAGCACTTTGAGAGGCTGAGGTGGGTGGACCACGAGGTCAGGAGATCGAGACCATCCTGGCTAACACAGTGAAACCCCGTCTCTACTAAAAGTACATTCAAAGTTTATAGTGTTAGGTGTGGATTTGGCCCTATTATCATCTCATCAGCTAGTTATTATGCAGACTTGTTAGTGTGGTTGCTTTGTAGTGTCAATGATCTATGTACTTAAGTGTGTTTTTCTATATTTAGCACTCCCTTCAGGACTTCTTGTTAGGCAGATCTGGTAGTATATTAGTCAGGGTTCTCTAGAGGGACAGAACTAATAGGATATATATATACACACACACACACACACATATGCACATATATATGGGTATATATATACGGGAGTTTATTAAGTATTAACTTTAACTTACAGGAACACAAGTTCACACAATACGCTGCCTGCAAGCTTAAGGAACTAGGAGGCCCAGTCTGAGTCTCAAAACTGAAGAAATTAGAGTTCAATGTTCAAGGGCAGGAAGCGTCTAGCACAGGAGAAAGATGTAGGTAGGAAGGCTAGGCCAGTATCCTCTTTCACGTTTTTCTGCCTGCTTTATCTTTGATGGCATCTGATTCGATTGTGCCCACCAGATTAAGGGTGGGTTTGCCTTCCCTAGCCCAGTGACTCAAATGTTAATCACCTTTGGCAACACTTTCACAGACACACCCAGGATTAATACTTTATATCCTTCCATCCAACCAAGTTGACAGTATTAACCATTACAAGTGGTAATGAATTCCCTTAGTATTTGCTTTTCTCAATAAGAACTTATTTCTCCTTGCTTATGAAGCTTAATTTGACTGGTTATTAAATTATTGGTTACAATTTATTTTCTATAAGAATTCTGATTATAGACATAGACATCCTATCTCTTCTGGCTTGTAGGGATTTTGCTTAAAGTTCTACTGTTAGCCCAATTGGGTTTCCTTTGTAGGCGACCTGCCCCTTCTCCCTAGCTGCCTTTAACATTTTTCCTTTTATTTTGACCTTGGAAAATCTGATGACTATATGTCCATGGGATGGCCATCTTGTGTAGTATTTAATAGGGGTTCTTTGTACTTCCTATATATGAATGTTGGCCTCTCTAGGAAGGTTAGGGAAATTTCTATGAAATTTCTTGAAATATGTTTTCCAAGTTGCTTGCTTTCTCTCCTGTTCTTCAGGTGCCAGTGGGATATAAATTTGGTCTTTTTATATAATCCCATATTTCTTGGAGGTTTTGTTCATTCTTCATCTTTTCTCTTTATTTTTGCCTGAATGAGTTATTATGTAGAAGGCATCTGAGGTCTGACAGTCCGTCCTCAGCTTGGTTGATTGTGCTGTTAAAACTTGTGATTGTTCTCTGAAATTCTTGAAGTCAGTTTTTCAGCTCTATCAGATCACTTTGGTTCCTTCCTAAGATAGCCATTTCATCTCTCATCTCCTAAATCATTTTATTGTATTCCTTAGAATGCTTGGATTCCCCTGAATCTTTATCATCTTCATTTCTGTCCATATTCTTAATTCTGTCTGTCATTTCAGTCATTTTAGCCTGGTTGAGAACCACTGCTGGAGAACTAGTGTGGTCATTTGGAGGTAATAAGACACTCTGGTTTTTTGAGTGGCCAGAGTTCTTGCACTGGTTCTTCCTCATGTGTGTAGACTGCTGTTCCTTCATTTTTTGAAGTCACGGTCCTTTGCATAGGTGTTTTTGCTGTTACATTTATTGATACCTTTTGGGGTTTGATTGTGGCATAAGCTGGGTTCAATAAACTAGCTTCATAGATGGAAGATTTTCAAGGGACAAGACAGCACTCCTGGGCTGTGTACTCTAACTCTGGGGGCTGGTATCACGCCTGCAGCTTTGCTCTCTCGCCCCTAGAGGCTGTGCTGGAAGGGCTAAGATGTTCCCAGCTCCCAGCCAGGGCACTCTGATGGGTGGTGCTGGTGAAAGTGCTTTGTTAGATCATCAGCAGCAGGATCTATGCTCAATCACATGTGTGAGCAGCAGCAGCAAAGTGGCAGGGTGCTAGCACATTGACTGGGTATAGGGTACCCATAGGAGTGGGGCTGCAGCGTTCCTGCATGCACTCATGCTGGCAGCAGAGGTAGGGCAGGGTGTTACTGGGTGTGGGCTGCCAGCCTCCATGCACACATTTGTAGCAGTGATGGTGGTGGTGCTGGGGGTGTAGTGGCAGTGTTGTTAGTGTCCACATGTGCATTCACACTGGCAGCAGTGGTGGCACAGGTGGGGCAGGGTTTCAGACCTCAGTGTGTGCACTCACACGGGTAGCAGAGACTTTGTAGGTAGGCAGCCTCATCCTATATTTTAAAGCTGGCAATTAAAGACATTATGACACTTGGTAAAAATTTTGTTTTTCTTTAAGCTTTCTTTGTAATTTTTAGCAAGAAGAAAGATATCAACATATGCTAATTACTGAAATTTAACTTTTGTTGTTCCTACTGGAAGTTACCAAATGTTCTGTTGCATTATTAGATCTGTTTTTCTGGACAAAATATACCTTGAAAACACACATAATAAGAGAAAAAGATTATGGTGAAGTAATCTCCAAAGTTTTCTAAGAGTTAAGGAAATAGAAAGTAAAGGGACAAAGAGAAATATGAATGAGGACTGCCTCTGGCTACATATGGAAAATGCTACAATTAGATGTTCAATCAGAGGGCAAGTCTGAGGGGACTTAGAAATCCTACTATGGGGGCAACTCTAAAATTCTGAAAAATTAAAGGGATGATGGAAGGAATTAGTTTTGAGAAATATGGCTTCTACTCTTAAACGATTGATTCTGGGCTTAAAGATAGTTCTTGCTAGTTATCCTTGCAGTTTTACTGGTGTAGTTGTAAATTGAGTGTTACAGTTCCTCTTGAAGCCTCCTAATAATCTATCAGAGGCTTCTAGTTCCTTTTGTCTTTTTGGTCAAATTCACAAAATGAATATAGTATCTCGACAATCTGTTTTAAAAATTGCTTCTTTATCCAACTTGCCAACTGCACATTTTAATTGGGGCATTTTGGGCCCAATTAAATAAAGCCTTTACACAAGGCTTTTATTTCTAGTGCAGTGAAGGCTTTACAATAACTGGATTTACTTTAACAACAACAACAGTACATGGTTTACACAGATTTCATTCCCCTTCATAAACTCTCTTCTTCTTTCTCTTCTTACTTGTCCTTCCTCCTCATCCTCTCTCTCTCTATCAATGGCAATTTAAAGATAGTCTGTTGCTATTTGAGGACTTTCACAGATCCAGGAACATGGCCACTAGAAATTTTAGTTTATGTCTTGATCCTGAACAAATGCCTGACTCTTCCATCCATACCCTGAAGTTTATCCAGTGTCATTTTGATAGGGACAGAAGGCAGCCAAGTGCCTAGGCAGATAGGGGCAGGTACCCTTTGAAAACCCACCTCCAAGCCAAAGACAGTTTAAAGCCTGAAAGCCAAACTACAAGTTAATTCCTCACACCAGATTGAGAACATGTCCTCCTATTTGGCTTGTTTTCCTCTGATCCCCCTCTTCACCGATTGTACATGTACCTACCCTTTTCTAATTGGCTTTCTACACTGCCATGCCCACGTTTGAATGGTGCTTTCACTTTAAGCTTTTTTGCATACTCACAAACCAATCATCATGCACACCCCATCCTGAGCCTGTAAAGGCCCCAGACTCAGTCGGTAGAGGGGAATATGGCCTACTTCGGGGAAAAGACAACCTGACTTCAGGGAAGATTGCCTGCCCTTCTTTTCCCCTCTCCAGCTCCCCTCTCTGCTGAGACCTGTTTTCATCTATCAATAAAATTTTCCACCTTCACCATCCTTCAGTTGTCCTTGTGACCTCATTCTTCTTGGACACTGGACAAGAGCTTGGGACCCACCAAGTGAGGGTACCCAGAAAAGGCTGTCACACTGGCACTTTGCCCTCACTGGTGGAGAGCAGCCACACCATGCAACGAGGCAAGGAGCCAACTGAGCTGCTAACACACTGCTCTCCATCCGACTGCAGATGGCAGAACTAAAACAGCACTGTAACACCCCCTCTGAGGCTTTGGACTTATAGGCGCCCTCACTTGGGTGCCACTGTGTCCCCCTCAGGGCAACACACCTGGTCTGGCCATGGGTCCTCATGTGGAACTTGCTCCTGTGTTGGTGCCCAGAGTGTCCATCTTGATCTTGCACTAGCTCTCTCATGTGTTCCCTCCCATAAGGGGCTGAGCACAGAGGGTTGAGTAGATGGGGTGCCCCTGCCATGAGTCCAGTGAAGGGACTGAGAAAAATACTGCATCAATTTCACAGTGATTTTTTTTCAGCATTTGTGTTTGCTTTTTTTTTTTTTTTTTTTTTTCCCCCCAGCCTC
Organism: Papio anubis; assembly: GCF_008728515.1. Taxonomy (NCBI): domain Eukaryota; kingdom Metazoa; phylum Chordata; class Mammalia; order Primates; family Cercopithecidae; genus Papio; species Papio anubis. The sequence continues at coordinate 114,199,699 of NC_044980.1, forward strand.
TTTCTTAAGCAAGGCCAATCACACTGCTGTCACTGGCTTCAAACTAGAAAGCTGAATCTACCACTTCCCCTCCTTTGCAATTCCTTCTACCCTTTACTCTATACAAGCTTCTGTTGCCTGTGTGTAGACCCAGTGCTCACTAATTCAGACCAGCAACTTCATTTCCGCCTAAATGAAAATACAAAATACTATTTTGTATATACAAAAGAAAAGTATCCATAATTAGGAAATGAAATGAAAATACAAGACAGCTTTGAAAAAAGTCAAGAACAAAAGAGTCTCTGTAGTTTATCTTGAATGCAGTACAAGCAATTCTCACAGTTGGCCCATATGATTTAACCAAAACTATTAAACTTGAATATGTCGATGACAGATGAGAATGTTGTGTATAGCTGATATGGTTTGACTGTATCCCCACCCAAATCACAACTTGAATTGTATCTCCCAGAATTACCACATGTTTTTGGAGGGACCCAGGGAGAGGTAATTGAATCACCAGGGCCAGTCTTTCCCATTCTATCCTTGTGATAGTTAATAAGTGTCACAAGATCTGATGGGTTTATCAGGGTTTCCACTTTTGCTTCATTCTTATTTTTCTTTTGCTGCCATCATGTAAAAAGTGCCTTTCACCTCCTGTCATGATTCTGAGACCCCTCTAGCCAGGTGAAATTGTAAGTCTAATTAAGCCTCTTTTTCTTCCCAATCTTGGGTATGTCTTTATCAGCATCATGAAAATGGACTAATATAATAGCCCTCGAGGAGCCTTGACTGAATTACATCTGAGTACCCTGGGACTTAGAAGCAAAGTATCCCATCTTTGCCCATGACTGGGCATGCAGATGTCAACAGTAATTGAATGCAAGTGCAACTCTACAAATAAGAAAAATTACGAGATAGTGGTTTGTTAGAAAGGATAGAAAAATAAGCTGCATTTTCAATGCTGAACGTATTGTGATTGAATTATTAGTTTCATCTGGAAGTATGATAGTTGCTGAGTATAAAAAGTCATACATACAGTGCAAAAAAGAAAAGTACATTAATATGTCCTACATTAGACTAATCATTTTTCATATATGGGTTTATTAAATCTATTTCCATATTTGTGGAAGAATAATACAAGTTAACTGTTCCTACTTTTGGAATATTTCAGTTTCCCAAATGGATCTTCAAATAATATAGTGGAACTTGTACATGGGACAGGAAACTAAGGTCCTAAGCAAGTATGACTGACTTGAGTATCAACCTAAACCAAAGTAATGCAAGAGCAGGTAAGAATAAAATTAACAGTAATTATAATAAAAGTATAAATAGAATATCCAATGTACCAGAGATGATTCTGCCACAATGGCAGGCTTTGCCTAGGTGAAGAAAATTATACTTCATTAGAATGCCAGAGTTTTCAATCTATTTCAAGCCTTAGGATTGATAGATGTTTGCCCACTGATACACTTTTGGCCTTAATTCACCAAGACAAACTTGACTTTTAAGATATGCTATCTAGATTTCCGTGTCATTCAATTTATAACAATTTTTCTCAATGCACTCATTCAAGTTTACAGCAATTTTTGAATACAAACTAATGTGCCAGTTAATATACTAGGTACTGTGTATACATTGAACAGAAATGATACCTGTTGTCACAAAACACAAGTATGCATTAAGGAACATGATTTTTCATGCTGATATTACTATTTTGTAAAATTAATCTGAATTAAACTTAATTTTAGAGCCATAAAATGCAGGTCTGAGATGTGTTCTAGCTTTCTGTATCTACTTCATAAGTTACTATTTTAGATGGACTATCTGAATAGGTGTAAAAAGCAGAAAATATATTTGAAGCAGCCTTAAAAATAGGACAAAATTGAAATAATTATCAATTCACATTCACAGCAGATTGACACACATTACTGTATGAGATATGTACATGATGTATCTGTTAGATATTTATAATTGCATTTAAAAACATAAGATATGGAAGTATTAAAAAGCTGAACATAAGTTAGCTATGGTAGGGACTTGAAGTTTTGTAGAGCTCAAGAAGCACTCCAGTTTTATTTCCATTGTTTTAAGTTTCAATAAGAATGCATAAATGTATTACCTATTTTCTTCAAATATCCTTTATTATTCCAAGATCTTATGTCTTATTTTATAAGTGACCTAACGTCAGGCGCTGGATGAAGAGTAACATACACCTTCTAGCATTCTCATCAATGTAGTTTTCAGCATAAAAACATTAAATTTTTTGTGTTTTTATATAGTCTCCAAGGGGACCAAACTGAAAATGAATTAAAACAAGAAAAAATAAAGCCAACTTAACTCAGTAACCAATGGGACTGATGTAGGAAAAACCATTAACGACAGAGTATTAATAGATTGGTTAAAATCTATTTAAAAATTGCTCATTCCAAATATGCAGTGTTCCATGTAATAGAATATAATACTAAGCTAGAAATTTGGATTTGTTTATGTAAATCTGGCTTATTCCACATAAATAGGATATGTGGCTTAAGCCAGTGACTGAATTGTGAACTTCTGTTGCATTTCTCTGGATTTATTTAAGATGAAATGAATACTGAATGAAAGTACCAGAAGATGTATTACTTTACTTATAAGAGGATATGGTTTGGCTGTGTCCCCATCCAAAACTCATCTTGCATTGTAATTCCCATAATCCTCACGTGTTGTGGGAGGGGCCTGGTGGGAGGTAATCAAATCATGAGGACAGTTACCCTCATGCTGCTCTCCTGATAGTGAGTGAGTTCTCAAGAGATCTGATGGTTTTATAAGGGGCTTTTCCCCCTTTTGCTTGGCTTGCTTGACACTGCTCCTTCCTGCCACCATGTGAATCAGGACATGTTTGCTTCTCCTTCTGCCATGGTTGTAAGTTTCCAGAGGCTTCCCTAGCCATGCTAAACTGAGAGTCAACTAAACATCACACACCGGGGCCTATCATGGGGAGGGGGGAGCGGGGAGGGATTGCACTGGGAGTTATACCTGATGTAAATGACGAGTTGATGGGTGCTGACGAGTTGATGGGTGCAGCACAGCAACACGGCACAAGTATACATATGTAACAAACCTGCACGTTATGCACATGTACCCTAGAACTTAAAACATAATAATAAAAAAAGGAAAAAAAATAATAATAGAAAAAGATATTGCTAAATCTATCCTTTTTGAAGATTTTCACTTGTAGATTCAATTTATTTAATAGACATAAAGCTCTACACATTTTCTATTTATTCTTGGATCAGAATTGGTAAGCTTGGGCTTTGACACAATTTTTCACTTCTATCAAAATTTTCAAATGTTTTTACATAAAGCTGCCATAGAAATTATTCATATTTGTATTGTTGGTATAGAAATAAAGTTTTTGATTTTTGAAGTTTGCAATTTATAATTTTTTTTTCTTTTTTTAAAGACGGGGTGTCGCTCTGTAGCCCAGGCTGGGGTGCAGTGACATGATCTCGGCTCCCTGCAAGCTCCGCCTCCCGGATTCACGCCATTCTCCTGCCTCAGCCTCCTGAGTAGCTGGGACTACAGGCACCCGCCACCACACCCAGCTAATTTTTTGTATTTTTAGTAGAGACGGGGTTTCATCGTGTTAGGCAGGATGGTCTCGATCTCCTGACCTCGTGATCCGCCCATCTCGGCCTCCCAAAGTGCTGGGATTACAGGCGTGAGCCACCGTGCCCGGCCTGATTTTCACTTTTTAATTTTGATATTGATTTATCAAATTTATTAGCATGTTAATGAACTATTGTTTGGCTTCATTGATATTTCTATATTCTACACTTGCTTTCTAACTCGTTGAGTTCTACCATATTTCTTTTAATTCTATTTGAGTTTAATTTGTCATGTTATCTTCTAGCCCCTTGAAATAAATGCTTAAAGACATGATATTCAGTCTTTCTTTTATAAAATATACAGGCAAAGTATATATTAACTATATACATATATTTGTCCCTAAGTCATGTCTTACTTAATTCTTACAAGCTTGTGTGTGCCACAATTTTATTTCCATTCCATTTAAAATAATTTCTAATTTCCACTGTGATATCATTAAAAAAACATGGGTTATTTAGATGTGTTTTGTTTCACTTGCTAACAGTTGGGGATTTTAAGTTAGAATTTCTTAACTGATTTTTCACTTCATACCACTGAGGCTAGAGAAAATGCTCTTTATGTTTCCCATCATTTGAAATGTATTAAGGCTTTCTCTATTTTTCAGTATGTGGTCAATGTCTATGATTATTATTTGTAATTTTAAAAGCAGGGATAATGTGCAGTCATTGAGTGCAGAAGTCTACACATGCTTATCATGTAAAGTTTGTTAAACAAGTTTTCAATCTTCTATATCCTTAGTTCCTCTATATTTTCACCAGTAACTAAAAGGTATGTTAAATATTTTCATATTATTATTGATTTATTTATTTCTTGTACACACTTTATCAACTTTGTAATTTATGCACTTTAAAGCTAAATTTTGATACTTAGATACATTTAGGATTGTTATGTCTTCCTGTAGAATCCATGCTTTATTTCATAAAGAAATGCCTTTTTTATGTCTTGTAATGCATATGGTTTGAAATATTTGTCTGTTGTTAGTTTTCCTGATTTCATATAGTTGTCAATCTTGTTACTTTCAACTGTTCTGTCTCTGTATCTGTAATTTTTAAATAGTTGTTAATTATGCTATTTTTATTGTTTTAATCCAGAGTCTGATTGTGTTTTTCTAAACAGGAGAATATGCTCAATATCCATTTCATGTGATTAGTAATCGATTCCAGTTTATAACTATAATTTAATGTTTTTTCTTTCTATGATTCATTTTTATAATTCTCCTTATTTCACTTCATTTGCTTACATCAGTATAATTTTATTGTTATATTTTGTTCTGTTTATCTGACAGCAGCATATTATTTAATATTCCTTGGCATATTAGAGTCTAATTTAAATTGTGCAATATTAGAATTTGGATATTATAATGCTATGACCACACTTATTCCCTTTTTATATTTTGTGCTATTGATGTCATATGTTTTAATATCTCATATTTTAAATCTCAGCATGTCATTATTTTAAACAGACAACATTCATTTTTTTTTTTTCCTGCAATACTGGATCAATGTCAAAGATAATGTTCCTTCTGTGTAAAGACCTCTTTTTAGAAGCAGGTCTTTCTGTTGATAGTAAATTTTGATAATTCCATATTAATGATTATTTATTTTCGATATTTTGAAGATTTAATGTAATTTTTTTTATACTTTTCATTGTATCTCTGAGTTTTATTTATCTTCTGAGATAAACATGTATGTTATTTATAATATATGTCTTTGAGAAAAAATATTCAAGGGTCAAATTGTTTTTAAAGAGAGTCATTAGTAAAATGTTAAACTGAAGAACAAGGTTTAATAGATTAAGAATAAATTTGAGGTAAAACAGTATCTGATTAGCACCATAATTTGTTAAAATTAGGGCAGAAGAAATACCTCAAAGAGAGAAAACCTGAGAAAATATTTACATGAATGTGCTATGCAATATGTCAAACCTCATATTGAACTTAATGCTCTATATATTTTGATCACTCTTTCCAGAGTTTTCTCTTAAAGTTCTTTCCTTCTGGCCTATCACTGATTATATGCAAAATATTCTAGTCCTAGTCGAAATTACTGGCTCAACTACACTGAGGAAAATAATATTTCCTTCTAGCATAGTGTCCAGAATGAATCTAAGTAGAAGAAGGGAAAAACAGAAGGACACAAAAAGGGAGACAAGGAAAAATGTCGATGTCGAAGAACTAGAGGAACAACACTGGAGTTATAAGAAACACCCAGAATTAGAATCAGAGCAATTTGATTGGATTTACAACAGCTGATTCTAGATATAAGAACTTTACCAAGCCATTTACAATTTTTGTGCCTAAATTTCATCACTTTAAAACAGAAAGAATTTACCTTATACACTTGTTGCTTAGATTATGAAAGTCATCTATACAAAATGTACAATAAGGAAGAATATAAATGTAAGAATGTAGAGGGTCACAAACATAGTTTGAAATATTCAAACTTTTCATTTTGGAGTGAAAAAAAGAAAAATACTAACTGTAAAATTAAATTCATTACAATATCAAAGTCGAGCCTGCCTATGAAGTCATCTGACAGTTAAAAATGTTTTGTTTATTCCATAAACATTATGAAAAAAACTAGTTCATTGCCAAAGGGATATTACATAATCACAGTGAAATCTCTAAAAGTCCTGAAACAGAATTTGAGTTTCATTTGCATTTTATTTTTACATTCTTACTACTCTACTAACTACATTCTGCCTAAGTAAATATGCTCAAAGCTTTAAAAGTAGGCTGAATGAATCACTGGTGGAAAAATAATGACCAGGAGCCAACATCAAGCTGAAAAAACAAGAATCCATAGTCCCCACATGAGATGAAACTGTGTGGTAAGATGGATTTAATGGGTCTGGGCTAACGTGGTAAAAGTATAATGGATGTAGCTAAAACAAACAAGGTCCAACTCTAAACCAGCACAAGAAAAACAGAGCAAGGGCATTTGATTTTGTTAAAAAGAAATTACATTTTAAATCAAAGTAAAAAAATGTAAGTCATTACAATATTGAGGTAGCTAGTGGAGTTGACTGTATAAGAAATTGGCTACTACTTTCAAAGGGCTTCATCATTTTAAATCTATACTAATATTTGTCTTGGATAAGGTTAAAATTATAAAGATATCAAAATTCAAAGAAAGTTCAATGCCTTTTGGGGGTGAGAAAGTCTGAAAATAAAAAATTCATATACTTTCTTTTTTGTTCATGAGAAATGAAATGTGGTCTTTTATTTTTTCCCATCTAATATATCAATATAGCAACTTTTGTCAAACAAAGGAGATAAACATCTGGGTTGCTATGGGTAAATTTTTCTCTTTGTTTCACTTCTTAACGGCCACCATGCTTTCCATTTGTCTGTAACACTAGAAATATTTCACTGTGTTTTTCTACTCTATGCCTCAACTCTATATTCGGCTTCATTAGATCTCATAAATTGTCTTTAAATTTTATTTTGTGTTTATACTCTAAACAAATTTATACTTTAGGGTTTTTGCCTATTGAATCTAAATAGTTTATCATTTTCTGACTGTAATAACTATAACGTATTTAAAACTTAAAATAAAAAACTAACTTTTTCATGTTGAATTATATTGGAACAATGTTTTATTTCTTATTTTTATATTTTTCTTTTAAATTTGTTCCCAATATCAACAAAAATATATTTTTAATGTTCCTTTATCTCCACTCCCATAACTCCTGGGAAAAGTTTTTGCATTTCTTGAGGATGAGGAACTATTTTAAAAATCGTATTTTATGTTCTTTACGATGCAAAACACACTATGCCAATCCCTTTATTTGCCTTGTGGCCAGGCTCAATATTTAAGATGGTTATTAGTAAGCTGTCCAAAGACATGTAAAAACTGAAGCTCAGAGAGGCTAGGGAATACGCTTAGCTATTAGCTTGGTGCAAAAGTAATTGCAGTTTTTGCCATTACTTTCAACTCCAAAAACCACAATTACTTTTGCACCAACCTGATACTTAGCACAACCAGCTAGTTACTGAGTAATGGAATCAAAATTGGAACTCATTTATTAAGCCAAGGATTCTGTTTGTTCTAGTATATGAAGTTGCCTGTGGAAGAGTCAAAAAATTAAAGATCCAACTGTAGTACTTTTGCAGTTTTTCTCTTTCATCATTTAAAGTTTTGCTATTGGTGTTTGTTTTCTATGTATTCCTTGTTATTTAAATTTTCAGTAACATGACAAGTTACACAGTGAGTGAACAGTGTTTTATAAGTTAAAAGCCTACACAAGCAGATAGCTTGAAGTCAGGAGTTCAAGACCTGAATGGGAAACATAGTGAAATCCCTTATCTACAAAAATAAAATACCAAAAATAGCTAGGTGTCGTACGCCTGTAGTCTCAGCTACTTGAGTGGCTGAAGTGGAAGGATCCCTTGAGCCCCAGAGGTTCAGGCTGCAGTGAGCCATGATCGCACCACTGCACTCCACCCTGGGAAACAGAGCAAGACTGTCTCAAAATAATAATGATAATAATAGTAGTAATAATAAGAAGAAGCTGAAGTGGTGTATATGATACAATTTGTTATGTATTATGTTGTATATGTGTTATGTAAAAAAGAGAAAAAGGAACCAAAAAGATTTTCACCATGAAACCAGAATGTCTTAGTGATTTTTCTCTTGGAGGTGTGATTACAGGTAATCTTTAGTTTCTCCTTCATGCTAGTGTGGGTTTTTAAAATTTTCTACAATGCCTACACATTATTTTGATACATATTGTTTTCAAGAATAACAACTGTTATTACAAATACCAAAGGGTACTTAAATAAATTATCCCTATCTCATTTGTCTCAAAATATGGGAACTGAGAATAATAAAGTATAAACGAGATCTATCTTTATTTTATTTATTTATTTATTTTACTTAAAGTTCTGGGGCACTTGTGCAGAACTTGCCCATTTGTTACATAGGTATACATGTGTCATGGTGGTTTGCTGCACCCATCAACTCATCATCTACATTAAGTATTTGTCCTAATGCTATCCCTCTCCTAGCCCCCACCCCCAAACAGGCCCTGGTGTGTGATGTTCCCCTCCCTGTGTCCATGTGTTCTCATTGTTCAGCTCCCGCTTATGAGTGAGAACATGCAGTGCTTGGTTTTCTGTTCCTGCGTTAGTTCTGGGGTGCATTCTATGTTAGGAGGGATATCAGCGCACCCTAGAATTCGGTTTCATTTGTGATAGGATGACAAGGAGAACTTATGTGGCATAGAACTGTAGCTATGCTATTTTTTTTTGTTTTGCTGCAGAGTTGTAACATATGTAAACAATGCCCTGCCAACTCAGAAGCCACAAGTTAAGGTCACACAATTTTACAATTTGCTGAATCCTCTCTTTGGAAGTTATGGGACATGACAAAGGAGGCCCTTTTAGGGACGCTTCATTCAGCCTATCCAGGGGAACAGTTACTCACTTCATCCTCAAGGTGAAACTACAGAAATTGCTTTGCTTTTGCACTGCCCCAGGACCTGCTGACCACCCTACACTATTTCTAAAATGCTGATCAGATCACAGTTTCTCAATAAACTCTTTCTTATTAAACTCCTCCCAAAGCTGTCTCTGTGCTTCTTATGCTTGCATTAAAAACTCAGATATTTAAGTTAATTTTCATTTGTTTCATATGTCTGTTTCACCTATTACAAACAATAAATTATGTCAAAAGTGATTGTACAACTTTAGTCAATAAATTGTAAAAACTTAAAAAAAATAATTATTTATGGATAGCTTGGAGAATGCATTGTAGTTAACTCTAAATGAGTAGATTATCATTTTATTTATGCCAAGGAACTGAAATAATCAGAGGTTTAGGAGGGGGTATTAAAATGTTTAAACAATTGAAACTTTTCTCAATAATTCAAAGGAATAGGAAAACATTTTTCTTAGGGGAAAACTTGAAATATTTCTTAGGCCATCTGCGTAAATAATATGACAGTTGCAACAACTTTTTAGCTTTTTAAAACAAAAGAGAATTACACTTTTTCCTAAAGTAATAAAATATAATAGTAACATCATCTGTCTGTAGTACATAATTAAACTATACTCAAAGGCATAAATAATAAAATTCTGTTCAAGCAAATGCATTGCATTTGTTTTTAAATGGATCATTAACGTGTGGCTTTGAAACAAGCAGCAAATAAATCCATCGTCAGACTTTTCTAAGGACTATTCTTTACTAAATTTAAGTATTCCTTCAATCATATATTCATTATGATCACCGTATATAGCCAAATGCAATCTCTGCACACATAAAAAAAAAATTCTGGCAAAAGCTATGAGGCTAAGTTAGTGAATTAAAAGTCTCAGCAATTCTAAGTTTTTTAAAGAAATAATTGGTGAGAGTGTTCAGATAATAGAAAGGGAGAGAGAAAAAAGATAAAGGCCTCCAATATTTTGTTAGGTGGGACAAAAAAGAAATATAAATTGCTGTTTGTCACAGAAGTTTGAGACAAGTGGTTCATGCAACTTGTATAGTGATTTTCTAAACAATTAGATCATTTGTTCTGCAAATGATCATTTGTTCTACCACTGATCTAAGCCTTCTCATTTGTTACTACAGTTGGAAATTTCAGGTAAGGGGTATATTTAGGATTGTTCTTTTCTAACTTATATAGAGTAACTGAAAGATTCCAAGGAAACTCTCTTACTGTTCTTGTTAAAGACACATTTAGATCCCAGGCTTGCTGATGGTGTGGTGGGCATGGGAGAAAAGGTTGCTTTGCATAAGTGTGTATGGTGGAAGAAGGATAGAATTTAAAATTATACCCCTATGCCAAACAATTTTACTTTGTTTAGCTCATCCTCTATTTTGCTACAGAATTTAATGTCTTATTTTAACTTTATGTGAAGTATTTTTTTTTTCTAAATTTTACAGTGCATATATCCATCCCAGAGTCTCATATAGCATGTTTCATGCTTCAGGTACACTAATACTAAACAAAGTAAATATTGTAAAAATTTTACCTATAACAATAAAAAGTGAAACAGTTGAGTTTAAAAATAACAGATCTTTCAGTATTAGGTAACATAATTTTAACCTGATATGGTTTGGCTGTGTCCCCAAATGTCACCTTGATTTATAGTTCCCATAATCACCACGTGTTATGAGAGAGACATGGTGGGAGGTAATTTAATCATGAGGGCAATTATCATGCTGTTCTCATGATAGTGAGTTCTCATGAGATCTGATGATTTCATAAGGGGCTTTTCCCTCTTTTACTCAGCACTTCTCCTTGCTGCCATCATGTGAAGAAAGATGTGTTTGCTTCACCTTCTGCCATGTTTATGTTTCCTGAGATCTCTCCAGTCATGCAAAACTGTGAGTCAATTACAACTCTTTCTTGTATAAATTACCTAGTCTTGAGTATATCCTTATTAGCAGCATGAGAATTGGCAAAAATAGTAAACTGATATGGGTAGAGTGGGATGCTGCTATAAGGATACCTGAACATGTAAAATCTAATTTGGAACTGGGTAACAGGCAGAGAACAGTTTTTTTTGGAACAGTTTAGAGGACTCAGATGACGACAAGAAAATGTGGGAAAGTTTGGAACTTCCTAGAGACTTGGAGGGCTCAGAAGACAGCAATATATGGGAAAGTTTGGAACTTTCTAGAGACTTGTTGAATGACTTTGACCAAAATGCTGACAGTGATATGGACAACGAAGTCCAGGCTGAGGTGGTCTCAGATGGAGATGAGGAATTTGTTGGAGCAAATGTGATTCTTAACTGAGCTTTAGCAAAGGGACTGGTGGCATTTTGCCTCTGCCTTAGAGATCTGTGGAACTTTAACTTGAGAGATGATTTAGGGTATCTGGAAGAAGAAATTTTTAAGCAGTAAAGCATTCAAGAGGTGACAGAGCATAAAATTTTGGAAAATATGCAGCCTCATGATAGAGGAGAAAAGAAAAACCCATTTTCTGGAGAGAAATTCAAGCCAACTGCAGAAATTTGCATAAGTAATGAGAAGCCAAGTGCTAATGTCCAAGAAAATGGGGGAAATTGTCTCCAGAACATGTTGGGGACCTTTGCAGCAGCTTCTCCCATCACAGGCCCAGAGGCCTAGGAGGGAAAAATGGTTTCCTGGGCCGGGTCCAGGTCCCACCTGCTGTGTGCAGCCTCAGGACTTGGTGCCCTGAGTTCCAGTCACTCCAGCCATGGCTAAAAGAGGTCAAGGTACAGCTTAGGCCATTGCTTCAGAGGGTGCAAGGTCAGTCATGCTTAAGTGTGAGTCAATTAAATCTTTTTCCTTTATAAATTACCCAATCTTGGGTATGTCTTAATTAGCAACATGAGAACTAATACATCATCCTTGTGAACAGACACAAGTCTTTTTAATCTGAGCTAGAAGAAATTGTTCAGATAAGTATGTGGGTCTCTAAAAATACATTGAAAACAATAAAGGGCCATAGAATCTTATAATTATTTGTACTGAATTGAATGAATTTAATACTATAGTTTTATTTTCAAAAAAAGTAACATACATAAAATACAGAAACATATTCCATTAGTGTGTGACTCTTCAAAATAAGAAACTTCTAGCATCAATTAATAGTAAGTAGAGACAGAAAATATGCACCATTCAGTGGCTTTTAAATATTGTTGCTATTCATCACAAGGCTATTATGTATTATCAAATGTTCAATAATGATTAATATTGTAATTAGCATTCATTTCAAACACATTATGTAGTATATTAAAGTAATTACAATGCATTTAGCCTTGTTTTCAGATTTATTGCAAGTACTAAATTGTATTAATAGCTGCAATTTATTTCTGATTAATGTATTAATCTTATGTTTTATTACTTTCATAGAATATGGGTGTAAAACATACATTTTTCAAACTTCAAACTTAGTCAAAATTATATTTGTAAAATAAAAAATACCTTTGATAAGACAGCTGAAGTAATGTGTTTTTGATGATCAGAGGTTTGAATGCATAGCCTACAAATTTTTTACAAATAACATATTCACTCAATATACAAAACTCAACTGTTTTATGTATATTAACATTAATCACCAAAATACGCATATATTGTTTGTCTGCCTCTTTAAATCCAGATCTCATTTTTCCCATATGTGTCTCCAAATCAGTTTCACTTATAGGAAAACATGTACTGTGTTATATTATGATAATTGATTTTATTGTGTGGTAGTTCATGACAGAGTAGAGAAGAGAAGCTCAAGGCAGGGCCTGTATCCAAAGGCTGGAGATCCACTGCAAGAGCTTTCGTAGCTTGTATGTAACTATGTCTTACAGCTTTGAGTGCATGTATATTATTTGTAACTGCTTTCATATGTGATAATCTGGTCTAAATTTAACCCAAAATCACAGGAAGCAAATATATATATATATGTGTGTGTGTGTGTGTGTGTGTATGTATATGTATATATGTGTGTGTATATATATAATAAAAATATATATATTTATATTTATATCTCTGAAAAGAAACAGTTCAAGATGGGGAGTAAACTGAATGAAAATTCTGACTCAATTAATATATTAAATTGGAATCTTTCCCTGAAGCTCTGGGATTACTCTCTGCATAGATATTGGTTTACTATGAAGATAACTATTTGGATATTGTAGTCATCTGAAACAATGCTAATTGAAACCTCTACCTCCTGGGTTCAAGCAATTCTGTTGCTTCAGCCTCCCAAGTAGCTGGGATTACAGGTGCCCACCACCACACCCAGCTAAGTTTTGTATTTTTAGTAGAGATGGGGATTCACCATGTTGGTCAGATTGGTCTCAAACTCCTAACCTTAGGTGATCCATCTGCCTTGGCCTCCCAAACTGCTGGGATTACAGGTGTGAGTCACAGCACCTGGCCATTTTCAATACTGGTAAATTGCTATGACCAGTTTCGCTAAAATTTTGGTAATATGTATTTCAGCTAAGCATGCATATTACCTATAATTCAGCAATTTTACCCTGGGAATTATTTCCAACAGAAATTTATTTATATATTTGCCAAAGTATATAGCAACCTTTTTGTAGTAATTAAAAACTGTCAAACATACAAATGTCTATAATTCTTAGAATGGATAAATTATGCTATGTCCTTTACAGGTCATGTGAAGCCAGTAGTACTTTCATACAAAAACTGAACAAATAAGTATGAAAAAGGAAATGACCAGTTGGGCATGGTGGCTCATGCCTGTAATCCCATACTTTGGGAGGCTGAGGCAGGTAGATCATGAGGTCAATAGATCGAAACCATCCTGGCCAACATGATGAAACCTTGTCTCCACTAAAAATACAAAAATTAGCTGGGCATGGTGGTGCACACCTGTAGTCCCAGCTACTAGGGAGGCTAAGGCAGGAGAATTGTTTTAACCCAGGAGGCAGAGGTTGCAGTGAGCCAAGATGGCGCAACTGCACTGCAGCCTGGTGAAAGAGTGAGACTCGGTCTCAAAAATAAAAAAAAAAGGAAATGAACTTAGACACAAAACTTTTCAACAAAATATGATCAAGTGGAATCTACCAATGTCTAAAAAAATTTACACACCATGGCCAAGTTGTACTTATTTCTGGTATGCAATGCTGGTTTGCTATTCAAAAATTGTTCAATGTAATCTATTGTATCAGCCAACTAAAGAAGAAAAATTATTTGATCATACTAATTGGCCCAGAAAATTTAACATCCATTCCTGCTAAAATTCTCACCAACTTAAGAACAGAGTAAGTACCTCAACTTGATAAAGAACATATACAAAGAACCTACAGCTGGTGTCACACTTCACAGTGACAAACTGCATGCATTTTTCTGTAAGATTGTTAAGGAATGCCTGTTTTTATCACTTTTATTAAGTATAGTACAGGAACATCTAGACAGCACAAAAAGACAAGTAAAGGAAATATAAGATATACAGAAAAAAAAAGAAATAAACTGTCCTTATTTGTAGATAGCATGATAATAAACATGGAAAATGCCAAAGAAGCTTATCCTTCAATCCACTTCTGACGCCCTGGCAACAAAAAGCCCTATCAGAAAAAAAAAAAAAAAAAAAAAAAAAATGAATTCTTCCAGGTCACAGCATAAAAATCAACAGACAAATCAAATTTCAATTTATCTAAACTAATAATGAACCTTTAGGAACAGAAATTACAAGCACAATACCATTTGTAATTGTTCTAAAGAAAATAATATACTTAGATTAAAAACTTCAAATACATATATAGTACCTATATGCTGACAATATGAAAATGCTGATCAAATAATTTTTTGAAAGAACTAAATAAATGGAGAGACATATCATATGCATGGATTGAAAAAGTTAGCAAAGATGCAAATTCTATCAAAATTGAGCAATATGTTTTATACACTTTCTATTTAAAAACCATCACTTTTTGGTGTGTGTCTGTGTGTTTTTGTGTGTGTTTGGTATACATGACAAAATGTAAGACTAATAATCAGAAAGCTAAAACTGGACCCCTTCTTTATACCTTACACAAGAATTAACTGAAGATGAATTAAAGACTTAAATGTAAAATCCAAAACCATAAAAACCCTAGAAGAAAATCTAGGTAATACTATTCAGGACATAGGTATGGGCAAAGATTTTATGATTAAATCACCAAAAGCAATTGCAACAAAAGCTAAAATTGACAAATGTGATCTAATTAAACTAAAGAGCTACTGCACAGCAAAAGAAACTATCATCAGACAGAACAGGCAACCTACAGAATGGGAGAAAGTTTTTGCAATCTACCCTTCTGACAAAGGTCTATTATCCAGAATTTGCATGGAATTTAAAGAAATTTACCAAAAAAAAAAAGTAGGCAAAGACATGAACAGACACTTCTCAAAAGAAGACATTTATGTGGTCAACAAACATATGAAAAAAAAAGCTCAACATCACAATGAGATATCATCTCACGCCTGTCAAGGTGGCAATAATTTAAAAAATCAAGAAACAGCAGATGCTAGTACGGCTGTGGAGAAATAGGAATGTTTTTACAGTGTTGGTGGGAATGTAAATTAGTTCATTGTGGAAGAAGACAGTGTGGCGACTCCTCAAGTATTTAGAACCAGAAATGCCATTTGACCCAGCAATCCCATTATTGGGTATATACCCAAAGGAATATAAATCATTCTATTATAAAAATGTAAAAAAAAGTAGGGCTAGACAAGGAGTTATTAGCGTTGATACTAAAGGCATAATCCATAAATGGCAAAATTGTAAATTAATTATACCTCGCCAAAATAAAAATAACTTTTGCTCTGTGAAGAATCTGAAAAAAAAATTAAAATCAAGCTACATGCTGGGAAAAAAATATTGGCAAAATATATATCTCACAAAAAATTTGTGTATCTGGATTATATAAAGAACTCTGTCTCAAAATAACTCTTATAACGCAACATTAAGAAATAAACCAAGTAGAAAAAATGGACAAAAGACATAAATAGACCTTTTACTTAAGAATACATACAGGTGGCAAACAAGTACATGAAATTATGTTTAACACTATTAGCCACTGAAAAAACAAAAGCGCAATGAATGAGATACCTGTCACAATGGCAAATTAAAAAAAAAAATGTGAAAGCACCAAATGACAGCAAGGATGAGGAAAAACAATTACTCCTCACAATTACAATTGATGGTGGGAATGTAAAATAGTACAGCCACTCTGGAAAATAGATTGGCAATTTCTTGAAACATATTAAGCATATATTTACATTATCAGCCAGGAATTACATTTCTGATCAATAATCCCAGAGAAATAAAAACTTATGTTCATACAAAAACATATACATGAATGTTCAGAGCACCACTATTCATAATAACTCAATGTTGGAAATATCTCAAATGTCCTTCAATGGTGAATTTTTAAACACTATGCTACATCCATACCATGGAATACTACTTAGCAATACAAAGGAACATATTAATACATGAAATAACTAGGATGAAGCTCAAGGCAAATACGCTTAGTGAAATAAGCAAATTTTAAAAGTTCCATACTATTTCATTACATTTGTGTAACATTCTTGGAGTGACAAAATTGTGGCAATAGCAAATAAATTAGTAGTTCCTGGAGGTTATAGATGGGGGTGGGATGGTGGGAGAGAATGCTATGCAGGTGGATGTAGTCATCAAAGGGATATCGAAGCAGGAAGATCCTTGTGAATCTGGAACTGCTTTATATCTTAACTATGGTGATAATTACATAAATACAAAAATGTGATTGTATTAGGGTTCTCTAGAGGGACAGAACTAATGGAATATGTGTGTGTGTGTATGAGTTTATTAAATTTTTTTTTTTTTTTCCGAGACAGAGTTTCACTTGTTACCCAGGCTGGAGTGCAATGGTGCGATCTTGGCACACTGAAACCTCTACCTCCTGGGTTCAAGTGATTCTCCTGCCTCAGCCTCCCAAGTAGCTGGTGTTATAGGCACACACCATCACACCCAGCTGAGTTTATTAAGTACTAATTCACATAATCACAAGGTCCCACAATAGGCCATATGCAGGCTGAGGAGAAAGGAGAGCCAGTCCGTGTTCCAAAACTGAAGAACTTGGAGTCCCATGTTCAAGGGCAGGAAGCATCCAGCACAGGAGAAAGATGTAGTCTTGGAGGCTAGGCTGGTCTCTCTGTTTTCACATTTATCTGAACTGCTTATATTCTAGCTGTGCTGGCAGCTGATTAGATTGTGCCTACCCAGTCTAAGGGTGGGTCTGCCTTTCCCAGCCTACAGACACAAATGTTAATCTCCTTTGCCAGCACCCTCACAGACATACCCAGGATCAATACTGTGTATCCTTCAATCTAATCAGTTGACACTCAGTATTAACCATCACAGTAATACAATTGCATAGAAATAAATACATACACACACACGCACATAAGTGCATGTAAAATGTGAAATCTGATGAGGTCAGTGGATTATGTCAATGCCAGTATCCCTGCTGTAATATTGTACTATAGTTATGCAATATTTTACCATTTGTGAAAACTGGGTTAAAGGTGTATGTAATTTCTCTGTACTGTTTCTCACGATTGCATGTCACTACAGTTTCTCAAAACGAAAATGTAATTAAGTATTCCGGATATTCCATGGATTTCAGTTGTTCACTTTATATTTGTTCTTCATATTTGGAAAGTAAATCAGTACAAAAGAGTATATTCTATGTAATGTCTTTTTATAACATCAAAACTTGGAAAAATAACTTATGATGTTACCTGTCAGGATAGCAGAGAGGGCCATGAGTAAAAGTGGTCATGAAAAAGGCTTCGAAATTATTCATAATGCCTTGCGTCTTGATCAATGTAATTCTATTTGTAAGAGTGTCCCTTTTGTGAAAATTAAGTGAGCTGATCACTTATGATTCATGCACCTTTCTGTTTACAGTTTGTTTCAATTTGTTTAAAAGCTTATTTTTGAAGACATGTTTGAGTCTAATATGTTTGAGAAAAAGTGGGATTCACAGTAACATTTAAAGACTCACAATGTACATTAGTAATAGCAAGGCTATGATAAACTGCATTATAAATAACCTGGCTTAATCTCTCCTCCTCCATCACCTCTGTAAATATTAGGATCATAGAACCATTTAAGAGGTACATTTGAGAAATAAATTACACCCAAGTGTGTGTATTATGGTTATCTGCATATACTCACAAACACACATACACACACATATAAAAGTAAGTATTTCACGAAGCCATTTGAGAAATGCTCAAATGGTGAGTCAAGAAGGCTGTGTTCAAATCTCTGAAAAATTATTGAGATCTCAAATCCCCAGAGCTCTGAAAAAGCTCTAATATACAAACCAGAGTAATTCAAACTGATCAATTTTTAAAGAATATCTCAATAATTTCATTAACCACCTTTTAAGAGAGATTATAATCAAACCCCTTCAAATGTATTACTAACAGTAATCTACATATAACAGTATAGAAGGAAATTTACTGCTGGTTAAAATATGGCTTGAGGATATTCTGTGTATTTTAGTTGTTCACTTTATTTTTATTCTCCAGCTATATGGGAAATTATAAAATATGAAATAAGATAGGTGGGGGAAGGAGCTCTGAGATAAATGAAAAAAGATTTGTCTAAAATGTTTAAAATGTTTTCATCAAGAATAAAACGTCACAAATAAATGTGTTAGAACTTCAGGTGCATACTTTATTTTATTATATTTGAGCATTACAAGGTGTGGGAATGTAATTCTCTGCAGGGAAAAAAAGTGATAAAACATGGTTATTAAGTAGGAAAATTATACATTTAGAAGCCCTTCTTTCTAATGTATCTATTCTGACTCTGTTATAAGCCTGAGGTCCTGAACTTCTAATTCTTGCTAATATGTTTGTCAACAAGCACAGATTAATGATCCACTATGGATCTAGAATGCTCCAGAATAGAAGCTGAATAGACGTAGCTTTGTTTGTTTGTTTGTTTAAGATTAAATCTAAAAACACACAAGTACAGAATTCTCTGTTTACTGGTTTTTCTATAAAGCTATTGAATGGTAATCTTTTTCAAAACTGTGAATATTTCTGTTTGGAATGATTATCTCTCTGACATGTTAGTCTAATATTTTCAAGCTGAATTTCTTTTTCTTGTTTCTTACTACATTTATGACCTCTGTAGGTAATTTATTTCTACATTTATTATAGTCTTTTGTCCACCTACCAATATACTATAATTCACATGTTCCACAAATGTGCAGGTTGCCTTTCCTTTTACATTTTAATCTAACGTTAAAGAAGATTACAACTCACACCAAATCCTGTAGAATTTTCTCTTTGGAACTTTTCTTTATTATTATTATTATTATTATACTTTAAGTTCTAGGGTACATGTGCATAACGTGCAGGTTTGTTACATATGTATACTTGTGCCATGTTGGTGTGCTGCACCCAACAACTCGTCAGCTTCCATCAACTCATCATTTACATCAGGTATAACTCCCAATGCAATCCCTCCCCCACATCCCATCCAATGACATGTGTCATTACTCTTTAGGAATTTTGAGTCTTTTTAATCTATGTAATTGTTCTTCTCAAATCCCATAAGTCAATTTTGAAAACACTATTTTATGATGTCATATCAAATACTTCATAAACAAGATTTTATATAATACTCGTGATATCTGAAACATCTGATTTTCTCAGGAAATAATCTATGGCTCTATATGATCATCTATATTTTAAGCTGCTCTTTAGCAGTCATTTTGAAATATCAAATAAGCAGCGGCCAATGTCATCGTATAGGTGTATATATGTACAATTACACATGTATATGTGTACATCATATATATGTACAATTGTATATGTGAAGACACACACATATGCTTTGATAACTTCTATTTACTTTAATAATCCCACTGGAAATATAGTACCAAAAATATTCTGACTCATTTTTGCACTCAAATATATCCCCCATCAACAATGTAGGCAATGGAGCCCATTGCTGGCAGTTTTTCAGAACTATTAAAACAATATTGGGCCGGGCGCGGTGGCTCACGCCTGTAATCCCAGCACTTTGGGAGGCCGAGGCGGGCGGATCACAAGGTCAGGAGATCGAGACCATGGTGAAACCCCGTCTCTACTAAAAATACAAAAAATAAGCCGGGCGCAGTGGCGGGCGCCTGTAGTTCCAGCTACTCGGGAGGCTGAGGCAGGAGAATGGCGTGAACCCAGGAGGCGGAGCTTGCAGTGAGCCAGGATTGCGCCACTGCACTCCAGCTTGGGCGACAGAGCGAGACTCCGTCTCAAAAAAAAAAAAAAAAAAAAAAAAAAAACAATATTGATATCCAGAATACAATATATTTGCTAATTTCTTTCAGTTTCTTTAAATTATGTTAAGCACTTTTTATAATATGTTTTGTTAGTAGTGTCTACCATAATACACAACTTCCCATAAAACATTTCTTATTGATAGTGCTGTTTCCTCTTGTTTCCATTAATGAATGAATAAACAAACAAGTTTGTATATTAGCATTAGTTTTACAACTTGAATAATCTCTTCTTTCTTATGCTTTCATCAAATATTCTATCACCTATTATTTTTCACCCACAGAGTAAGATGTAACAGTAAACAATATTTCAAAAACTCAATTTAAGGACACAATAGTCTGCCTAACAAACATTTCTAAGGTGATATTGGCCCCCTGTTGGATACATGGTTTGCAAATCCATTCCCCTATTTCACAGGTTTCATTTCACTTTGTTGATTGATTCCTCTGCTATGTAGGGATTTTTAGTTTGATATATAGGTCCACTTATTTTTGCATTTGTTGCCTGTGTTTTGAAGTCATATTCATAATCTGTTTGCCAAGACCAATGCCAGGGAGATTTTTCTTTATGTTTTCTGCTAGGAGTTTGACAGTTGCAGGTCTTACATTTAAATCTTTAATCCATTTTGAGACAATTTTTGCATAATTAGCAGAGACAAGAGAGTCCAATTTTATTCTTCTGCATGTGGGTATCCAATTTTTCCAATGCCATTTGTTGTGGAGACTATCTTTTCCCCATTGTGTGTTCTTATCAACTTTGTTGAAAATAGCCCATAAATGCATAGATTTATTTGTGAGCTCTCTATTCTGTTCCATTGGTCTATTTGTCTGTTTTTATGCCAGTACCGTGCTGTTTTGATTTCTATCCGTTTTTTTCTTAACAAATTGTTTTTGTTGTTTAAACAGATTAATATTGTATTTTATAAGAACTCTGCACATAAAAATTGTTTAAAACAACATCAAAATAGTAAAATGATTGAATACAATATATATGTATGTGGAAAAATCCTATATATGTTAAATAATGAATACCAGAAAAACTTCTGTAACTTGCAGGTCTCTGGTGGAAAATGAGAACAGTAATATATTCTATATTGAGTTTTTGTGAGCAATAAATGAGTCTGAAATTTAGAATATTGTATAGTGTCTATTTCAAAGTAGGTACTCAAAAATTATAACTATTTTTGGTATTCTTATGGCTTTCTGACAACTGTAGCTTTGTCGTATATTTTGAAGTCAGTAGTATGATGCCTCTGACTTTGTTCACTTTGCTCAAGATTAATTTGGCTATTCAGAGTCTTTTGTGGTTCCCATGTAAATTTTATAATTTTATTTTTATTTCTGTGAAGAATTTCACTGGAACTTTAATAGGAGGTTCATTAAGTCTCTAGATAGCTTTGGGTAGCATAGACATTTAAACAACATTAATTTTTCTGATCCATTTAACATAGACTATTTCTTCATTTATTTGTGTCTTCTTCAATATCTTTCATCAATATTTTATAGTTTTCAGCTTTATATTTTTCATCTTCTTGGTTAAATTTATTCCTAAATAGTTTTATTTTAGTTTTTATAGCTATTATAAATGGGATTGTTTCCTTGACTTTTTGGCTAGCTTTTTGTTAGTATATAGGAATTAGGGGTTTTGTATATTGATTTTATGTTTGCAATTTACTGAATTTTAGTTCCAACAGTTTTCTGATGTAGTTTTAGGATTTTTTATATATAAGATTATGTCTTCTGAAAGAAGAGACAATTTAACCTTTTCCTTTCTAATTTGGATACCTTTTATTTTTCTTTTGCCTAACTGTTCTGGAGAGGACTTGCAGTATTGTACTGAAAAGAAATGATGAGAGTGGGCATCTTTGTCTTGTGATTTAGAGGAAAATATTTCAACTTTTCATTATTGAGTATATTGGTTGTGGGTTTGTCAAATATGGTCTATTATATTGAGGTACATTTCTTCTACACCTAATTTGTTGAGAAAAATTATCATGAAAGTATGCTGAATTTCATTAAATGCTTTTTCTGCATCTATTGAGATGATCATATGATTTTTGTCCTTCATTCTGTTAATCTAATGAATCACATTTTTAGATTTGCATATGTTAAGTTATTCTTGCATCCCAGAGATACATTCCATTTGAGCTTGGTTTCTAATTTTTTAAATGTGTTAATTTTTTATGCTAGTATTTTGTTGAGGATTTTTGCATCTATGTTTATCAAGTATATTGGCCGCTAATTTCTTTTCTTGTGATGTCCTTGCCTGGCTTTAGTATCAGTGTAATACTTGCCTCATATAATAAGTTCAGTGGTGTTCCCTCTTCAATTTTTGGAAGAGTTTGAGAAGGACTGCTACTAATTAGTATTTAAAGGTTTGATGGAATTCACCAGTGAAGCTATGTAGTCTGGACTCTGTTGAGAGATATTTGATTAAAAATTCAGTCACCTTACTCATTATTAGTATGTTCAAGTTTTACATTTATTCATGAATTACCCTTAGTAGGTTGTCTGTTTCTAGCAATTTGTCCATTTCTTCTAGGTTATTCAATTTGTTGGTGTATAATTGTTCATGATAACCTCCTATGATCCATCGAGTTTCTGTGGTGTCAGTTGTAATGGTCCCTTTTTCTTTCTGATTTTGATTTGAGCCTTTGATTTTCGGTATTCTTGTAAAAGATATGTCAATTTTCTTTAGTTTTACAAAAACAGAAAGAAATGAGATCATTTATACTCTGTTGGTGGAAATGTAATTAGTATAGCCATTATGAGAAACATTATGGAGATTTCTCAAAAAAATAAAAATAGAAGCAACATATGACCTACTAATTTCATTTCTAGGTATATATACAAAAGAAATTAAAATCAGTATCTCAAAGAGATGTCTGCACTCCTATGTTCACTGCATAATTATTTACATTAGTCAATATATGAAAATAACCTAAGTATCTGATGATAGATGAGTAAAGAAAATGTGTTACATGTACACACAGAAATGTATTAGGACATATTTGCATTGCTATAAAGAAATACGTGAGAGTGGGTAATTTATAAATAAAAGAGGTTTAATTTGGCCACAGTTCTGCAGACTGTACAAGCATGGCACTGGCATCTACTCAGCTTCTGGGGAGGCTTCAGGAAGCCTCATGGGGAAAGGCAAAAGGGGAGCAGGTGGGACAAAGAGAGGGAGGTGCCGCACACATTTAGATATCTTCATTCACAATTGTGAGGATAGCACCAAGGGCATGATGCTAAACCATTCACGGGAAATCTACTCCCATGACCCAGGCACCTCCCACCAGTTCCCACCTCCAATGCTCAGGATTACATTTCAACATGAGATTTGGTCTTGGACAAATATACAAACTATGTCACATATTGAAAGATTATTCAGCTTTAAAATAGGATAAAATCTAGCCATTTTCAATAACGTGTATGAATCTAGAGAGCATTATGCTTAGTGGAATGCTCCAGGCATAGAACCACAAATACTGCACGATCTCACTTATATGTGGAATCAAAAGAAATCTAACTTGCAACAGGTAACAGAAAGGTGATGGCTTGAAGTTGTGGGGAGCAGGGGTTAATGAAAATTAGGGGGGTTGGTCGGCCGTGGTGGCTCACTCTTATAATCCCAGCACTTTGGGAGGCCGAGGTGGGAGGATCACTTGAGGCCTGGAGTTCGAGACCAGCCTGGCCCACATGGTGAAACCCTGTCTCTACTAAAAATACAAAAAATTAGCCAGCAGTGGTGGTGGGTGCCTGTAATTCCAGCTACTTGGGAGGCTGAGGCAGGAGAATCACTTGAACCTAGGAGGCAGTCGTTGTGGTGAGCCAAGATCACGCCATTGCACTCCAGCCTGGGCAACGAGAGTGAAACTCCATCTCAAAAAAAAAAAAAAAAAAAGAAAGACAATTAAGGGGTTTGGTCAATGGGTATAAACATTCAGTTACAAAATGAATAACTTCTGAAAATCAAATGTACAACATGGTAACTATAGTTAATAATCATATGTTATGTACTTGAAATTTGCTAAGTGTTTTTATTACATACATACAAAAATAGTAACTATGAGTTGATAGATATGTCAAATTGATTGTGGTAATCACATCATAATGTATACGTACATATATCAAAACCATGTTGTACACCTTAAATATATTTGATTTTTTAAAAATTATACTTCATTAAAGCTGGAAGAAAATTTTATACTGGAAGGCTTAAGTTGTACCAATATGTACAATTTCAATGATGAAGTACACATTAACACACAACTCCACTGCTGTTTTGAAAAACTTAATCTATAATGTACAAATCAATTCATGAATACTTTAATTTATATTCTTTAAAAATAAGTGTTCCACTTAAATAATACACAAATAAATGTTGCCAAAAAAAACATAATCCATCTAAAGAAATATAAATTGTATCAATAGACTAGTTCTGTGGAAAAAACTCATAGAAAATAAATCCTAAAACATATTTGTAAGGTGAGAGTAAATGGAAATCTTATAAATATATACTGTAATTTTAGTTCTGTTAGTTTTGGTTTCACAGGACACTTTAGTCATTTTGGCCATGTGCAATAAGGTTAGGTCATATATTCTCTATGAAAATATTATTGCAATTAGCAAAATTATAAAATATAAACTGGATATTTCCATTTACATAAAAAGAATTTCCATTGTATTGCTTTAATATTCATATTTTTAAAAATTTATTTTTAAACTATATGTAGTTTTATATTTTTTCTCAAGAATGAGAATATGGCCTTTATGCCTTTTTCTCCTATGTACTTCTTACTAATCATTTTCCATTGAAATATAAAATCAATTTTTTTCAGGGATCACAAGGTTTCTCATTTTTATTTGGCTAACTATAGTATTTTTTGAGGTAGGTATAAATACAGTATCTTATTACTTAAAATTTAATTATCTCCCTGATGAATATTCAAGCTCCTAACAACTTCTATTCTACTATGTCACACTTACGCCTACATAACTTCTGTTTTCTTGTGCCATTATAAGTTTTACAGGAGAATGAGTGAATTTCAAATAACTCAATTTTACCACTTCTTAGCAATTCCTGGAAAATAATTTGAGGATTGAAATTTCTGCTAAAGTCAAGGATTGGTACAACTTCTAAGTATTCTTTAACACTTTAACATTTCCCATTAAAGTAAAAATTATTTCAAAGAAAAATATAGATTTATTTTTGACTCCAAAGTCAACTTATTTATTAGGTACAGATGCTCATTACTTTTTGGGGCACAGAAAAATGTTTTAATTTCCTTTAAAATGAGAAGAAAATAATAAACTTTTAGGTCAAAAAATGTGTTAATATCTAATATTAATAATTTGTTCATTATACTCAGATAGCTGTGAAACAGAAATCTAAATATTTTTGTGTGTGTTATCCGTGTGTATGTGTGTTTTAATAGAGAACGAGGCCAAAGAAGACAAAAAAGACTAGGACCCACAGATCTCAGAATGGGGCCATGATTTATTCTACTTAAAACATGGAGATCTATGAAACTGTTGGTTAATCTAATCACTGAATATATGCAGAATATTTTTTCTACAAGACATTCATATTTACCATTATATTTTCTCCATAGTTGATGAGTAAAAGCCTTTTTCAATCTTAAGAAAGGTATAGAAATAGTAAATTTGCCTGTGAATCTATGACAAATTTTAAAAATGTACTTCCATGGAAAAGCATTTTATAAAACTTCTAATTCTCACTGTTTTCTTATATTAAAGAATTGGTTGTGAGGGAAATACAGTTGAATGGTCAAGCTGATTTTGTGCCCAGAAGAACCTCAAGTAAACCTTAAGCTATACAAGTTTACTATAATACAAGTATATCTATAAACAGTTAATGGAGGAAAAGGAAGACTTGACCAAAAATACTGAATAACTTAGTTTTTCCTGTATGCAGCTGTGACAGTCTTCCAAATGTTTATAAAATCTTACCCTCAATGCTCTCTTCTATATTTTGGAGATAATTATGTATAGACATGTTTCAAAACTGCTCAGAAGTCACTAGTAAGTACTATTGTTAGTCCTTAGCGTTAATAAAAGAAATATTAGAAAGGTGATGGCCGGGCATGGTGGCTCATGCCTGAAATAACAGCAGTTTGGGAGGCTGAAGCGGGTGGGTCACCTGAGGTCTTGAGTTTGAGAAGAGCCTGGCCAACGTGGTGAAAACCCCTCTTTACTAAAAATACAAAAATTAGCCAGGCATGGCAGTGGGTGCCTGTAATCCCAGCTACTTGGGAGGCTGAGGCAGGGAGAATCGCTTGAACCCAGGAGGCAGAGGTTGCAGTGAGCCGAGATTAGGCGCTATTGCTCTCCAGCTTGGGCAACAGAGCAAGACTCCGTCTCAGGGAAAAAATAAAATAAAATAAAATAAAATAACTGCTAAATTACTTTACATTATTAAACAAAGACCACAATCTTTCTTGCATGGTCATAATTTTTTTAATCTTTATTAATAACTCGGCCTTCTGTTTCTATCCTTAATTCAATACTTTATCCTACCTTCAGATTTAATTTTAAGAATAGTGATATTGCAAAATACAATTAAATGGTCTAATTGAAATACATGCAATTTAATCATACTGAACTTGGTGTAGAAGCATTCAAAACATGCTGCATTTTAATTATCTTAAACCAGGAAGCAAAAGTATACCAGGCATTAAACTGTGGATTTTTAGTTTTGTACATTTGTTCAGGAACCATCAGAAAGAAGCATAAGTGGTTTTGAAATGTGGTTCAAACTTTGCGACTTAGGGGTGGTGGCATTCTAGACAACATTAATATCCATTAGTATGATCCTATAAACTCTTATTTAAAATCTTCTTTTAAAATATATTCGATATTAAAAGAAATACAGTGGAGCATGGGAGAAAGGCAATAGTGTAATTACTCTATGGCTAGCTAACCCACAGTGTATGTTTCTTGTGGGTAGAGTGAGAAACTGAATTGCACATGGTGATTTCTGAAATTGATGAAATTAACTAGATAGTTGGGGGTGGTTTGTTATGCAACAATAGATAACTAGGACTGGAAAAAAAAAAACACATACTTTTCTTATTCTAGACTTTAATAAAAATACCTTGAATATGCCAATAGTAAATTCTATATTTGGAATAGGTTTTGACACTGGCCATTAGCTCATTAATGTAAAGCCTTTTTCTAGCCTTTTCAAGCTTCTGGGAGCCTTCTGCATTCCTTGGTTTGGGTTCCCTTCCTTCATCTTCAAAACCACTCTAATAGCATTTTCATATCTCTATGATACTAATTTCCTGTTTTTCAGGCATGAAAATATTTTCATTGAAAATCGTAAAGATTTGAGAAGGAAAGGAGACTGAAATTTTAAATGGTGAGAGTTGTGTGTGTGTTTTATTATTATTACTATATTTTAAGTTCTGGGATAGATGTGCAGAACATGCAAGTTACATAGGTGTACATGTGCCATGGTGGTTTGCTGCACCCATCAACCCATCATCTACATTAAGTATTTCTCATAATGCTATCCCTCCCTTTGCCCCCGATGTCCTGACAGATCCCGGTGTGTGATGTTCCCCTCCCTGTGTCTATGTGTTCTCATTGTTCAACTCCTCTTTCTGTTAAAAGAACTCCTGTGGTTACATTAGGTTCACCTGGATAATCCAGAATATTCTTCTCATCTCAAGGTTCTTAATTTAATGACATCACATTTAGCCATTTTCCAGAACACATTCACAGGTTTGGGGAATCTGGACATGGAATCTTTGTTGCAAGAGGCAATTATTCTGCCTCCCATACCATCCAATTTCCAATTGAGACTAAAAGTAACCTTGCCTTTGATTTTCATAGTGATAGTCTCCAGCTGTCCATTTGGCTCTAGCTTAGTAGAAGACTTGTACAGAAGATAGCCTTAAGCAGATTGAGGTCAAATCACAGCATGGACAGACTTGTGCAAGAAGTATAGGGTCATGAAGATGTTTCCTGTCAGATCTCAAAGTTACATCTTTGGACAATGATATCTTTCAAAGTGAAATCACTTGAAAAAGGCAGCAGGAGGGGCTAAGGCTTGGTCTAGGAAACAAAGTTCTGAGGCAAATAGACAATTTAAAGGACAGACAGGCAGCTTTATTCAGAACAACTCGGCCCTTTTACAGAGAACCCTGGTGCACAAAGTTGAAGTTACATCTTACCTACATACTGTCACACTTTTTATCAACTACATTGAACAGATGAGACCTCATCACTAATAAGACTTTATTATCTATGAAAAGTATATAATGAAGAAAATTGGCTTATCAAAGTAAAGGACACTTCATCTACTTTATCTTCTCAGAATCCCAGGTTTTTTGAAAGATGTTCCTGCCTCCAGGGAAATGTGGTACAGTAGGTCATCCAATAATGTCATTTGTTTTTCAAAGTCTTTCCTTGTAACATTGATAAGCAATAAAAAAAAAAAAAAAAATTGATTCCCTGGCAGAACCACCACCTGTGCAGTTTGCAGCTTCTCCTCATGTCTTTATGGATGTTCTCCAGGCACTCCAGTTTCCTCCCATATCTCAAAGATGTGCAAGCCAGGCGTACTCTAAGGTCTAAATTGTCTCAACTGGAGTGAGTATGGGTGTGGTGTGGGTGCACCCTGTGATG
The DNA here is from genome assembly GCF_008728515.1 of Papio anubis. NCBI lineage: Eukaryota > Metazoa > Chordata > Mammalia > Primates > Cercopithecidae > Papio > Papio anubis. The sequence goes on from NC_044980.1 coordinate 114,228,743, forward strand.
GAATGGAGTCTTTTCAAAAGTTTGTTCCCACCTTGTGCCCTGAGCTGCCGGGATAGACTCCTGCCACCACAAACCTGAACTGGAATGAGTGGGTTGAAAAGTGAATGAATGAAATAATACAAATGATTGCCAAATAAAAAATCACTACATAGACAATAATCATGCAAATGCACAATAGACAATACAGTAAGAGAGCATCAGTGAGCCTGTCATATTTGAGTTTTGAAATGTATGATAGGAATTGCTTTTTACACTTTTCTTTTGATAAACATTTACTCCTTAATTTAACCCACCACCATTGTGATTGCCATCACTCTTTGATTCAGTAAAAATTGAGTAAATAATTATATTTTTGTTTTTATTAATCTTTCTTGAAAGTATGTACAGCTCACATTTATTTCAATTTGTAATATTAGAAGTGTTTTGGGTCTTTGTTTAGAAGTGTTTTGGGTCTTTGATGTTTTGGGACCAGAAATATGCTGTAAAAACTTAACTCTTGTTCAAATCAATTAGCCTATTGTAAAATAGATTTTGTTATATGTCATTTAAGTTATAGTTTCCAAGAACTTATAGATGACATTAAGTGAGTACATCTGTATTTAGCTAACACGTGGGGAGCCAGTGAGTTTTCTGTGGGCACTAATATTAGCCAGCAACTTTGGCATGTTAGTCAATAGCAAAAAGATAAAAACAAATGGCTGGGGAAAAATTTATCAGCATTTTGAAAATGAACTCAAAAGGCAGATTCCTCAGTAGCAGCAAGATATCCATTGTGTATCCATTTTTACCTGTATAAACAGGAATTTGTAATAATTTGTTGTGTTTACAATTATTTTTATTTTTAAACGTAGTTAACTAATTCTGCCTTAGTTCGTTTAGGTAAGATTCTACAAGTCATCAGGTTCTTTCTTGCTGGCTAAGCCCTAACCTCTGGAATTCATAATCGGAGGCCCTCATAAGGATATGGAAACCGAATTTTATGGTAAAATAAGTGGAAGTGCTGAATTCTCAAGGAAACATTAAGCTGTAACAGTGTTTGCTCCTAATCTTTCAAACATAAGATTCTAATTCTGAGAGGAATAGAAGGAAGAAAAACTTTTGTGTCTAAATTTTCCGCTTTTCTCCTCATTCTCTTGTCCACATCATATGGCTAGACAGGACCACTTTGAAATGAAGGTGATGTTGTCTTTCCTGGATTCCATTTCCCACATGTTGAACTCATTTGGTGCAACTATATGCTGCATGAAAAGACTTAATGAATACTTTTGGATGATTATGATGACAAGGCACTAACATGGCAGACTGAATTTTCCCTCATGGGAGACGAATCAGATACTGTATCACAGATTGAAATACTTTAGTTCATGGCCAGCTTCAAAAGTAAGCTGAAGGAAGGACTAGTTTTCAAATGAAGAAGCTAATTATTTGTCCTTGATTAGATGATGTGAGAAATAGTGTTTCTATTTTCACTTTTAAATATCAAAAAGCAAGACAACTGATTATAGGTTATGGGTTGCTCTTTAGAAATTTGGACAAAATGATACTCCTTTTTTGTCATTGCCAATAGCTCTTGTTTGTACAAGGTTCATTTATCATCTCTTCTTGTTTTCAGGTTTGAGCATGAGTCATTGCGGTAAGGTTCTTGTATGTGGCTGATCGTATTGAATGTTAATTCAGAACATATTGTAGAACAGACATACCAAACTTCAATAATGATTAATTTTATTTAGTCTATTGCTTGAATTACTTGTAAAATATGATTTGTTGTTCTTTAGAAGATCAAATATTCTATCGAAATCCAAACCACATTGTCTGTTCTAAATGCTATATATTCATGCTTTGTATAAATACAACTTGATGTCTAAAGCTAGTAAACGAAATTTTAAAATTCCTATTTTATGTGAGATATAAATCAGCGGTACAAAGTCAAAAATGCATTCACATAAGCCATTTCTTTAGATGCATCTCATTTTATGGAACATCACTATTTTATGCATATTGAACCCCTTTTTTTGTTGTTGGCACTTAAAAATGTACTTTCATTCTGAGAACACGTCTTAGTTCTAGATACTTGAGGTCAGATCATGTGATAGCACAAGAGCTTTAAAATATTTTGCAAACTAATTAATCTCTGAGTAGCTTGTCCTTCTGTTTTTTTCCCTCAATTATGATTAAATATTTATGGCCTCTATCATTCACTTGCTCCTGAACAGATTTTTCCTTATTGATATAAAATGTGCTCATATTTTGCCTATATGTACTACATATATCAGAATCACAAATACTCATTAGCTTTCTTTGTATATTACTCAGAGCAAGAAGATTAAACATATGACTAGGGCAAAACTCATGAACACCCCAGTAATTATCTTAAGTGGTACATCCTTCACTAGTAGCTAATTATTGTGTACAAAATTTCTACTTGCAAAAATAGAAATTCACTATGCTTTGTTATTTTATCATAATTCATTCTTCTTAAATGTATTAGAGTGAAACATTAACAGAATTATGTCAAACAGAGGATAATTTTGCATAAGATATTGACGCATTATACCAGGACAAAAAGGTTAGAAAGTATATTGACTACTTTTAGACTTCTGTCTTATGTATATTATAATTTACTATGTCAGACATAGCAAATTTTTTTCTGATGGAACTCTTGGAATGGGAATGATCTTAAAAGACCTGAAAAAAAAAATGCTTCTTTGCTGGGTTTAGCTCAAAAGTCAGCATCTGGGAGCACCATGAAATTCACGCCAAGGAAGAAAATTTTTCCAATAATGGTCCCAGCAAAATGGGTGGTCTTATGCCAGAATAATGTGTTTAGAATGACTCTTTGTACTCTTTAAAAGTTAGGATAATAAAGAAGTGGGTCAACCAGTGCACTCATTTACAACTGGAATGATAATGTAGAAGCAAAAATTCCTACGAGAATGTATTGAAAGACTATAATACTTCAACCCCTGTACATATATCCTTCCATATGATTTCCTATTGTCACAATTCTATTACATTGTAGAAATAAAATCTAAGCAATATTTTGAACCTCACTGATAATGAATAGAAGTGATGAACTCTTTCTACCTGATAATATTTTTTAAACTTTACCACTTGGTAATTAGAATAACATCAACAACAAATAAAATAATATAGAATAAAACTCAAGCAAACACTGAGTAGAATAAAGCAGCATTATTAGATATAGGGATAGATTATGGTAAAAGAAGAGTTGCTTCCAGATAAAGTTGAGGCTTTCTGAAGCATTTTTAAAAATCTAGTCAATTTGGCTGCTGTCCCAAGTCCCAATCACACCACACTATAATAAGAAAACTTTTGGCTAGGACTTAAAAACTAGTACTGATATTTAACTGAAGAGGGATGTGTATATTACTCCACAAGCATTTACTTTTTAATTTATAAAACAATAGAAATATATTTAGAATTTCTAAAGACTGCCTGCACATTGTGCCCATGTACCCTAGAACATAAAGTAAAGTACAATTTAAAAAAAGAAAAAAGAAAAAAGAGTGTGAGCACTTTAAAAGCAGCTTACATGTGTCAGGCTTCAAGAATAATTTCCTCCCACATTATTGTCAAGTGTATGCTCTTGTTTACCCGGTGTATTACTGTCACAATCAGGACAGATATTTTAATTGAGTCTCTGTTAATGTTTAATAAGTATGTAATTATCATGAATTTATTTCTATTTAGCCTACTTCCAAAAATGAGAAAAAGCTCACCTATTAAAACACCTATAATATGTAATAATTAAAAAAATCAAACCCCAAATAAATGAAACAACAAGGAAAGAACTACACTAGATAGCCGAGATTATTAAGTACCAGAGTTAGGTATTCATTTTTTGTTATATTTAGGTGTTCATTTTATGCTAGTGTTTCTTGAAAAATAAGACAAAAGAGAAAATCATTTACTTGTATCACAAAAGAAGCCATGGAAGCTCATCTGAAGAGAGAAAAGTTTTCCTTGACACTGAACTATAAAATAAATATATCAGAAGACATTGGATGACATAATTAACAGTGTAAGTGACTTTGGTTTTGCAAAAGTATGCAAAACCATGCTTCAAATAGATATTCTATGAATTGCCAAGGGCATACATTTAAATCCTAATTTAGGGAAATTTTCCACAGGAATGAAAGAATAAATGATTCAGGTGTTTTTGTTGTATTTCACCCTATGATAGTATTTTGTTTTATTTCACCCTACTTTTTGCAGGCATGCTTTCATAAACAAGTTTTCCCCAACTGGTTACATCTTCTAAATCTTCTGTAAGATGTGTTAGAAAATACATTTTTGTCTCTTCTCATAAAGATTTTGATTTTGTATGTGTGGTCTAGAATGTAGGTGTTCATATTTTTAATAAGCTCCCTCATTATTTCTGATTCACAGCCACATTTAGAAACACTCATTAGATTCTCTCTCTCTAATACCAAAATTCTGAAGTGAGCTTTCAGAAGGTGCTGGATTACACCCAATTCACGGTAAAGGTCTTTCACAGCTGCTGTATGTGGCAGTATTCTGTATTGTTTATTTAACATAGATCCTTATTTGTTAGGTGCCAGATGTAAGAGATAAAAACTTTTCAATTTGTTGTGACAATTTGAGAGCTTGTCTTGAATTCATGCCCAGATGGGATCGTTAAACTTCCATATGGAGGTAGGATACAAGAGTGGCTCTTTCTGGTCAAGGTTGCCATTTCTTTTTCTTCGAAGAGACACTTTATATACTCATAGCTTGTGGGAAAATATTCAATTGATAATTTATAGTAAAGCAAGAGAAAGAAAAGAAAACCCTTTCTTGATCAGGATAATTAGGAGTAATAGCAATATGCTGCCTTAATCACAAATGAATCTCATTATATGCTTCATAGAAAATGGACGTTAGAGGATAATTATCTTCTAATTCACATCCCACTTGGTGTTTTAAAATTGGCTTAAGTGGTGTATAGAGTAGTAAGCATTAGAAAATACTAATAAAAATAAAGTTAATAATATTAACTAATAATAACACCATTATACTACCGTCAACACTAAGTTGACCTAATAATTACAGCATCAATGAGGACTACATCTTTTGTTGAGATTACATGCTGGTACATGAATATTTGCTACTATATGACATCAAAACATGATAGATGGGTAGATTGCTGTAAAAAGTGTGATTCTGTCACTGATGGAATGTATATCCATCAGGAATAGAATTATTGGATTTAACACATACTTCTTCCTGCTACAAGACCCTATTTGGAGAAGTATTAATTTTGAGAAGCATCTTGCTATAATATAGAGACATATATTCTGACAATTGCTAAGTGTAACATTGGCCTGGAGTTTTTAAAGGTATCTAATAGATTAAGAGACCATCCATACATATTCATGTTTTTAACAAGTGAGCGGATCATACTTTATTTTGCCTTAAATAAAATGTTTAATAAAGGTAAATCATTTGGCAAATTTGGTGCTCACCACTAGGATAATACCTAAGTTTTTCCTGGATTCTTGCTTGACATTTTATCAAGATGTTTCTAAGTAGCTATAGTGGAAGAATTCCAGTAACTAAGGCTGAGGCATATCTGCACAATGTGAAAATTTTAATGGGTAAATGTTTAACAACTGTCACTCTCATGGAAAAAAAAAAAAAAATCAGATTTTTAGCATTTGCCAATTTGAGTGGCATAAGTGCACAAACCATGACTCATGTTTACATACAAATATTATTCTACTAAACATGGAGTTTGATAGAGACACACATAATTAGCTATCATGAGCAGGTAAGAACTGGCTCCAGCACACCACTGTTGTGATTAAACTTCCTAGATACCGATAAAGAATAATTTTGTTTTATTTTTTATAAATCTGTGAGTAGCAATTTCTTGTTCGACATACACTTATGTGGACACTTTAAAATGATTCCCAATTATATTAGCTTCCTGGTGTTCACACTCTTGTATAATCTTTCCCCCTCAGTGTGGCCAGAAGCTATGATTTGATTTTAACCAATAGGATACAGCAAAAGTTATCAGATGGCATTTACATGATTATATTTTATAAGATTGTAACATTCATTTTCCTAGGAGATTTCCCTCCTGCTGGCTTAGGTAAAGCAAGTTCCACATGGCAGAGAACTGAGGGATAGACAAGCTCACAGACAATAAGAAACAAGCCCTCAGCCCAACACAAGCCACAAGGAAGTGAATTTTGCCAACAACCAAGTGAGCTTGGAAGCAGATCCTTCCATAGTCAAGCTTTGAGACAAAACTGCAACCTGGATTGACCCCTTGACTGCAGCTCTGCAGAGAACAACTAAATTATGTCCTTACTACTGATCCACAAGATTTTATGTTGCTTTAAACTACTGTTTGTGGTAACATTGTAACACAAAAATAGATAACCAATACCATTTACATGGTGCTTACTGTATGTCAGGCACTATTTCAAGAGTTTACTCTTTTAACCTATGTAACTCAAAGATAGTATTAATCTCATTTTATAAAGAAGAGAACATAGAGGTTAAATAACTTGCCAAATTTCACAGAGCAAGCATCTCCAATCAACATGTATAATAATATGCTTCTTTGTAAAAATATTTTGTTAATGCAACGGAGGCCTGTATGCTACCCACATCTGAATTCCACTGAAGTATTTTCTCACAAATATTGCCAGGAATTTTTATACCTCCTGGCAAACTCAATCAAACCAAGAAATAGGATGCCTTAATTGGTTAGACAAGGGAGAGTTAACATTGGTTTCAGCTTGTCTGCAATCTGTAACACAGTCAGAGAAGAAATTTTTGCCAGAAGACAATTTAACCAGGGTGATGTAAATATTTTAGCCAATTTCACATAACCATCTTCCCATATTAACTGTCTTGTTCCATGATTTCCATCCCCCACTTAAACTATCCTGATATTGCCTAAAGTTAAAATATGTTTAAAATAAAAGTTTTAACTTAGTCTAAAATATTTTTATAGGGCTAAGGAAATGACAATTGAAAATAAATGTCATAGATTAGAAAATAAATGTCATATTGCCACATTACTGAGCTACATTATACTATAGGATATCCCAAGTACTGTGATGTGGAATAGTGTCAGATTTTGGATCACAGATGGGAGACCACTTTTGATGCAAAGATTTTAGTTGATTTCCTGAGTTAAATCAGATGTTCATCCATATAAATTAAGTAGCAATCTTATCCCTATTCTAGCATTCTAAATGCCTCTATTATATCATGTAATAAATGTTAACCATAGTTAAAAGACAGAAGTGTGACATATTTGTTTGATATAACCCCATAAAATCCTCTACCTGTCTGTCCTTCCTTAGCATTCAGAGTACTCTAGCCATGTTGAACTACCATACGAAAACATTTGTTTTATGAGTGAATAGCTTAATTGTTGATATCCTTATAGAAAAAACATACCTATGCATGTGTAATAATTTCATACTATTGCTCAGTTTATTGAATGTTGAAAGTATTAAACAAAACACTTGTATAATGTAACTGCTCTTGGATTAGTCACAATGGAAAGGTATTTGCTTAGGTTGTCAGTTGTGACAAACTGAGTCACTAAATTACCTCAATTTTAAAATAAAAGATATTTAAGATATATCTATTTTTTCTTCTGGTCTGACAATAAAAACATGGAAAATTCAGGAAAATTGAAAAATCCTATGGCTTATCAGGAAAGATGATATTTTGTATCAGTATGTCTGTCCTGAGAGCTTTGTCTATCTTCTTTTGTTACTTTTAGCTAATCCTTTGGAGGGCAAAGAGAACAGAGAAAGAAAATGAAAACAAAGAGATGGCACTACATCAATCATTTATCCAGATAAACCTATTTCCATACATTGGGTGTTCTATCTATTTAAGGTTATATATTAATAATTAACTCAAAAGTTATAAGTAAATTACATTTAGCTCAAAACTTTTCCATGCACAATCTGTTCTGTCAGAAAATATTAACCAAGGTTCCCATATTACCGATAGAAAAAAATACCAAACTTCCAGTTGCATCAGATCTACAGTTTTGGTGAACTTTAGTTTCATGACCATTAATAAAAGACAGATTCATGGATGCTTTCAGATCCAAACGACAGGCAATCTTTTATATGCAAAAGCCTTGGCACATGTCTGCAAATGCATTGCAAACTGTTTAGTCTCATAGTCGATTCAAAAACACTGCTCCCTTCTTTTTCGTCTCTAACATGGCAGTCTAGAGATTTAGCTCCCATGTCATAGGGACGATTGGTATTAGAGTCTTCCTTCTTGCATTCATCCCCTACAGTACTGCAATGAGGATGGTAGAAATGTGAAACATGTCCTCTCTTACTTGAGTGCCTGTAGCACATTTGCTAAACTCTGTTGTCATTTTTCCGTTTAATACTAATTAGAAGTTTCCCTTTTTGTAGCAGTCAATGAAATATTCATTCTCTTGAGATTATTTGTTAGTTTTTCAACAACCTTCCTCTCCTTGCACAATTTCCTAGTGCTAGAGACTTGGCTTAGGTTTAAATTTCTTTGTAAAGCATCTCAAATCACCATACTGTCTTTTGTCCTCTGATGTGGGTTGTCCAGGGAGTAAGTTTCCTTTTTTCTATAATAAACTACCCACAAACTTAGTGACCCCATCACATTATTATCACCTACAATTATTACTAGGTGCTTCTTCTGGTATGGACCAGATGGTCTGATCTCTGTTTGGCTAGCTCAGGCATCTGTAGTCAACTAATGAGTCACCTAACCAACTGGATATTATAGGATAGCCTTGCCTATGAGTTTGGAGGTTGAACAGCTGAGGCAACAGGCATCTTACCTACGTGTGTGTTTGTTCTTCATTTTCCAAAAAGTTAGCAGCCAATTCACATGGTCACCCAAGCTTTCCAAGTGTAGCCAGAGAGGACAAGTTTCAATGTATGAAAACCTTTCCAGATGAGAATGCTACTTTTGGGAAGATTCTATGTATACCCCTCTCACTGCTTTCCACAATATCTCCAGCTGGTGGATGCTGATGTATTCACTATTTCTCTTTAAAATAAATTCCTAAATTTATATTATTTTAACTATATCTGTAGCTATATACACATATGTTCTTTTATATGGTACATTTTAATAGAATATTTTTAAGGATTTGGTAATAGACTAAACAAAACTATAAATTTGAATAGACCTACCAATTTGGTCCCTAGCATTTGCTGGCATTTGCCATATAATAATTCATCAGTTATTCTTTCTAAAATTATAATAATTAGAAAATAAGAGTGAATATTTAGAAATTGGAATCTTTTACAGGCAATACCTTACTAAAAATACAGCTGATAAAATTTACCTTCCCATCTTCCAATGTTGTTTCTGGCTACAATGGGATTAAATAAGACAGACAAAAGGGAGATATCTAAAAAATTTCATCTATATTTAAAATTAAATAGCATATTAATATATCACACATGGGTTCATAAAGAAACCATAACAGGTATTGTCAAATGTTTTAGTTGAATCCATATTATGTCCTTATTATGAATACTAATCTTTGTGCATGCATGCATGTGTGTACTTGAAAATAATTTGATTCAGAGCTTGCATTTTTGCTCTTTACTTTTCTTAATTATATCATACTTCTATTTCCCAGTCATCTCATTTATAATTTATGCTTTTCTGTATTCATTAACAGGTTTTCTTTTATCCTGCTTGCATTTTTCTTTCCCAGCCCGCTTTATGTTGAAAATCTTCTCCTTTCATAGTCTTCCTGATAGCAGATGATAGAAAAGTAAATGTTTTAGTTAACCAAAACAAAAATTATGTTATCCTTAACCATGCTCTTCCTCTCAAATTTTACACTTAATCTATATAGAAATCCAACTGACCTTATCACCAAAATGGTTTAATAATCTGAAACCCATGTGTACACTGCCATCGTCTTGGTCTGATTCATCATGATATCACACTCGAACTAATGCCATATCCATCCCACCACCACATTGTCCTTGCTTTAATTGTTGCCCAACCTGTTTTAGTGTATTTTCTACAAACAGCCTTGGTGACCATTTAAAATGTAATTCTGATGTCACTATTGTACTAAAAAACTTGTAGTGGCTTCACTTAGCCCTTCCTTTACCTGAATGTTCTCTCCAATATCCACAAAGTCCCTCAACTTGTTGTTGCTCAAATTACATGTTTTCAATGAAGCCCATTCTAAACACCTTTCCCTTGTCACACCCATCCACTACTCTAAGTTTTGCTTACTCTAGTTCTTCTACATTTTCTCATAACATTCATCATTTGTAGCAAAGTGACCTATAAATATGTATTCACCTGTTTAGTATTTAATATCTGCATATTCTACTTCACTGGGGCAGGAAAAGTAATTTTTTTCCACTGGTATAAGAACCTGCAACATTGCCTGGGATATGCTAATACTTCTACACATATTTATAGAACGAATAAATAAAGCATTCATTTTTAAAATTGGGTCTCATCATTCATGGTTAAAGGATTTTGACTACTGATTTAATTCTTTAAAATGTGATGGATACATTCATTTAACAATATCTTTGTGAATCAGTTTGGATTATTTTTAAGATATTTGTCTATTTTGTTTAGACTGCAAATTACTGGCATGAAAATATCCATAATATTCATTATAATTTTACTGTCTTCAACATTTATAAAATTAATTATACTGCCACCTTTCTTTTTTCTATGATCAGTTTCATCAGATATCACTTTCTGCTTTATCACATGATGAACAAATTTCTGTCTTATTTTATTAGTTCCTTCTTACAATTATCTGTTTACTTTAAGTCATTTTTCTGTGTTTTAAAAACGGGTGGCTAGCTCATTAATTTTCTACCTTTTGCCATTCCAATAGATACATTTAAAGCTTTGATTTTGCCTTCAAAATACTGTTTTAAATGCATTTCATAACTTTTACATCATTGTAACAATTAAGTTCCAAATATTTTCTTTAGCATGTGATTTTTTTTTCTTTGACCTAAGGGTGGTGTAGAAGTGTATTTCTTAATTTCCAAAGATAAAATTCTATTTATCTTATAGTTATTATCATGTGGGCAGAGAAAAATTTCCATATGACATCAGTGTTTGAAATTTGTTAAGGCTTGCTCTATGGGCATAGTCAATCTTCATAAACATTCTATGTTGGCTTAAAAAATGTACATACCACAATTGTAGGGTGCAGAATTCTACACATATGTATTAGGAGGTTTCTTAAGTATATTCAATACTTCTATATCGTCAAAGCATTTGCCTTCTTGTTTCATAAGCCGCGAAGATATGTTAGTCTTCTATGATTGTTGACTATGTATTCTTTGTGTATTTATGATTTTTCCCTTATTTTGTTTTTATAATTTATAAATTGATTTCTGATTAATTGAAGCTCTTACATGAGATATTCATCTATATCTCTAAAAACATTTACCTAAAAATTATTATATCTGTAATGACATAGCTACATTAGCTCTTTTTGTCTAGTTTGCATATTGTACCTCTTCTACGTTCTGCCTTTTCATTCCTATTTCCTTGTTTTAGATTTTATTTCTCATGAATCAGTGACATAATGTGCGCATTTATTTGTTAACAGTTCAATCTGGTTTTTTTTTTTTTGAGACGGAGTCTCGCTTCTGTCGCCTCAGGCTGGAGGCAGGGTCGGATCTCAGGTCACTGCAAGCCCGCCTCCCGGGTCTACACCATTCTCCTGCCTCACCCCAAGTAGCTGGGACTACAGGCGCCTGCCACCTCGGGCCTCGCTAGTTTTTTTTGTATTTTTAGTAGAGACGGGTTTCACCATGTTAGCCAGGATGGTCTGGATCTCCTGACCTCGTGATCTGCCCGTCTCGGCCTCCCAAAGTGCTGGGATTACAGGCTTGAGCCACCGTGCCCGGCCAACAGTTCAATCTATACTGTTGCTTTATTCATCTTTATGCAGAAACCACACTCTCCTATTTATTGTGGTTTTACAGTAAGTCTTCGTATTTGTCACTTTCATGTCCTTTAATTGTGTGTTTTTTTTCTTTAAGACTGCCTTGGCAGTTTCTCTCCTGCTTGAAATGTAGAAAGTGGGAAAGGAATCTTACACCCATTTAAACAAATGAGTAAAATCTGGATAATCTAAAAAGCCACAGTTTTTATTGAATCTATCAAAGAGCTAAAGTCAAAAGGCAGTGAAGGGAACTGAATTCCAACTAATGGTATGATCATCTGAGATGTAAAGCACGTGAGCCATTTTACCATTGGCAAATCACAGAAGGTAGCTGTTGTAGAAACAGATGAGAAAAAATTAACTCTAATTTTAATATTTTTTTAAAGCTGCATTTGGACACAGCATCAGTTTAGAATACCTGGGATTTCGACATACAAAGACGATTTGTGGATACATACACTTTTCTCCAAAGACAACCACTGATTTTGTATAAGAAAGATCATCTCAGGGGAAAAGACCAGAGAGCTCACCTCTGTGGCAGAGGAAAGACACAGAAATAATTTTCTATTGACTAGAAAGGCACAAAACACAGCACACTTCTATGAGCTCTTTGCCTATATGAAACAAAAACCTTAACCCACTGGAAAAGAAAGACAAACCTTCTAAGGTCCTGGGCTACTTCACCCAAGTAAGAGGTAGGGAATTATATTACCAGTCACCAGACCCAGGCAAAGATCCAGTGCTAACGTGGAATGGTAGACATAGAAGTCCTCTGTCCTTTGTGAGTGGGATTGAAGGATTTCTTCTCCTAGGATCTTGTACCAGTACAAAGAAGTTTGCTACAGTTATGGACAGAGGAAGGTAACTTACTCCCTGCCAAGCCTGTCACAGATTGAGCGCAGAAAATAGCTGCCATGCAGTGCCAAGTGTCAGGAATGACAAAAGATCCTTCACAATTCCCAAGTGCATACAAACTTCCTAAGACTGTGGCTTGACGAGGACTGAGAACACTGTAATAGAGAAGATTCATGATTATACTGATACATAGAGAAAGAACATTTTTCAAAATTTAAGCTAAAAAAATCTCAACTAAGTATAATAGGAGGATTCTACCTTCCTCAATCTAATATAGGACATCTACTTAAAAAAAAAAAAAAAAACCTAAAATGTCAAATGGTTCTCCAGGCCCCAACTCTAACAAACAAATCACAAAACATAAATAGCTCTTATTATTTTGAGATACGTTCCATCAGTACCAAATTTATTGAGAGTTTTTACCATGAAGGGCTGCTGAATTTTGTCAAAGACCTTGAGATAATCATTTGATTTTTGCCTTTGGTTCTGTTTAGAAGATGGATTACGTTTATTGATTTGCGTATGTTGAACCAGCCTTGCATCCCAGGGATGAAGAACACTTGATCATGGCGGATAAGCTTTTTGATGTGCTGCTGGATTCGGTTTGCCAGTATTTATTGAGGATTTTTGCATCGATGTTCATCAGGGATATTGATCTAAAATTCTCTTTTTTTGTTGTTGTGTCTTTGCCAGGCTTTTGTATCAGGATGATGTTGGCCTCATAAAATGAGTTAGGGAGGATTCCCTCTTTTTCTATTGATTGGAATAGTTTCAGAAGGAATGGTACCAACTCCCCCTTGTACCTCTGGTAGAATTTGCCTGTGAATCCGTCTGGTCCTGGAATTTTTTTTGGTTGGTAGGCTATTAATTATTGCCTCAATTTCAGAGCCTGCTATTGGTCTATTCAGGGATTCAACTTCTTCCTGGTTTAGTCTTGGAAGAGTGTAAGTGTCCAGGAAATTATCCATTTCTTCTAGGTTTTCTAGTTTATTTGTGTAGAGGTGTTTATAGTATTCTCTGATGGTAGTTTGTATTTCTGTGGGGTCGGTGGTGATATCCCCTTTATCATTTTTTATTGCGTCTATTTGATTCTTCTCTCTTTTCTTATTAGTCTTGCTAGCAGTCTATAAATTTTGTTGATCTTTTCAAAAAACCAGCTCCTGGATTCATTGATTTTTTGGAGGGTTTTTTGTGTCTCTTATCTCCTTCAGTTCTGCTCTGATCTTAGTTATTTCTTGCCTTATGCTAGCTTTCGAATGTGTTTGCTCTTGCTTCTCTAGTTCTTTTAATTGTGATGTTAGGGTGTCAAGTTTAGATCTTTCCTGCTTTCTCCTGTGGGCATTCAGTGCTATAAATTTCCCTCTACACACTGCTTTAAATGTGTCCCAGAGATTCTGGTATGTTGTATCTTTGTTCTCATTGGTTTCAAAGAACATCTTTATTTCTGCCTTCATTTTATTATGTACCCAGTAGTCATTCAGGAGCAGGTTGTTCAGTTTCCATGTAGTTGAGTGGTTTTGACTGAGTTTCTTAGTCCTGAGTTCTAGTTTGATTGCACTGTGGTCTGAAAGATAGTTTGTTATAATTTCTGTTCTTTTACATTTGCTGAGGAGTGCTTTACTTCCAACTATGTGGTCAGTTTTGGAATAAGTGTGATGTGGTGCTGAGAAGAATATATATTCTGTTGATTTGGGGTAGAGAGTTCTGTAGATGTTTATTAGGTCCGCTTGGTGCAGAGTTGAGTTCAATTCCTGGATATCCTTGTTAACTTTCTGTCTCGTTGATCTGTCTAATGTTGACAGTGGGGTGTTGAAGTCTCCCATTATTATTGTATGGGAGTCAGAGTCTCTTTGTAAGTCTCTAAGGACTTGCTTTATGAATCTGGGTGTTCCTGTATTGGGTGCATATATATTTAGGATAGTTAGCTCTTCCTGTTGAATTGATCCCTTTACCATTATGTAATGGCCTTCTTTGTTTCTTTTGATCTTTGATGGTTTAAAGTCTGTTTTATCAGAGACTAGGATCGCAACTCCTGCTTTTTTTTTGTTTTCCATTTGCTTGGTAGATCTTCCTCCATCCCTTTATTTTGAGCCTATGTGTGTCTCTGCATGTGAGATGGGTCTCTTCAATACAGCAAACTGTTGGGTTTTGACTCTTTATCCAATTTGCCAGTCTCTGTCTTTTAATTGGACCATTTAGTCAATTTACATTCAAAATAATAAGAGCTACTTATGACAAACCCACAGCCAATATCATACTTAATGGGCAAACACTGGAAGCATTCCCTTTGAAAATTGGCACAAGACAGGGATGCCCTCTCTCACCACTCCTATTCAACATAGTGTTGGAAGTTCTGGCTAGGGCAATCAGGCAAGAGAAAGAAATAAAGGGTGTTCAGTTAGGAAAAGAAGAAGTCAAATTGTCCCTATTTGCTAATAACATGATTGTAAATTTAGAGAATCGTATTGTCTCAGCCCAAAATCTCCTTAAGCTGATAAGAAACTTCAGCAAAGTCTCAGGATACAAAATCAATGTGCAAAAATCACAAGCATTCTTATACACCAGTAACAGAGAAGCAAAAAGCCAAATCATGAATGAACTCCCATTCACGATAGCTTCAAAGAGAATAAAATACCTAGGAATCCAACTTACAAAGGATTTAAAAGACCTCTTCAAGGAGAACTACAAACCACTGCTCAGTGAAATAAAAGAGGACACAAACAAATGGAAGAACATACCATGCTCATGGATAGGAAGAATCAATATTGTGAAAATGGCCATACTGCCCAAGGTAATTTATAGATTCAATGCCATCCCCATTAAGTTACGAATGCCTTTCTTCACAGAATTGGAAAAAACTGCTTTAAAGTTCATATGGAACCAAAAAAGAGCCCGCATTGCCAAGACAATCCTGAGCCAAAAGAATAAAGTTGGAGGCATCACGCTACCTTACTTCAAACCATACTACAAGGCTACAGTAACCAAAACACCATTGTACTGGTACCAAAGCAGAACTATAGACCGATGGAACAGAACAGAGCCCTCAGAAATAATACCACACATCTACAGCCATCTTATCTTTGACAAACCTGACAAAAACAAGAAATGGGGAAAGGATTCCCTATTTAATTAATGGTGCTGGGAAAACTGGCTAGCCATGAGTAGAAAGCTGAAAGTGGATCCTTTCCTTACTCCTTATACGAAAAGTAATTCAAGATGCATTAGAGACTTGAATGTTAGACCTAAAACCACAAAAACCCTAGAAGAAAACCTAGGTAATACCATTCAGAACATAGGCATGGGCAAGGACTTTATGTC
Organism: Papio anubis; assembly: GCF_008728515.1. Lineage (NCBI taxonomy): Eukaryota > Metazoa > Chordata > Mammalia > Primates > Cercopithecidae > Papio > Papio anubis. Next base: position 114,244,872 of record NC_044980.1, read on the forward strand.
TAAAACACCAAAAGCAACGGCAACAAATGCCAAAATTGGCAATTGGGATATAATTAAACTAAAGAGCTTCTGCACAGCAAAAGAAACTACCATCAGAGTGAACAGGCAACCTACAGAATGGGAGAAAATTTTTGCAATCTACTCATCTGACAAAGGGCTAATATCCAGAACCTACAAAGAACTCAAACAAATTTACAAGAAAAAAACAAACAACCCCATCAAAAAGTGGGCAAAGGATATGAACAGACACTTCTCGAAAGAAGACATTCATACAGCCAACAGACACATGAAAAAATGCTCATCATCACTGGCCATCAGAGAAATGCAAATCAAAACCACAATGAGATACCATTTCACATCAGTTAAAATGGCAATCATTAAAAAAAATCAGGGAACAACAGATGCTGAAGAGGATGTGGAGAAATACGAACACTTTTACACTGTTGGTGGGACTGTAAACTAGTTCAACCATTGTGGAAAACAGTGCGGCGATTCCTCAGGGATCTAGAACTAGAAATACCATTTGACCCAGCCATCCCATTACTGGGGATATACCCAAAGGATTATAAGTCATGCTGCTATAAAGACACATGCACACGTACGTATACTGCAGCACTCTTCACAATAGCAAAGTCTTGGAATCAACCCAAATGTCCACCAGTGACAGATTTGATTAAGACAATGTGGCACATATACACCATGGAATATTATGCAGCCATATAAAAGGATGAGTTCATGTCCTTTGTAGGGACATGGATGCAGCTGGAAACCATCATTCTCAGCAAACTATAGCAAGAACAGAAAACCAAACACTGCATGTTCTCACTCATAGGTGGGAATTGAACAATGAGATCACTTGGACACAGGAAGGGGAACATCATACCCTGGGTCCTATTGTAGAGAGGCGGGAGGGGGAAGGGATTGCATTAGGAGACATACCTAATGTAAATGACGAGTTAATGGGTGCAGCACACCAACATGACCCATGTATACATATGTAACAAACCTGCACGTTGTGCACATGTACCTTAGAACTTAAAGTATATTAAAAAAAAATCAAATGACAAAACAAAGATATCCTTTCCAATGATATTTATTCAGTATTTAATTAGAGAACCTAACCAACATAAGGCATTAAAAGATACATTTTTAAAAAAGATTGAAACGAAAGAAACAAAACTGTCTTTATTCATAGATGAAATATTCAGATTCCGAAGAACCTACAATGTAGGTGAGTGTATTAGTATCACAGGATACAAAAGCAAAATACAAAAATAAATTGACTCAAAAATGTGTAAGTAGAAGCAAATACAGGCAAACCTGAAAAAAAAAATCAAATTTGTGGAACGTTGCACTACCTGGTTCCAAAATGTATTCTAAAACCAGGATAATCATGACAATATAGTATTAAAATAAACATAGGTATATAATCAATGGAACAAAATATAGCATCCAAAGGTAGACTCTCGTATACATGATGTCAAGATAATAGGATGAAGAAACATAGTAATTACAAAAAATGATTCTGGAACACTTGAAAATTCAGTGCAATCAAACAAACCTCAGCCATTCCCATACTGTATATATATGCAAAAATCCAATCAAATTAGCTCAAATACCTAAATGTAAATTGAAACTATAAGACTCCTAGGAAAAATTATATTAGAAAATTTTTGTAGCTTTTCTTGGGTTAGACAAAAATATCTTAGGTTGGAAATCAAGATCATGAATGAATTTTTAAAGTATGAATTAAGCTTCATTAAAATGAAAAGTTTTTTTAAATGATAAATCATATTTTTACCAAAATGTAAAGTTAATCCAATTCTTGGAGAAAATATATGCAGTACAGCTGATAAAGGACAGACTATCCAAACTGTATGCCAAACTCTTACAGTCAGCCTAATAAATTATGAGCAAAAAGTTGAACACTTAACCAAAGACATTTGAATGGCAAATATACACTCAAGAAAATGCTCAATATCGTTAGTCAATATATAAATGAAAATTAAACCTAAAGTAAATACTACTACACATCTACTAGAATCGGAGGGGGAAGACATCCTTAATAAGTGTGGGACAAGGCAGAGAACAAGTGGAATTCTCATATATTGCCAATTGTAGGATGCGAAATGCCTTTTTAGATGTTAGCTCCTAGTAGTAAGTTGTCAGATCTGTTCACATTTTTCCCAGAAATAGAGGACTAGAAACCCTTCAATTCTGATGTTACATATATTTTAGGACTTGCTTGCATATTCATTATACAGATTATTTAAAATCATGAGATTTAGATTGGTAATAAATCATTTGTAATCTATTGGAAATATATTCTTATATATCTATATGTAAAAAATAATACTTGTTATCTATTAAAAATACATTTATTGGAAATGGATATTTATCTATTTTAATTATCACAGTATAGATTTATAAAACTACTCTAATATTTGATACAGTTATGAGACTTATAACTATAGCTAGAACAATATTAAAAACTTGTTTATATTTTCAGAAAATGTTTTCTTTTAAAAATAAATGTATAATATATTCTAGAGAAAGATCATTTGGCTTTTCATTATGGAAACAAAACTGGATTGAGTTCTCTAAATGCAAATATTTTTGCACGCATTCAAATTTGTGCTTTGGAATATGTGTTCTAAACATTTTATTACATAAATTGAGCTTCATATGGGAGTGATGAGGAAAAAGAGATACTTACTCTATTGTATGAACCAAATTTGTGAATATTATACCAACAGGTTCATCAGAGGGTTTCCTGCAACCATACTTACCCTCTGAGAATATTCATAAATATAGTTTTCTTCATCTTATTTTCTGCAATTGCTTAGTATTCCAGTACCCTTTTAGGGTTCAACAAAAATTGATGAACCTTTCCACAATTTCATCTAATTTTACATGGATACTCATAGGTTATTTCTCCTGGATAGTGAATAAAAGATCTATAAAGAATAGAGTGAAGTCTATTATGTGCTTATTGAATTTACATGCCCTCTTACAAAGATAAGATTGTACCCATTAATATTGCAACTGCCTGGCTATTTTATCCCATTTTTTTTTTCCTTTTGGTTTTTCTTTCTGGAATGCCTAAAGTATTTTAAGATTGGCAGACATTACATTAATTTCTAGGCACTTTGATAAAATTAACAGAAATGTTAGTCTAGACATGAAAAAAGAGTTCATTTTATTCAATAATGAAGGAAAATCTATATAAGCATGGGAACACTTTATAAAGATGTTTGAAATGACTGTGCATTGTGAAACTTGCTATTTGATTCTACAAGCAATTTGTTAGCTATGAGCTTGACATAGTTATAAAACATTTGTCCATGATATTTGCAAGAACAAGATGTTCTGCTTCAGCTCTCACAACTGTGAAGAAAGATGATTGTCTCTGTGTAATTGTTACCAGTTTTGTCTAAGTCATCAAGCACTATAGACTTCTCTTGGTGTTTTTGATAATTACATCTTGATTATCATTAATGTCTTCAATAAGACATCAAGTAGGTGGGTGGGAATGCTGTCAAAGTGATCAATTAAAATTATCAATACTTTATTTTAAAATCACTTCAGATATGTTCCTAAGATACATATGGATGGTGGTTAATAAATGAATAGTAAAGGAGTTAAAATTTATATACAGATGACATTTTAGACTACAGCATAAAATAAGTCAGTGGAAGAGAGAAAAACACAGATCACTACCTTTAAGACATTTCCATTTTAATGAGCTGTGGCAAATAATTTCCAGGCAAAGTATGAAGTCCTTCAAATTTCACAAGAAATGTTAATACATACTCAGAACTGTTCATCACTATGAAAGAGCGCAAATCATTGTCAATATGCAGGGCATATCCTAAGATTTTGTTGCTACTGCATAGTCACATATGACTCATAAACATAAAATCATAGTACTCTAGAAATCTTGAATGCCCTACATTCAAGCCTGTGTGACTACAATCCCCCATGATTTTGTGCCTTTCTTTCTTATGGTATAGCATCTAAAATGAGAACTCAGCTTCACTAAGGACCCCAGACATACATGTTCTTTGTTTTTGTAGAAACCTATAAACCAGTAGTAGTTGTAGTCATCTGACACAGCCATCATTTTCTGCTATATTGCATTCCAATTTTTTTTTTTCAATCAGATAGCTAAGTCAGTGCAAACACCTAATAATATTTGTTAACATTTTATTCAAAAATCTTCATTGAATCCTGGATTCTAGCATTTACTCTAATTGTTGATTGACCATTTATGCAGCCAACATTAATTTAACTTTGAGCATAACTGATTACTAGTAGAAGGGTGATTTTGTGGCATATCATGCAAACACAATCTCATTCAAAAAGATTTTTCTACTTCCATATTTACATGCATTTGGTGAAATAGTTTTTAAAAACCTAAAGGTGTTGATTGGATATATTGATATTATGGTTAATAACACTTTTTCTCACTCAATTTTCCATAAGCTTGAACAGTTCCTTACAATTTAAAATACTTTTACAATGATGTGCTTCCAAGTCAGTCTCTGTTGTTAAGTGTTAAGCTCTGAGCCCTTTTTTTTTTTTTAAGGCAGGGACTGTATCTAATCCAGCTTTGTATTCTCAAGGCATTGTAGCAGTTTCTGACAGGTATTAGATACACGATATTGCAGTGCAAATTATAAACGTGGAATACAAGATCTGTGCCTCTCTCAGGACCTGTTTTCCTGGAAGGTAAACCATTTCCCAGCTGCTTGTAGGTTAGATGCTATTGGCAGACTTTTTCCAGAGAATCCTTTAAGACAAAATTTCTGTCATGTGATTTATACTTCAGAGACTGATGGTGGATAAGGACACCTAAGATGACATTTGTGCTTGGGTCCTCCTTCTTCCCTATCCTTCTTCTCTGTCTTCTAGGTTTAATTCTGTTTAGTACACCCTTAATAAGTCACGTGCTCCTGCATCAAAGTCCATGATTTTGTGATCCTTATCCAGTGCAGGTGTGAAAAAATCAGCTAGACTACAGTTTTCCCCAAGGGGTTGCTCTTCATTACAGACTCACACCAAAACCCAAAAGTTATCTACCCCCGTTCTCCTCTCCTCATACCTCCCAAACACCTATGCTGGTGAAACTGGGACAGGATAACTGCATTCAGAGAGGAAACAAATAGGAAAGACCTAAGAGCCCTTGGCTCACTGTACTACTGAAATCCATCTGGGCACATATGTCCAGCTCTCTCTCTCCTTCAAACACAAGGAATGTTCTTTGACTATGGCCCAGTTCTGCTACCTGGAAGTTGTTCCCTTAATGCACTGTTCTCCACATCTCTTGGCAAGTCCTCTGGGAATATCTTCCTTTTCAATGAGAAATAGCCCATGTTTGGACTGGGCAGTCCTCTCAGCCTGATTTCTGGCTGTAGAAAGTTGCCATTTAAGGCCTATTTTTCATTTTGAACTGTCTTGGGCCCTGAAGAGGCCAAGTTACTAGTACTTTAGCCAGGACAAGCCTCTTAAAAATGTTATTTTTGGAAATAAATCTCTATGTCCCAAAAGTAACATTCACAATTCTTACTGAGATTTCTCTCTCTCTACATTGGGTGTGGTGGGCTGCTGTGTAGGACAATGGTTTTAAGATTCTCCTGACCCATTTTGTCCAAGTAAAAGAGTGCATAAGCAATGTATCCAGTCATTCTGATTTCTTAACAAATTTTTGTTACAACCAAAGCTTTGATTTGATATTTACCTTAGTGTAATTTCTTTGAGAATATTTGAAGTTTTGAATAATGTATATTATTCTGTAGAATAATCTGTATTATTTTGATTGTATGTATAAACTTTGAACAATCTATATTATTCTATATTCCCTAGAAATTTTGCTTATACTCTGTCTTCTTAGTTCTCGCTTGAATTATTTTAGCATATTCGGCTAGAATAACCCAACTGGCATTTCAACACTCTAGATATAGCTTCATTAACATTAACAAGTTCATTGGAAAATTTTTTTAACTTCCAACATTCTTCAATTCGTATGTTTGCCTTTTTTTTTTTCTGCAACTACATAGTTCAGTTTGTTCTTTTTGAAGACTCAAATAATTTTCTCTGTCTTTTCTGCCTCAGTAACAGTTTACTAGACATTCACTCTGCCATCTCAGCCTCCTCACCACTTTTCTAGCCTTTCCTGTTGCTGAACCCCATTCCAGTGCCACATATTTTAGGGTTTTACAGCATTAGATTCCAATTTCTGTGTCATTTATTTATTGCTACATAACAGACTGTCCCCCCAAATACCAGTGTCTTAAAAATATTATATTATTTCCTCTTGATCTAATGAGTTGGGAATTTGGGCTAAATTTGAAGATAGTCATCTACCCCTCAAATTTGTTTATATTTTCCAAAGTGGCACTACCTCATATCCAGTGCCAGTTCCAGTTTCTTCTAGTAAGGCTGGATTATCTTTGTTTTTTTTTTTTTTTTTTTTTTTTTTTTTGAGACAGAGTCTTGGTCTGTCATTCAGGCTGGAGAGCAATGCCACAATCTCGGCTCACTGCAACCTCCGCCGCCCAGGTTCAAGCGATTCTCTTGCCTCAGCCTCACGAGAGGAGAAGCTGGAACAGGCGCCCACAACACCCGGCTAAATTTTTGTATTTTCAGTAGAGACAGGGTTTCAACATGTTGACCAGTGCAGCAGCACTCCTCTCATGGGGGCACCAATTGTGGTGGGTCTGTTCCTTGCAGATCCCTGACCCAGCGAGGTATGAATAACATACAGTGACATACAGATATTCTGCTTTGCCAGTCCAGCTGAGCGTGTCGGAGCCTCTTACAGACTCCCTGTTGAGTATTGTAAACAGTTGCAACCAAGTTCTCCATCAGCGAGACTCACATTTATTCGGTAAGATTAATTAAGAAAGGCTTGAGTCAACACCATTAGAGGATAATTGACATTGTGGACTTCCCAAGTAAAAAGCACTTAAGCACCAAAGATACATCAATGGTTAGTCTTAAGACCACATGAGTAAACAAGCTAGCTAGGTAAACTACTCTGCCTTTCTTTGTTACTACTTTTAATTTGTTTAACTAAAGGTAAAGGCACGAAGCTGCCTTCAGCCAGATCTATTACCAAAGTTATGCAAACTTCTTGGCGTTCCAAGAAGATTTATGTCTATCTCTATAGCTAGCTCTAATGTTTTTCCCAACAGCTTGATTGCACCCCAACGGGCCATGCTGGTCTCAGACTCCATACCTCAGATGATCCACCCACCTCCGCGTCCCAGAGTGCTGGGATTACATGCATGAGCCACCATGCCTGGCCTGCATGTGGTCTTTCATCATCAAGGAATCTGAGTTTTCCCACCCAGAAGTACCACATCCCAAGAGGGTAAGAGGCCTGTTAATACCTAGACTCAAAAGTCACAAAACTTCATATTTGCTCTATTCAATTATTCTTTACATGTCGTAGGGTTAGCCTAGTTTTAAGGGTGTAAAAATGGACTCTACACTTGATAGGATAATCAGAAAAGTTGCAATAAAAGGAGCATGATAAAGGAATAATGGATTATTGTGACCTTCCTTACAAATTCCAATTCCTTAACCATAGTTAAGGAATTTACTTAATGAATTAAGATATAATTTAATCTTTGATTTTTAATAACCTAAAATGGTTGCTTTATAACACTAGAACTTAATAAAATTTACAGAGATTTCAAGCAACTCATCAGATATAGTGAACAAAATTCCAATAAAAAAGTATGTTTCATTACGAAATTGTTGGAGAATAGTAAATAATGTGTAACTAAATACTAAAAAGGCAATTCATTTCATAAATATTCATATTCGTTTGTATTCATTGAAATTATTTTTTCTCAGGCTTAGGAAATTTTTTTTCCCAAGTTGTCTGTGTCTTGTCTTAGAAACCTCTAACAATGTTTGCATTTGCACATCTTTAGATGTTCTATTTTTAACTATATGTGTTACCTTTAATAATAATAAAAATAAAGTTATTTATAACATTTTGAGGGTTCATTACTTAGCTGGTTGAAATAGTCTCTGAAAATTATTTTGCCTACATATAATTAAATCCATTAAAATGGCTTAATAGCATGCTAAAAATGTAAGCAGATTAATATCCATAGTTCACAACCTGAATCTTTTTAGAGGTGTATTCTAAGCTTATATGCTTATTTTAACCAAGTTACTTCCATAATACTTTTTTTTTTACTGTGTAAAAGTCTAAATTGGTTATTGAGACAATTCCTGCACCATTAAAATTATATTAAATACTACTGAAGTTTCTTGTAGTTACCATAGAAAACTATGAGATACTATCTCCACTATTATCTGTTTTACATTTTTTCCTGATCCAAATATAGTATATATTATGTATATGAATCCACATCTTAACATCAGTTACAAATTATAAAATGATTTGCTGTTTTGCCAGGTTTCCCTTCACGTTTATGAAGATTTGTAAAAAACTAGTCCACGAAATTAATATTTTTATTATTTTAATAAAGTGTTATTATCTATACCCTGGTAGGCTACAAAATATTAATATGACTCTTCCCCTTCTAGCTTGCCTTCTAACTTTTCTCTATTTATTTTTACTTATGACTTTATTGTCCTTGCTAAAGATATCAATTGTGTGAATTTATTTGAAAATCTTCAGAAAAAAATACTAATATTATCTAGGATTAAAACTAGTAACTAAAATCTCTGTAGTAGCACATACGTTAACTAATTTTATGTAAAACTGAAAGCCATAAATAATGATTATATTTTTATAAACAGTACTGCCTATGATGCTTGCTATGGACTGCATTTTGTTCTCCCCAAATGTATGTACTGAAGCCCTAACCACCAGTGTAACTGTATATGAAAACAGGGCTTTTACAAGGTAACTATGTAAAATTAGGTCATAAATGTGGGATCTTAGTTCAGTTAGCCATATCAGAAGAGGAAGATATCTCCACTCTCTCTCTTCCCACATATGCATACTCAGGAAAGGCCATTTGATCACACAGAGACAAAGTAGCCTTCTACTAGCCAGGAGGAAAGCTCTCACCAAAACTGGACCATGCTGGTGCCCTGACCTAGGATTTCCATCCTGAATACTGTAAGAAAATAAATTTCTTTTGTTTTAGCCATACAGTTTATGGTATTTTGTTATGTCAGCATGAACTGACTAATACAGGGCTTTAAAGTTTTGTTTCATTTGGATTGAAATTAATTGAGTTCAAGTTTTGAAGCCGTTCTTCAATCTGGTTCTTCAGAAAATAATTTCATAAAATTTTCCTGGGGAAAGTGTACTGTAGTTAAATAAATGGGGATAGGCCAGATATCCTCATTTATTTCCTTTTGGAAACTCAAAGTATACATTTATTACAGGCTTCTAGAATCACACTGTTTAATGTTGTATAACCCAAATAAAGCTCGGTTTTCTTGAGATTAAATTTTAATTTAAAATTTTATCTCAGCATGAAGAAAGAACAATGTCACTCAAAACATTGAAAAGTAGTAGTGTCTTTAGTAAAAATGTATTGCAGACATAGATAATGGGGATACAAAACTCAACACAAAATAACACTTATAAAAATTCGCTTTACTTATATAAATCTCCGAATCCTGCTCCACATGGAGACACCACTCTTCTCTCCTGTTCCTCTCTAAAATTCCTTGAAAAGTCGTATCTCCAAACCCATTTTGATTCTCCTCTCTTCTTCCTTATTCAGACTTATGATGGTATAATTACTTTATTATTTAGAACATTCTAGACCTTTTCTGACTTCTCCCACATCTGTCTTCATCTATCATCTCTAAAGATTGATAAGTTCTTGTTCAGAACATTGTTTTGATGTTTTTGATGTTTCACATTTGTTTACCATGTGCTTCACAAATTTTGCTACCAAGTATCTATCAATATTGTAAGGAATGAGTATTCTAAAGGATACAGACAAGGAGTATGTATTATAAACATGGTTTTGTGTTCACATGGGTTGAATCTTCAGTTATTCATATTAATGGAACTTCACACAGTAGATGCATAAGTACATGTTTAAAAATTAACTGAATATTGCCATGACAGTACTAAAAGATACATATCAAGCTTAAATGTCCTCTATTGGAGAAAGACATAATCAACCTGAGATTTCAATAATCGGTGCAAATACTTCACTAGTATGATAATGATGACACAAAGAAAAACAGTCAAAAATATTTATCTAGGCTTATTAATAAATCTTGTCCTTATTTATATATGTTGTGTGTAATCCCATAAATGCACATATCTGTAATATAATTGAATTACTACCATTAATATTCTAACTATAATCAATTTTGAAACACCAGATTTCCAAAGACTTTATTGTCCCTTTCTACAAGAGCTCACAGTACTTTTTTTTTTTTTTTTAGTTTAAAATAAACAAAGCTCCACTCATGAAAGATTGACTATTATAGGAATAGTCAACAACCAGAAAGCAGGGAAAAAATATAAAGCAATGTTTCAGGCATGGGGTAACTGGCTTCAGAAGACTTAGATCCCTGAAGAAAAAATTGCAGCAGCTCACTGGCAGGAAGCAGTTTCTAAGTTATATTCCAAAGAAATGATACTGTCAAGTCTCACTGAACTGGGGGTGAATGGGAGAACCACCAGAAATCAGTGGCCGAACAATTATCGTGGCTCACAAAGGGCTAGGAATAGTTTGTTCTCAGCAGCCGTGCAGAAGAGGCCCACCCCTCATGAGGTATTGGATAGATTCCTCAGAAGGATCTAATCTTAGTAGCTGTGCTAAATTAGCTACAACATAAAGATTATTGTGAACACACCATGGCAAAGCTTAAGAGCAAGTCTTTAAAAGGGCCAAACTGATTCACAACTTACTTGACTACACATTAGAACGATATTTAGTTTTGTTTATAAGGATATAATCTTTCACCTTAAAAAACAAAATTCAACAATAAAAATTTACTAGGCATGAAATATGGCAGGAAAAATATCCATAAGCAGGAGAAAAATCAATCAATAGAATCAGTCAGAAATATAGATGATTCAATTAGGCAAGAATCTTTAAACACTATTATAAATCTTATAAATATGCTAAGAATTTAAATAAAGATGATTAGGAGCGAAATGAAATTTATTTTTAAAGATCCAAATTGAACTTCTAGAGAAGAAAAAAATATGATCTCTGTAATAAAATAATATACTGTACAAGATTACAAGCATACTAGAATACAGGAGAGAATACTGAAGAACTTAATGTCATACTACTAGAAACCATAAAAAATGAATCACAAAAAGAAAAGAGTATTAATTAAAAAGCGAGAACAGTGCCCAAATGAGCTGAGAAACTAAATCAAGAGGTCTAAAATATATGTAATATGTGTCCCAAAAGGACAGAGTAAAGAGAGGGGGACAGAAAAAAATTATTTTAAATAAAGGTTTAAATATTGTTTAATTTGATAAAAATCCACAGATCTAAGAAACTCAACTAATCTAAAGCAAAATGAATGTAAATAAAACCACACCAGGCACATTATAATCAAATTTATGAAAACCTATAGGAAGGAAAAGAAAACTTGAAAAGAAACATGAGAACAAAAGATTATGCAGAGAATTAAAGCAGACTTCTCATCAGAAACTATACAGGTTATGAAATAACTGCTTTAAAGAAGCAAAGGAGAAACTGTTAACCAAGAACTATAAACTTAGTGAAAAAATATTTTAAAATGCAGACAAAATAAACATTTTTAGAACAATATAGGTAAAGATCATTCACCATCAGCACCTAAATTACAAGGAATGTTCAAAGAAGTGGGCAGAAGCCAAATGATAACAGAACAAAATAATGATCTATGCAAATGAATGAATGTACCAGAAATGGTAAATATACAAGTAAATTAAAAAATAGTGTCTTAAATCTCCTTAGAAGTTAATTGACTGCTATGGAAAAACTAACACCAATGTACTGTGAAACTTGTATGTGGAAATAACGTGTATGTTAATAGCACAAAGGCCAGGAAGCAAGAAATGTATCCTTGTAAGGTTATTTTTCCAAAGTTTTGCTCTTGTCACCCAGGCTGGAGTGCAGTGGGGTGATATCGGTTCACTGCAATCTCAGCCTTCCAGGTTCAAGCAATTCTCCTGCCTCAGCCTCCTGAGTAGCTGGGATTACAGGCATGCACCACCATGCCCAGCTATTTTAATTTTTTATTTTATTTTATTTTATATATTTTATTTTATTTTATCTGTATTTTTAGTAGAGATGGGGTTTAGCCATGTTGGCCAGGCTGGTCTTGAACTCCTAACCTCAGGTGATCTACCTGCCTTGGCCTCCCAAAGTCCTGGGATTATAGGTGTGAGGCCCAGGCCTGGCCGTAAGGCTCTTACATGTGAAATTTAATGTTAAATGGTGATAAATTAAAACATATACTTTAAAGTCTATTGCAACTACTAAAAATAAACAAAAAGTTTAGCTGATTAACAATAGAGGTTAAAATGAAAACATTTAAAATCTACTCATAGCAATTTTGAAATGTACAATATATAACTATTAACTATAGTCTTTGGGCTGTGAAAATCTCTCAAACTTATTCCTGCTTGCTATCTAATCTAGTGCAAAAGAAAAATTGAAACACACACAAAACAAAACAAAAACAAAACACAATCCAAAATAAGGCAAGAGTTAAAAGAATATGAGGCAAATGGAATACAAATGCAAAATGATAAATGTAAGTGAAAATTCATTATTTTATTTTACTTTTTAAATTATGTAGAATCGCCCCCTTTTGAAGAGATGCAATTTTCTATGAATTTTAATACATGTAAAGAATTGTGCAACCATAAACACAATCCAGATAAGGAATGTTCTATAACTTTAACTTGTACATCCTATATAACTGCTATCTTTACATAGTCACATGCTTTCCTTCACCCCTAAACCCTATCACTGTTCTTCATCACTATAAATTTGTCTTTTAAAAAAAATTGTATAGATGGAGTTACACAATATGTAGTTTAGCATAGTAAGAAGAAAAACTAGTGGTAGCACTCACAGTAGCTTTGAGTTATCTAAGTCCCAGAGAAATCAGATTAAGGTACTATTGCATGGTAGGACCTATAGAAAAACGTATGGAAGGCCCGGCACTGTGGCTCATGCCTGTAATCCCAGCACTTTGGGAAGCTGAGGAGGGCAAATCACAAGGTCAGGAGTTCGAGACCAGCGTGGCCAACATGGTGAAACCCCATCTCCACTAAAAATACAAAAAAAAAAAAAAATTAGCTGGGTATAGTGGCAGCCGCCTGTAATTCCAGGAGGCTAAGACAGGAGAATGGCTTGAACCTGGGAGGCGGAGGTTGCAGTGTGCCAAGATTGTATCACTGCACTCCAGCCTGGGCAACAGAGTGAGACAACGTCTCAAAAACAACAACAACACACTCATATTGAAGAAAAGAATCATCTCTCATGGAAAATAATATAATCCTATGTCTTACGATATTTCCAAAAATAATTATTTAAATGCGACATTATCTTACAATCAAACATTTTCTGGAATAGCAGAAGAAAAAGAGCATTACTCAGAATCAGTTAAAAAAGACCTACAAGAATTTAGATATTGAAATGATCTGATACAGAATTTTAAGTACCAGTGCAAAATATATTGGCAGGTAAAACACAACATTACAAGTTTCAGTAAAAACGTAGAAATGATTTTAGAAATGCATAGTAAATTTCTGTGGAATGAGTTGGTTTCTTATCTTCTAAAGATTAAAGCTGTTTTCTAGTAACACTATTAACTCATGGATTTTTCATAAATTCAGTGTTTTTTAGTCTACTGCAGTCGTTAACCTTTTGGAAGCTCATATTCTCTAAATATGGACACTGGCAGACCCCCCACATGGATTCTTGTTTCCTTTTGGAACTAACCCAGTAATCTTTTATTGCTTCCTTGCTTTCTGATTTGGCAAAATATGCCAGGTTCTTTTTGTATATTTTCTGACCCAAACCGGCAATGTTCTGTTTTTTCAAAGAGTAACTTTAATTTTTCTTTTTGAAAATACAATTTAGAAACATGTTTTAAAAACATGTTAAACAAAAATGCAATGTAACCTGTTTTTAAAAAATGAGACATATTTGCACATAAAATTGTGAATGTGTCTGTACATGTAAATGTACTGGAAAACATATGAGCATTTAAATAATGATTATTTCTAGTTTTGGGATAATTTCCCTTTTTTATATTAAAGATGATTGCTGTATTTTTTGGATTAAAAATCATTTTGTTAAATAAGTTTTTTCAAACAATCAAAATATTTTTCTCTAAACTAAAACCAAAGCAAAACAATCTAAAATAAAAACAAACAAAAGAAACCTTAGTGAATTTGGTATTCTGCTTTCATGTTGAGTTTCAATCCTCTTTGTATGTACCCACTTCCTCTTTGGCCTTCTCTGCCTTGTTTTGATGCAGCACAAAAGCCCTCACCGGAAGCCAAGCAGATGACAATGCCATGCTTCCTACACAGCCTGCAGAACCATGATCTGAGAGAATTCTGTTCTCATTTCAGACTGAATGCAAGGGAAAAGAGATTTTATTTTCTTTAATTAAATAAGATTCCGGGTTCAAGATGGCTTAGAGGAGACACTGAACACCTGCTCTCTCCAGAAAGAAAAAGAACCAAAATTACAAATAGACAAACTTTAAATAGAAAATCTAGGGAAGAACACTAAGTCCAACAGAGAAGTCACAAAAAAACACTTCAAACACAGGAGAGGAAACTGAGTATATAGCTTGGTCAAGATTGGCCAGGAGCTTAGAAGGGCTCAGTCTCGCAGGGAAAGAACAAGATAACTTCAGTTGTCCACATTTCCACTATGCACTTCTGCAATCCAAACTATGAGAGAATTCCTCTAGCCACAGAAACCCTGACACTAGCATTACTGATGATTTGTAGGCCCTGTGAGGGAACTGCTCCAGACAGGGAACTTGTACTGGGTTCCTCAACCCTCCAATATCTAAGTGGCTGAAGTTGGGCACCTGGGGGAGCACACTCATCACAGGACTTCTTTCTGCCCTAGGAACCATAGTTCCCACATCTCTATATCCCATGAGCGCCCAGTGTCCACCTGGATGGCTACAGCAGGGTGCTGGCTGAACTCAAAGAGGCTGTGGAGTACCCAGTACTCTAGCGACAGAGAATAATATTCTCCAGAAAATGGACTGTCCAGTACACAAAATAACAGCCAGTAGGACAAAGAAAACCAGAGCACGTGCTTTCCAAAAGCCAATAGCTCCCTGCCTGGGACTGTGAGAAGTGACTCTGCCCCCAGCATGAGCACAAACTCTATGCTAGGCCCCACAAGGGGAGAGTGAGATCCCCTCCCACCAGCAGAGTGGCTTCTGTGCTCTGGCACATGCATAGAAAGCCAGATCTGTTCTCCCCTAATACACATACCTGCAGGCACAGCAACTGCTGCCAAAGGGAAGCTGGGCTAGGTGAGCCAGAGAGCTCTCTGTCTGGAACTGTGAGTGGTGACTATGCCTCCAGTGGCAGCATGGCCTCAGTTCAAAGGCTCATGAGCAAAGAGTGGAGTCCCTTTTACTCTTTGTGAGGCACTGTGGTGCAATTGCCACAGAGTAACTATATACAGAAGATTAAAACGAACCTCTATCTCTCACCATATACAAAAGTCAACTCCAGATGGATTAAAGACTTAATGTAATATATGAAACTATAAAACTACTAGAAGAAAACATAGGAAAAACTCTTCAGAACATTGGTCGAGGAAAGGATTTTATGTCTAATCTCATTTGTCTGTTTTTGTCACTTGTGCTTTTGAGATTAAACTAAAAAGCTTCTGCACAGCAAAAGAAACAATAAACAGGGTAAAGAGACAACCTCTTAAATGAAAGAAAGAATTTGCAAATTACTCAATCGACTAATTACTCATCCAGGACTAGTATCTAGAATATACAAGAAACTCAAACATCTCAACATTTAAAAAAAACCCTGCCATTCAAAAATGGGCAAAAGACATAAATAGACATTTATCAAAAGACTACACGGCCAACACGTATATGAAAAAATATTCAACATCACTAATAATTAAGGAAATATAAATCAAAACCACAATGAGTTATTATGTCATCCCAGTTGGAATGGCTATTATTAAAGGACAAAAATCTCATTCTGGTGAAAATGCAGGAAAAAAAAGGAACTCATACACTGTTGGTGAGAATGTAAATTATTACATCCACATGGAAAATACTATTTAGATTTCTCATAAATCTTAAAATGGAGTGACTGTATAACCCAGCAATCCCACTATGGACTGTCTATTGAAAGGAAAAAAATCAGCATATCAATTGGATACTTTCATTGGCATGTTTATCGCAGCACTATTCACAACAGCCACAATGTGGAATAAACCTAAGTGCCCACAATGAAAAAATGGATTTAAAAAGTGATATATATATATATATACCCAACAGAATACTATTTGATCATAAATAGGGAATGAAATCATGGCATTTCAGCAACTTGGATGGAACTGGAGGTCATTAAGTGAAATAAGTCAGGCACAGAAAGAAAAATACCACATGTTCTCACTCATACGTGGAAGCTAAAAGACTTCATCTCATTGACGTAGAAATAGAAAGATGTCAGAGACTTGGAAGGTAGGGGGAAGGAGAGGAAAAGAGGTTGATTATGAGTAGAGAGAGAGAGTTAGAAAGAAGAAACAAGTTCTAATTTTTTTTAAATTATTTTTTATTATTATACTTTAAGTTCTAGGGTACATGTGCATAACGTGCAGGTTTGTTACATATGTATACTTGTGCCATGTTGCTGTGCTGCACCCATCAACTCGTCAGCACCCATCAACTCGTCATTTACATCAGGTATAACTCCCAATTCAATCCCTCCCCCCGATAGCATACTAGTGTGACTATACTTAGGAACAATATTATACATATTTCAAAATAACTAGAAAAGAATACTTGAAATGATACCAAAACAAAACTAAGCCCTGACAGTGATGGACATCCCAATTACCATGACTTGATCATTATACATTATTTGCAGATAACAAGCACTCGCATTTACCCTTTAAATTTGTAAATAATTATAGATCAATAAAAGTGAAACATATTTATAGTGCTAATTAGTAAAATATATAAAAATTATACAAGGAGTCATTTACGTGATATGAGAGTAAGCTCTTCATAATATTTGATATTGTTACTATCAGCAAAATTTGTGTTAGTTGGCATAACTTTTCAGGATGAACTCGCTCAATGCAAATACGTTTATTTTCAGGGTAATATGAGTATTTAAATACATTTTCCTAATTAAACAAAAATATTTTATTAGTCCGTTCTCATGCTGCTATGAAGAAATACCTGAGACTGAGTAATTTATAAAGAGGTTTAACTGCTTCACAGTTTCACATGGCTGGGGAGGCATCAGGAAACTTACAATTATGGTGGAATGCACCTCTTCATAGGGTGGCAGGACAGAGAATGAGTGCAAGAAGGGGAAATGCTAGACACTTCGAAATCAGATCACATGAAACTATCATGAGAACAGCATGGGGAACTGCCTCCATGATTCAATTATCTTCACCTGGTCCCACTCTTGACACATGGGGATTATTACAATTCAAGGTGAGATTTGGGTGGTGACACAGAGCCAAACCTATCAACTATATATAAGGATATTGATATATTATAAAACTAAACATTGAAAACAATGTAAATGGGGATACATAGAAAAGTAGGTATATAAATTATTAATAACCTGTAAGAGGTATTACTAATTTACTGTTTTAAAGAATGAAGATCTATATCTACATCAGAATATATCTCTATGACAGTATACATATGTAGTATTTGTGTGTATGTATGTATACATATGCAGAAAGATACACAATATCTCCAAGAAGTATGTGAAAAATCACAGAACAAATTATTTTTAATTAATGTTTTAAAGAATATTAAGTGCAAAAGATAATATTGGTGCAAAAATGATTGCAGTTTTTGCCAACTTAACAGATTTGAGTGTTTACATATGTAGCTACACACACCTACTCTGTATTTAATTATGGAAATATAAATATACACCAGAATGTTAACATCGATTAACTCTTGGGAATGAATACATTAGATTCCTGAAGGAGGGTTTCTTTTATTACTTTATGTACTTCTATACCATTTGCAATTTTCCCATAGTCACCTAATAATTACATATTTTTCAAAAACATTCTTCTAAAGTATATACGTTGTCTTACTATACTCATGATATTCTGCAACTTTCACCAGTATGAAATTCCACAATATTTCATTACCACTAATAGAAATCTTGTACCCATTTGCAGTCACTCCAAATTCCTCCCAACCTCTGACAACCAATAATCTACTCTCTGTGTTTACAGATTTTTCTATTCTGTACATTTCAAATGTAATCATGTTATATGTGGTCGTTTGTATCTACCTTCTTTGGAATTGCTGAATCATATGGTAACTCTATGTTTTTGAGAAAATGCCAAACTACTTTCTAAAGTGACTGTACAATTTGACTGTACAATTTTACAATTCCACCAGCAATATATGAAGGTTCCAACTTTTCTACATCTTTACTAAGCCTTCTTATTGTCTGCCTTTTTAAAATTATAACCATTTCAGAGGGTACAAAGTGATATATCATTGTGGTTTTGATTTGTATTTCCCTAATGGCTTATATGTCAGTTTACTTCAAGTTGAATATAATAATATTTCATCAGGTTTTCCAGCAAAGTCACAGAATTTATTTGAGGAATAGTTTCAAAAAGATTCTGATTCCCTACATAATGTCCCAAACTTATATTTGTTTACAAATAAGAAATAGAAGAGAAATTATTTAAAGCATTTTTTTTTTTTTTTTTTTTTTTTTTTTGAGACAGGGTCTCACTCACTTGCCAAGACTGGAGAGCAGTGATGCAACCACAGCTTACTTCAGCTTAGACCTCTCAGGCTCAAGCAATAGACCCAACATTTGTTTTCCAAGAAAAAAAAATTAAATGGGCTTTGAATTAAGACCACTGAGGAACTTTGTTAATTGTATAACTATCAATTTTCTACACATTCATTAATCTTTAATAAAAATGTAATTTTTTATATACGTTAGGGACTCATTTCTTCAGTACTATGTAACGTAATTGCTAGCTTTACTGGAAAGCTTCATGAAAGTGTCATCATATAACTGCAAACATTACTTGCTTTCTTCGTGCCATTTATTTAGACCCACTTATAACAAAATAAAAATAATGCAATACATACTTTCTTATGTAAACAATATATTTATTCTTGAGTTTTTACTTCAAACTAGGTGTCCTTCATATCTTTAATTGTAAGTCAAATTTATGTGGGTTATGTATCTAAGAATTTGTGAAAATCCTTATGAATTTACAAAGTAATATTCAATATTAAGTTAGCATTTTTATGCAGGGTTTCCATGAAATTGATATATCAATTCAATTGAACAGTAGCATATTATTGCAAAGTTTCACAAGTATAGTAACAATAATTTTAAAAGCTAAGAACCTTTGGTTTCCAGTCTGGCACATAATGCTGGCCAACCTACAGGTTCTCAAAAAGACAACCAAAGAATTGCCAATATAACAGCAAATAGAAATCAATGCCAGAAAGGAAAAAGGTTGTTTGATGTGAGACACTTAAAGGAATGTCAAAAGATAATGTGCAAATGAAAGAGAATACTTGAAGTGCATTAAAGAGGACGTGGAAACATGAATCACCTCATGTGAAGAAAAACCTCCTTTCTGTAATAAGTGGAAGACACAAACAATTCACTGAAATGTTCTCCACTCAGAGAATTTGGGACTGGAGGAAGAAAACAGGTTAAAGTTGACTGGTATTCTGAAGTTATCACCCCATTCGTGCTTATAGGAGATAGTTCACACACCTCAGACTAAGATTGTAGGGCCTTGGCAAAGCACAATCGTTGGTCAGATCTTATGAGGGCAGTAGCAAGATAATTCTAAATGAAGGCAGGTAAGCCAGGTAGAAGGTAGACACTGAAACTAATTTAAATTGCTTCAAGGAGAAAAATCTCTCAACAGCAGAGAAAGAGATACTTGGTCTATGTACTTCAGCCCATTATTCCTTTTCATTGGCACCTGGGATTCTGATGCAGTAAAGCAAAATTAACTTTTCTATTCTTCATTTGTTTGTATCTCAAAGATTTATGTAGAGACACCATAATCTTTAAAAACCCATATAAAATAATGATTCTAGACAAAGACTTAATTTCGTAAGAATGGTGAGCAAACAGAAAATTCAAAATATTTTAAAAAATGAATTGGAGGACCAAAATTGTTTCCTTGTTTGTATTGGCGGCAAGTAAGAAACAATGTGAACATTTTCAAAAAATCCCTTTTTTATTTTCAAAGAAATTTAAGAAGTTAATCATTTATGCAAGTTAACTGGAAGGTTATGACAATGGAATAGAAACATTATTTAGGGAAATTACCATAATTTATTTTTGTAAAATGTGTGAAAGTTTAAACATACTGGATTCTGTCATAGAACAATCAATAAATTAGAAGACAAAACAAAAAAATTCTGTTACACAGAGAAATGAAATAAAAAAGTGAAAATTTATTAATGGCAATAAACTTACAGAAAAGATAAAAAATAATATATATGTTATGTATGTATTAGTCCGTTTTCATACAGCTATAAAAAAACTGCCCAAGTCTGGATAATTTATAAAGGAAAGAAGTTCAATTAACTCACAGTTCAGAGTGGCTGGGGAGGCCTCAGAAAACTTACAACCATGGTAGAAGGCAAAGAGAAAACAAGACACCTTCCCAAGACGGCAGTAAGGAGAAGTGTCAAGCAAATGGCTGAAGAGCCCCTTATAAAGCCATCAGATCACATGAGAACTCACTCACTATTATGAGAACAGCATGGGGAAACCACGCCTTTGATTCAATTACCTCCACCTGGTCTCTCTCTTGACTTACGGAGATTACTGGGATTATGGGAATTACAATTCAAGATGAGATTTGGGGGGAGACACAAAGCCTAACCATATCAATATGTATCTGGAGAAATCCGTATCATAAGCTTGGCATATAAATGTAATTGTTTTTCTTTTATAATTAACTTCAGATGAGTTCCTCCTCTCCTTAACTAGCATGTTTCCAGGTGATCTGTATCACTACTTTGAGACTTCTGCCCACAGAATGATCTAAAGACATCAGAAGCTTTCAGTTACTTTTGGAGTTATACTTCAAAAGCCCTAAACCCTAATGTGGGAAAGAGATAGCTGTGAATTTCAGTGTGTTGATTTGCAATATGTTCAATATATTGTTCATTAGTGCTTTGCTGCCATCACTGCCACATGCTGTAGCTTTGAAAAACAATTTCAAAGAGGCTGATGAGCAATTGCTGTAGAAATGTCCTTAAACAGGCACTGTGGGACACTCCACTTATTAAGGTCATACTCACATGCTCAGTTAGTTTTTAAGTTTTAAGCAGGGTGTGTGTCAGCATAGCCTAGTCCAGAAACCCTGGCAGGTTTACTTGTACTCTAAGCTGGAAGGTAACCAAACTTACTGGCTCTTTTCTTGAGTCTAAATCCCCAGTTAAAACTTCTACTTCCTGCTTTGTGAGTCCTCCTTTGGGGCTCTTGAGGACTTTTCCTTTCTATAAACTTTGTTCTGGGCCACTCTGTGATAAACCAGTGATGTTCCCCTGATTTCAACTTTGGAGACAGAGATTCTGATCTTGGTTTCTGCATTTGTAGTATGTCCTAGACAGAGCCAGCTATATAGTTTTTGGGCCTCGATGCAAAATGACAATGTGAGGTCTGAGAACTGCTGCTTCTTTGTCTATCTATGACTTATTCCTTCAAAATTATTTTAAATAACACTTAATCCCCAAACTAGAGTACATATCCCTTTTGTGTGCAAAGTACATACTCAAATTTTATCTTAAATCATCTCACTTTCTAAGGGCCTGTTTACTTGCATATGCCCACTTTAAGCCTGAAGGACATTAAGAAAGGAAATTTATCTTGGTTACCATTGTATCCCTAAATGTTTGTGCATTGTCAGATATATAGTAGATTCTCATTCAATAAATATTTATTGAATGAGACGGGAAGTATAACTATTTGAACAATGAAAATATAACCAATGTACCACCATTTATTAATGAATGTTTAATCTATTAAACATCAATGAAAATGGAACTGCACAGAAACTCGCCTACCTATATACTGGATAGGTTCTATATAGCCCTATTTTTTTGCAAGCTGAAGTGACATTGTACAAATGACAAATATGGGAACATCTATGTAAAATTATTAGGTTGGTACAAAAGTAATTACTCCCAACCTAATAAGTTAGTAAAAGTGACTGCAGAGGTTAATAGTGTCAGTACAGACTGATGATGGAAATGTGTGCCTCTTTCAGTAAATTAAATTTGCCTATTTCCATTTTTGTCATTCAATGTCTTTTACTAGTGCTTTGGACATTCTTACTGATTTTGAGCTTATCACAAAAAGATGGGCTCATTACAGCCCAGCAAATTTTAAAAATAATAACCATAAATACCATATATTCTACAGAATAAGAAAAACAATATTTAATGCCTGAGACTAAAATAACCATGGAGGAATTCAAATACTCTGTATCAAGAATAGGCAGAGCTGACGACCATGAAGGTTGGTGAATGTGGAAGTCTTTAAGTTAAGAGTTAGAAAACAGAAAACTGCCTGTAGTATAAAGAGGACCATATTAGAGGAAGATCAAAATGGAGCCTTACAAGAAGCAGGTGAGACTATTCTTGCAAATCCACACATGTAAAGAGACAGCAAACATCAAAGGTTCAATTGAACTGAGCATGTTTTCCCTTTACTGTGCTGGCAACTGTAATTTGTTTCCTAAAGAATTGTTTCTTACTGAAATAACTAAATGCAGATTACATAATGATAAATAATAACATAAAAAGCAGTTAAGACCAGATGGAGGCAGAACACGCAATGATTCTGTAGTTTGAAGATAAAGGAGCTTAAACTTTTAGAATCATTAAACTGCTTGGTTTTGAAAGCCTTTTTTTGCGAATATAATTGGAGAAAATAATTAATGCACAACAATAATGAGGACAGCTTTTACATGCTTTCCTTTTGTTTAATTTTTATCATTCTTGATACATTGCCAGAATTTCTTTTTATGTTAATGCGGAGTGCTCTGTATGTTGGATTTCTTTCTCCTTTAAATGTGGGAAGAACTAATTTCTTTAAGATGCAGAAAACGAACAGCCCTATATTTGTCTTAACCTAGACTTTAATGGGGTCAGGAGGATTTTTAGGCCAGGCACTGTGGTTCAAGATTGTAACCTAGCATCTTGGGAGGTCAGGAGGTCGAGATTGCTAACACGGTGAAACCATCTTTTACTAAAAAATGGGGGAGCCAGGGTCGAAGCCGGGAGGCTGAAGGGAGAATGGCGTGAACTTCAGGAGGCGGAGCTTGCAGTGAAGCTGAGATTCACATTGCATCTAGCCTGGGCGACATGCATTCCCTGTCTCAAAAAATAAATAAATAAATAAATAAATAAATAAATAAATAGACATTTTAGATCATGATTGAGGCCATTTAAATAGTTAATATCTCTCACTGCTTCTACATTGAAAAACTGAAAGCTAGAGATTAGTTCTGCTCCTCAATGTTGCCAAGTTCATTTCTTTTTTTTTGAGACGGAGTCTCACTGTCACCCAGGCTGGCGTGGCCGGATCTCAGGTCACCAAGCCCGGGCCCGGGTTTACACTATCTCCTGCCTTCCTCAGCCTCCCGGAAAGTAGCTGGGACTACAGGCACCCGCCACCGGCCTCGCTAGTGTTTTGTATTTTAGTAAAGACGGGGTTTCACCGAGTTAGCCAGGATAGTCTCGATCTCCTGACCTCGTGATCCGCCCGTCTCGGCCTCCCACAGTGCTGGGATTACAGGCGTGAGCCACCGCGCCCGGCCTTGCCAAGTTCATTTCTACCTAAGAGATAATTGTATTTTGCTCAGTCCTCTGTCTAAAATGCCCATTCACCAGGCCCTTGTGTGGTCCAGTCTTCCCAAATACACAGTTTTTTGTTCAATAGCACCACCTTGGAGAAGACTTCCTCAACTACCCAATTAGCTCACCCTAGTCAACCTCTATCACAGCATTGTGTTTCATTTTTCTTAATGTAATGATTTATGGGTAGATCAATATCCACAGATCTATATCCATCTATAAACCAATCTATATGTACTTCTATATCTATATAATTTGCATAATTGCTTACCATTTTCTCCTATTAGAAATTTCACGAGAAGAGATCCTGTTCTGTTTTGTAAACTATGCTGTGTCCATTTCCTAGAACAGTATCTGACATTAATGGGTGCATAATAAATACTTTCTGATGAAAGAATGTATGCTTACATGCACAAATGGAAGGTATTTTGGAATGTTGATAGGAGGAATAAAACAAGATACTATAAAACTGCAGCTTGAACAGCTTCATCTCGATCCTGGTTTAAGTTCTAGAATAAATAATTGAATGATTTGTGAACATTGGGAAAAAATAGTAATTCTTAGGACTCAAAATCATAAAAAAGGCATGGATGTTATGATACATATTCATAAAAAAATAGAAAAGAATATTTGAAGATAAAAATAAGTGTAAATTCTTAGATAACCTCATCCTTCAATGAAAATCTCTGCATATTTTAGTCTACACTTGATGAGAGCACATGCCCTGAAATCTGACTGCCTCTTTATGACCTGAGTTTACCACTTTAATAGCTTGATGTCCTTATTATTTAGTCTTTCTGATTCATATTGGGATTTATTTTACCCCTAACACTTTATAGAGTTAGGATCAAGATTGACTAACATGAACAATGTAAAATGCTTCATGCAGTGTCTGGCACATGGGTGCTTATTGTTGCTGTTTGCTTTTGTTGTTGTTACCAGAGACTTCTATGCCTATCATTAAGTCACAATACATGGAATTATTTTTATCTGCTTTTTAGTACCCAACTCTTTTTAGATATATCATGATAACATCTTCACATTAATAGATGTAAATTTGCTGCATTATATTTACTACTGTATATTACTGCATTTTATGAACACCTGAAGGTTTTTCTAGTCATACCCCTTGTTAGATATGAAAACATGTATTTCTTTCTTTGATAATATTCCATATTGATAAAGCTTAGATGTGGAATAACATCAAATGTCTTAAAGTAAAATGATATAGTACACTTTAATATTATGAAAAAATTAGAAATTGGACTTAATTGTTCCCAAACTAAATAAAAAACTGACTCAGGAATCACTATTGATTTTTCAAGGGTATAAACATGTATCTAATACCCTGTAGAGGAAAGGATTGCAGATCTCTGAGGAGGAAATCTTCCACTAAGGAATCTGGAGTATGAACTTAGTGCCAAAGTCTAAGTAGTGAGGAGAAGTGATGGATGAAGGCTCAAAACATGCATATAATCTTCTAAACTTATTACAATCTGTTCACTCCAGCTCTGTGGTTGTAATTTAGGTGAAAAATTGGAAAAGAAGAAACATTTTGAGGCCAGTGCCACTTCCACTGAATGTATCACAGAGGAGGAAGGATATGTTTCTTAAATTTTGCCAGACTTGACTTCCTGGCGAAACCAGAGGAGATGTGCCCCAGTCCTGGAATTTATGCGGAAATCTCAGTAGTTACTGTGTTTCTGTGAGGCCATGCATCATAAAGTCCCTGTCTAAATAGCTGTAGCATCCACAAACTCTGAGGGAGTCTCCTGTTCAACAAATCTCTGAATTTACCACCAGAAGCAGTAGTACTTGTAGCACCTCAAGAACATCAGTCGTGAGTGATGAAACCAGAATGGATAATCTGAACAAACAAACAAAAAAAAAAGAGAGAGAGAGAAAAGGGTACTGAGCCCAAACTGAGGGGATGGGGAGGGGTGGCATAAGGACTCTTTGTTAAGAATCAAAAGACCAAAAGAAAGTATTTTTTTCTTTCATTCTTGAAGATAAACATCATGCATCCTTATAGCCTCAGTCTTGTATATAGGTCTAAGGGGTTACTCAGTTGTGATTTGTTACACTTAGTACATAAATAATCATAATAGTAATTAGTAAATGTATATAGCCCTCTCTGTAGCAGGCATTGTTCTAAGAAGTGTTCACTTATTGATCAATTTAGCCCTCACACAAATGCAAGGAAATTGGTACTTTTGTCCACCCAAGTTTCTCAAATAAGAAAATGAGGCACAGAAATGTTAAACAACTTATGCAAAGTTTACACAAGTGTTGGGGTCAAGATTTTAAACCTAAACTATTAAGGTATACTTAAATTTGGCATTGACTAATATAAATAAATAACTACTTTCAAGGTGCTTTATTTTTGCTTGGTTTTAGACATTTAGAATATGAGAACATGTGGCTTTCAAGTTGTCTTTCAGGTCTTTTGTTCTCATAGATGAGCACAAAATCATTTAAGAATCATTTAAGAATTCTGAATAAGGAAAACACTTACAATAGGCTGTGGATAGGAAGTGAGAAGATGGAGAGATACAGAGTGTGCTTGTCTTTCTATACCTAACCTGTACCAGTGGCAAGAGAATGACACAATGATTCATACTTAAGGGGATGAAGGGAAGTTTTCTGTCAAAAGAGAAAACAAACGAAACTGTAAAAAGATTAACACGCAAGGAGGCAGAAGCTATATATTGCAGGAGCTATATATATCAGCAGTAGCTGACATATTGCGATTACATTCATGTCTCTAATTAGTAATTACCAAGACGAGGAAGCCTGGGACAAGAGCAGTGACATATATTTTAGAAATAACCAACCAAAATAGTATACAGGGACCATAATAATCAATCAGCAATTTCAATATACTTACAGGGAATATATCTCGCAACTGTGCCATTTTTATCTTGCAGAATAGGCAAGTTGCTCACATAATATTACAAAAATGGTGCCGTTTGAGAAAAATATATATATTTGAAAATGACAAGCATCTAAAACAGGTAGTTGTTGTGAAATTTGTTACTAAGCATTAATTATCAAAGTTGCCATGGTGATATGTTTAGTTATATGTTACTTCTGAAGTATTCTGGGACAGTATCCAAGTATTCACTAATATAATACCCCAGTGTCTTGAGTTAAAGAGACACCAATAGAATATTAAAATATTTAATTCTATATCTTATTTAGAAGTAAATCAATAATGGTTATAACTCAATAACATGTCTTAGGCCTGGCAACATTGTGAAATGAGTACTCCTTGTATCTCTTACATTTATTTAATATTATAAATTTTGTAGATAGGCTAGTAGTTTTCAAATAAAAAATATCAATAAATATGAAATTATAAATCATTATCAAAAGAGTTAATAACTGTACTAAATTTTTCTTATAATTACACTTGATAACAAAATATTAAGGAAACGACTTTAGACTTCACTGCTAATGGAGAAATCCCAACAGAAAACATTTAATTCCAAAAATCATTGCCTTTAGATAAAAAGTAACATCTGTCACCTTATTTTTTCTATTTAAATATATAGAGAAAATAATCTAAAAATAAAAATGGAAATATTCCATATTTGATGTTGTACTTAACATGTTTTTTCTTTTAATATCATACATAATGTCAACCAGTAAGAAAATATTCATCACTGTAGTATATTATTAAATGGCTTAAATATCTTGTCTCTTTCAATATATTGTAAATTTCTTCAGTACATAGATTATGTTTTATTAATTTTTTTATCTCTAGTAACTATAGCTATATTTGATATTAAATACCAAATAAATTTAAGTTATTTGTAATTAAATCATTTGTGTATGAATCTTATTACTTCTATATAACAAGGCAAATAAATGGATTATGTAGAATTCTGGCTTGTAATTAGGTATGTAGAATGTCAAAACAAAAGTAACAATGTTTTCTATAGAATATTTTCCAGTAATTTTCTTTTTGTTGACAGCATGCCTCTGGAAAGGATCTGAGAACTTGTAAATAATCCAGAAAAACAGGCCACATCAGTCTAATCTTTTTCCAAGAGTGAGGATATCAGATTTCAATACTATTTCCTAATGGGAAAAACGTAACTTTGTTTTAAATGCTCAAAATAGAGCAGTACATACCAGGGAAGCACAGCATTTGTGCTCAATAAAACACAGCTTAGATCAATTAATGAAGAAAAGTCCCAATTACTTCCTTTTATTCTGCTCATCTGACTGATGTAGGTTAACTTCAACAAGCTAAGCCTAACCAAGAGTAAGGCAGTGTCTACACTTTCATTTAAATCTTCCCATCATCTACACTCCCTTTGGTTCTAGTAAACCTGACCTCAAACCTGGTAGAATTCTAACCTCTATTTAATGTCTAATCGCCTTCCGGTAGTCTTTAGGCATGATTTCTGGCTGGCTTAAGGTGCATGAGCCTGGCTGTCAGATAAGGAAAGGCAAATGCCTTGCGTATATATACATAACTGAAGACACAGGATCATCTGGGTCTCTTGAGAGCAAAACATCTCAACAAATTTCTCACTAGTAAAAAATTGTTGGCATAACAGCCAGAAAATAGAAGGGCTCCACAATTACCAGCACAAAAGAAAGGGGCCAGAGTATGAAACTTAAAAAGATATGGTGAAGCTCAAAAAAGCTAAGGAACATTGGCAAGTCAATTTAAATGAAATCATAGATTCCGTCTGTGATATATGAGGTTTAAATTTTCTGATCTAAGATCTGGATAGATGATAGACAGCTGGTGAACGTGAGTATGTAGAGACTGCAGAACTATGTGAGCCAACTAACTCAGGCAGAATAGCAACATAGGGAAGAAAATCATATTATTTTCCATTAAATTTGGTCTGTTAGTTTTCATACACATGCATGCTGTATCCATAAAAATCTAGCGATTCCTGGATTATTATTCCTAGTTATTCAAATGTTTAATTTTTATTATCCATTTCAGAAATAAGTGTCCTTTCACGTTATACATTTATAATGCTTGGCTATTGCTTTTCATCAGTTCCTGGCATATAATAAGAGTTAAATAAAAGCTAGTTATTATGATTAATATTATAATAGTATTTACTCTATGAAGAGCTGGTGAAATATATAAAAATATATAATTTACAGACCTGCCCACAAAAGGACTTGAAATCTAGTTAAGAAAATCAAACATGGAGTCAAAAGATCAATATGCCACAGAATATTTAAAGAGAAGGGGGTCATGACTAATTTCTAGAAATAATTTCCAAAGTACAAAATATTTCAGTAGGACCTGGAGGAATGGCTAAGAGCCAGGGCAGGACAGATAAATGGACATTTCAATGTAGGAAGACTAATATGAGCAAATACTCTAGGACAAGATAATGTAAAATATTCATTGTTAAATTACAACTTTACCTAACTTGGTATCCTTCATTCACAGTAAAGTTATTGTCCTTGTATTTCTTGTCTTATGAACCTGAATATGGAGTATTCATTCAAGTTTACTACTCATTTTCTTCAGTATCCCTGTTCTTCTTTTATACTCATTACCTACTTATACTTGAGAAGAGCCATTGTTAATATAATTGCTATTGTAAATGTCATTGCTAGTATAATGCAGACTAAGCAAGGCTTCGGAAAGTACACTGCTATTGCTACTATTGAAATTTACCAGAGCTCACTGTTGATGGGGTACTTGGCAGAAAATTTTTCTACAAAACTGCTCATGTTTGAAGATATTACTATAAAAATACATTTAAAAGATACAACATAGAGATTATATTAAATTGTTTATAAATAGAAGCACAGAATATACATTTTTGCCTTGAGAAAAATATTAAAAATCCATATGAATGTATTAAAACAATATGTGAGAATTGAAACCTATATAAAACTGCAAGATTTCAACAGATTTAAACTGTTGACTGAAAACGACATCTATTATAAAAGAAAAAGATAAATGGACACATTGAAAATTAGTTATGAATTTCATAGATATGCACTGTTATTCTGAATAACGAGTTCCCATTTTACACTTTTTCTCTGCTCAGAGGAAAAAAATTAAATAATTGTAGATAATTAATAACGTGCAATTTTACATCATTTGTTTTTCAATGAAAAATGATAACACATTAAGCATCACAATGAGAATGATCCATAATGCATCTGTCACACAGGAAAAGATGAATATATAAGTTAATATAGTCACAGATTAATTAACTCAACTTCTTTGTCAGTAATATTTCCATTCATAAGTTGAGGGTAAGAGCTCAAACTCAGGGCATAAATTATATCTGTGGCAACAATAAATCAAATCGAATAACAATATGTATTATAATAAATTGGCAGAAGATGGTGGGGAAAATGGAATAAAGCCAAACAACATTCCCTTTTCAAAAATCAATTTAAGCTATAAAAAGGAATGAAGGGGAAAAGATACCTTTAATTAATTAGAAATAGTCACATCTCAGACCACAGATACTTAGAATTGCTGATGAATATAAGAAAGTTTAGATCACATAAAGAGATAACAGGTAAAGAAGACATAAATTTATAGATGTACAAAACACAGAAATACGTTAAGTATAGGGAATCTAAGGTTTCCTTACTTGGAGAGTAAAGTCTACTGTGCTTAGTGTGAGAGAACTTTTTTTCAGCATATTCTATATGCAGAAGGGAAGTTGTAATAAGACTAAGAAAGATCCACACCAATTTCAAAATTAGGGGTCAAACAGCTTTGCAACTGCTTATCATAGAAAACTGAACACATATAAATAAATTCTAAATCAACATGCGACTGAGTCAATTGTATAAATTATTTTCATAGCAAACCACAAAGACATCACCTGCACACCCCAATGGAAGGGGATGGCACAGGACATTAAATGAAGAAATGCCCCCAGGAGAAAGTTCTCAGATGAGATGGGTAAGTGTAATAAAAGGTGTAATAAGTGTAATAAAATTGTCATAATAAAATATGAACAAATTTCTTCAAAATTTATAATTAAGATATTTCTAAAGTTTATTAACCCTGAAATTATTAATGAAATCATTAAAAAGTTATAAGCATAAATACTCATACTACCCAAAGCAATCTACAGATTCAAAACACAATATAAGCAAAAGAAAAGAAATACCAAAGAGTAGGAATCAATGATATATTAAAAAAACAGATAGAGAAAATCAATGAATACAAAAGTTGGCCCTGTATATTGATAAACCTTTAGTAACATTTATCAAGGAACCAAAAAAATAATAATTTACCAATGTTAGGAAGAAAAGCAAATATTAACACAGGCCTTTCAGACACTAAAAGTAAAAAAGAATGATGTGGGCAATATTACAAAGAAATTTTGACAGTTTAGATTAAATGTACAAATTCTTAGAAGTAAATCTACAAAAGGTTACCCAGGAAGAAACAGACTAGCGGAATACCCCCTTTTCTTTTTTTTTTTTTTTTTAAATTAATTTATTATTATTATACTTGTTGTAGGGCATATGTGCATAACGTGCAGGTTTGTTACGATATGTATACTCTAGCATGTTGGTGTGCTGCACCCATCAACTCGTCATTTACATCAGGTATAACTCCTAATGCAATCCTCTCCCCTCCCTCCCCATGATAGGGCCGCAGTGTGTGATGTTCCCTTCCTGGAGTCCAAGTGATTCATTGTTCAGTTCCCACCTATGAGTGAGAACATGCGGTGCCGGCTTTCTGTTCTGTGACAGTTTGCTAAGAATGATGGTTTCCAGCTGCATCCATGTCCCTACAAAGGACACAAACTCATCCTTTTTTATGGCTGCATAGTATTCCATGGTGTATATGTGCCACATTTTCTTGATCCAGTCTGTCACTGATGGACATTTGGGTTGATTCCAAGTCTTTGCTATTGTGAATAGTGCCGCGAGTCAACATAATGCGGTGCATGTGTCTTTATAGCAGAATGATTTATAATCCTTTGGGTATATACCCAGTAATGGGATGGTTGGGCCATATGGTACATCTAGTTCTTAGATCCTTGAGGAATTGCCACTGTTTTCCATAATGGTTGAACTGCTTACAATCCCACCAACAGTGTAAAAGTGTTCCTATTTCTCCACATCCTCTCCAGCACCTGTTGTTTCGACTTTTTAATGATCGCTTATTCTAACTAGTGTGAGATGGTATCTCATTGTGGTTTTGATTTGCATTTCTCTGATGTACGTGATGATGAGCATTTTTTTCATGTGTCTACATGCTGAATGTCTTCTTTGAGAAACGTCTGTTCATATCCTTTGCCCACTTTTGATGGGTTGTTTGTTTTTTTCTTGTAAATTTGTTTGAGTTCTTTGTAGGTTCTGGATATTAGCCTTTTGTCAGATGAGTAGATTGCAAAATTTTCTTCTCCCATTCTGTAGGTTGCCTGTTCACTCTGATGGTAGTTTCTTTTGCTGAAGCTCTTAGTTTAATGAGATCCCATTTGTCAATTCCTTTTGGCTTTGCTGCCGCTGCTTTTTGTAGGTTTTAGACAATGAAGTCTTTGCCCATGCCTATGTCCTTGAATGGTGCTACCTAGGTTTTCCTCTAGATTTTTATGGTATTAGGTCTACATTTAAGTCTCTAATCCATCTTGAATTACCGTATAAGGAGTAAGGGAAAGGATCCACTCTCAGCTTTCTCACTCTATGGCTACTAATTTTCCCAGCAATCTTCTTATTAAATAGGGAATCCTTTTCCATTTCTTGTTTCTCTCAGGTTTGTCAAAGATCAGATGGCTGTAGATGTGTGGTATTATTTCTGAGGACTCTGTTCTGTTCCATTGGTCTATATCTCTGTTTTGGCACCAGTACCATGCTGTTTTACACAGCCTTGTAGTATAGTTTGAAGTCAGGTAGCTTGATGCCTCCAGCTTTGTTCTTTTTGACTTAGGGATTGTCTTGGGAGATGTGGGCTCTTTTGGGTTCCATATGAACTTTAAAGCAGTTTTTTCCAATTCTGTGAAGAAACCTTACAGAAGCTTGATGGGATGGCATTGAATCTATAAATTACATTGGGCAGTATGGCCATTTTCACAATATTGATTCTTCCTATCCATGAGCATGGTATATTCTTCCATTTGTTTGTGTCCTCTTTATTTCACTGGAGCAGTGGTTTGTAGTTCTCTTGAAGAAGTCCTTTACATCCCTTGTGTTGGATTCCTAGGTATTTTATTCTCTTTGAAGCAATTGTGAATGGAAGTTCATCTCATGATTTGCCTCTGTTTGTCTGTTACTGGTGTATAAGAATGCTAGTGATTTTTGCACACATTAATTTTGTATCCTGAGACCTTGTTGAAGTTGCTTATCAGCTTGATGAGATTTTGGGCTGAGACAATGGGGTTTTCTAAATATACAATCATGTCATCTGCAAACAGGACAATTTGACTTCTTCTTTTCCTAACTGAATACCTCCTTGATTTCTTTCTCTGCCTAATTGCCCTTAGCCAGAACTTCCAACACTATGTTGAATAGGAGGGTGAGAGAGGGCATCCTGTCTTGTGCCAGTTTTCAAAGGGAATTTTTCCAGCTTTTGCCCATTCATATGATATTGGCTGTGGGTTTGTCATAAATAGCTCTTATTATTTTGAGGTACGTTCCATCAATACCGAATTTATTGGAGCGTTTAGCATGAAGGGCTGCTGAATTTTGTCGTTTTTACTTTCTGCATCTATTGGAGATAATCATGTGGTTCTGTCTTGGTTCTGTTTATATGCTGGATTATGTTTATTGGATTTTAATGTTGAATCAGCCTTGCATCCCAGGGATGAAGCCCACTTGATCATGGTGGATAAGCTTTTTGATGTGTTGCTGAACTGGTTTGCCAGTATTTCATTGAGGATTTTTGCATCGATGTTCATCAGGGATATTGGTCTAAATTCTCTTTTTTGTGGTGTCTTTGCCAGGCTTTAAAATAGGATGATGTTGGCCTCATAAAATGAGTTAGGAGGATTCCCTCTTTTTCTATTGATTGGAATAGTTTCAGAAGAATGGTACCAACTCCTCCTGTACTTGGTAGAATTCAGCTGTGAATCCATCTGGTCCTGGACTTTTTTGCTGGTGGCTATTAATTATTGCCTCAATTTCAGAGCCTACTATTATTCATTCAGGATTCAACTTCTTCCTGGTTTAGTCTTGGAAGAGTGTAAGTGTCCAGGAAATTATCCCTCTTCTAGATTTTCCAGTTTATTTGCGTAGAGGTGTTTATAGTATTCTACGGTAGTTTGTATTTCTGTAATGGTGATCCCCTTTATCATTTTAATTGCGCCGATTTGATTCTCTTTCTTCTTTATTAGTCTTATAGTGGTCTGTCAATTTTGTTGATCTTTTCAAAACCAACTCCCTGGATTCATTGATTTTTGGAGGGTTTTTTGTGTCTCTCTCTCTCCTTCAGTTCTGCTCTGATCTTAGTTATTTTTGCCTTCTGTTAGCTTTCTTCGAATGCTTTTCTGTTTTGGCTTCTCTAGTTCTTTTAATTCAAGGACATGTTAGAGGTCAATTTTAGATCTTTCCTGCTGTCTCTCTTGTGGGCATTTAGTGCTATAAATTTCTTCACACACTGCTTTTAAATGTGTCCCAGAGATTCTGGTATGTTGTATCTTATTCTCATTGGTTTCAAAGAACATCTTTATTTCTGCTTCATTTCAAGAGTGTACCCAGTAGTCATTCAGGAGCAGGTTGTTCAGTTTCCATGTAGTTGCTGGGTTTTGATTGAGTTTCTGTCCTGAATTCTAGTTTGATTGCACTTGTCTGAGAGAGTTTGTTATAATTTCTGTTCTTTTTACATTTGCTGAGGAGTTTTACTCCAATTACGTGGCCAATTTTGGAGTAAGTAATGATGTGGAGCTGAGGAATGTATATTCTGTTGATTTGGGGTGGAGAGTTCTATAGATGTTCACAGGTCTGCTTGCTGCAGAGATGAGTTCAATTCCTGGATATCCTTGTTAACTTTCTATTGTCTCAAGTTGATCTGTCTAATGTTGACAGTGGAGGTTGAAGTCTCCCATTATTATTGTATGGGAGTCTAAGCTTTGTAAGTCTCTAAGGACTTGCTTTTATGAATCTGGGTGCTCCTGTATTGGTGCATATATATTTAGGGAGAGTTAGCTCTTCCTGTTGAATTGATCCCTTTACCATTATGTAATGGCCTTTTTGTCTCTTTTGATCTTGATGGTTTAAAAGTCTGTTTTATCAGAGACTAGTATTGCAACCCCCCGCTTTTTGTTCTCCATTGCTTGGTAAATCTTCCTCCATCCCTTTATTTTGAGCCTATGTATGTCTCTCTGTGTGAGATGGGTCTCCCTTGAATACAGCAGACTGATGGGTCTTGACTCTTATCCAGTTTGCCAGTCTGTGTCTTTTAATTGACCATTTAGTCCATTTACATTTATACACATTGTTGTGAACTTTGATCCTGCCATTAAGGATTAACTGGTTATTTTGCTCGTTATTGGTGCAGCTTCTTCCTAGCCTCGATGGTCTTCTTACATTTTGGCATGTTTTGCAATGGCTGGTGTACCGGCTGTTCCTTTCCATGTTGAGGCCTTCAGGGTCTCTTGTAAGGCAGGCCTAGTGGTGACAAAATTTAAGCATTTGCTATCTGTAAAGGATTTTATTTCTCCTTCACTGATGAAACTTAGTTTATTGATATGAAATTTGGTTTAAAATTCTTTTCTTTTAAGACGTTGGAATTGGCCCCACTCTTCTGGCTTATAGGAGTTTCTGCTAAGAGATCTGTTGTTAGTCTGATGGGCTTCCCTGTAAACTGACCTTTTCTCTTACGTCTCTTAAGATTTTTTCCTTCATTTCCAACTTCTCTTTGTGAATCTGGCAATTATGTCTGAGTTAAGTGCTCTTCTTGAGGAGTATCTTTTGTGGTGTTCTCTGTATTTCTGGATTTGAATGTTGGCCTGCCCTACTAGGGGTTGGGAAGTTCTCCTGATGATATCCCAGAGTGTTTTCCTAACTTGGTTCCACTCTCACTTTCAGGCACCCTAATCAGACGTAGATTTGGTCTTTTACATAATCCCATACTTTGCAGGCTTTGTTCATTTCTTTTTCTTTCTTTTTTCTTTTGGTTTCTTCTCTCGCTTCATTTCCTATTCATTTGATCCTCAATCGCTGATACTCTTTTCTTCCAGTTGATCGAAATACATTGAAGCTTGTGCATTTGTCAATGTATTTCGTGTCATGTTTTCATCTCTTTCATTTCATTTATGACCTTCTGCATTAATTACTCTAGCCATCAATTCTTCCACTTTTTTTTCAAGATTTTTAGTTTCTTTGCGCTGGGTACGTAATTCCTCCTTTAGCTCTGAGAAATTTGATGGACTGAAGCCTTCTTCTCTCATCTCGTCAAAGTCATTCTCCGTCCAGCTTTGATCCGTTGCTGGCAATGAGCTGCGCTCCTCAGTTGAAAATGCAGAAATCACCGGTCTTCTGTGTCGCTCGCGCTGGGAGTGGAAGCCTGGCGCTGTTCCTATTCGGCCATCTTGTTCCCGCCCGCATCCCCCTTTTCTACTAAATAAATTATATGTGTAATTATACCACTACCATAAAGAAACTCCAGGGTCAGATCACCAAAATGATTTAGAAGGTTTCATTGATGAATTCTTGAAAATGTTCAAGGAAGGAATAAAATGACATTGACAATCTTTTTGAAAAAGAAAGAGACAAAAACATTTTCCATCTCATTCTGTACACATAGTTATACCTACTACCACACTTAATGGTAAAAGAACATATTTCCCGCCTTGATATTGGGAAAAGAGGCAAGGAGATTTACCCTAACTTAGTTATCTTCAACATTACATTGAGATCCAAACTATTTCAATAAGGCAGAACAAAAAATAAATAAGTAAAGAAAAAGATTTGAAAGAAAAATGTAAATCTCTCTTTATTAACAAATTACATTTTTACCTAAGCCAAAAACCCTACAAAATAAGCAAAAACCTGATGAAATAAGTAAGCTTAGGCAGGTCACAGGATCTAAAGATCAATACAAGAAAACAATCTATTTTATTTCTTTGTATTAACAATGAATAATTTTAAATTAAAATTTGAAAATACAACTTACAAAAACAATAAAAAATACTTAGGATTAGATTTAACAAAAATATGTAAAACAAGTACACTGAAAATTGTAAAAAAAAGTGACAAATTAAATAATACCTTATTAAATAGAAATATGTAATATTCATACATTTGAAGACAAAGTTGGTAAGATGTTAATTCTCCCCAAATTGGTTTATAACTTCAATGCAATTCTATTCAAAATTACAGCAGATGTTTTGCCGAAATTGACAACCTGATTCGAATATTTATAAGCAAATCCAAATAACCTAAAGTAGCCAAAGGATCTTGAGCAAGAACAAAGTGGAAGAGTTCACACAACATTATACTGCTACTTACTACAAATCTCCATTAAAAGACATAGTATGGTACTGACTTAAGAATTGGCATGAAGACCAATGGAACAGAAAAACATTCCAGAATGTCCTATACATTAATGTTTAATTAATTTTCAACAACAATGTCTAGATAGTTCAATGGTGAAAGGATAGTTGTTTCAATAAATGAAGCTGAAATAATAGAATATTTTTGAGTAAAAAATTGACCCCGACTGTACACAGAATTAAACTGAAATGTAATAGATACAACTGTAAGACTTCTTAAAGAAAATATAGGGGTAAATTTTTGTGAACTTGGGTTTTAAGCAAACATTTCACAGATATAGTAAAAGAAGCAGAAAATATAAAATAAAATTTTAAAAATTGTTTTTCTTTAAAATTAAAAAATACCAATAAGAAAATAAGAATCAATTCACAGACTGGGAGAAAACATTTGAAAAACACATGCATCTGATTTAATACCTGTATCCAGAATATATAGGCACCTTTGCAGTTCAACATGAAGACCATCCAATAAAAACGGGGAAACACTTTCAATGGATACTTCAACAGAGAAGATACACTAATAGCAATGGCAAAAAAAAAAAAAAAAAAAAAAAAGAATGTAAAAATATGCTCAACATCAATAATCATTAGGAAAATAAAAACTAAAGCCATAATAAGATACCAACTATGCTGACTTTAATAGTAACAGACTAGCCACTAGGTGAAAATTAAAGCCACTATAAGATATTGACTGAAAACTCTTTAATAATAACAGACTAACAAACCACTAAGTGGATTTTATTGACAGACAAACAATATGAGGTGTTGGTTAGGATGTGGAGAACTTGCATGCATTCCTGGCGAAAATGCAAATATAGTACAACACCTTTAAAAAACAAGTTAGCAGTGTTATTCCTAAAGTTAACTGTATACTTATCATAGACCAGCAAATCCTAGCAGTAAAATATCTGGATATTTAGTTAAGAAAGGAAGGTATCTTTAGCTAAGAAAGGAAGGTATCGAAGAAAAAAAAAGTATACTGTAATGTTTGCAATGTTTATTTATAATAGTCAAAACCTAAAAACAACCTAAAACATTTTTCACATGTTAAATGGATAAACAAATACTGGTATATCCATACAATTAAATACTACTCAGCACTAAAAAGGAACAATATAATGATATAACAAAGTAAGTGGATTTCAAAAGCATTAGTCAAAGTGAGAGAGGTCAGCTGTAAAGACTATATTCTGTGATTATATTCATGTGAAATAACAGAAAAGGCAAACTATAACAATCCGTGGCTGTGTGAACCTTAGAATAGGAGGAGTTTTGGAATTGATGGTAAAGATGCATGTGAAAACTTGCTGGGGCAATGGAAACTCTATATTGTCATTGCGATTGTGGTTGCATGAATATATACATTTGTCAAAACTCATTGGATTGTATACTTAAAATTGGTGAATTTTAAAGGAAAATTATGCCATGATAAAGCTTAATTCATTTAATTGTGGTAGTCTTTCCATGCCTGAATTTCTTAGTTGAATTTATCACCACTAAAAATCAGAAAACTACATTTGAATGCAGACTTTTAGAAAAAAACTTTAGAAACTATTTTTCCTACTTTGCCCTTAAATTTTTATTATATTCATTTCTAGTATTCTTTCACATCAATCATACTTATTTTTGCCATAACCTTAATGTGAATTTCACGGACCACACACTTTAATTACAGCCAATGAATCTTTTATCTAGACTGACACAACCACTGTCACTAGCAATCTGAATTGTCTGGTCATATAATATACTAGAACCATCTCTTATATCCTAATATCTCACCTTTTTGTGAAAGTGAATATAAAGAGAGTGAATACTGGGTATTTGTTTGTGTTCTATTTATTTATATCTTAAATGAAAATATAATATCTAACACATAAGTGTTTGAAAAATTATTTTCCATCATTTAGCTCCCACTTACATGTGGGAACATGCCTCCAGCTCCATTCACGTCCCTGCAAAGGATATGATATTCTTTTTTGTGGCTGCATAGTATACCATGGTGTATAGAACTAAATGATGAGAACACATGGACACATAGAGGGGTACAATACACACTGGGGCCTACTGAGGGTGGATGGATGGTGGGAGGAGGGAGAGGATAACAAAAAACAACTAATGGATACTAGGCTTAATACCTGGGTGATGAAATAATCTCTATCACAAACCCCCATGATACAAGTTTACCTATGTAAGAAACCTGTACTTCTATCCCTGAACGTAAAAGAAAAATTAAAAATATTTATTTTCAAATGTGTATGAACCTTGATCAATAGTAACCCCTTAATACTTATTTTCTATACTTATAACATTAATATAAAAATAAAATATATTAACCTGACAAAGTGCCAATTTTTCATTAAAATTGCCATGGAAAATAGATAATGTAATTTTATTTTTATACCTTCATAGGAATAATATCTAGGAATAACAAATAGTATAATGTAGAACTATGGAGGACACAGATATTATAAAAGAAATAGGGCAGAATTCAGCAAAATGCATTTACTCTTTAGTTCATGACATTCTTGGCTTTGCTTCAAGATTGAAACAAACTGAGAAATGATAAGGGGGTTTTGTCCATGAACCTACCTTCAACTACTATAATTAAGCACATTCTGAAACATTTCAGAAATAACTAATTGAACAAGAAGTTAAGAAAAAAAATCATGGATGTGAAAGCGACTTCTATTGTATTCCCTTCATATAGAATAGAGGGGGAAAAAAACACCAAAGCACAATAGATGTAAGCATGGTTTTAATCGATGCTGTCTGAATTTATCAGTGACATAAAGAAATGCTTGAACAGGTAGAGAAAATAGAGAAATGGACAAGATCTGAAAATAAGAGAGAATAGAAGAAGAAAGCCAGTTACCAAATAAATAAAACATATTCTACAGCTGAAGAAAAACTGAAGGCTGTCACGGTGTTTCAGACAAAATCAATACATTGAATCTCAGATCTAGATAGAGGTAAAAAAGTTTGATGCACAGATAAATAATTTTTACTAGAAGCATGTAAAAATAAACAAGACACCTACATAAAATCTTTTAGCATTCTAATTTCTAAACAGGAAAGAGTGATAGTAAGTGAATTGCAATTGAACAATAAGACAGTTTTTATGTAACTATTGAATAATTTTTATATCCTATATCAAAAAAACTATTAAATGACAATAATAAAAATTAGAAGACTTAAATACAGCAACAGAAAAAAGGGGCATTAAAGAAAAAATTTTTAAAGAGCTAGTAACTTCTGTTTTAAGTGTTCCAGATGTCAGAAAGAAAAGAATGAGAATGACAGATAATAAATAATAAATTGATTATTATGTTAGATAGTAGATATGAAGAGAATTATAGGAAAATAGATGTGGATGAAAAATAATGGGAGAGATTACGAATGGTCTCTGTGAAAAGGTAGAAATTGAGTGAAAAATAGAGATGTGGACAACAAAGTCACAAA
This sequence comes from Papio anubis, assembly GCF_008728515.1. NCBI lineage: Eukaryota > Metazoa > Chordata > Mammalia > Primates > Cercopithecidae > Papio > Papio anubis. Next base: position 114,285,848 of record NC_044980.1, read on the forward strand.
ATATCTGGGCAAAAACTACCAAACAGAATATAAGCCCTCTACCCCAAAATATATAAACTTTCACAAATATATAAACAAATATTAAACCAGTTAATATGGTTTGGCTGTGTCCCCACCCAAATCTCATCTTGAATTGTAGTTTCCATAATCTCTACATTTTTGGGAGGGACCTGCGGGAAGGTAATTGAATCATGGGGGCGGTTTCCCTCAGGCTATTCTCGTGGTAGTGAGTAAGTTCTCATGAGATCTGATGGTTTTATAAGGATGCTTCCCCCTTCATTCAGCTTGCATTCTTCTCGTTTTTGCTGCTATGTGAAGGCAGATGTATTTGATTTCTCTTATGCCATGATTATAAGTTTCCTGAGGCCTCCCTAGCCATGTGGAACTGTGAGTCAATTAAGCCTCTTTCCTTTAGAAATTACCCAGTCTTGGTTATGTCTTTATTAGCAACATGAGAATAGACTAATACAATAAATTGTTACTGCAGAGAGTGGAGTTCTGCTATAGGGATACCAGAAAATGTGGAAGCAACTTTGGAACTGGGCAACAGGCAGAGGTTGGAATAGTTTTGAGGACTCAAAAACAGACAGAAACATATGGGAAGGTTTGGAACTTCTGAGAGATGTGGCGTGCTCAGAAGATAGGAAGATATGAAAACCTTTGGAACTTCCTAGAGACTTATTGAATGGCTTTGACCAAAATGCTGATAGTGATATGGACAGTGAAGTCCAAGCTGAGGTAGTCTCGGATGGAGATGAGGAACTTCTTGGGAACTGGAAAAAAGGTGACTCTTGCTATATTTTCAACAAAGGGACTGGTGGCATTTTGCATCTGCCCTAGAGATCTGTGGAACTTGAACTCGAGAGAGATGATTTACAGTATATGGTGGAAGAAATTTCCAAGGAGCAAAACACTCAAGATGTGGCTTGGGGCCAGGCATGGTGGCTCACACCTGTAATCCCAGCACTTTGGGAGACCAAGGCGGGTGGATCACGAGGTCAGGAGATCAAGACCACGGTGAAACCCCGTCTCTACTAAAAATACAAAAAAGTAGCCAGGCGCGGTGGTGGGAGCCTGTAGTCCCAGCTACTCAGGAGGCTGAGGCAGGAGAATGGCGTGAACTCGGGAGGCGGAGCTTGCAGTGAGCTGAAATCGCGCCACTGCACTCCAGCATGGGTGACAGAGCGAGACTCCATCTCAAAAAAATAAAACTAAAAATAAAAGTGACTTGGGTGCTGTTAAAATAATTCAGTTTTATGTATTTAAAAAGATATGGTTTAGAATTTAGATTTATGTTTAAAAGGGAATCAGAGCATTAAAGTTTGGAAAATTTGTAGCCTAACCATACAATAGAAAATAAAAACATGAATTTTCCGAGGAGAAACTCAAGTGAGTTGCAGAAATTTGCATAAGTAACAAGGAGCCAAATGTTAACCACCAAGACAATAGGGAAAAATGTTCCCAGGGAATGTCAGAGACCTTCACAGCAGCCCCTTTGATCACAGGCCTTGAGGTCTAGGGCGATGAAATGGTTTAGTGGGCCAGGCCCAGGGCTTCCCTGCTATGTGCAGCCTAGAGATTTGGTGCCCTGTGTTCCAGCTGCTCCAGCCCTGTCTAAAAGATCAAAATACAGCTCAGGCCATTGCTTCAGAGAGTGCAAGCCCCAAGCACTGGCAGCTGCCACATGGTGTTGAGCTTGCACATGCAGAGAAGTCAAGAATTGAGGTTTGGGAACCTCTGCCTATATTCCAGAGGATGTATGGAACACCTAGGCAGAAGTCTAATGCAGAGGCAGAACTCTCATAAAAAAATCTCTGCTAGGGCAGTGCAGAAGGGAAATGTGCGGTTGAAGCCCACACACAAAGTCCCCACTGGGGCAGTGCCTAGTGGAGCTATGAGAAGACGACCACTATCCTCTAGACCCCACAATGGTAGATCCACCTACAGCTTGCACCGAGCTCCTGGAAAAGCTACAGACACTCAACACCAGCTCATGAAAAAAAGCCAGGAGGGTGGCTGTACCCTGCAAAGTCACTGGGGCAGAGCTGCCCAAGGCCATAGGAGCCCACCTCTCGCATCAGCATGATCTGGATTTGAGACATAGAGTCAAAGGATATCATTTTGGATTTTTAAGGTTTAATGACTGCTCTATTGGATTTAAGACTTGTATGGGGCATATAGCCCCTTTGTTTTGGCTACTTCCTCCCATTTGGAATGGGTGTATTTCCCCAATGCCTGTACCCACATGGTATCTAGAAAGTAACTAACTTGCTTTCGATTTTACAGGCACGTAGGTGGAAGAGACTTGCCTTGTCTCAGATGAGTCTTTGTATCTGGACTTTTAGGTTAATTCTGGAATGAGTAAAGACTTTGGGAGACTGTGGGAAAGGCATGATTGTGTTTTGAAATGTGAGGACATGAGACTTGGGAGGGTCCAGGGACAGAATTATATGGTTTGGCTGTGTCCCCACCCAAATTTCATCTTGAATTGTATTTTCCATAATTTCCACATGTGGTGGTTGGGACCTGATGGAAGGTAATTGAATTATAGGGTAACAACCCCATAATTGTTACCCCATAATTCTCATTATAATGAGTAAGTTCTCATGAGATCTGATGGTTTTGTAAGGGGCTTCCCCCTTCATTCAGCTTGCATTCTTCTCCTTCCTGCAACCATGTGAAGAAGGATGTGTTTGCTTCCCCTTTCACCATGATTGCAAGTTTCCTGGGGCCTGCCCAGTCAGGCTGAACTGTGGTCAATTAAACCTCTTTCCTTTATAAATTACCCTGTCTTTTTAGCAGCATGAGAATGGACTAATACACCAGTCTTCAGTCTAAACTGAATCAAAGTTTACAATTAGAATGCAAGTTCTAATGTACCTAAATATAGGAAATAAGACAAAATCAAAGAAATAAACAAGTAGTTATTAAACATATATGCTATGTCAGGCACTGTAATATACAAAACTGGGCTGAGTCCTGTTCTTTTAACCTTTACATTATAGGAAGCTAAAGAGACAGTGTAAAATATGAAGATGCTATAGGAACACAAAGAAGGAGTACCTAAGAGGATTAGGGAGTTATAATGAATGAAATGTTTATGTCTCCAACAATTTAAATGTTGAAATCTTTTTGTTGTTGTGTTTTTTTGTTTTTTGTTTTTGTTGTTGTTTTGAGACAGAGTCTCATTCTGCCACCCAGGCTGGAGTGCAATAGTGCGAAACTCGGCTCACTGCAGTGTCTGCCTCCCAGGTTCATGTGATTCTCCTGCCTCAGCCTCCTGAGTAGCAGGGACTACAGGTGTGCTACATTGTGCTCGGCTATTTTTTATATTTTTAGTTAGAGATGGCATTTCACCATGTTGGCCAGGATGGTCTTGATCTCCCGAACTCCTGATCCGCCCCCACCATGACCTCACAAAGTGCTGAGATTACAGGTGTGAGCCACCATACCTGACCATATGTTGAAATCTTAATTCCCAAAGTTATGGTATTAGGAAGTGGGGCTTTGGGGAGATGATTAAATCATTAGCACATAGCTCTCAAGAATGGGATTAGTCCCATAATAAAAGATGCTCAGTATAACTCTCTTGTCTATTCTGTCATGTGAGGTTACAATGAGAAGAAGGTCATCTGAGGAAGCAGACACTCACCAGACACTGAATTTCCCAGAACCTTGATCTTAGACTTTCCAGCCTTCAGACCCTTGATAAATAAATTTCTTTTGTTCATAAGCTACCAAGTCTATGGTATTTCATTACGGTAACCCAAATGAACTCAGAGAAGAGTCAAGAAAAGGTTTTATGGACAAAATGATATCCACATTGGGGAATGACTGATGTTTAGGAATTAGAAAAACAGAAAGGAGATGCTGTTAAGGGTTTCAACAGAAATGAGTAGCAGCTGCAAAGACAAGAGGAGTATGAAAAAATAAATAAATAGTTCTGAAAATAATTCATAATGCCACTAAAGCTGAATGTGGGATTGGAGAGAGGGAGAGACACAGAATCCTAGAAAGACATTGAGATATAATAAAAAGACTTCTGAACCCTCATCTGAAGACTAATGGGCAGCACATACAAGAAATATGACCAGATTTTTGTTTTTAAATGTTGCTTAGAGCTGTAGTACAAATGTTGGCCTTGCATATAACGCTAGGAGCAGGAAAAAAAGTTTTATGGAACTGTGGTAATAAAAGAGAGAATTAAAGCTTAGAGTTAACTAGAATAGAAATCTAGGAGTAGAGAGAAATATAAATATCCCTAAGATGTTTTAAAAGTGGTATAGAAAGGGACTAGCAACTGACTTAATGTGGAAAGAGAGGGTGAACAAGTTGAAGATGACTCCTGTTTCTGACTTGTGAGACTTAAGTGGATTATGTAAGAAATTGCTGTGAGGTAACAAAAGAAAAAAGCTGATGTGAATCAAGAGAAGATAAATTCAATAAAAGAAATATGAATTTGAGATTATTGTGGGAAATCAAAATAGAAATACCAAAAGGTAGTTTGATATAAGTAGTATTATATTCATCTCTATTTGACCAAGACAGCGATGGTTTATTCTTGCTGTTTGTAAGTGGAGCACTATCTTTCACTCTTACAAATCTTAGTTTGGATGATGAGTTAAATAGTATAAGGCTCTGCAGCTGTAGAAATCTATCTGTAATAGAGGTATAGATTTTTCAGTTAAAAATAGATAGAGGCTAAAGCTGCCTGTATGAATGAGATTAACCACTACCAACATGGAGAATGAGATGGAAGATGAAAGAGAAAATAAATTTGAAAGTCATCAATGTTTTTAGGGCAAGTAAATGACTTACAAAAAAATGAGTAAGAGTTACTATGGGATAAGAGTAAAACCAGAAGCTTATGATCATAGCTTTTGAAGTACGAAATTTCAGTTAAAGAGACATTCAACTCAATAAGCTAAAAATTGCACAAATAATATTGTTTCACATGGTATTGTTTGAAAATACCACTAATTATTTATCAAATTTATTGTTGATACCTATTTTCATTTTTTTCAGTGTTTTACTGCTACGTAACATTTAATATAGTTTACTGCTAAGTTTTACTGCTGCTATAAATTTTCTTGTACAAGTCTCAGCGCTTATGTGCAAGAGTTTACTCAGGGTACATTCTAAGATGTAGAATTGCTGGGTATCAGGATATGCAAATGTCTAACTACACTATATAATGTAAAACTGTTTTCCAAAGAAGTTTAACAAAATTATGTTCATATGAACAGCTTCTGGAAAACTCTACTTTTGCTGATCCTCAACAACATATAGTTTTATCATACTTACTCAAGTAAAATCCTGTGAATCTGCTGGGCATTTAATGGTATCTCATTTAGTTTTACTGTCCATTTTCCTAACGACTAATGAAATTATAGATAATTTGATACATTTATTTGCCATTTTGTTACTCTTTTCTAAGCTACCAGATTCACCTACTGTTGTTTTTCTCTTAAGATAGTCTTTATTTAGTCTGTATACAAGCATTTTCATCCTATGTATTTCTTATTTTTTCATTCTCTTTAATGTGTCTTTTGATGACACATAATTAGACTATTTTTTAAGAGGTTGCTATAAAACACATGATAGTTTTCATACATTATACATGTATATGTATTTCTATGTACATTTGTATGTACATTGTATATATTTATAAAATAAATATGCATTTGTATGTATTATACATACAAATATGCATATGAATATGATGACTTTCTAAAAACATTTTGAATTATGCATTTTGAAATAGCATGAATCTATATTTTATTTCTGAAGTGTTAAAATATAAAATAATTCATCTCTAACCTATTAACAACTACATCAAGCTTTCCCAAATATCACTAAGATATATTTAAACATTTATATAACAATGCACTTTTTGATGCTTGCATAATATAAAATATTTGTAATATTAGCTACCTAATTATTTACCATTTAATGAACTGATCAGTAGATATGTTTCTTTGCACGCAAATGATATTGAACAATTTATTGTAGAATAAAGAAATGGTGAAAAGGTATCAAAGGCATGTAAAAAATAGAAATTATTTTTGGTCAAAATGAGCCAACAAATGAGATTATTGACAAACATTTATTATTAAAGATTTGTCTAAGGAGAAGTTTCTTTGTAAGGAAGAGGATCCAGCTCATTGCTGTTTAGTTTTAAGATGAGCAAGAGAAAACTGTTAAAGTAATAAGTAAAACAATACATGCCTGAGAGTTCATTATGTCCAATATAAAGATATTGTGGAAATAATTATCTTTTCACTGAAGACTCCAGAAGAATAAGTAGATCAACCACATTCTCAAAACTATTTGAGATAGACAATCAGAAAGAAAAATAAAAATGAATGCACATACTCAAATACCTAATGTGGGTATATATACATATGATTATTTATTTCCTGATAATGTGAGGCTACAGTTGTAAAGGAGTTTGAAAATATGATACTTGTGTTTAAGTCATAGTCATAACATTTGTAATTATCAACTGGGTGTATGACATGTTTTTTTTTTTTTTTTTTTACCAAAGATTTGGTGCCTAGAATGTGTGGTTCCTCTATAACAGAAGTTGCTTTGGACAAGTATGCAGGTTTTTCCAAGTAATATTTCTCTTGAATCATCTAATACCGTCTTTTAAACTTAACTTCCTGAGCAAAACATTTACCTCACCAAGGATCACTCTCAAATGTTCAAATGTCTGGTGTCATTGCTATACCGACATGGTAACACATGAAATTATTCAACAATTGCTATCAATGCACTGCATATGATGTTTCTCTAATTTTGTAAAAATTATTATACCATGCTAGAAACTTTAGCTTTCAACAGACATTATTTTATTTAATTTATCAGTAACGGAAAAAATATGTACTTGAAGGTTACATGCATGGCCAAGCCTACCTCTTATAGCGATTAACTACTCTCAATATGCTTTATCACTTTTATTTTTCTTCTAATCAGTGGCTTTTATAGGACTTGAAGCCTTTCATGCTTTGTTTACAAACTTTTGTACTTCTCAGAAACTTTTGGTTTACTTAAAAATATGGAAAGATGATCATGGTAATGCACACATGTTAAAACAATCTGAGCATTACTTCCTATAAAGAGAACATCTACAATAATATAGCAGCTCCTTCTATATCCTTGATATGCATCATGTTTAAATTTTTACATGCAAATCTATTATGGAGGAAGTTACACTTCCGTGTAGAATATAAATAGTCACAAAGAATATTGCTCTCACCATAGCAATGAGAACGGGTACAAAAATTAACTTTTTCATTAAACAGCATCCTGTAGATGATGTCACAAAGCAACCCGGTAAACCAGAGTGACAAACCTCTCAGAAGAAAGATGGGACACTAAAACTTTTTATTTTTGACAGAACATGGGAGAAAAAAGTAGTCACCTTGAAAATAAATATGAAAGTAGGTATATTTTCAAACACATCTTAAAGAACAATCTAGCTAACGTGACAGTGTACAATCTCAGGTAACTGTTGACAAAAGGGATTTTGCACAAAGAAGTCTGCTTAAAGAACAATGCTAGCTAGTGTGACAGTGCACAATCTCAGGTAGTGGTGGATACAAGGGAGTTTGCACACATTTGCTAGATCTTTTCCATGAGCAACTTCCAAGCAATAAAGATTGAGACCAGGGCCGAATACTTGAGAGAGCCTTCTTCAGTGGTGCAGGTGTGCAGGACCTTATAGTTCTGAGGTTGGATTAGTAGATTGTTGAGGATCCCAATCACTTTATAGGCCCCATGTGAGTATAAGATTGTTTTCATCTGCCCCTGGGGACAGGTGAAAGACCTACACTGTAACTTGCTATGACATCAGAAAAACCTGCATATTGCTAAGGGAAAAACAAGAAGTGTCCCACACCAGGACTCTGATATGAACCCAGGAAAATGTTTACTGCCCCTTGGGTAGGGGTAGGAAATCTGTCTGTGGCTTTGACCTGCATAAGCAGAGACTGACTGATTCCAGGGAGAGGGTGAAGCTGAGGAGTCCAAGCCCACCTGTCTAGCATGCTGCTTGATACTAGGCAAAAGCTATCTGTCACCAGGGACAGGTAAGGAGACCTGCTGGCCACAAGGTTTCTGCACTCATAAATATAAAATATGCTACAGCATATATACTAGGTACAGTATATATACTAGGCAAAGGCTATCTGTCAATAGGGACAGGAGAAGAGACCTGCACATGTCCAAAGCCCTCCACCATTTCAAAGCAAAGATTAACTTCTGGGGAAGGATAGGAATCCTGCCTGTATTCTAGAACTTAACAGAGTAGTTACAAGAGTTTGTGTGTCTATAGGATAGTCAAGATTGCTGAGTCAAGTCAAATTTTGGGTCAGGCATACAAGACTTGCCTTATACTTCCTTTGCCAACTGTGGACCTTGCACTTAACATTTGCAGCAGTCCATCTCTTTGGGGAGGAGGTTGCTTGAAGAGAGACACTGCAAATAGTGAAAGATAATTTTAAAATACTACAAAGAAATTTATAAACAAAAGCTTTTCAATTACATGTATTATATCAATTTATTGAAAGATACACATTATAGTAGAAGCCTGTAGAAGATTCTTTAATCTATTAAATAATTTGAACTTGTAGTTGTAAATTTTCACAAAAGAAAACCCCAGGAAGTGCTATTTTTAGGAGATATTTCCAGAAAAGATAAAAGATGTCAAATGTAGTTTCAGGAATTAAGATGAGTTCAAAGAGCAAGATGGATGAATAGGAAGAGCTCCAGTCTCCAGCTCCCAGCGCGAGCGACACAGAAGATCGGTGATTTCTGCATTTTCAACTGAGGTACGGGGTTCGTCTCACTAGGGAGTGCTGGACAATCGGTGCTGGTCAGCTGCTGCAGCCCGACCAGACAGAGCTGAAGCAGGGTGAGGCATCACCTCACCCGGGAAGCGTAAGGGGGAAGGAAATCCCTTTTCCTAGCCAGGGGAACTGAGACACACAACAGCTGGAAAATCGGGTAACTCCCACCACAATACCGTGCTTTACCAAGGGTCTTAGCAAACGGCATACTAGGAGATTGTATCCCACACCTGGCTGGGTGAGTCCCACACCCATGGAGCCTCCCTCATTGCTAGCACAGCAGTCTGCAATCTAACAGCAAGGCAGCAGGGAGGCTGGGGGAGGGGCGCCCGCCATTGCCGAGGCTTAAGTAGGTAAACAAAGCCACTGGGAAGCTCAAACTGGGTGGAGCCCACAGCAGCTCAAGGAGGACTGCCTGTTTCTGTAGACTCCACCTCTGGGGACAAGGCACAGCTAAACAAAACAAAACAAAAAAGCAGCAGAAACCTCTGCAGATGCAAACAGCTGTATCTGACCAGCTTTGCAGAGAGCAGTGGATCTCCCAACATGGAGGTTGAGATCGGAGAATGGACAGACTGCCTGCTCAAGTGGGTCCCTGACCCCCAAGTAGCCTAACTGGGAGACATCCCCTAGTAGGGGCAGACCGACACACCACACCTCACACAGCGGGGTACACCCCTGAGACAAAGCTTCCAAAGCAAGAATCAGATAGGTACACTCGCTGTTCAGCAATATTCTATCTTCTGCAGCTTCTGCTGCTGATACCCAGGCAAACAGGGTCTGGAGTGGAACTCAAGCAATCTCCAACAGACCTACAGCTGAGGGTCCTGATTGTTAGAAGGAAAACTAATAAACAGGAAGGACACCCACACCAAAACCCCATCAGTACGTCACCATCATCAAAGACCAAAGGCAGATAAAACCACGAAGATGGGGAAAAAGCAGGGCAGAAAAGCTGGAAATTCAAAAAATCAGAGTGCATTTCCCCCTCCAAAGGAATGCAGCTCATCACCAGCAATGGATCAAAGCTGGGTGGAGAATGACTTTGAGAGAAAAAGGCTTCAGTCCATCAAACTTCTCAGAGCTAAAGGAGGAATTACGTACCCAGCGCAAATAAACTAAAAATCTTGAAAAAAGGGTAGAAAAATGGATAACTAGAATAATCAATGCAGAGAAGGCCATAAACGAAATGACAGAGATTAAAAACCATGGCACGAGAAATACGTGACAAATGCACAAGCTTCAGTAACCGACTCGATCAACTGGAAGAAAGAGTATCAGCAATTGAGGATCAAATGAATGAAATGAAGAGAGAAGAGAAGTCTAAAGAAAAAAGAGGAAAAAGAAATGAACAAAGCCTTCAAGAAGTATGGGATTATGTGAAAAGGCCAAATCTATGTCTGATTGGTGTGCCTGAAAGTGACGGGGAAAATGGAACCAAGTTGGAAAACACTCTTCAGGATATTATCCAGGAGAACTTTTCCAACCTAGTAAGGCAGGCCAACATTCAAATTCAGGAAATACAGAAAACACCACAAAGATACTCCTCGAGAAGAGCAACTCCAAGACATATAATTGTCAGATTCACCAAAGTTAAAATGAAGGAAAAACTGTTAAGGGCAGCCAGAGAGAAAGGTCGGGTTACCCACAAAGGGAAGCCCATCAGACTAACAGCAGATCTCTCAGCAGAAACACTACAAGCCAGAAGAGAATGGGGGCCGATATTCAACATTCTTAAAGAAAAGAATTTTCAACTCAGAATTTCATATCCAGCCAAACTAAGTTTCATAAGTGAAGTAGAAATAAAATCATTTACAGATAAGCAAATGCTTAGAGATTTTGTCATCACCAGGCCTGCCTTACAAGAGACCCTGAAGGAAGCACTCAACATGGAAAGGAACAACCGGTACCAGCCATTGCAAAAACATGCCAAAATGTAAAGACCATCGATGCTAGGAAGAAAATGCATCAACGAACAAGCAAAATAACAGTTAATATCATAATGACAGGATCAAGTTCACACATAACAATATTAACCTTAAATGTAAATGGACTAAATGGTCCAATTAAAAGACAGAGACTGGCAAATTGGATAAAGAGTCAAGACCCATCAGTTTGCTGTATTCAGGAGACCCATCTCACATGCAGAGACACACATAGGCTCAAAATAAACGGATGGAGGAAGATCTACCAAGCAAACAGAGAACAAAAAAAAAGGAGGGGTTGCAATCTTAGTCTTTGATAAAACAGACATTAAACCATCAAAGATCAAAAGAGACAAAGAAGGCCATTACATAATGCTAAAGGGATCAATTCAATAGGAAGAGCTAACTATCCTAAACATATATGCACCCAATACAGGAACACCCAGATTCATAAAGCAAGTCCTTAGAGACTTACAAAGAGACTCTGACTCCCATACAATAATAATGGGAGACTTCAACACCCCACTGTCAACATTAGACAGATCAACGAGACAGAAAGTTAACAGGGATATCCAGGAATTGAACTCATCTCTGCACCAAGTGGACCTAATAGACATCTAGAGAACTCTCCACCCCAAATCAATAGAATATACATTCTTCTCAGCACCACATCACACTTATCCAAAATTGACGACATAATTGGAAGTAAAGCACTCCTCAGCAAATGTACAAGAACAGAAATTATAACAAACTCTCTCTCAGACCACAGTGCAATCAAACAACGACTCAGGACTAAAAAACTCAATCAAAACCACCCAACTACATGGAAACTGAACAACCTGCTCCGGAATGACTACTGGGTACATAACGAAATGAAGGCAGAAATAAAGATGTTCTTTGAAACCAATGAGAACAAAGATACAACATACCAGAATCTCCGGGACACATTTAAAGCAGTGTGTAGAGGGAAATTTATAGTACTAAATGCCCACAAGAGAAAGCTGGAAAGATCTAAAATTGACACTCTAACATCACAATTAAAAGAACTAGAGAAACAAGAGCAAACATATTCAACAGCTAGCAGAAGGCAAAATATAATAAGATCAGAGCAGAACTGAAGGAGATAGAGACCAAAAAAAAAAAAAACCCTCCAAAAAATCAATGAATCCAGGAGTTGGTTTTTTGAAAAGATCAACAAAATTGATAGACTGCTAGCAAGACTAATAAAGAAGAAAAGAGAGAAGAATCAAATAGACCCAATAAAAAATGATAAAGGGGATATCACCACCGACCCCACAGAAATACAAACTACCATCAGAGAATACTATAAACACCACAACGCAAATAAACTAGAAAACCTAGAAGAAATGGATAATTTCCTGGACACTTAACACTCTCCCACGACTAAACCAGGAAGAAGTTGAATCCCTGAATAGAACAATAGCAAGCTCTGAAATTGAGGCAATAATTAATAGCCTACCAACCAAAAAAAGTCCAGGACCAGATGGATTCACAGCTGAATTCTACCAAAGGTACAAGGAGGAGCTGGTACCTTTCCTTCTGAAACTATTCCAATCAATAGAAAAAGAGGGAATCCACCCTAACTCATTTTATGAGGCCAACATCATCCTGATACCAAAGCCTGGCAGGGTCACAACAAAAAAAGAGAATTTTAGACCAATATCCCTGATGAACATCAATACAAAAATCTTCATTAAAATACTGGCAAACCAAATCCAGCGGCACCATGATCAAGTGGGCTTCATCGCTGGGATGCAAGGTTGGTTCAACATTCGCAAATCAATAAACGTAATCCAGCATATAAACAGAACCAAAAGACAATAACCACATGATTATCTCAACAGATGCAGAAAAGGCCCATGACAAAATTCAACAGCCCTTCATGCTAAAAACGTTCAATAAATTCAGTATTGATGGAACGTATCTCAAAATAATAAGAGCTATTTATGACAAAATAGCTATTTATGACAAACCCACAGCCAATATCATACTGAATGGGCAAAAACTGGAAGCATTCCTTTGAAAACTGGCAGAAGACAGGGATGCCCTCTCTCACCACTCCTATTCAACATAGTGTTGGAAGTTCTAGCTAGGGCAATCAGGCAAGAGATATAAATCAAGGGTATTCAGCTAGGAAAAGAAGAAGTCAAATTGTCCCTGTTTGCAGATGACATGATTGTATATTTAGAAAACCCCATTGTCTCAGCCCAAAATCTCCTTAAGCTGATAAGCAACTTCAGCAAAGTCTCAGGATATAAAATTAATGTGCAAAAATCACTAGCATTCTTATACACCAGTAACAGACAAACAGAGAGCCAAATCATGAATGAGCTTCCATTCACAATTGCTTCAAAGAGAATAAAATACCTAGGAATCCAACTTACAAGGGATGTAAAGGACCTCTTCAAGGAGAACTACAAGCCACTGCTCAGTGAAATAAAAGAGGACACAAACAAATGGAAGAACATACCATGCTCATGGATAGGAAGAATCAATATCGTGAAAATGGCCATACTGCCCAAGGTTATTTATAGATTCAATGCCATCCCCATCAAGCCACCAATGAGTTTCTTCACAGAATTGGAAAAAACTGCTTTAAAGTTCATATGGAACCAAAAAAGAGCCCGCATCTCCAAGACAATCGTAAGTCAAAAGAACAAAGCTGGAGGCATCACACTACCTGACTTCAAACTATACTAGAAGGCTACAGTAACCAAAACAGCATGGTACTGGTACCAAAACAGAGATATAGACCAATGGAACAGAACAGAGTCCTCAGAAATAATACCACACATCTACAGTTATCTAATCTTTCACAAACCTGACAAAAACAAGAAATGGGGAAAAGATTCCCTATTTAATAAGTGGTGTGGGGAAAATTGGCTAGCCATAAGTAGAAAGCTGAAACTGGATCCTTTCTTTACGCTTTATATGAAAATTAATTCAAGATGGATTAGAGACTTAAATGTTAGACCTAATACCATTAAAAACCCTAGAAGAAAACCTAGGTAATACCATTCGGGACATAGGCATGGGCAAGGACTTCATGTCTAAAACACAAAAAGCAATGGCAACAAAAACCAAAATTGATAAATGGGATGTCATTAAACTAAAGAGCTTCTGCACAGCAAAAGAAACTACCATCAGAGTGAACAGGCAACCTACAGAATGGGAGAAAATTTTTGCAATCTACTCATCTGGCAAAGGGCTAATATCCAGAATCTACAAAGAACTCAAACAAATTTACAAGAAAAAAACACACAAACAACCCCATCAAAAAGTGGGCAAATATGAACAGACATTTCTCAAAAGAAGACATGCATACAGCCAACAGACATGTGAAAAAATGTTCATCATCACTGGCCATCAGAGAAATGCAAATCAAAACCACAATGAGATACCATCTCACACCAGTTAGAATGGCAATCATTAAAAAGTCAGGTAACAACAGGTGCTGGAGAGGATGTGGAGAAATAGGAACACTTTTACACTGTTGGTGGGATTGTAAACTAGTGGGAAAACAGTATGGCGATTCCTCAAGGATCTAGAACTAGAAGTACCATACGACCCAGCCATGCCATTACTGGGTATATACCCAAAGGATTATAAATCATGCTGCTATAAAGACACATGCACATGTATGTTCATTGCGGCACTATTCACAATAGCAAAGACTTGGAATCAACCCAAATGTCCATCAGTGACAGACTGGATTAAGAAAATGTGGCACATATACACCATGGAATACTATGCAGCCATAAAAAAGGATGAGTTCGTGTCCTTTGTAGGGACATGGACGTAGGTGGAAATCATCATTCTCAGCAAACTATCACAAGAACAGAAAACCAAACACCGCATGTTCTCACTCATAGGTGGGAACTGAACAATGAGATCACTTGGACTCGGGAAGGGGAACATCACACACCGGGGCCTATTATGGGGAGGGGGGAGGGATTTCATTGGGAGTTATACCTGATGTAAATAACGAGTTGATTGCTGCTGACGAGTTGATGGGTGCAGCACACCAACATGGCACAAGTATACATATGTAACAAACCTGCACATTATGCACATGTACCCTAGAACTTAAAGTATAATTAAAAAAAAAAAAAGATGAATTCAAATGTTCTTGTTAACCCTTTATCAAAATCCTTTAGCTATTAGAAAAATTAGGGCATGTCATATAGACATGAACATATATGTTATGTTTATACACATATATCCACACATGTATGTGTGCATATATGTAAATACATAAAAAATATTTTGAATAAGTCATTTCTGGCTATGATTCAGGTACAGTTTACTTTTCAGTAGTTAGACAAATGTTAAAGGTAAAATATATCAGTGCCTAACTTCTGCAATAACGTACGATGAATATACATCATAAGACATGTTAGAGAAAAAGATTCCTTATGTATCATCAGATCAGTAGGGAAAAGAGGTCAGGGATACTCTCTTAGCAGTAACGGCAAATGTTCTTAAATAAACCAGTCATGTGAAATGAATATTGGCATAGCAGTTCATTAATTTCTGAAATGTATAACAAATGCTTGCTTTGTATGAGACGCACAGAGTTAGTCAGCAGTCTACAATTAGTATAATTTCAAAAAACAAAGACTGCTCAAAAACCTCTAAAGAAAGATGACAGGAACATTAACTACAGATTTGAATTAAAATATTAAATTTTAGCTCCACTTATTGTTCTAGCATTAAAGATTCTTCTGTGTTGCTCCTCTTTTTCTTTTTCTTGTTATTTAACATATGTTCTCAAGAGCCTGATTTACAGTAATCTCTATCTCCATCCATTTATCACTTGATGGGTATTGGTATATCTCATCAGATAAAATCCACTTTTAAATCCAATAAAGAGTATTATTAAAACTCTAACTAAGTACTAATAATGGCTGTTATGAAAATATAGAATCTGTGAATTTTCATAAAAATATAATGTTACAAAATGTTCTTATATAGACTGGGTACAGTGGCTTAAGCCTGTAATCCCAGCACTTTGGGAGGCCGAGGCAGGTGGATCACGAGGTCAGGAGATCGAGATCATCCTGGCTAACACGGTGAAACCCTGGCTCTACTAAAAATATAAAAAATTAGCTGGGTGTGGTGGCAGGTGCCTGTAGTCCCAGCTACTCAGGAGACTGAAGCAGGATAATGGCAGGAACTCAGGAGGCGGAGCTTGCAGTGAGCTGAGATCGTGTTACTGCACTCCAGCCTGGGTGACAGAGCCAGACCCCCATCTCAAAAAAAAAAAAAAAAAGTCTCATATAATATTCTTCTTATGTTCTTATTATATACAGCACACTGTTTTAATAACATTTTCATTGTAAATAAACATACTTTTGTTGTGACTGGAACTGTGATATTGAAAAGTCTTAATTTTACTAAAACTTTACATTCTATGTTGAGTATATTTAAATGATTATTTTTCTCTGTAGTCAAAAATATTTGAATGCTGCAAAGCAAATACTTCTTTTCCCAGCCTCAAGGAAACAAAAAAAAGAAAAACTTTATATTAAAAAAACACTTACAACATTAAAATTAAAATCACCAAAATAATTCAGTCAAATAAAAATATGCATAATTTGAAAGAGTACAAAACAAATAACTACTTAACTACTCTTGTTATCACAGTAGTCATTTGGATCTTGAAATAAAGACAATTTCTTAGAAATGTAACAGACAAATTAGTGTCAATTTCACTTTCACTGGAAAACGCAGATGTTACCTAAGAGTGTCTGATTTATATTTTCAAGATTTACCAATTGTTAATTGTTTACCTTATGCACTTCTCTTTCTCTTTCCCCATCCTCCATTTTGTTAAGATTGGAAGTAAAATCCTTCACAAAATTATCATGTGAGTATAGGTAAGTGTTAGATTTTCTAGGTCTAATCTGTTGTAGACTGGCTATGCTCTGGAGTGAGCACCTACATAAGAGACCCAAAAGTCTCCATCATTAACTGTGATTTGTTTCCACAGTTTGTGATTTCAAAGAAAGAGATCTCTAATATGCCAGTCTATGGTTTTCCAAGTGGCAGTTCAATCACTAGGCTATTGACAATAGTCCAAGAGATAACAGACATAAAACAAGTTTCTTACAAGGGAGCATTGGTCATAGTTATCAGAATGACCTTGAGTTCTTCTCAGTGGAAAGGCATGACCACATCTATTTTTGGTTCTTACAGAGCTGATGCAGAGGTTGAAGAGGCATAGTAGTTCAGTAGATACCATTTTGTTTCCGCTTAGCTGAACCATCAGTGAACCCAGTGTAGACATTAAGAGGAATCTTTGTGAATCATGGACCTACGGAGCCCTAACTTTGCTTAATGCAGTAGAATGGGAAATAACATTCACACTGAGAAAGAGCTGCCACTTTACTGCGTACAGATGAGATGTTTCTGAGCCAGCCCAATGAGTTTCTTAACATACTACTTCCATTTGTCAAGTGAGGTGCTTCCCTCTGTGTGTGTGTGTTTGTTTTTTTTTTTTTTTTTTTTAGACGGAGTCTAGCTCTGTCGCCCAGGCTGAAGTGCAGTGGCCGGATCTCAGCTCACTGCAAGCTCCGCTGCCCGGGTTTACACCATTCTCCTGCCTCAGCCTCCCGAGTAGCTGGGACTACAGGCGCCCGCCACCGCGCCCGGCTAGTTTTTTGTATTTTTTAGTAGAGACGGGGTTTCACCATGTTAGCCAGGATGGTCTCGATCTCCTGACCTCGTGATCCGCCCATCTCGCCCTCCCAAAGTGCAGGGATTACAGCCCTCTGTGTTAATCATCAAGTCTAAGTTGAGCCACCTCAAAATGGGAATATAATAATAGACAGAAAAAAAGCATCTCTGGGTCAGGTATTTAGTTGTGAAAAGCAAACAGCAAGCTATAGTTGCTTTTCAGAAGTTAGACTTTGTGTACAAGTCAGAGAAGCGAGGAGTAAAAACTCCTAGGAGGAATTCCTAGGTAGAGTCTGCATCTCTTTGCCAGATAATGCAACTGGCAAAATCATCAGTCAAAATCATTAACAGATGTGCAGCTCAAAACTGACATTAGTATTGTGGTACCTAAAGCTAAAGAGTAAGCCATAGCTTCCTGGAGAGTTTCTTATGCAGCTTGTTGGTTTATGCACAACTTAAAGGATATTGATATATGGGTTAGCTGATATAAAGGACCAAGTAAAATGTCCAAGTGAGGCATGTACTGTCTTCAGCAAATGGTCCAATGAGGTGTTGAGCTTTCTTTTTTGATTGTTGAAGCATGAAGAGAGAGCAGTTTTGCCTTGACTGCTAGAGAGTTCAAACTTTGTGAATTCCCCACCTGGTCTCAAGAAAGTTTACTTGGATATCAGGCCCATTTGTTTTAGAGTTGTCAGACACCCTGATGGCAGAGATGTAATAACATCACAGTCAGAGAAGTTAAGGCTGAGGCATCTGATATTCCAATTGACAAGATATCAGCCGTTTAGGAGAGCTTTGGAAACTACAGGGCAAAACCACTTGTAATAAATTCTTACTCACCCACATGTAGAAAATGATAGGAAAGTTTGTTCCACTAGAACTTGTATACCTGCAGCTCTTTTGAATCCCTCTAAATTCCCTCTGGAACTTACAGCATGGTAAAGTACCAGTTTATAAACATCAATTATTATTTACTCATATATAAAATCAATAAGAGCAGTACACTGAATTAGCCAAAGGACCACACCCACAAGAATGCATTGGCTTCCCTTTCACGCTGTGAACTCTGCCCAAATGCCCTGAAGTTGAAATTGAATGCCATGTCCCCAGCTGAATCTGGAACTAGGATGGTGAATTAACCTAATGTTTCCAAGGAAGCAATAGAAATCTGAAGCCCTCCTCCATCTAATTTTCCCCAGAATGCTCAGATGAACATATATGGTTGTCAGTTCCCTTTAGAGAGAGTGGGAAGACACTTACTGTCTGAATTGTTTGAAATGGCCCACTGGTTGATTTTAGCTCAACCAATTTGAACTTCTAATACTTTTTATCCTCTCAAAGCTCTATACTGTCATTGTTGACACCATTTACATAATCACTGGGGACTCCTTAACTAAGAAGCTACCTCCACGTGGCAATTCACCTGGAGCCATGGGACTTGCCACCTCATTATCATAATCATATCTTTTCTTCTGCTCACCCAGAGGAGAGTAAAAGCCAAAGCATTATTTGGGTTGCTTGTTTCAACCTTACCACGTGATCAGCCTCTAAATATTTAACAGGTAAGACAATGGAATTCCCTTACCTCCCCTCCTTGTCCACTACTTAGACAAGAACATTTGCTACCAGTCTTCTCACATTCTGTAACCTGACCCAAGGGGACTCTTGCCTTTTCCTTCTACAAAACCATGTCTCTCTCAGCATCCCATCCTCATCTCCAAAATCCATCAGAAACTATGAAGGGTCAGATATTTTACCCTACTTGCCAAATTACAAGAGAACTTGCTGTAGTTTCATGTGTGCTGGCAGAAGACATTAGATGCCTGGGTCAGAAAAAGAACCTTCTTATTTATGGCACAACAAGCAGCATAAGCTTTATGTTCACATCAATTACACTTGGCCCCAAATCTCACAGGGGTAATGAGGAACAGCCCAAGTGGAGGCTGTGAGGGTAGTAAATTTGCAACACAGCTAAGGAGTCTTGAGTTTAGGGAACCACCAGATGAAATGGGTTTATTATACCGTGCAGAAACAAACTTCTCTGTCTAGAGGCAGACACTATCTCTTTCTTCCAAGGTTGCTCAGTATACAATATCCTTTAAAATTTAACCCAGAGCAAAGATTATCAGTGTCTATCTGTGCTCACAAAATGAGAAAAATCATAGAGACTTGGAAAATTCTCTTCCAGTATAATACCTTCAACTATTTGCATGCATTAATCTTTCCTGTATCCTATAGGACATCAATGATATAAAAATTGGACTTTTGGACATTTCATCTGACTTCCCCGAGGCTCTGTTCATTTATTAAAATCTTTCTATTCTTCAGATTGGATCATTTCTATTGATTTATCTTCAAGTTCACTTTTCTCAGTCTCCTCCATTTTACTCTTGAGCCCATTCAATGACTTAAAAAAAAAAAAAATTCAGTTGTTTTTCAGTTTGAAATTTTCTAATTATTTTTATAATACCTATTTTTCTTTCGATACATCAAAATTTTCATATCATAATTTCCCTTACGTCATGCATCATGTTTAGGATATCTGCTTCAAAAGTCTGGCAATTCTAGCAATATCAGAGTCATCTTAGGTTTGAAATCTGCTGATTGTCTTTTCCCTTTAAAGTTATTGAGATTTTCCTGCTTTACTGTATTACAAATGATTTTGGATTACAACTTGAACATTGTGAATATATTTACAGTTTAGTCCCTTTGAGATCCTCTGGAGAATGTTGTTTTTTGTTTTATCAGGGAATTAACCCAGTTAAGTCCAGTCTTCTGTGGACTTTGGTTCTAATGATAGATTAATTTTAAAAGTTTTTGCTGCACCATTCAGGTGTGTCCCATGTATGTGCTACCCAAAAGCCATTACTGGTCTGGGTGGGACTCTACCTTTGTTCATAAAGTCCTTAGTAGACTGCTCTGGGCCATTTTCATGCATGCAAACTCAGGGTGAGCCCAGGACTTTCTTCGTAGACTTTTCAGCTCCTCCTTCTCCGTGATTTCATTCCTGAGTTCAGTCAACTTTTAGTTTATTTCTTCCTATTGGGGAATATGTTCTTCTTGGTTTTAATCATTTTGATAGAAGATATTTTCCATTTTTGTAAGTTCATAGTTGAGAATATTCAATTCAGTTTCAACTGATATGTGTAATGTTATTCAGCTTTGCATTGTTTTTTGGAAAAACAACTTTCATAATCAGAAAGGCTTTTGTTTATATTTTCTGATGGTTTAAAATAGTTTTATATGTATTTTGCTATTTTTATTTCATATACATGATTCCCAGTTTAAGAATGTCCTCTTCTATCAGTTTTCTCCTCGTCTACTCAGTAACTTTCACAGATGGTTCTGGTTTCTTTCTCTTCACTACCTTATCTCCAGGGAGTATCACCTCTTCTCTATACATCTAATTGTTTTCCAGCAATGATTCTTCTTTGAGTCTTGCACTTCTACTCCTGCAGATTTTCTAGGCTTTTCTTTGTTGCCAGTGCTGTGGCTTACAAGTCTTTATCAGTATTCAATAACACTTACTGTTTATCTTGCTCTTTATTCTGGTAATTTTGTAGATGCTTTTTTCAGAGCCCTCTGCTACTTTCTATGATTCAAGATGAGATTTTGGTGAGGACACAACCAAACCATATCAGTGTATATATTTATGGTGTACACGAGATTTTTTTTACACCCATGCAATGTGAAATAAACACGTCATGGAGAATGGGGTATCCTTCTTCTCAAGCATTTATCCTTTGAGTTACAAAAAAAATCCAATTACACTCTAAGTTATTTTAAAATGTACAATAATGGATGGCACGGTGGCTCATGCCTGTATTCCCAGTACTTTGGGAGGCAAAGGTGGCCAGGTCATTTGAGGTCAGGAGTTCAAGACCAGGCTAGCCAACATGGTGAAAACTCATCTCTACTAAAAACACAAAAGTTAGCTGGGCATGGGGGCATGCCCCTGTAGGCCCAGTTACCCAGGAGACTAAGGCAGAAGAATCACTTGAACCCAGAAGGCAGAGGTTGCAGTGAGTTAAGATCACACCACTGCACCCCAGCCTGGGTGACAAAGCAAGATTCTGTCTCAAAAAACATAAAAGTATAATGAAGCTATTAATGACTGTAGTCACTTTGTTGTGCTGTGAAATAGCAGGTCTTATTCATTCTTTCTAACTGTTTTTCTGTACTCCTTTAACCGTTCCTGTGTCCCCCACTACCCTTCCCTGCTTCTGGTAACCATCTTTCTACTCTCTATGTCTGTGGGTTCAATTGTTTTGAGCTTTAGCTCCCATTCTTCTCCCTCCACACATGAAAACTTGGACATTATGTGGTGGACATGAAAATTTTGTTGGAACACTTTTTCTCTACTTACAAGTTATATAAATGTGTGATGTTCTCTATCTCCTAGAAAAATTAGCAGACACATCAAAATCATTGGGCCACAACTATTGTCCATATTCAGAATACTATAGTTATCTTTTATCATTGATTTCTAGCATTTTTCTATTGTTATCAGGGGTATTGCTGTATAATTTCACCTTCATTGTGTGACATGCTATCTAGCCAAGCACATGATCACTTTTGACAAATGTCCATGTATATGTCAAAAGTGGGAATTCTGCAGTATTGTGTTCTATGTATGACACTTATGTCCATATGTCAGTTGTATTGTTTGAATTATTCATTGTCCTCTACAATTTTTGGTCTGCTTTTCTATTATTTACTGAAGAAAATTTGGTAAAATTTTATACTATTGTTTTGAATTAGCTAATTTCTCTTTTAGTTATGTCCATTTTTGCTTTGTATATTGTCAGGCTATGTTATTAGATACATGAAATTTGAATTCTTTTATTATCTAGCCAAAGTGTTTGTTATATGAAATTTGCCTCTCTGTCTCTAGCACTGTATCTTGTCTCAAAAATCTATTTTTACTTTATGTTTAAAATGGGTTTTGTGGGCTTCATAACTTTTAATTTTTGTGTTTTATCCCATCAAAGTCTTTATCTTTTATCTGGAATTGTCTGTGCAAATTTATCATCTTTACTATATTTTGTAGTTTACATTTGATCTTAGCCAAAAGGCTGAGAAGAGATATATTTTGTAGTTTAAATCTGCCAACTAGTCATGTTCTATTTATCCAGTTTCTCTCTATTTCTTTGTTTCTATTTCTTTTTGCCTCCTTTCAAATTAAGTACTTTTCACTATTACACTTTCCCCTCATAGGCTTCTTTTGATATACTTTTCTTTTAACTATTTGTGTAAGGCTTATCCTAAAAATTATAATTTGTATTCATAATTTAATAGATCTAAAATATTTAAAATGTTTTACAGCTTTGATATGTTAACTGTACTTACCTCCTTATTGCCTGTTTTGTTGTTCCTATGCATTTTAATAATACTAAATTTAAACTAAGATATTAGTATTACTTTGAACAATGTTCAATTAGATTATCCTCGTTTTACTTCTTATTTTTTCTTGCATTTGGATTTCAAAATGGTATAATATTCATTATGCTTAAAGACTTATTTAGAATTTTCCCAAGTTGGAACATTTAGTGATAAATGTTTTCAGATTTTGTCTGAAGTTATCCTTATCTTTATTTTTGGATATTATATTTTGATAGGCATAGAATTCTAAATAGACATGCATTATTTCTTTTGAGAGTTCAGCTGCCATTTTTATTTTTACTCATTGTGTGTGGTTGTCAGCTGTTTTATAATAATGTGGTTCTGTGTGATTATTCTGTGTTTATCCTACTTGGGATTCAAAACATTTCCTGAATTTATGGGGTGATAAATTTCAACAGTTTTGGCATAATCTTAGTTGCTGTTTCTTTATTTATTGTGTCTGTCTCATTATCTATGTCATCTCCCTTTAGTATCTCAATTATACACCTACTAAACTCTTTAACTGCATCGTATATATTATTAAAGCTATGCTTAACATTATTTGACCTCTGTAATATAGACCAGAAATTTTATACTGGATGATCTTCCAGTACAATCCTTTGTCTTCAGCTTTATTTAATCTTCTGCAAAACTCCTTTTGTATTCTAAATTTTTATTAATTATGTTTTTATTCAATACTTTTATTTGAAAACTTTTATAGGTTATAACCCTCTTTGGAATTCTCTGTCTTGTCTTCTATTTTTTATGAGCACATTTAAGTACATTTCTGAAACTTCAAATGAATGGATTTCCTGTGAATCTGTTTTTATTGTTTCTTTTTTCACTATTTTTTTTTCAGGTACTTTTTCTTGAGTTCAAGAATGTCAGGTTTTAATTGAATGCCAGACATTATAAAAATTGTAGAGATCATTTGAAACTCTAGATGATACTGTGTGATTCCAGAGAGGATCATTCTTTTGCTCTTAGCATAAACATAAAGTAGAAGCAGATAGTTTTGATTCAGTCCTGCATTATGTTAATTTGATGGAAAGAGTTTGCATTTGTTAAGCTGGGCTATTATTGGATAATATTAACTCATATGAATAACCCTTCGTGAATCACAATGGACAGTCTGGGGTGTTTGTCTTGGCTAATGTGCCTTGGATGCTCTTCACTCCTAGGTTCACGAAATTGTCTACAGCTCTACTCAGCCTATCAATGTCTTAGTCACCAATTTTACTCAGCTTCTCTGCTTCCCTATTCATTTCCTCTGTGCTTCTTCATCTTATTTTTTCTCACATAATTTAAGCTACTTGGCATATATACTGGCTATTTCAGCTTAGAAATCATTTCACTTCAAAGTAAAAATCTACTCAGAATGTTGTACTCAATTCTAAACTTAAACTCTTTCCTAGATCTGGGACCGTGTTCTCGGTGCTTTGGTATTTCTCCTATATATCATGTGCTATTTATAAAATTATATCCGGATTTTTCAATCATAGACTATGAAGACTGACACAAACTATGCCTACATATCTGGAAAAAATGCATGCATTTTAAAATATATTTATTTATTCACCAGTATCTTTTGAACATTTACAATTTATCTATTCAATATAAATTTATTGAGAACTTACTAAATGTCTGGTACTCTTCAAAGTACTAAAGATACCTTAGTTAAATAAAGGCACACCCCGTCCTCATAAAATTTACATTTTAGTATGGGTGCATGAACCAAAACAGCCCAAATATACATACATATAATATTATTTTTATAGGTAGGGAACATTGAGTAATTAAAAGTAAAGAAGGACATGAAAATAGGTAATAAAAGGGAGAGCATTTAGACAGATTGGTTGTAAGTTTTTCTTTGTGGAGGTAGTATTAAGAGCAACCTGATCAACTTAACTATTTGAGGAAAGATAATATTACATAGGTAATATTATATAGAGAAAAGAGAAAGTGCAAAAACCTAAAAGGAGTCTGCTGTTTTGTGCTGAGATCAGCAAAAATTCCAGTGTGCCAGAGCAAAATTATTAAGGTTCATAAAAACAGAGATTTAGAAAATGAGCCTAGATAGATTTAGGGGACAGAGTATGTAGGACTTTTAGGTAACAGCAATAACATGGCACTTTATTCTAACTGTGAGGAGAAGCCATTAGAGGGTGATACAATGTGGCTTAATGTTTCAAAAATATTTCCTTATCTGTTTTGTTGATGATAGACTGAAAGAGGCAATATAAGATATAGGAAGAGTTCTTAGGATACTATTCTAACATACCAAGCAAGATCTTATGTTGACTTAGACAAGGATGGTACTAGTGGAGGTGGGTGAAATGGTTAGATTTGGCTTATCCTTACTAGTTAAAGCATCCTAGTTGAAGTTATGAATAGATTGGAAGTGAGTTTGAGAGAAAGGGAGAAGTTGAAGAGAATTTCCAAAAATGTATTTGAAATATTCTAAGAATGACGATGTGGGAAACTAGGGTGTGTTTATTTTTGGAAGATTGGGGTTTCAGTTTTGGTTTGTAAAGTTTGAAATGATATGAGTTGTTCAAGAGGAGATATTGCATAGGCAATGGGTAACACTCAAACTCAGCTTTCAGGAGGGAACTAGGGATATACTTTTGAGATACACACACACACACACACACATACATACACACACACACATATCACTAGCTCTGTACTCATATATACACAATAACGTGTGTGTGTCCCTTTAAAACTTTAAAAGTTATAAATTCCTTAGGTAGTGAACAGATAAAATATATTGAATGAATACTGAATATTAGAGGTTTAAATTTTAGGGATTTGAGGTTGAAAATTTAGCAAATGAATCTGAGGAGAAACTCTTGAGACAGGAATTCAAGAGAATGTGATGTCTTGAATTACAACTTTGTTATTTCAAGAAGATAGTGTCAAATAGTACAAAGTATTTGAATAAGGTGAGGACTGGTAATTGACCATTGACAATAGTTTTCCTTATTGATGAATGCATGGTTCACAATGGGAATTATGAAAAGACATGGCTTGTACCTCCGAAAGGTTTGTAATCCGGTTTGAGTAGAAAGACAGTCATCACATGAATACCAAATAAATGAAAATTGCATTGGTGTAAAGTTTTCCAAAGTAAGGAGTTTATAGTGTTAAAAGAAGAAAATTTAATCCAGCTATGTAGGTCAGACAATAATTCATTTCAAAAATGATAGGCTAATAGCCAAAGGATGAATAAGAGTTCGAAAAGAGTTAAATAGGGAAAGAGGAGAGAAGGAAGAATAGAACAGCTATAATAAAGTATCAGTGCCAAGAAAGGGTACTGAAATAATGAAGGATTGATAGACCACAGTGTGACTATAAAAGAGGGCATGCAATGTGAGGCTAAAAAGCTCGAGAGAGACCAAATCATGTAGGACTCATTCATTCACATTAATAAGCTTTCTCTACATTCAAGGTAATAGAAATCCCTATAAGGATTTAAAGCAGGAAACAAATGAAACCAAAATTGCTCTTTTAAATCAATCACTGTGACTGAAATGTGCAGGACAGTTTGTAAGAGAGGTTAGCATGGGTAAAGATAGACTCTTAGGAACTGATGGCACTGGCACTAGCAAGAGAGCCTGGTACTGACCTAGGACAATAGGGGTGGTAATGAAGATAGATTGAAATGGACACAGTTAAAACTGTATATTTCATTTTCCATTTTTCTCCTTTCAGACTTTTGGCAAGGCATGAACTGAATTAGAATCTTATATTTTTATGGATATATCATAAGACAGAAAGTATGGACTGAGATAAAATACTTTCAGAGTTTTATTATTATTTCACATTGACTTATTTTCCAAAAACTTTGCCTGATGAGAGAAATGGCACATAAAACCCTTAATATAAATAAAAATATTAGTAACAATTTATTATAGAATAATCAATGTAATTTATTCATAAAGGTTAATTTTGAAGATTAGAAACTAGATTTAATACAATGTCAGTAATATGGAAGTGAACACTATAATTTTAATATATGTATTGAGTGTTATTAAGTGTTATTAAGCACCAATTTATTAAGTGTTATTAGCACCAATTAATATTATAAGATATTATTTTTCTTTCTTCTAAATTACTCTATGAGATATGAGCTGTCGTTATGCTCTTTATTTTGGCAAGAAAGCTGAGGTTAGAGAGTTTAAGTAACATGCTGAATATCACACAGCTACTAAATAAAATCATCAGGATTTTAATCAAGGAAGAAAGAGTGTTCTAAATTATTACATTCTAGCGCTTTCCAATGCAAAGTGAAAAAAAAAGATAATTTTACAAAAGAACTGGATGTTCCCAACAAGTTTTTAAATTTAATTGTCCAAATAATGTAATTTCCTTACTCTCTAATTCATGTTCTTTGTAAGTACATTTAATAATAAAACTGGAAAACTACTTGTTTGTAATAATGGTCCTTCAGAAACATTTATACATCTTAATGTTGCTGAAATATATTTTTTCATAAAAACATATATTTTTTTAAATGCACATACATTTTTTTAATTGTAAAAGTTCAAAGGATGACTGCTTCACATTTAACATGCCAGGAATTGGGCTATCACCAAACACCAGCTGCTCCTGAGGGGAAGACTGTAGTCTGGCATGCTTGCCTAAGGGCATATATGTTGTAGAAATGAAATGGCTAAGAGGGCACCAAGTCATCCAGGGACAAGGGAGGGCTTTCGCTGAAAAAAGAAGGTTACTCTAGTCTTAGCATTCTGCCACCCTCACCCAACGGTGGCATCAGTCACAGCTTAGTGGTCATCGATCCAATTAGAAGGTCAGTTTATGTATCCATACAAGGGACCAGACTTCCCCTCATGAATCAGAGAACACCACTTACCCTCTACCACAAAGGTAATATAAGACATCTAATGTATGCATACACAGAAGAAAAATGAACATGGGTAGGTGAAAACCTGTGAAGGATTTCATATGGGTCAGGCAATTAGAGCCTAAGTTACCTAAATAAGCATATTAAATTACCAGATTTAAGTAAAGTTTAAGTAAAGTTTAATATAATTTTTTCAATAGACACTGTATTAGTCCATTTTCATGCTGCTGATAAAGACTTGCCCAAAATTGGGCAATTTACAAAAGAAAGAGGTTTAGTGGACATATAGCTCCACATGGTTGGGGAAGAGTCACAATCATGGCAGAAGGCAAAAGGCACATCTCACATGGCAGCAGACAAGAGAAGATAACTTATGCAGGGAAACTCCCCTTTATAAAATCATCAGATCTCATGAGACTTTTTCACTATCACGAGAACAGCATGGGAAAGACCTGTCCCCATGATTCAATTATCTCTCACTGGATCCCTCCCACAACACGTGGGAATTCAAGATGAGATTTGGTTGGGGATACAGTCAAACCATATCATTCCACCACTGGCCCCTCCCAAATCTCATGTCCTCACATTTCAAAACCAATCATGCCTTCCCAACAGTCCCCAAAAGTCTTAATGCATTTCAGCATTAACTCAAAAGTCTGCAGTTCAAAGTTTCATCTGAGACAAGACAAGTCCCTTCCACCTATGAGCCTGTAAAATCAAAAGTAAGTTGGTTACTTCCTAGATACAATATGAGTACAGGAAGGCGTTGGGTAAATACAACCATTCCAAATGGGATAAATTGGCCAGAACAAAGGGACTACAGGTTCTATGCAAGTCCAAAATCCAGCAGGGCAGTCAAATCTTAAATCTCCAAAATGATTTTCTTTGACTTCATGTCTCACATCCAGGTCATGCAGATGTAAGATGTAGTTTCTCATGTTTTTGAGCAGCTCCACCCCTGTGGCTTTGTGGGGTATAGTCTCCCTCCTAGTTGCTTTCACAGGCTGGTGTTGAGTGTCTGTGGCCCGGCCAGGTACATGGTGCAAGCTGCTGGTGGATCCACCACATATGGAGGACGGTGGCACTCTTCTCACAGCTCCAGTAGGCAGTGCTCCAGTAGGGACTCTGTGTGGGGGCTCCAACCTCACATTTCCCTTTCACATTGACATAGCAGAGATTCTTCATGAGGGTCCCACCCCTGCAGCAAACTTCTGCCTGGGCATTCAGGTATTTCCATACATATTCAGAAATCTAGGCAGAGGTTCCCAAATGTAAATTCTTGACATCCATGTATCAGCAAGCTCAACAACACAGGGAAGTGGCCAAGACCTCTGTAGTCATGGCCCAAGCTGCACCTTGGCCCCTTTTAGTCACAGCTGGAGTGGCTTGGATGCAGGCCACCAAGTCCTTAGACTACACATAGCATGGGAACCTTGGGCTTAGCCCACAAATCCATAATTTCCTTCCAGTCCTGTGGGCTTGTGATGGAAAGGCCCAGAGGCCTCTGACATGTCCTGGAGACATTTGCCCCATGGTCTGGGTGATTAACATTCGGTTGCTCATTACTTATGCAAATTTATGCAGCTCACTTGAATTTCTCCTCAGAAAATGGGATTTTCTTTTCTATCGCATTGTCAGGCTGCAAATTTTCCCAACTTGAATGCTCTGTTGCCTTTTTAAAACTGAATGGCATTAACAGCACCCAAGTCACCTCTTGAATGCTTTGTTGCTTAGAAATTTCTACTGCCAGATACCCTGTATCATCTATCTCAAGCTGAAAGTTCCACAAATGTCTAGGGCAGGGGCAAAATGCCACTAGTCTCTTTGCTACAACATAACAAGAATCATTTCTGCTCCAATTCGCAACAAGTTCCTCATCGCCATCTGAGATCACCTCAGCCTGGATTTCATTGTCGATATCATTGTCAGCACTTTTGTCAAAGCCATTCAACAAGTCTCTAGGGAGTTCCAAACTTTCACACATTTTCCTGTCTTCTTCTGAGCCTGCCAAACTGTTCCAACCTTCACTTGTTACCTAGTTAAAAAGTCACTTCCACACTTTTGGGTATCATTTCAGCAGAGCCCCACTCTACTGGTACCAATTTACTATATTAGTCTGTTTTCACCCTGCTGATAAAGACTTACCCAAGACTGGGCAATTTACAAAAGAAAGAGAGATTAAATGGACTTACAGTTCCACATGGCTGGGGAGGCCTCACAATCATGGCAGAAGGTGAAAGGCACATCCCACATGGCAGCAGACAAGAGAAGAGAACTTACGCAGGGATATTCCCCTTTATAAAACCATCAGACCTCATGAGACTTATTCACAATCATGGTAACAGCACGGGAAAGATCTGTTACCATGATTCAATTACCTCCTACTAGGACCCTCCCACAACACATGGGAATTCAAGATGAGATTTGGATGGGAACACAGCCAAACAATATCAGTTCGCCTTAGTGTGTTTGCTATTCATTTTAAAAGTACAGTGGAATTATAGAGAACCAAAACAAATAAATATTCCTGTAAAGACAGACTTAAGGCCATATTTTAGGACTAAAGAATAAAATGCATTGAAAATGAATGTCCCAGAGTTTCAAAAGGGCATAGTTTATTTGACACTGAGTACAGAGAAATAAATAAGAAAAACATGTCCTCGAGAGTTTGAAGTGACAACTCAGCATGCTTTGGTGTCCAGGGTTAATCAGCAGCAAATAATGGGAAACAATATGGCTGTCATTTTAAGAATTTTTTTTTATTTTTTTAATTATACTTTAAGTTCTAGGGTACATGTGTACAACCTACAAGTTTATTACATATGTATACATGTGCCATGTTGGTGTGCTGCACCTATTAACTTGTCATTTACATTAGGTATATCTCATAATGCTATCCCTCCCACTTCCTCCTACCCCATGACAGGCCTCAGTGTGTGATGTCCCCCACCCTGTGTCCAACTGTTCTCATTGTTCAATTCCCACCTATGAGTGAGAATATGTGGTGTTTGGTTTTCTGTCTTTGTGAGAGTTTGCTCAGAATGATGGTTTCCAGCTTCATCCATGTCCCTACAAAGGACATGAACTCATCCTATTTTATGGCTGCATAGTATTCCATGGTGTATATGTGCCACATTTTCTTAATCTAGTCTATCATTTATGGACATTGGGTTGGTTCCAACATGTTGCTATTGTGAATACTGCCACAATAAACATACGTGTGCATGTGTCTTTACAGCGGCATGATTTATAATCCTTTGAGTATATACTCAGTAATGGGATGGCTGGGTCAAATGGTATTTCTAGTTCTAGATCCTTGAGGAATCGCCACACTGTCTTCCACAATGGTTGAACTAGTTTACAGTCCCACCAACAGTGTAAAAGTGTTCCTATTTCTCCACATCCTCTCCAGCACCTATTGTTTCCTGACTTTTTAATGATTGCCATTCTAACTAGGGTGAGATGGTATCTCACTGTGGTTTTGATTTGCATTTCTCTGATGGCCAGTGATGACGAGAATTTTTTCATGTGTCTGTTGGCTGCATAAATGTCTTCTTTTGAGAAGTGTCTGCTCATATCCTTTGCCCACTTTTTGATGGGATTGTTTGATTTTTTCTTGTAAATTTGTTTAAGTTCTTTGTAGATTCTGGATATTAGCCCTTTGTCAGATGGGTAGATTGTAAAAATTTTCTCCCATTCTGCAGGTTGCCTGTTCACTCTGATGGCAGTTTCTTTTGCTGTGCAGAAGCTCTTTAGTTTAATTAGATCCCATTTGTCAATTTTGGCTTTTGTTGACATTGCTTTTGGTGTTTTAGTCATGAAGTCCTTACCCATGCCTATGTCCTGAATGGTATTACCTAGGTTTTCTTCTAGGTTTTTTATGGTTTTAGGTCTAACATTTAAATCTTTAATCCATCTTGAATTAATTTTTGCATAAGGTGTAAGGCAGGGATCCAGTTTCAGCTTTCTACATACGGCTAGCCAGTTTTACCAGCACCATTTATTAAATAGGGAATCCTTTCCCCATTTCTTGTTCTTACCACGTTCATCAAAGATCAGATGGTTGTAGATGTGTGGTATGATTTCTGAGGGCTCTGTTCTGGTCCATTCGTCTATCGACACCGTAACATCACAATTAAAAGAATGAGAGAAGCAAGAGCAAACACATTTGAAAGCTAGCAGAAGGCAAAATATAATAAGATCAGAGCAGAATTGAAGGAGATAAAGACATAAAAAAACCTTCAAAAAATCAATGAATCCAGGAGGTGGTTTTTTGGAAAAATCAACAAAATTGATAGACTGCAAGCAAGACTAATAAAGAAGAAAAGAGAGAAGAATCAAATAGACATAATAAAAAATAATAAAGGGGATATCAACACCGATCCCACAGAAATACAAACTACCATCAGAGAATACTATAAACACCTCTATGCAAATAAACTAGAAAATCTAGAAGAAATGGATAAATTCCTGGACACATACACCCTCCCGAGACTAAACCAGGAAGAAGTTGAATCCCTGAATAGAACAATAGCAGGCTCTGAAATTGAGGCAATAATCAATAGCCTACCAACCAAAAAAAGTCCAGGACCAGATGGATTCACAGCTGAATTCTACCAGAGGTACAAAGAGGAGCTGGTACCATTCCTTCTGAAACTATTCCAATCAACAGAAAAAAAGAGAATCCTCCCTAACTCATTTTATGAGGCCAGCATCATCCTGATACCAAAGTCTTGCAGAGACACAACAAAAAAAGAGAATTTTAGACCAATATCCCTGGTGCACATTGATGTAAAAATCCTCAATAAAATACTGGCAAACAAAATCCAGCAGCACATCAAAAAGCTTATCCAGCATAATCAAGTGGGCTTCATCCCTGGGATGCAAGGTTGGTTCAACATATGCAAATCAATAAACATAATCCAGCATATAAACAGAACCAAAGGCTGAAACCACATGATTATCTCCATAGGTGCAGAAAAGGCCTTTGACAAAATTCAACAGCCCTTCATGCTAAAAACGCTCAATAAATTCGGTATTGATGGGACATATCTCAAAATAAGAGCTATTTATGACAAACCCGCAGCCAATATCATACTGAATGGGCAAAAACTGGAAGCATTCCCTTTGAAAACTGGCACAAGAGAGGAATGCCCTCTCTCACTACTCCTATTCAACATAGTGTTGGAAGTTCTGGCCAGGACAATCAGGCAGGAGAAAGAAATAAAGAGTATCAAGTAGGAAAAGAGGAAGTCAAATTGTCCCTGTTTGCAGATGACAAGATTGTATATTTAGAAAACCCCATTGTCTCAGCCCAAAATCTCCTTAAGTTGATAAGCAACCTCAGCAAAGTCTCAGGATACAAAATCAATGTGCAAAAATCACAAGCATTACTATACAGCAATAATAGAAAAACAGAGAGCCAAATAATGAGTGAACTCCCATTTACAATTGCTTCAAAGAGAATAAAATGCCTAGGAATCCAACTTACAAGGGATGTGAAGGATCGCTTCAAAGAGAACTACAAACCACTGCTCAACGAAATAGAAGAGGACACAAACAAATGGAATAACATTCCATG
Source organism: Papio anubis (assembly GCF_008728515.1). Taxonomy (NCBI): domain Eukaryota; kingdom Metazoa; phylum Chordata; class Mammalia; order Primates; family Cercopithecidae; genus Papio; species Papio anubis. The sequence continues at coordinate 114,319,157 of NC_044980.1, forward strand.
CTCATGGATAGGAAGAAACAATATCATGAAAATGGCCATACTCCCCAAGGTAATTTATAGATTCAATGCCATCCCCATCAAGCTACAAACAGCTTTATTCACAGAATTGGAAAAAACTAAAGTTCATATAGAACCGAAAAAGAGTCTGCATTGCCAAGACAATCCTAGGCCAAAAGAACAAAGCTGGAGGCATTACCTTACCTGACTTCAAACTATACTAGAAGGCTACAGTAACCAAAACAGCAAGGTACTGGTACCAAGAATTATTTTCTGAAATAAAGAAGAAGTGAGCGTATATGAGAACATAGAAAAGAGAGGAGTAAGATAGAAGAGATTTTTCCATATAAAATCTAGTAGCTAAAAAGAATCAACAATCAAATTTTAAAAAGTCAAAACTACACATACTTTAGAAAAATAAAGTATAATTTGTGATATTTTTGATAAAAATTCGTCTTCCTTTGTTGAAAAGAAAATCTGATCTTCAGCCAAGATGATGTGCTCTGATCAGAAGGGGAACATCACACACCAGGGCCTATCATGGGGTGGGGGGGGAGGGATTGCATTGGGAGTTATACCTGATGTAAAGGACGAGTTGATGGGTGCTGACGAGTTTATGGGTGCAGCACAGCAACATGGCACAAGTATACATATGTAACAATCCTGCATGTTATGCACATGTACCCTAGAACTTAAAGTATAATAATAATAATAATAATAATAAAAGAATTTGCGAAGAAATGGGCATGGACATTCTTCGTAAACAATAAAATACTTTACAAAATAAATTAAAAAAAAGAAAACAGGGATTACCTAAATAATTTGGAAAATGTCCCTTTAAAAATTGTGCAGCAATAAGCAATATTTTAGAAGTTAAATGTTTTATTTAATTACAAATCTTATAAGGGCAGTGGCAAAGGTATTTGAAGAAATTTTATGATAAAACAACCAAGCAGTAGTTATAGCGTTAAACATATGTGTTTCCTAAAGGTAGACAAAACATATTTCCTTTAAAAGTATATGCAGCAGAGCATCAAAGAAACAATTCAGACAGACTGAAATGCACTTAAATAAATGAATGAGGAAGTATAAGTTTCTTCATATTCTGCTAATTAATCCCTTGGCAGATGGGTAGTTTGCAAATATATTTTTTTCCCATTCTGTGAGTGGTCTCTTCACTTAGTTGATGGTGTGCTTTGCTGTGCAGAGGCTTTCTAACTTGTGATCTCATTTGTCCATTTTTGCTTTGGTTGCCTGTGCTTGTGGGGTATTACTCAAGAAATATTTGCCCAGACCGATGTTCTAGAGAATTTTCCGAATGTTTTCTTGTAGAAGTTTCATCATTTGAAGTCCTAGATTTAAGTCTTTAATCAATTTTAATTTGATTTTTGTATACGGTGAGAGACAGGGATCTAGTTTCATTCTTTGGCAAATGGATATCCACTTTTCCCAGCACCATTTAGTGAACAGACTACCTTTTCCCCAGTGTACGTTCTTGGCACTGTTGTTGAAAATGAGTTAACTATAGATGTACGGATTGTCTTTGGGGTGCTCTCTTCTGTTCCATTGGTTGTGTCTGTTTTTATGTCAGTACCATGCTGTTTTGGTTACTACAGCTATATAGTATAATTTGAATTCAGGTAACGTGATTCCTCCAGTTTTGTACTTTTTGCTCAGGATAGCTTTGGCTATTCTGGTTCTTTTGTGGTTCATATAAATTGCAGAATTTTCTTCTATTTCTTTGAAGCAAGTCATTGGTATTTTGACAGAGACTGCATTGAATCCTGTAAATTGCCTTGGGTAGTACAGACATTTTAAAAATATTGCTTCTTCCAATCCATGAACATAAAATATCTTCCCTCTTTTTTGGTGCCCTCTTCAATGTTTTTATCAGTGTTTTATAGTTTCCATTATAGCGATCTTTCACTTCTTTGGTTAATTCCTAGGTGCTTAATTTTAGATGTGGCTATTGTAAATGGGATTACTTTTTGAATTTCCTTTTCAGAGTGTTCACTTTTGGCATACAGATATTCTACTGATTTTTTATGGTGGTTTTGTATTCTGCAATGTCACTAAATTTGTTTATTGGTTCTAATAGTTTTCCTGTAGAGTCTTTAGGTTTTCCAAATATATAATCAGATTATCTGCAAACAAGGATAATTCGACTTCCTTCCCTCTAATGTGGACGCCTTTTATATCGTTCTCTTGCCTGTTTGCTCATTCCTTGGATTTCTAATACTATGTTGAATAACAGGGGTGACAATGGGCATCTTTGTCATGTACTGGAACTCAGAAGAAAGGCTTTGAGTTTTGCCCCATTCAGTATACTAGCCGTGGTTCTGTCATAAATGACTTTTATTATGTTAAGGTAGTTTATTCTATCCCCAGTTCCTTGAAGAATTTTATCATGAAAGAATGCTGAATTTTATCAAATCCTTTTTCAGCATCAATTGAAATGATCCTATGATTTTTATCCTGTATTCTGTTGATATGATGTATCACAGTAATTGATTTGCATGTGTTGAATCATTCTTGCATCTCAGGGATAAATCTCAGTTTGTCATGATGAATAATTTTTCTAATGTATTGTTGAATTTGGTTTGCTAATATTATGCTGAGTATTTTTGCATCAATAGTCATCAGATATACTGGTCTGTAGATTTTGTGCATGTGTGTGTCATTTTCTGGGTTTGGTATCAGGGTAATAAAGGTATCATAGAATAAGTATGGAAGTATTCTTTCCTTCTCAATTTTTCAGAATAGTTTCAGTAGGATTGGTATTAGTTCTTCTTAGCAGAATTCAGCAGTGAAGCCATCAGGTCCTAGACTTTTCTTTACTGTGAGACTATTACAGCTGGGTGTGGTGGTTCATGCCTCTAATCCCAGCACTTTGGGAGGCCGAGGCAGGTGGATTACCTGAGGTCAGGATTTGTGACCAGACTGACCAACCTCGTGAAATCCCATCTTTATTAAAAATACAAAAATTAGCAAGGTGTGGTGGTGGGAACCTGTAATTCCAGCTACCTAGGAGGCTGAGGCAGAAGAATCACTTGAATCTGGGAGGCAGAGGTTGCAGTGAGTAGTGATTGCACCATTGCACTCCAGCCTGGGCGACTAGAGCGAAAGTCTGTCTCAAAAAAAAAAAAAAAAAAAAAAGAGTGAAAAGGCACCAAATAAACAGGTAGCAGATTATAATAAGTGCACAACTGGATCTTCAAAGTTCCTTTTTCTGTTGTATATATAAGGAGAACAAATACAGTATAGCTTCCATGAGAAACAAAAGTCAGAAGACAGGACTGTATTTCTAAATTCAGAGAAAGATAACTTTGAGTGAAAATTATTAATTGCATACTCATAAAGAATGTTCTAGAAAGTTACTTAGTATTTTTGTTAGGTTGCAAAAAGTTAAAGAAATTTAAAGAATAGTATTTTATGTTATATAAATAATTTTATGTTCTATATTTGATCATGCATGTGACAGAATGGTGTTTATAAATATCACTGGGGATAATTTCCATACTATCCATGTAATATAGTCTAGATGTGTGTCCCCTCTAAATCTCATGTTGAGATGTATTCCCTAATGTTGGAAGTGGGGCCTTGTGGGAGGTGATTGTATCATGGGGGCAGATTCTTCATGGTTTGGTACTGTCTTCACAATAGTGAGTTCTTATGAAATAAGGTTGTTTAAAAGTGTGTGGCACCTCCACACTTGCTTGCTCTTGTCTTTGTCATGTGACCTGTCTGCTTCAGCTTTGCCCTCTTGCCATGGATAAAAGTTCCCTGAGGCTTCCCCAGAAGCCAAGCAACTGCCAGTGCCACGCTTCCTGTACAGCTTGCAGAACTGTGCACAAATTAAACTTATTTTCTTTACAAATTACCCAGGTTCAGGTATTTATTGATAGTAATGCAAGAATAGCCTATCCCACCATGCAAAATGGAACTCCTTGTTTCTCTGTAGAATTACAATGTGTAGATTTTCCTGAGTTTCTACCTATCTCTACATCACCTATAATATTTACCACACTTGGATCATTTGCCTTGTCCCTAATGCATGGCAACTAACTTATCATAAACAATCAATATAGCATCAATATTGATAAAATAGGCCAAATGTGGTGGTTCACACTTGTAATCCCAGTACTTTAAGATGTTGAGGCAGGTTGATCACTTGAGCCTGGGAGTTCTAGGCCAGACTGGGCAATATGATGAAACCCCATCTCTATAAAAATATATATATACAAAAATGTGCCAGGCATGTTGTCACATACCTGTAGGCCCAGCTGCTTGGGAGGCTAAAGTAGGAGGATCACTTGAGCACAAGAGGTTGAGGCTTCAGTGAGTCTTAATTATATCACTATACTCCACCCTTGGCAACAGGGTGACACTCCATCTCAAAATATTTATATCTATATAAATATAGATATCTTATATCTATATATTTGATATAGATATATAAACAGAGAGAGAGAGAAAATAATCTTCTGTTGCTTCAATGAAAAACTTTCCTATGGCCAGGCGCGGTGGCTCAAGCCTGTAATCCCAGCACTTTGGGAGGCCGAGACGGGTGGATCACGAGGTCAGGAGATCGAGACCATCCTGGCTAATACGGTGAAACCCCGTCTGTACTAAAAAATACAAAAAACTAGCCGGGCGAGGTGGCGGGCGCCTGTAGTCCCAGCTACTCGGGAGGCTGAGGCAGGAGAATGGCGGGAACCCGGGAGGCGGAGCTTGCAGTGAAGTGAGCTGAGATCTGGCCACTGCACTCCAGCTTGGGCGACAGAGAGAGTCCCCTTAAAAAAAAAAAAAAAAAAAAAAAAAAGAAAAACTTTCCTTTGATTGTGCAACCATCAAGAAATTATAGTTAATAATCTTAAAATTTATATAGACTTACAAAAGACTCATAATAGCTAAGCCATCTTCAGCAAAATAACTAAACTGGAGGAATAATATATCTTGACTTCAAATTATACTACAGAGCAATTGTAACCAAAACAGCATGGTACTGGCATAAAAACAGACACAAAGACCAACGGAACAGAATAGAGAATACAATAATAAATCCATACATTTTCAGTGAACTAATTTTCAACAAAGGTGCCAAAAACATATATTGGGGAAAGGTCAGTCTCTTTCATAAATAGTGCTGGGGAAACTAGATATCCATACACAGAAAAATGATACTAGATCCCTCTCTCTCACCATATATAAAAATCAAATCAAAGTAAATTAAAGACATAAATCTAAGACCTCAAACTATGAAACTGCTAAAAGAAAACTTTGTGACAACTCTCTAAGATAATGGTCTAGGCAGAGATTTTTTTTATTAATATCCCAAAATCAAAAACAACCAAAGCAAAAATGGACAAATGGGATCACACTAAGGTAAAAAGCTTCTGGACAGCAAATAAATCAATCAACAAGGTAAAGAAATCACCCATAGGATGGGAGAAAATATTTACCCATTTTGCAAGGGATTAATAACCAGAAAATATAAGGAGTTCCAACAACTTTATAGGAAACAGTCTAATAATCCAGTCAAACAATGGACAAAAGATTTGAATAAACATTTCTCAGAAGACATACAAATGTCATTTAGACATGCTGAAAGATGCTCAATATTACTGAGCATCAGAGAAATGCAGATTAAAACTACAATGAGGTATCTCACCCCTGTTCATATTCAAAAACAGGTAACAACAAATGCTGGCAAGGATACGGAGAAAAGGGAACCCTCATACACCGTTGGTGGGAATGCAAATTAGTACACCCACAATGGAGAACAGTTTGGAAGTTCCTCAAAAAACTAAAAGGAAACCTACCATATGATCTGGCAATTCCATTGCTGAATATATACCCCAAAGAGAGGAAATTATTATATTGAAGAGATATCTGCACTCCTATGTTTGCTGGAGCACTGTTCACAATAGCCAAGATTTGAAAGCAACCTAAGTGTCTATTAACAGATGAGAGGACAAAAAAATAGTTGTACATATACACAATAGAGTAGTATTCAGCCATAAAAGAGAACGAGATCCTGTGATTTGCAAAAACATGGAAAGAACTGGAGTTCACTATGTTAACTAAAATAAGCCAGGCACAGAAAGACAAATATTGCAAGTTCTAGTTCATTTGTGAGAGCTAAAAATTTAAACAAATGAACTCATGGACATAGAGAGTAGAATGATGGTTATCAGAGGTTGGGAAGGGTAATGGGGTAGAGGGAAGTGGGAATTGTTAATGAGTACATAAATATAGTTTAAACATATAAGATCTGGTAATTGATAATGCAACAGGGGGATTACAGTCAATGATGATTTGTTGTAAATTTAGAAGTAACTAAAAGAGTGTAATGGATTGTTGTATCACAAAGAAATAATAAATACTTGAAGTGATGGATACCCCATTTACCCTAACATTATTATGCATCGTATGCCTGTATCAAAATATCTCATGTACCCCATATATATATATGAGTGTGTGTGTGTATATGTGTGTGTGTGTGTGTATATAATCTGCTATGTACCCATATTTTTTTTTAAAAAGAATATGATTAGAGCATTTCTCAGAGTTTCAGTCTTTATGTTTCTGATGATAAGAATATCTAAAATAAGAGCTGTGTTAGGAATTTCAGGTCAAATTATATTATGCCTCTAGGCTAGAGTAAGTTAGAAAATGGGAACCGTGAAGACACAATGTGCTCCTAGACAGTGAATTGTAAAAGTGAACAATTTTGCATTATTGGTTAATGGCAAAGGAAATTCTAGAACTGAACATAAATTAAAGAATCTGTAAACCTACTACTGAAGCCATGTAATAGTAATTTTATTTAAAAATTGTATTTTTCTTTTTCTATTTGTATAAATTTAAAGGGTACAAGTGCAGTTTCATTACATGGATATATTACATAGTAGTGAAGACTTGTACAAGGTCAGGGTTACAATGTTAGATTAATGCATTGTAAGCAGCAGAAATAAGTGTTAGAAGAGATTTGGATCTTCAGAAGTATCTATCAACCTTGTAGTTATTTTCTTCTTTCCGCCTAAGAGAAAATTGGAGATGGTAAACAATAGTTTTGATTGATGCAGTAGTTACCTTTCTTGTTTGATCTCATTTTTTTTAATAAAAATCTTTTAAACAGAGACAATTTCTACCACCTGTTCAGATTAGATATCTTTTTGAAAATGAAAATAAATTGCATGATAACCACAGCATACCCCCACAACAGCAGTTAGTTGTTGAACAAATTGAAGGCAGTTCTCCAATCTGTACATTTCTTAGAAAAATGTTGACAAACTTCAGCTGTGCTCTCAATTTCATTCTCTAACTTGCATGCTCAATCTTTGTCATCTTCTCTGAAGGGGCCTTTCTCAATATGTAACCAAAAGAAGAACTAAAATGGAAAATGGAAAACATTTTCTCAAAAGAGGCACCATGAATTGGGGGCACTGAGATTGATAACAATTAATCTCAAATGATCCTTCTGCATCAAATAAAAGAGGACAATGACAAATATAAATGCTCTTCACTGAAGAATAACACTAACTCTTCTCAGAACTATCTTTGTCTTACATTTCAGTTCATCCTATGTCAGATCAAATCTAGAGAAAGAGCAAGCCACAGTGACAGAGAAACCAACTTCCTTCTAGAACCCGGAGTTGTCAGAGCTGTTCTAATTCTTGAGGTCTGATTCTTAGTTTTATTAAATTCAGGCCTTAAGACAGTATCTTTTTAAATCTTAGATCTAGAAACTGATAACTATAATGTCCAGAAAAGTGAAACACAATTTTTTTGGCTAAGTTTATGAATCTTTGAAAAGGATGCACAACTCAGTAATTTATTTACTTAGCATTGACTCCTAATGTATTATCCTATTGTGCTTTGCAAATAATCAGCTTGGTTCATCCAAGAGAGTATGCATGGTTGCAGAAACAGAATAAGGTCAAAGGTCTTGCATCCAGAAATTGGTCTCATGAGAATGTGACAGATCTGAATATACTTTCCCCAAATTGAACAGGATACACCAGAAACTATAGTTTTGTGTTGAATTTTGCTCACATTTTAATGTAGGTAACATTTAAGAAATGCTTTCATTTGGCTCTTGTAGTGCATTAAAAAATCACATTAAAGGACAGAGCAAGATGGTAGAATAGAAGCCTACACCATTTGTCTCCCAGCAGAAACATGAAATTTTAACAACGATCTGCACACAGAAGAGCACCATCACAAGAACCAAAAATCAGATAAGCAATCAGAGTACCTGGTTTTAACTTTATATCACTGAAAGAGGCATTGAGGCATTGAAGAGCGTAGGGGACAGTCTTGTACCACCAATGACACCACTCCCCTGTCCCCTAGAAGTGACTGTATGGTACAGAGAGAGTCTATGCACTCGAGGGAGGGAGAGTACAGTGACTAGTAGACTTTACATTGAAATCAGTGCTGCTCTGTCATAGCAGAGAACAAAGCCTTGCTGACCCCAGCCAGTGTCGATGCACTGAGGGAGCATTTGGACCAGATCCAGCCAGAGGGTAATCATCCACCCCTGTGGTTGAACTTGAGCTTCTGCAGGCATCAGTACCATAGGCCAAATCGCTCTGGGGTCCTAGGTAAACTTGACAGGCAGTCTAGAATGTAAGGATTGCAATTCCTAGGCAACTTCTTGTGCTAGGCTGGGCTTAGAGCCAGTGGACTAGGTAGCATGTGACCTAGAAAGTCACCAGCCAGAGAGGCTAAAGAAGTGCTTGTGCTATTCCTCCCCCAACCCCAGGCAGTGCAGCCTGAAACAACAACAACAACAAAAAATGTGACAACTTCCTTCTGCTCTAGGAGAGGATAGCAAAGAATAAAAACCACTTTGTATTGTACCTTGAATAACAGCCCAGCCACAATAGGAGAGGGAACTAGGCAATGTCACGAGGCCCCCATTCCAGGCCAAGGTCATGGACATTTCAAGACACACCCTGGAACAAAAGAGAAACCAGTGTCTTGATGGGAAAGACCAAGTCCCAGCAGGATTCATCACCTACTGACTAAGGAGCCCTTGGACCCCTAGTAACCATCAGTGATACCTAGGTATTATGACATGGGTCTTGGGCTCTGAGATGTGCTGGCTTTAGGGGTGACCTAGCATATTCCCAGCTGTGGTGATTATGGTGAAAGACTCCTTCTGTTTGAAAGAAACAAAAGAAAAAGTAAAGGGGACTTTGTCTTGGGCCTTAGGTACCAGCCTGAACACAGTGTATAGGGCAACAAGAAAACAAGAAGGCTCTTGGGGTCCTTAAGTCCAGGCCTAGGCTCTTGGATAGTATTTCTGGACTTTCAATGGGCCAGAAGAGGGCCAACTGCCCTGAATGGGGAGCCCTTGGCTCTAAATGAACAACAGTGGTGACATGTCAAAACCCTCTGTAGGACAGTAGTGGATGTGGCCACGAAGAGAGGCTCCTCTGCCTACAGAAAGAGGAGGCAAGAGCAGACAGGACTTTGTATTCTGATTTGAGTGCCAGCTTAGCTGCAGTAGAATCGAATATGAAGTACATTTCTAAGATTTTTGACTCTAATCTCTGGCTCCCAGATAGCATCTCTGGACCTGCCTTGATCCTGGGGGAACTCACTACTCTAAAGGGTATGACATAAACCTGGCTTGCCTTGCTACCTGCTAATTGTAGGGGCCTAGGTGGTAGCCAGGTAGTAAACACAGGTGGTAGCAGGTAGTGGTTACAGTCTTTTATCCAAAGATACTAGGCCTTAGGTGAGACTTAGTGCTATGCTATAGGTCTTGGGTAAGATTCAGTTTTGTGCTGGCTTCATGTCTGACCCAACACAGCCCCAGTTGTGTTGGCCACAGGTGTGCTTATGTCACCCCATCCCCAGCTCTAGGCAGCTTAGGAGAGAGAGGAGGGATGGAGAGAGGGAGGGATGGAGAGAGGGAAGATGGAGGGAGGGAGCGACGGGGTGGGGAGAGAGAGAGAGAGAGAGAGAGATAAAGAGAAAGAGAAAGAGAAAGAGAGAGAGAGTCTGTTTGGGAGAATGTAAGGGGAAATGAACAAGAGTCTGTCCTGGTAATCAATGCAATTCTTCCAGATCTCATCTAAGACCACCAAGGTAGTATATCTATGAGTATGCAAAAAAACATAGCACTATTGGACTTAGGGGAGAGTCTCTTTGAATACCTGGAAAGCTTTCTCAAAAAGGATGAACACACCAGCCCAGAATCTGAACACTACAATAAATTCCTAACTCTACAATGCTCAGACACCAATGAATATCTACAAACGTCAAGATCATTCAGTAAAACATGACTTCATCCAATGAGCTAATAAGGCACAAGAGCCTAATTGGTATAACAGGGACATGTAAGTTTTTAGGCAGAGAATTCAAAATAGCTGTTTTGAAGAAACTCAAATAAATTCAAGGTAACACAGAGAAGGAATTCAGAATTCTATCAGGTAAATTTAACAAAGAGATTGAAATAACTTTTAAAAAAGCAGAGATTCCAGAGGCAAAAAATGCAATTAACATACTGACGAATTCCTTAGATCCTCTTAATAGCAGGATTGATCAAGCAGAATAAAAAATCAGTGAGCTTGAAGACAGGTTATTTGAAAACACAGAGTCAAAGAAGACAAAAAGAGAAAAAAAAAATAAACACACCTAAAAATCTAGAAAATAACCTAAAAAGGGCAAATCTGAGTGTTATTGGCCTTAAAGGGGGGTAGAGTAAGGGATAAGTGTAGAAAGATTATTCAAATGAATAATATCAGAGGACTTCCAAAACCTAGAGAAAGATATTAACATTCAAGTATGAGAAGGTAATATACCACCAAGAAGATTTAACCCAAAAGAAATTACCTCAAGGTCTTCAATAATCTAATTCCAAAGGTTAAGGACAAAGAAAGTATTCTAAAAGCAGCAAGAAAAAAGAAAAGAATAGCATAAAATAGAGCTTCAATACGTCTGGTATCAGATTTTTCCATGGTTATCTTACATAACAGGAGAGAGTGGCATGATATATTTGAATTGCTAGAGGAAAAAAAAAAACACATACATCATGAATAGTACATCAGGCAAAAATATCCTTCAAGCCTGAAGAAGAAATAAAGACGTTCAGAAACAAACAAAAGCTGAAGGATTTCCTCACCAGACCTCTCCTACAAAAAAATGCTAAAGGGGGTTCTTCAATGTGAAAGAATAAGATGCTAATGAGCAAGAAGAAATCACCTGAAGGAACAAAACCCAATAGTAATAGTAAGCATACAGTAAAACACAAAACATTATAAATTGTAATTGTGGTGTGTAAACTACTTTTACATTAAGTAGAAAATTTAAATGATGAACCAATCAAAAATAATAGCCACAACAACTTTTTAAGACATAGATAGTACAATCTGAACTAATGAAGAAAAAAGTTAAAAAGTGAGGGAGATGAACTTTAAATGTAGAACTTTTATTAGTTTTCTATTACATGTTTGTTTATGCAATCAGTGTTAAGTTGTCATCGGTTTAGAATAATGTGTTACAAGATAGTATTTGCAAACCTTATTATAACCTCAAATCAAAAACATACAAGGGATACATAAAAATACAAAGCCAGAAACCAAATAGTACCACCAGAGAAAAATTACCACCACTAAAAGAAAGACATAAAGGAAGGAAAAAAGGAAAAGAACACAAAAGAACTAGAAAAAAAAATAATAAAATGGCAGGAGTAAATCTTTATTTCTATATAATAACACTGAATGTAAATGAACTAAATTCTCCAATAAAAAGTCATGCAGTGGCTAAATGGATGAAAAAGCAAGATACAATGATGTGCTGTCTACAAGAAACACACTTCACTTATAAAGAGACACACGGACTGAAAATAAAGGGATAGAAAAAGATATCCATGCCAAGGGAAATGAAAAAGAGAGCATGAATGAATATAATTATATCAGAAAAAAATAGATTTCAGGACAAAAACTATAAGAAGAGACAAAATAGGTCATCATATAGTGATAAAGGTGTCAATCAAGCATTAGGATATAATGATGATAAATATATATGTATCCCACACTGGAGCACCCAGACATATAAAGCAAATATTATTAGAGCTAAAAAGTGGAATAGACTTCAATACAACAATAACTAGAGACAACACCCCACTTTCAGCGTTGCATAGAGCTCCCAGACAGAAAATAAAGAAACACTGGACTTAGAATGAAGGGACTTAATAGATATTTACAGAACATTTCATTCAACAGCTGCAGGATCCACATTCTTCCTAGTATATGGATCCTTCTTAAGGATAGAGTGTATGTCAGGTCACAAAACAAGTCTTACTGCATTCAAAAAAACTGAAGTAATACCAAGCATCTTCTCTCACAACAATGGAATAAAACTAGAAGTCAATAACAAGAGGAATTTGAGAAACTATACAAACCTATGGAAATTAAATAATGTGTTCCCGAATGACCAGTTGGTCAATGAAGAAATTAAGAAGACATTGAAAAATTTCATGATAAAAAGGATAAAGAAAACACAGCATACTAAAGCCTATGTAATGCAGCAAGTGCCTACACCAAAAAAAGAAAAAAAATAATAAAATAAATTACCTATTGATGCATCCTAAAGAATTTGGAAAGCAAAAGCAAACCAAGCCCAAAATTTTTGGCAACTATCATTCTCAGCAAACTAACACAGGAACAGAAAACCAAACACCACACGTTCTCACTCATAAGTGGGAGTTGAACAATGAGAACACATGGACACAGAGAGGGGAACATCCCACACTGGGGCCTGTCAGGGGCTGGGGGGCGCTAAGGGAAGGATAGCATTAGGAAAAATGGTTAATGTGGATGATGGGTTGATGGGTGCAGCAAACCACCATGACACATGCATACCTATGTAACAAACCTGCACGTTCTGCACATGTATCCCACAATGTAAAGTATAATAAAAAAGAAAGAAAATAATGAAGAGAGAAGGAATGAATGAATTTCAACTTAAGAAAACAAAACAAAATATCAATAAAACAAGAAGCTTTTTTTTTTTTTTTTGTAAAGTAAAATAAAATTGACAAACCTTTAGCCAGACTAACAAAGAAAAAAGAGAAAAGACCCAAATAAATAAAAATCAGAGATGGAAAAGGAGACATGACAACTGATACTGCATATATCCAAAAAATCATTAGTGGCTACTATGAGAAATACAGGTCAATAAATTGAAAAATCTAAAGGAAATGGATAGATTCCTAGACACATACAACCTACCAAGAACCGTGAAGAAATCTCAAACTCCAATAGGCCTACAACAAGAAATGAGATAAAAGCTATAATAAATCTCTCCCAGTAAAGAAAACACTACGTTGTGATGACTTCACTGCTGAAATCTACCAAACATTTAAGGAAGAACTGATAGCAATCTTACTTAAACTATTCCAAACAACAGAGGTGGAAGGATTACTTCCAAATTCCTTCTATGAGGCCAGTTACCCTGATACCAAAACCAGACAGAGACACATTTAAAAAAGGAAACTATAGGCCAATATCTCCAAGGAATATTGATGCAAAACTTCTCAACAAAATATTAGCAAACACAATTCAACAATGCATTAAAAAGATTATTCGTTATGACCAAGTTGGATTTATCCAAGAGCTGCAAGGATGGTTCAACATATGCAAATCAATTGATATGGTACATCATATCAACAGAATGCATGACAAAAACCATATGATCATTTCAACTGATGCTGAAAACCATTTGATAAAATTCAACATCCCTTTGTGATGAAAATCTGCAAAATATTGGGTGTATAAGAACTATAACTCAATATAATAAAAGCTATATATGATAGACTCACAGCTAGTATCATATTGAATGGGGAAAAACTGAAAGCCGTTCCTCTAAGATCTGTAACATAACAAAGATGACCACGTTCACCAATGATATTTGACATAGTACTGGAAATCCTACCTAGAGCAATCAGACAAGAAAAAGATAAAAAAGGCATCTAAACTGGAAAGAAAGAAGTAAAATTATCCTTGTTTGCAGATGATATGATCTTACGCTCAGAAAAATCTAAAGTCTCCACAAACACACACAAAAAAAACTATTAGAACTGATGAAAGAATTCAGTAAACTTGCAGGATACAAAATCAACATACAAAAATCAGTTGCATTTTTACATGCCAAAAGTGAACAACCTGGAAAAAATAGTAATCCCATTTATAATAGCCACAAACTAAATTAAATACCTAGGAATTAACCAAAGAAGTGAAAAATCTCTATAATGAAAACTATAAAACATTGATGAAAGAAATTAAACAGGACACCAAAAAATGGAAAGGTATTTTATGTTCATGGATTAGAATGAATATTGTTAAAATGTCCATACTACCCAAAGCAACATACAGATTCAATGCAATCTCTATCAAAATACTAGTGACTAGCTTCACAGAAATAGAAAAACTAATGCTAAAATTTATATGAACTACAAAAGACCAAGAATAGCCAAAGCTATCCTGAGCAAAAAGAACAAAACTGGAGGAATTACATTACTAGACTTTAAAGTATACTACACAGCTATACTACAGAAAACAGCATGGTACTGGCATTAAAACAGACACACAGAGACAATGGAACATAATAGAGAACACAGAAATAAATCCATACATCTCCAGTGAACTCATTTTTGACAAAGTTGCCAAAAACATACATTGGAGAAAAGACAGTCTCTTCAATAAATTGTGCTGGAAAAAAATTGTATATCCTATGCAGAAGAATAAAACTAGACCTCTATCTCTCACCATATATAAAAATAAAATCAAAATGGATTAGTGACTTAAATCTAATACCTCAGACTATAAAACTACTACAAGAAAACATCGGGAAAATGCTCCAGACCTTTGACTTGGAAAAAAATTTCTTGATTGATGCCCCAAAAGCACAGGCAACCAAAGCAAAATTGGAAAAATGGGATCGTATGAAATTAAAAAGCATCAAAGCCTTCTACACAGCAAAGAAAACAATCGATAAAGTCAGGACACTACCCACAGAATGGGAAAAAATATTTGTAAACTATTCCTCTGACAGGGATTAATACTCAGAATATCAAACAACTTTATAGGATGAATTTTAATAATTTAAATGATAAATGGGTACAAGATTTGAATAGATATTTCTCCAAAGTAGAAATACAAATGGCAAACAGGCCTATGAAAAGGTTTTCAACATTACTGAGCATCAGAGAATTACTAATCAAAACTACAATGAGATATCATCTCACGCTAGTTAAAATGACTTATATCCAAAAGACAGGCAATAACTAATGCTGGTGAGAATGTGGAGAAAAGAGAATCCTTGTACACTGTTTGTGATAATGTAAATTAGTACAACCACTACGAAGAAAGTTTGGAGTTTCCTCAACAAACTAAAAACACAGCCACCACTGCTGGGTATATGCTCAAAATTAAGAAAATTGGTATTTCAAAGAGATATCTGCACTCCCATGCTTGTTGCAGCACTGTTCACAATAGCCAAGATAATGGAAACAACCTAAGTGTTCATCAATAAATGTATGGATAAAGCAAATGTGGTACTTATATGCAATGGAGTACTATTCAGTCACAAGAAAGAATGAGATCTTGTCAGTTGCAACAACATGGATGGAACTGGAGGACACTATAAGTGAAATAAGCCAGGCACAGAAAGACAAAAGTGCATATTCTCATTTATTTGTGAAATCTAAAAATCAAAACAATTAAGCTCATGGTGATAGAGAGCAGACTGATGGTTACCAGAGACTAGGTAGGGTAGCAGGGGTTGTGGGTGGAGGTCGGGGGTAATATTTGAGCACAAATATAATAATTAGCATAAAATAAGACAGTATTTGACAGCACAACAGGGTGACTATAGTCAATAATAATTGTACATTTTAAAATAAATAAAAGAGTGTAACTGGATTTCTGTAACAAATAATAAATGCTTGAGGGATGGTACCCCATTTACCCTGATGTGACTATTACGCATTGCATGCCTGTATCAAAATATCTCATGTACCTCATAAATATATACAGCTGCTATGTACCCACAAAAATAAAAAAAATTAAATTTAAAATAAAAAAAATCACAAGCAAGAAATGGCAAAGCATAAGGCCTTTAAGTGAGAAGATCACTAACACTCAATTGATATTGCACTTAAGTTCAAGACTGTCCAGTGTTCAGATCAATATCAGGAGTGTTTCCTGTAAGTGGGAGAAAATCACAATTATGATCCTTCTCATAGGAAAAGCACTGCTTAGATGTTGAGGAGTGCTCAGGGCAATTCCCAATTTTATTTTATTCACAAAACATACCTTCATCAGTAAAAGTAAGCAATGAGCTGGTAGAAAACTATTATTTCTGTAAAATTCACTAAGGCTAAAATGAAAGAATACTGTTTTATGATAAGAGTTCAAATAGGTGAGGGAGGGACATTATATTAAGGTATCCAATTGACTATATATGAAAAAATATCTTTATACAGATAGTTGTCTAGTATAAAAGATTCTATCTCTAATATAATTTCTTTACTTCTATTATTACAAACAGGAATGAAAACATATTTGGATAAGTTAAGAAGACTTACGAAATTAAAAGTAGACTAGAAGAAAGACTGATAATGAGAGCTACATCTGGAAATTATTCTGTCATGAGAAGTTAATAGCATACATTTTATACTAAGGCTGAATAATATGTCACACAGACTAGAGTAATACAAAGGACAACAAGAAGGCCCCTTTCATCCAACTAAAATCAATTCTCTACTAGATTCCTCCAGTGCATAACATTTCAATGTGGTGTAGCCTTTTCCTCTCTGATGTCTTCCTCATAGTTTATATTGCAAATATCTAACCAAACTCTCATAGGATTTTCGTTACGACAACCATCAAATTGTTTTATGCCCACCTAAGACCATGGATATGTTGGCAAAGGAAAATGATGGAGGCTAGGGAGGGACTAGTAACTTAATTACACAATATGTTTACAACAGCAGTCAGCAGAATGTGGTTGGGGAATGTCAAGGTTGTGTTTCCAGGGAAGCTGACTTGCTGCTGAGATTTCCATTTAAGTTTATCAGAGTGTGCTTTAAGAAGCCACATCCACGGAATAGAGAAGAAAGATTCTGGAATGTGCAGATGATGAAGCAATGAAGTCCCAGCAAGGTCTCTTTGAAGAGACCTAACTCTGAAGTGACCTCTGATGCTACAATGACCCCTCAGAGTTGTCAGGATTCAAGTTTGAGGCCTGGGCCTTTAGGCTCCTGTATCAAAAAGTCATTGTATGCAGGCTGTCTCTGAAAAGGGTCTTGATTTTGGTCTAGATGTCTCACTTCAACTAAGTCAAGCTCTCTGAAAAAACTGAGAACTGTCAGTCAAGAGCAGCAGCTGGGATATACAATCTCAGTCCCAGTGTGGGTCTTGGGTGGCACAGACAGCATCCACAACAAAGATGAACTATGTTTTTCAAATTTAGCCAACATATTCATTATTATTCTCTGATAAAAAATTTCACATTCACTCTTTTACAGTCTCTTTTCAACACAAACTACAGGTTTATAGGACTTTTCTACCATTTTCCTATTTCTTTTCTCCTTAATGAGTCCATCTTACAGCATTTTGAATGTGTCTATTCAATGTCACATTGTATGCCAAATATTAAAGTAAACCAGGTAAAATTATATAGAGACAATGAAATTTTTTCCATTCTGTTTTTTAAAGAGAAATTATGACTGATATGCATTTTCCATTTTTATGGTTTCTAGGTTGTACTTTCTTTGTTCTAAATATTACCATACGCGTGAGTCACTGCACCCTTTGTGTGTATATCTTAACTGCTATTCTCACTTATATGACCTACATGCAGAAATGCATGCCATCATTCTTCTTCAATATATTAGTTGAATTGTAAATATTAAAAGTAGCTATGTTTTTATGACAGAACTAGGAAAGCTTACTTCATTATGATAAAATAAATGCTGCCAAATCAGTAGCCAACAATAAAGAGGACTGCTGAGCTTTCTTTCCACATACTCACGTCTTAGACTGTCTGAGAAAATACAATATTCAGAATGTAACACAACTATTCACCTTCTATGGTATATTCGTTGATATCCTAATAAAAAGAGAAGGTTTTAGAATTGGGAGTCTTAAACCAGTAAATCCAAAAAATAGAAACATCAATTGAATTCTCATTTTATGTATGGTATTTGAGAATTTTAGAGATGTATTAGTAATTAAACAGTGAATTCAAAAATTTCTCACAGATTAGTCGATTATTACTCTCTCTGATAAAATTGTTATGAAAATTGAAACAATGTATTTCAAAAATGAATTTTGCCTGGCAGAATACTTGATAAGTATTCCCTAAACACTCTTTCCACCTTCCCCCAACACTACCAGTTCTATCAGAGTAACTGAACCTCATGATTCTGGGGTCAGTCTTACATGAAATAACCAGTCTCAATACTAAACTGTTCATCATTAACATTCCATTATATTGCAACTTAGGTCCTTGAATATCCCATAAAACATGCACATAAGTTGAATATTAATATAAAGTATTTATTGGTATACTTGTTTATTGATTGTCAATCTTGTACAAAGAGCTGCAAGCTACACGGAGAACTATGCAGGGTGCTTATCACTGTATCCTCAGGGTCAAGAACAGAGCCTCACACATAAAAGGCAATTAACGAGTAGCCACATAATTTAAATATGAGTCAACTCCTTAATTCATGGTCTATCAAATCCACATTTATAGAAATTTTGAAAATAAACTGTTACTCTTGTTCCAAAAGAAATTGATAATAACATTAATGCAATCTCTTTGCTTTATTTAATTTATATTTGATGTATGCCTTCATGTAACAACTACTTATTTCAACTACTTATTTCACAATTAATATTTGCTAGGCTGTACGTATACAATGGGGAGCAAAACAGATCCCGTCCCAGCTCTCAATATATTATATCCCATGAGGAAAGTCAATATTGATCAAGTACTTACACAAATATCCACATTCAGAGTACTATGAGCACCATAGAAACACAACAACAAAAATTGTAGGGATCTAGGAAAGTGTATAAATACCAAATGAGATTAAGGAAACTAAGAAAGCCTTTTCTCAAAAATCAGCATTGGAGTTGAGATCCAAACAGCGTGTGTGAATTAATAAGGTGTGAGCATGGGTATTCTCATGCACTCATGCAGTGTACTATACAAACATCCTGGGGCAAAACCAGTGTTAACACCTGTGCTGATGGAGCAAGTCAGAAGGATCCAGTGATGCACAGTCACCTATTCTCTCTGAACCTTGAAGAGCAAAATGGTATGCAGAGTGTTGTGGGGCCGGGTTTTATCAAGGATCTTGCTCCTTCACTGTGCTTCCATGATACGGGGTTAACAAGAGTCAAGTACAAGTGCTCAGGTTAACTACAGGTATTAACAAGAGTTAAACCCATATCTGTGCTTCCATGATATGGAGTTAACTGCAGGTGCTCACCACCATGCCTGAATAATTATAACTGCAGGAGAAGTAGACTGCTAGAACACCAAGCAGTCTAAGCTTAAGTAGAGCTATACAGGGGAATGCTGAAAATGCTATTTGCCCAACATCTTGGAGCACAGCCCTGTGGAAAACTGAATTCAGGTACAATCACTCAAAAGAGAGAGTGTCTTCTTTCCAAGGTAGCTCTTTGCCAGGAAACTCCAATATATCTCTAGGGTCAATCCTGCTTTTCTCCAGGTAGAAGTAGGGAAGTAGCAAAGACTGTACAGTAACAAAAAGAAGAGGATACCTACAGACATGAAAGAAGGCTGCTGAAGCTGGAGTAAAGATCATGGGAGATTTATACTTCATAATATTTTATGCTTAGGGTTATATTCATTTTTAATCACAGTGTATTCATATGTTAGTGATTTTGTTATAAATATTCTCCATGTGGCCGGACACAGTGACTCACACCTGCAATCCCAGCACTTTGGGAGGCCGAGGTTGGCAGATCACCTGAGGTCAAGAGTACCAGACCAGCTTTACTAACATGGTGAAACCCAGTCTCTGCTAAATATGCAAAAATTAGCCAGGTGTGGTGGTGGGCACCTGTAATTCCAGCTACTGAGGAGTCTGAGGCAGGAGAATCACTCGAACCTGGAAAGCAGAGGCTGCAGTGAACTGAAATCATGCCACTGCATTTCACCCTCCACCACGTGACAGGAGAAATAAGTGGGCTTTGGCAGTAGAAAGACCTAAAATTCTGTTTGGGGAAAGGATGGGTAGGAAAATTCTTACAAACTCTTTGGAGAAACCTAAAATCACCAGATTATATATAAAATAAAACTTCCTAAAAACATCATCTAACAAACAGGATAGTGAAAAGACATTTGAGAAGAAAAAGAATCCAGAGAGGTGAATGAATAAGGTGTTTTGCATCACTTTTGCACAGTGGGAATTAGCTGATGCAGCAGAGGTGGTCTAGAAATCCCGCATCACTTTGAACAGCGTCTCAGACACTGCAAATGGAGTTCATGTCCTACCAAGAGTGAGGACTAGATTGTCAAATCGCAGACAAGTACACATTTGAGATTTTACACGGTGTCAAGGTAAACTAATAATTTTAAGAATATGGGAAGACATACGTCTCAGAACGAGCAGGAAGTACTTGAGATCCTCAACACAGAATACCAGGTCTTTTCTTAATATACTCTCTGGGCCAGATTAATTAATATCTGAGGTGTCCAAGTTATGTATGTGATCACATCATTCACACAAAAGGAAACTGTCTTAAGCAAAGCATATCACTATTTTGAATTCTGATAGTAAAAGTTACATTTGTTATATGATCCATAAATATACAAACTCCAAGTTTCTTAGCCATGAATATTATGGACAAGTTACACACTGCTAAAAGCTGACTAAACATAATGACTGTATCACAGAAATATCATTAGTTTATTTGCTAGGAGGTCTTTCATTGGAAGATTTTCAAGATTTGTCTGGTTCACTTTCCTTCTTTAATTCTTGGGGGCAATCTCCTGGTAAAGGCAGAGACTAGATTCCAAGTCAACTGCTAACCATTTTCTTCCTATTTTCTTATATTTCTTATAGCTTAGGTGACATAAATAGGAAGATGTTTGTTACTCCAGCGTAATAAAATAAATTACATTATGATTTGATTGTATTTAAATATTAGTTCCTTCTGGATATTATGTTTTATATAAGGTAAGAGATGTGGATCTAAATGTGCCATACAATTATCCCAGTATTATTCATTGCATACTAATTTGCAGTTAAAATTCATTAATATTTTACCTTATGAAAATATATAACATGTACTATATATGTATAATATTACATTATTATTTTGCTTCAATAAAAACTTGCATTTCTGAGTTCATTAAATTCTTAATTTGCTTTAGCAAATAATAAAATGTTTTTATTTTGATGATCTGTTGTGTATTCTATGGTTTCTAATAATTGTCTTTATGGGAAGAGTACAGAATCCTTCCATTCAGAATTTAAGTGGAAGTGGGAAGGAAGGTGCGGGGAATCATAAGCAACACAAAGAATCTTTCCATTTGTTTTTCTTTTTAATACAGAACTTTTACAAACAAACAGAATATAAGGAATAGTAAAATGAAAAGTTATATATACATTACCTTGACTTGAAAATTGTGTGTTTATTTGTTTGTTTTGAAATAGAGTCTCGATCTGTCGCCTAGGCTGGAGTGCAATGGCGAGATCTCAGCTCATTGCAACCTCCGCCTCCCAGGTTTAAGCGATTCTCCTGCCTCAGCCTCCCGAGTAGCTGGGATTACAGGTGCACACCACCACACCTAGCTAATTTTTGTAATTTTAGTAGAGACAGGGTTTCACCATGTTGCCTAGGCTGGTCTCAAACTCCTGACCTCAGGGTGATCCACACACCTCAGCCTCCCAAAGTGCTGAGATTACAGGCATGAGCTACCCTGCCCAACTGAGAATTGTTACCAAAAGGATTTGCTTCAAAGAGCCTTTATGTTAAAAGTAATTTAAAGTAAATTACATGCATCATTACATCTCAATAATAAATACTTCACTATAAATCTCTAAAGAATAAAAACTCTTTTTATAACCATTATCTATCATACTCACAAAAGGGTCAATAATTCCCTAATTGTTTTTAATACCCAATCTATATTTATATTTCTCCATTTTCTCAGTATCATTTACAGCTGGTTGAATGGATAAGCATCCTCTCGAAAGCAAGCATATACCTTGCTTTTGGCTGCCACAGCTCTTAAGCCTCTTTAAACCTAGAAGAGTCTTCCCTTTGACATGGCAATGCTTTGTTGAAAAGGGATGCCGTTTGTTCTGTGGATTTTTCCTACCCTCTGCACTGAACTGTTTTCTCAAGGTGGCATTTGACTTTTCAATCATCTTTTGTTACCTGCAAAAATGGACTTTACAAAAAGGCTCAATTAGATTCGTGCTAAAATAATTTTGTCAGGATTACTTCAGACATGATGCTGTATACTTAGATTGCATCACATCGGGAGATTTGCCATGCTTTGTTGTACCACTATTAGTGATGCCCAGATTTATCTGTGACTTAAAGTAGCAACAGTCATAACTCCCAACACAAACAGGAAGTAAGCTGATGATGAGACTGTACTTGGACACTAAGAGTTTGACATCAACATTTGACCTAATGGTTTTAACACGCATTAAAGATCCTTCCCAAATCAATATTTGAGATGTTGAAAAATAGAAAATTTGAAAATGTTTTTCTCTCATTCTATTTACATTTATTCACTGCTATTCTTCAGTAAAGAAGAGCTTTTTCTAATCAACTGCATGATTTGTAACTTTGAAAATAATTCCTACAGGAAAGGCAGTATTAGTGTGTAATTCTTTCCCTTTACCAACTTTCAGAGAGGAAGACTCATTTCTAATGATGGCAAGAAGATATTTCTTGTCATTGTTGGTTTGCTTTTATTTTCTCTTTTTGAATATTATTATAAACTCATGGATTTGTAAATATTTATTGTGTTTCAAGGAACTCCAGGATTTATCTCTTTGATGCTCAGGTAATTCTACAATTGGCCAATAAAGAGGGGTTCAAGCTGGCTTCTGTATTTTTAGCACCGTCACATTTATGTTTGCTGGCTTTTTGCTTTTCTCACAGTGAGGTATTCCATGCCTTTCTCATATACTCCCTATCTAGAACTAGAGTGTGCCAAATCTCCAAGAAATTCAGGTTCCTCTTAACAAAGAATGGGATTTAATGGTACTTAGAGATTATAGTGTCCATTGTCAATGGGTATTATTGCTTCAAGATGCTTTTGGCAGTCAGACTGAAAAATATAATATAACTTACTTTCAGTTCAAATTTAACATCACCTGGTTTGAATTATTTTAATGTGGATCTATTTTATTTCACCTAGAAATTTAATTTCCAAAAACATCAATACAATTATTTGCTTTTCATACCACGTAATTAAAATAGTTTCAAAATGACCATAAAATATTACCATTAACAGCAAGATTACGGAAAGAAACATAGGATATTTTCACATTTCTTTTTGTCCTTAGGCACCATGTTGACTTATATTATCTTCTGTTCATTGAAAAAAATTAGATCTCGACATGTATTTTCAAGCCTATATCATTCACAAGTGTGCTTATATAAAAGAGAAATTATACATAAAATAATTTAGTTAAGATACTTTTAAATCCTTCTATATTCCTGGTCTTGTTATTCTGAATCATTTTTAAACTTAGTCATCAAAGGCTGTGTTGTTCCTGTTCTGTTCTATGTTGCCCTTTCTGCCATGTGGGGAAAGCAACGTTTCTTTCTTTTCTTTTCTCTTCCTTTCCTTTCCTTTCTCCTTTTCTTTTCTTTTCTTTTCTTTTCTTTTCTTTTCTTTTCTTTTCTTTTCTTTTCTTTTGAAACAGAGTCTCACTCCATCGCCAGGCTGAAGTGCAGTGGTGCAATGTCAGCTTACTGCAACCTTCGCCTCCCGGGTTCAAGCAATTCTCCTGCCTCAGCCTCCTGAGTAGCTGGAATTACAGGCGTATACCACCACGACTGGCTAATTTTTGTATTTTCAGTAGAGATGGCCCACAGTGTTTCACCATCTAGGCCAGGCTGGTCTCAAACTCCTGACTTCACATGATCCACCCGCCTCAGCATCCCCAAAGTACTGGGATTACAGGCATGAGCCACCGTGCCAGGCTGCAACTTTTCTTTAAATGATGTGAGTATCTCTGGGTTTTTCTTCCAAGCTGTTGGCACCTGTTCAAGTGCATTATTGATTATTCTTAAAATTTCTACATCAAGAAGCTTTTGACGAATTGATGCACAC
Source organism: Papio anubis (assembly GCF_008728515.1). Classification (NCBI taxonomy): domain Eukaryota; kingdom Metazoa; phylum Chordata; class Mammalia; order Primates; family Cercopithecidae; genus Papio; species Papio anubis. The sequence continues at coordinate 114,343,517 of NC_044980.1, forward strand.
AGTTTTAAAGATAGTTCTCACTTACGTGTGAATAAATTAGTCAGTCACTGCAGCCAATCATTGCCTTAAATGTCTTCAACTGTACTGATAAATTTGGCAAATGTTTTGGTTTCAGTAGCATTGGATGGTATGCAACACCAACATGTACAATACCAACTGTGCAAGCAACTTCACTTAGGTGAAGAAAAACAAATCTATTAATAGGTTGACATACATAGGCAGTGATAATTAGAACATGATCAACCCATTACCCAAGGAAAAGATGACATCATATGCAACATACAATCTGATTTTAGAGCTATGTAAAAACATGCTTGATCAGAAATAATAAAATAAGATTTTGCCAAATCCCCTCCATTTGGGATAAATAAAAGGATCTCTTTTATTTTAAGTTTGTTGTCAAATTTTCTGATCTTTATCAACTTGAGAGGTGAGAAAACATATTCAGTATTGTTTTAATTTGATTTTCTATTATCCAGGGTAAATCTGAACATTGTTTTCACAGTTTTAAATGTTATTAGTATTTCTTTGTGATTTTTTTTTTCATGTCATTTTTGATCTTTGTATCTGGAGTTTGGGCTTTTAAAACACTGATTTCAAAGAGGCTGTAATGAGTCTGTGAAATTAGCCTTTGCGTATGATGTAAGTAGAAATTATTTTCCTGTATTTTTGTTTTTAACTTTGCTTATCATATTTCTTCTTTTCTATAAAAACCAGTTAATTTTATAATCAAAATAGTTTTCTGTATTTCTTCTGGAATTTGAATCATAATTAAATATTTTTCCACTCAAGTTTATAAAAAATTAAACAAATGTTTTTTTCTAAAAATTGTATGGTTTAAGTTTATATTTAATCTGTGACCCATGTAGAAATGATCCTATTATGGATGCAATGTGAGGTGACATTTTACAAATATTTATTCAGTTGCTTCAACATCATTTATTTAAAAGTCCACTGTGCTCCCATTGATTTGAAATGCCACTTCTATTGCATACAATTTTTTCTCACATATTGAGTTCTCTATATGGATTTTATATTCCATTCCATTCATCTGTCCCTATACCTGTGCTATATACAGTGACTGTATTATTGAAGCTTCACCTTTTGTTTCAATATCTAGTAGTTTTTTCAGAGGTGTTACCCAGTTATTCCAGCACTGCTGGAGCCTACTGTTTTTCTCAGGACCTACTTACCACATTCTTCATGTAAGTTTAACATGTTCCCTATTGTTGTATTTCATTTTTTTTTTTTATATATAGAAAATCAGGTCTTCTTTTCCACTATGTCTTCTAATTGATAGTGTTTGTATACATAAAGACAGAATATAAAGAGATAGTTAATAGATTTCTTTAAGTTAATTTTATATCTTGCTCCCTTACTAATTTTACTATTTTTTTTATGATTATAGTATATTTTCAATGGATTCTTTCAGTTTTACAGTTGTATACTTTTACCTCTTCCTTTATAGTATTTATGCATCTATTTGCTTTCTTTTTTCTAATTTCATTGAACAATATCTTCAGTACATGTTTAATTTTTTATATTTTAAGTATAATGTGCTCAGAAATCCACATTAAGCAAGCAAACAGATCAGTACATTATTATCAAGTGGCTACGTTTGTGGCTCCACCATGTAAAAGAATATTGTCAGACCTTGCCTTTAAAAAATTACTCTGACCTCTGCAACAATTATTGCTATTTCTTATTTTATGGAATCACTTCTTTTCTTGACAGTTTCATAAACTAAGGTGTACATTAAAATTAGAATTTAATTTTCTCTGTTTATAAGTTTCTCACAATTTGTTTTTCTCCCTACTATTTATTATTGAAGAAATTGAATTTTGCTGACTACATTCCTGTACTTGGCATGTTCCTCTGTACTCTGAATTTTGATATATGAATTTTTAATTGGATTTAAAGGCCTAATTGAATTCAGTTTAAATTTTTTTCAGGATGTATTTGTTTCTTAGGGCTTCCATAACAAATTACAATAAATTTGTTGGCAAATTTATTGTAAATAAATTTGGATGGCAAAAAATAGAAGAAATTATTCTCTCACAGTTCAGGAGGCCAGAGATCAAAATTCAGTTGTTGGCAGTGTTGATTCCCTATAAGCACTCTAGAGAAAAACCTTTTCTTGTTTTTTTTTTTGAGACAGAGTCTTGCACTGTTACCTGGACTGTAGTGCAGTGGTGTGATCTCGGCTCACTGCAACCTCCACCTCCCAGGTTCAAGAGATACTCCTGCCTCAGCCTCCCAAGTAGCTGGGATTACAGGCACCTGCCAGCATGCCCAGCTAATTTTTTTGTATTTTTAGTAGAGATGGGTTTCACTATGTTGGCCAGGCTAGTCTCGAACACCTGACCTCATGATCCACCTGCCTCAGTCTCCCAAAGTGATGGGATTACAGGTATAAGCCATCGCACCCAGCCTTCTTGCTCTTTTTAACTTCTAGTGGTTGCTGGCAAGCATCATTGTTCCTTGGCTTATCACTCCAACCTCTGTCTCTATCATTCCATGGCCTTCTCTCATGCACATCACCTCTGATCTCTGTGTGTCTGTCTCCTTATATAAGAACAGTGATTGGATTCAGAGCCCATGAGGTCATATTGATATTGAGCATCAATTATTCTCAATAGCCCATCATAATCCTAATCCAACATAACCTCATGTGCCTCTGCAAAAACAACCTATTTCAAAAAAAAAAAAAAAAAGTCACAGTCACAGATAGGAGGGGTTAGGACTTGAACACATCTTTTCCAGAGACAGAATTCAACTCACTACAAAAGACTACTTCATAGGTGCTCTTATTCATCATCACTAAGTACATTATATCTCATTGCCTCTCTTTGTAATAGTAGCAGTACTTGATGATCGATATCTAGATTCTTAATTCAATATAAGTTGCAAAATTGTGATATGCCAATTTTATCATTTTGTACATATATGTATGTGTGTGTTTCAAATATTTCTTCTAATAACGCTTTATAGTATTCATTGCCTGGTAGAAGATATTTGTGATGAAGTAAATGAATGCTTGAATCTTTCTATTTATTTACCAGTGTCATTTACATTGGAATCATGGATTTTTGTTGGTGCTCTATATGTGCTTGGAAAGGGTGTCTATTTTCCATCTTTGGCATAATACTCTCTATATATATCTATTAGATTAATTTGGCTTAATAGTATTTTTCAAATCATGTATGCCCTAATGAAATTTTGTCTATTTGTTCTATAAGTTACTCAGATAGCATTGTGAAAATCTCCAACGTTGTGAATTTATTTCTTTGATTCTATCAGGTTTTGCTTAAATAAGTTAAAGATTTATAATTATTTGCAAAAACTTTAAGGATTGCATGCTTCCTTGATATACACATGCTTTTTTTTCACGTTAAATGCCCTCCTTTATTTTTGGTCATATAACTTGATTTAAAGACAAACGCTAGTTGATATCGATACAGCCACACAAGCTTTCTGACTAATGTTTGCATGGTATTTCCCATCCCGATATTTTAACATCTATTTATTTAAACACAGGGTTTTAAATATACATCTTTGTCTTATCACAGTATATTTCTAAATCAAACTTAAATATTATGTAAAAAATCATAACTATATTTTCATTTTCCTATACATTTTATTTTTACATATGTCAAAAATTACACAAAAATATACAAAAACTGTGCAGTAAAATCACTTATACTCATTTTAAACAATCATTGTTTAAATGGTTTTATAAATAAAAGAATATATATGTTGAATAATAGAAATATTGAATAATTCCAGGTATAGCAAATATGTGGGAGCTCCCACATCTCCCCGATTAGACCCTCGGGGACTTGTACAATAATAACTAGCTCTCTAGCATGTATTTCAGTGGAGACTCAAAATGGAGAGTGAAAACAGGGGAAAGAATATCTGAAGGAATACTGGCTGAATGTTTCCCATATTTGATGAAAAGTATAAACCCAGAGATTAAAGACAAACTCACCCCAAAGTGTCTCCATCATTCCATGGCCTTCTTTCATGTGCGTCACCTCTGTATCTCTGTGTGTCTGTCTCCTTATATAAGAACAATGATTGGATTCAGAGTCCATGTAGATGTAAGTCCTCTAAGGAATAATTTTGTTTCTACTTAAAAGAACATTCTTTAAACTTCTTTTCAATTTCAGGTCTGTTGACAACAAATTTTCTTTACTTTGATCTGTTGAAAATATTTTTTATTGACATTGAAAGACATTTTTGCTGGAATAAAATATGGCTTGGTAGTTGCTCTTTCCACTTTAAACATGTAATTTCATTTTCTTCTGGCTTTTACAATTTGAGGTGAAGAGTCTATTAATTCTTATCTGTGTTCCTCTGTTTAATGTGGTTTGTTTTTCCCTCTATGGATATTGTAAATTTTTTTCTTGTCATTCATATTAAAATATTTTACTAATATTAGGCTTGGTGTATTTGTGTTGTCTTATTAGGAATTTTTGGATTGTCTTTAATTTCTGGTTTATACTTTTCATCAAATATGGAAAACATACAGCCAGTATTTCTTCAGATGTTCTTTCCCCTGTTCTCACTCTCCATTTTGAGTCTCCAATAACATACATGGTAGAGAGCTAGTTATTACTGTACAGGTCCCCAAGGGTCTAATCGTTTTTTTTGTTTGTTTGTTTGTTTGTTTTTTTAATGTTTTTAAAGTCTGCTTTTCCTCTGTGTTTTAGTTTGCATAGTTTCTATACTTATATCCTTAAATTCACTGACATTCTCTTCTAACCACACTTACCTGCTGTTATTCTCATCTACTAAGATAATCATTTTGAATGTTGTATATTTCCTGTCTAGAGTTTGTATTTGATTATTTTCTTTATATTTCCTACTTCTTTCCTCTTTATATTCATGTCTTTCTTTTGATATTTGTGCATTTAAAATATATATAAAATTACTATAGTAGTTCATGTCTGCAAATTCTAACATCTCTGTCATTGCTACTTCTGTTTTTGATTGACTTGACTTTTATGGGTCAAATTTCCTTATATCTTCATAGGTCTAGTAACTTTTTATTGACTGTTGGACTCAGTAATATTCCATTGTTTAGTGCCTGGATTTTCTAACTTTAAATGTGATATTTTGTGTGGCAGAAGTTACTTACAAATTAGCTTGATACTTTCAAGATTCATTTCCAGGCTTTTTTGAAGGAAGGATCCAGAACAGCCTTACTCAATATTTTAGTTTGCCCTCATTACTAAGTTGTGATCCTTCTGGGGTCACAACTGAATGCGCTGTGTTCAACAAGGTCACCCAGACAGGTGGAAACTCAAAAAATTGCAATCCTTGTGAGAACTCTGGTAATTATTTGACTTTAAGTTCACCCAATTTTTTTATTTATCTGGAAGTTATTCTTTGCCTGGACTTCCGGAATTTTACCATATGATTTTGCATATTGGTATTCATACAGAGACTGAAGTGAACTTTTATACAGATTTCTGGAACTCTTTTTCTGCATAACTTTTCTCACTCAAACCTGACCCACAATTTCTAGCCACCTTAGGCTCATCAAACTCAAATCTGTTGGTCTTTGTTTTGGTTCCCTCTCCTGTCTACAGCTCAGAAACTGCTCTAAGCAAAAAACAACTGTAGGGCTGACCTCACCTTTTCCCACTTCCACAGGATAACAGTTTTGTGCTGTCTCATGTCCAATACTTCAAAAAGATTATTTTATATATTTTTGTGCACTTTTAATTCATTTATTGTTGAATGGTAATTCTAGATGTTTTCATTTCTTAGCAGCACCTATCTTTTTATTGTCTATTGCGCTGTACTGTTTAAAATCTAGTAAGTAATACAACCTAGGATAAAAACCTGATTGATAGAAAAGCTAATTGACTGCTCCAAGATTTTGTTTTCCTCTGAATCTTGCTCCCTTTTTGGGTCTGTGTCTGTATCTACATACATAAAATATAAACTATATTTATAATATAGATTATTTAATATTTAAAAAGTATAATACAGTATAACATTTAGTATTATATAACATTTATATATTATAAATATTAATGAAATATAAAATATATATATATATATTTCATTTGCATTGTTAATATTGAAATATATTTTTTCCAAACAACCCGTTAGGAAGAGTGTTGTAGAGGATGGGGCATTTTACATGGCTCTCCATGTTTCTTTAAATAACTGCCATGTATCTTCCTTTCATTTCATCCATATTGCAACATTTCTAAGCTCTGCTTTCCCAGAGACAGGCTCAGTAGTTTCCTTTCTGAATGAGGACTTCTTCTGGGAATGAACATTTGCTGTACCTATCTGGGTTCTTCCGTAACTAACGTGTCATGCACTAAATGTCTGTGTCACCCCACAATTTATATGTTGAAATCCTAATCCCCCAGGAGCTGATATTAGACTGTTGTTGATGAAGCCAGAAGCAGTTCTCACCAAAGGCCGAATCTGCTGGCATCTTGATTTTGAACTTCTCTGTCTCCAGAACTGTTAGAAATAAATTTATGTGGCTGAGCGTGGTGACTGACGCCTGTAATCCCAGCACTTTGGGAGGCCAAGGCTGGTGGATCACAAGGTCAAGAGATCGAGACCATCCTGGCTAACATGGTGAAACCGTGTCTCTACTAAAAATACAAAAATTAGCTGGGTGTGGTGGTGCGCACCTGTAGTCCTGGCTACTTGGGAGGCTGAGGCAAGAGAATCGCTTGAACCTGGGAGGTAGAGGTTGCAGTGAACTGAGATTGTGCCACTGTGCTCCAGTCCAGTGACAGAGCAAAATTCTGTCTCAAAATAATTAGTTAATTAATTAATGTTATTGATCAGATATCCATTCTATGGTATTTTTTTTCTATCACAGCCTCACAGGACTGACATAAAGCTTTGCTGCACTCTCTATTTTTCTGTGCATATATGATCAGACTCACAGCACTTCCATGTAAATTGACCCTGATTCTGATGGTCCCTAAACCATGTTAAGCTTTATAGCTTTCTCTGTCATCTAGTTTCTCTTTAGAAGTAGGTTATGTTTATCCTTGCTTCATAGTATACATTTTGGAAGAGGTATGGGGATAATTGGATCTTAGACAAATGTCATTATTCCAGAGCAAACCATACGACCCATCTTGTAAAATCTAATGTGGTCACAGAGAGTAAATTTCATTAAGGTTTGCCAGATATCAAAAGACTCAACAAAGTATGCAGATATGGCCCATGTTTGAATCTGCCTGTGTGAGTGGGGTAGAGAAGAAAGCTGGTCATGGTAAAACCACCTATTGTAATGCAATAATGTAGAATATTTTGTATAGCTCCATTATATGCTTGAGCCACATGTGTCTTTAAAATCGGTATCTAAACAGTGCTTACAAATTTGAGAAGCAAACATAGCCCTTTGGAAAGGGAACTGACAGTGGACAGGTTGAGTGTCGATACTTCTTCACTGGGATCTGGTATTAGGTATAAGACAGAAGTCTTAGAAGGAAATTGCACTGAGTTCCTTGGAAGAACAGGGCGTAATTATCAATGAAGAAGCTAATTCTGTGCAATAAATCATTACAGAAAATTAAATAAATGGAATATATAAGAAATAAATACTTATTAAATATTTTCTGCATGTTTGGTAATATACACACACAAAAAAATGTGATCGAACATACTTCTAAACTGTTCCACGATACTCTGGATCGCTGTTTTGCTTAACAAAGCATCTTAATTCTGGCAACATTAGGCAATGGTGCTGAAGATCCATACATTTCCTGCTGATACCTCTAAAAGTTGGGCATTCCTAATCTGCAGAAAAGAAATACTACTATTGCTATTAATGTGGAGCTATTAGTCATTAGGTGTTTACATCGTTGTGATGTTCTAGTCGTACTATCATATACTCATTTATATATGAAAACATATTAGAAATGTAAAGTAATTTACTCAATATTAAACCACTGGAAATGCCCAAGTCTGCGACACTCCAAATCTAATGCACTTAATTTCTACATTTGACTGCCTTCAGGCAGACCATAGCAATTGTAATATAGTTCCAATAATCAGAATTATCAGTATAGAATTATCAAGATAAAATAACTTCTCTAATAGTGGCAAGGCGTCTTCTTTTCAAAGAGGTTTTTCTTAAATTTAATGGCAGCATTGTACATTTCTTTCTGCCAGTATAGAAATAATTATGGAGAATGGTTAGTAAAAGTCTAAAGAAAGATATGCTGACCCAGTTAAAAACAGAGTTCGGGGAGATAAGATGATAAAGATAGAGAAAAAAGAAAGAAATCTAAATTGGATAGTTAATCTGTAAGTGTGTCCTTCCTTTAAAATATGGATAAATGCAATAGCAATATATCCTAGTGTTGTAAATCGGTATGTCCTTACACCCTCCATCTTTATAACCAAATAGTTTATATCTTTCAATGTGCTAAAAAATTAAACACAGCCTTTCTGCTTCCAACTAGTTTTGAAGTTCACTATGTGGTTTCATAGATAATAGTCTCATTGCAGTGCACATAACCTTTTCATAAGGTGTATTATTTGCTACCAAAAATTAAATGATCTCATTTTAGTCTAAAGATAGGTATTGATAGCTAATATAGAATTTTAAAATATTCACATCTTCCCTTCAATTCTAATTCAGCTAAGCTAAGGGAAGTTAGAACAGTGACCACATTAAATTTAAGCATGAAAACTGAATAAATTATAGATACAACTGTATATACTGCTATCAATAAAGAGCTACTAATTTCTGAATGTTTACAGGTACTTTTCTTTATAGAAACTTTGTAGTACTCTATAACAAAATTTAGTACTTGTGATTAATATGCTTTATAAAAACTAAGGAAAGATAGTTATGGATAATATGACAAAAATAAATACATGTAAATAAGGCAATTTTATCTTTTCTGAACTGATAATTTCAAACATCTATTGTATGACATAATAGGGTCTCTTAGTTAATAGCAGTATAATGCAGGTTTAATGGATGCCATTTTTCAGACATTTGGATTTTTAATTGCTTCCTTTTCAGCTTCATTAACGCAATGGCAACTCTTCAGTCATTCCAATTTTAAGCCAAAAAAAAAAAAGGAAAAACACTCCCATAATTTTGTTGTTGTTTCAAGAAAATGTGCTATTAATCGAAGGCATCACAAAAATCTAAAGATTTATACTTAGTACATTTCAGAGTGGCTAAAATAGGCACCTATTGCTATGCACTCCCTGTGATTCTTTCCCTGTAATATAATAAAACAGACTTTTTATTTTGTTTCCCCTCTGGAAATCACCTTTTCATAGATCCATCTCTTTTAGATGGAATGTCTATCATGGTACCTTGCCCAGCCCCCTACCTCTACTACCGGTATGGTTCAGAAGAATCCTGAGATCCAGAAAAAAAATTAAAAAAAAAAAAAAAAAAAAAAAAAATCAAAGAAGCCCACTTTGTTGGCCATGAGCTATAAGAATCATGTATGTATAAACTGGTTGATAACCATTTTCTCCAGCCATATGTAAGAAGCTGTCTCTACACAGAAGAATGCAGAGGCAAGAGGAATTTTTTTAAATAGACAAATCACTATATTGTTTGGTTCCTTAACTCTTTCACTCATTAAGCCAGGTTAACTCTGGCCTTCCCAGTTATGTGAGTCATTATATTCCTGTGCTAATATTAAATTAGCACAAATTAGTTTTTAGACATAGTGATACCAAAGCATCTTCACTAAAACAATAATTTCAGCAAAGTGTCTCGGCTTCAAAAGTCATAGTGAACAGCAATAGCATCACCAGCTAATAGCCTCAAAATGCCAAGGTTGGATAGAATGGCTCCTGCAACTGAGTACACACCACAAATTCTTTGGGAAGTGACAAAATGATAGCAATTTGGTGAACCATATGTTTTAATTTTTCTGCAATTCCCTGGTTATAAGGCATTGACAGATTGATACTACTAAATCAAATTTACTAATTCACTGACCAATACTTCATTTAAAAGATTATATTCAACAAAAATACAAAATAATTATTTAACTATATTTTCTATTGCACTTGTCCCTAATCAATAAATAATTTTAGGGTCTCAGAGGCCATGACAAATGTTAAAAAAATAACTCTATGGGGGCCATAAAAAATTGCTTTATAAGTTGCTGCTATACCTTTCAATTTAGAAAAATGTAGTCCTAAAAAGGAGAAAATGACATTTCAGAATAACTGTTTCATTACACAGGGTAGGAATGAACAAAATTGGCATAAGTCTATGGAAGAAAACCAGAGAGAAAAGGAAGAACGAATCCTAAAAACAGAAGTTATAACTTTACTTGAGTGTTATAGAAAATAGAAAATAAGTCAATACAAGAGCCACTAAAAATATTTGAGACAATGTGGCTATGGTAAATATGACATAAATAAAAATAAAGCTATTTTATCTTTACCAATCTGATATTCCTACATCTATTTTACTAAATAAAAGAATGTTATTTATAGTAGATAGAAAGGAAATGTTAAGAAATGTTTAACATTTACGTGTATGAATTAACTCAAGTTAAGTTATTGTAATGATTATTAACAATTAAACTCTTTTGCAGTGGTCTAAATAGAAGTATAGGCCGGGCACGATGGCTCACGCTTGTAATCCCAGCACTTTGGGAGGCCGAGGCGGGCGGATCACAAGGTCAGGAGATCAAAACCATCCTGGCTAACACAGTGAAACCCCATCTCTACTAAAAATACAAAAAAATAGCCGGGTGTAGTGGTGGGCACCTATAGTCCCAGCTACTCAGGAGGCTGAGGCAGGAGAATGGCATGAATCCGGGGGGTGGAGCTTGCAGTGAGCCAAGATCATGGCACTGCACTCCAGCCTGGGCAACAGAGGAGACTCCGTCTCAAAAAAATATTAATAATAATAAAAAATAAATATAAATAAATAAATAAAGGTATAATAAATGTAGCAAATTTTTAGAAAGTGAACTATTATATAGGTATGTTGTCCTGTATTTATTCTGTCCTTTACAATTGTTTTCTAACTTTTTAATTTCTCCATATGACAATTTGTTTTTACAATAATGAATTTAATTGTGTAATTCAAATATAAATAGAAACATGGAAAAGTTCTAATAATGTATGGCAGCATATCTACAGTTTTCCTTACATTTTCCAAGTATAACAGAGCCTACATCTTTTGTTCTACTGGGGGTCCCTTTTGAGGCTCTGTGTTAGTCTGCTTGAGCTCTTGTAACAAATACCAGAGAACGAACGTCTTAAACACAGATTTTTTTTTCTTTTTTTCACAGCTCTGGAAGCTGGAAAGTCCAAGATGAATGTGCCAGTTAATTCAGCTTCTGGTAAAGGCTCTCTTCCTAGCTTGCAGATGGTGGCCTTCTTGCTGTGTTCTTACATGGCAGGGAAAGAGAAAGAACATGAGCTCTCTTGTCATCTGTTTTTATAAGGTCACTATACTATTATATCAGGAGACCACCTGTGCGACTTCATTTAACATTCATTGCTTTCTTGTAGGACCTATCTATAAATACAGTCACATTGGGAATTAGGATTTCAACATATTAATTTCAGAGGTATAAAAATCTGTACATTGCAGCCAAGTATTTAGGCAGCAATCAACAGGAAATAAAAAGCTTTTTCAAGAGCCTCAATATATTTTACTTTTCTCTTTGTTAGTCTCTATACAGCTTTCTCTCAGTCTCACTCCCTGCCCTTCTGTTTCTCTCTTTCTTAGTCTTTCTCCTGTCTGTTGTCCTTTCCTCCCTTCCTCCTCTTGTGTAATCTCAGGTACATTAGCTACCTGTCATAGGAGGTGATAAAGTGTTGCATAAGCAGGAGGAGCTAAGAGAGGAATTTTGAGGGCCCTGCTCAAGATTATAAAACCTACAAATGGCAAGGACCAGAGCAACTTCAGGTGCCTTTCAAACCAAAGTAAATGCAAATTTAGGATGAAAAGTGCTCTAAAACTTGAACAAAATATATAGAGAACTCTTCAGAGGCTATAATGCCATTAAGTTGCCATCTTATAAATGACCTAGACTCCTTTGAAAACAGGTTTTCTAACAGCACTTCATTTCCTGAGACACAGTCTTATAGTCTTATAACACATTCAAAGAGAATTACTAACACTAATAAAACTTAAATAAGCAACAGTTTTTCACCAGCAATGAGCTTCTCTTCTTCAGTAATATTTTTGATAACTCCATTTCTACCAAAGTGTCTCATGAAGTGGAATGAAATGGAATGATACTGTCTAAATTCTATAAGAAGACTAATCTCAGCAATGGAAAAAAGTCACATATAAGAAAGTGATTTGTGTAATTCACGCCACTATACAAATTCAAGATACAGATAACTTTATGCTTCCTTGCCATTCTCCACAGGTGAATGCATTCAGCTATATATAGTCAGTTACTCCCATAACTATAAATAGTAAGTTCATACCTATCTTTATTGATGTATTAAATTTAGTCTGAATCAAGTAATCTATCATTGAAATATGAGAAACACATTTCCCATGAATTACCTACCCATATTTATATCCTGACTCATGTTAATACTATTTTTTAGATATTCTAGGAAGTATCAGATTGCTTTCTTCCAGACAAAATTCTTTATCTTTTATATACATAAGTGCTATAAAGACAAATAAAAATTAAAAAGAAAAGACTTAATTCTGCTTGTTCAAAATAAGGAAAGAAACTTCTCCCCTTTCATCCAGAGGAATTACTTTAGAAAATAGGCCTTTTGTCAACTTTATGATCCAGGAATGTCTTTTCCAGAGCCTGGCAGCCATCTCTTTGAAATGTAAACATCAAGAAACAGTACCTTTTACCCAGTTTTTCTGGAGAGCAGGAATCTGACTTCAGTGGGCAACATGTTTAAAGTTCCAAAATTACCTTCTGCTATAAACGTATGACAAGCTTATTTCTCCACTAACAAAGCCGATAAGCTAATACAGATGGTCACTCCAATTGCCATGTAAGGTTAGGATGAACTATGTGTAGTAAATTGAACCTTCAAGTCCTCCTACTTAAGGACTAGTTACTGTTTAGCTTAAAAACTTGTATGTAATTAGTTGTTTCTGCCTAGATAAAAGATTCAGATTTCTTGCTGTCTTTGCATTTCTGGGCAGATGTCTCTAATACCTTTATGGAGAGATTTTCTGGGTTGTGAGATGAGTTTGTTTTTTAATTACATTTCCTTTACGTTGTGCACACATGCACATGCAGTTATATACACACACATTTTGCATTCAATATGTTTCCAAATTTGTCTTACATTTCTCTTTATTATTTACAGCCTTAATATTGGCAACTCTGTTCAGTTCTTCCATTTGCTCTGATACAATGTGGGGAGATTCTTCTTGACACCTTCCCATTTAAGATCCTTATGTCATCTCCATTCTGGCTGTACATGGGAGCCAGGCATTATGCAGCCTTCCAAGAGCACGTTGTTTGTGTCATGGACTGGCTCAATATGCCGTCAGCCTTTCTATCAGTGGATGGGTTTAGTAAGTCTTTCATATTTTTCTCATTTCATTTCTTTTCCTCACCTCTATATTTCTTTGCGAATGCATGACAGAATTATCTGTTACTTCACAACCCTACTTGGATGTTGACTTTTTAAGGTTGTATACTTAATTTTTTTGTCTTGTAACTAGTAAGCTCATTGACTACTTTTAATATTTTCACTAATTCAGTAAGGTGATAAGAGAGATATTTCAGTAAAATTACCTTAGTCTCCTGTCATTATTCTAGCATCTTTATATAATTTACTATGTTTTGTAAATTTTCTGTACAAACGTTGAGGGAAGACACTTTCCTGTCCTGGATAGCACTACTTTTTTTCTTATAGCTTTTATACCTTTGGCATGTCTAAGTCAGATCAACAGAACGACAACACTCTCTAGCTGATAAAATATATTATGCAAACACCCCTTCCCTAACTTCTGGTCATTTTTTCTTTTAAATGAGAAATTTCTCCAGCAAATAAATGTCCATTAGAAATCCAGAATGCCTTCCTAATTCTACCATAAATATATATAATAATGCCATGTCATACTGGAGCACTTCCTATAGACTCCAGTCTTACCTAGATCAACAAATCTGTGCAACATAGAGATCTGGGGAAAATGTGTGCACTAATTGTAAGCAGGCACTTCACATGACAAAGACAAACCACTTTTATTAAAAAACAAAAACATGATACACTTAAAAAAACCTCACTAGATTGCAGTTAGCCAAGATCGTACCAATGCACTCTAGCCTGGGCAACAGAGCAAGACTCTGTCTCAAAAACAAAACAAAACAAACAAACAAAAATTCTACCCTCACTATGTTTAAGGGATTATCCTAAAAATAATTGTAAAGCTTCATAGGGTATCATTAAAACAGAAAATAGCTACAATCCAATGGATAATAGATAATAAAATAGATAATAGCTGTCACTGAATTTCTATAAGTCAGAAATAATAGACAGAATTTTAGGAACAAATACTATGTAAGGTTAGCAGAATCATCTCAAAATTTTTGAGCTTTGCTTTCTTCAAAGATATTCTGCATTGTCAATCCCTTATTCTGGCTTGGTTTGTGTTCTTCAGCCAAAGAACAAATTTAAAAGAATTTGTCCTCTGGAGAAAGTGAAGAGGAAGTCATCTATCAAGAGGTACAGTTGTCCCTCAGTATCTGTGGAGGATTGGTTCCAGGATCCCTACAGATACAAAAATCTGCAGATGCTCAAGTCCCTTATATAAAATGGGATAGGACTTGCATATATCCTATGCATATTCTTTTTCATACTTTAAATCATCCCTAGATTGCTTATGAACCCTTAATACAATATAAATGCTGGTAAATACTTGTTATAGGCCAGGCGCTGTGACTCATTCCTTTAATCCCAGTGTTTTAGGAGGCTGAGGCAGGAGGATTGCTGGAGGCCAGGAGTTTGAGACCAACTTGGACAACATAAAAAGACCCCTGTCTCTACAAAAAATTTAAAAGAAAATACGTAGGCATGGTGGTTCATACCTGTGGTCCCAGCTACTTGGGAGACTGAGGAGGGAGGAGTTTGAGGCTGCAGTAAGTTATCATTGCACCACTGCACTGCAGCCTTGGCAACAGAGTAAGAGCCTGACTCTAAAAACAAAAATAAACAAAGTAGTTGTATTTTTTTTATTTTTATGTTGTTATATTGTTATTTTATTTTCTGAATATTTTTTATTAGCCATTGGTTGAATCTGTGGATGTAGAGTACATAAATATGGTAGACCAACTGTATTTTTCTTCATATTTGACAGATGTATATGCCTCAGGCAATTCATGATAAGGCAGAATGATCAAGTGTTGGTTAAGAAGTTATATCTGTATGTTTGGAAGCAGATGTTTATTTAGATCTACAATTACATGTCACTAGTTTTTGTAATGAACTTAAAATATCAGTCAAATAATTACCTTGGAAAAATATAAATGCAAATAACTTATTGCCATTTAAAGTTAGGTTCGATTCATCAATTTCATAAGCAGAATTAGATATGAGATGAAAATCTGGCCTTGTCAGAGTCAGGCCACCCTTTCCCCACACCTATCACTCAGAATCTCCTCGGATTTATCACAGGCTTGAAGTGGTGATACTGGGTTTATGTATCTCTAATTCCTATGAAATATTTTTACATAAGAGCTCCCATTAAATATATTATCTCATTCACTCATTCAACAAATACTGATTAACTGCTTATTTAATCAGGTCACCACTGACTATATAAAGGTGAACTCAGTAAACACAGCTTACAGTTTAATAGGATAGACAAATCTTAGATATAATAAAACAAATACAATATATATTTTTAAATTTTTAAAATACTTTAAAATAAAATTTTTTAAAAGTATAGTCTGAGAGAAGTGTGGGGGACACAAATTTAGATTGTGGGCCAGAAACAGTCTTTCTTCAGAGGATGTTATGAGACTCAAAGAAAGAGTAGGAAGGGCCCCATATGAAGCATGATAGGGATACCAACACGTCTGAAGCAATAGATTACAAAGGTTTTGGAACGTCAGAGTAACAGAACCAAAAATCACCAGTTTAAAGAGAGAGGACTAAGAGATTCAGCTGGAAAAGTAGCCCAGAGTCAGACAATGCAAGGCCGTATATGCCATATATTGATTTAGAATGTTTAATACGATTTAGCTTCTAGAAGAAGTTAAATATTTGTGAACAGAAAAATTATTCTCCTGTCCCTCCTGTTTTCATTTAAACACTCTGCACTGACCTCATTATCTTTGGAAGCTTAAGATTCCTGAGCATCTTTCCTAAAAGCCTATTTGCCCAGGCCCTTCTGGTTCCCTCATTCAGTCTCTCTCAAATTAGACCTGTTCTATTTCTCCCTTAAATTCTTATGAAGAGTTAATTTAATGAAGTCATAAGTGCTAATACGTCATTATGCTGTTTAATATAATAAATCATTATGTTGTTCCATCAATTAATATGTCTATTTACTGATGCTTTTTAAAGTACTAAGATAAAAATTGAAAAATATGAGATCTTCAACAAATTGCCATGGGGAATAAAGATGATATTGTGGCTGAGAAAAGTTGGCCTTATCAGATTACATCTCTGGCCATCTTTTATCCCTGAATGTAAGTGTGTGATCAGTGACATTTCCAGCAAAGCACATTTTAAGCAAAATATACTGCCTAAATAACACTTCTTCCAGAAGCAGGAATCAAATAAATGTTTTAGGTCTAGGGATTAGGAATAAAAACATTTTAGTTTTATTTCCTCTCCAAGGCAATCATTTTAAAGAGTGTAAAAAGTTAAAAAGTAAAGTATTTAAAGTATTTTAAATTGTTCAGAGCATAAAATGAAGGTCAAAAAACAAACAAACAAAAAACTAACAGCAGTACAGGCAATATCATTATTCCCAATTTAGTGGTGAGAAAACTGAGGACATAGAAGTCAAAGAGTTGGTTAGATCAAACTTGAGTTTCATATTTACAAGTCCAAATTCCAAGCCCTGTGTGTTTTCCATTTTGCAACTTGAAAAAACAATTTTCTTAAAATTTGGCTAATATATATATTATGATACAGGACCTACAGATAGTTTAGATAGATGCATTTAAATTGGATCACTTTTCCTAATCCTTCTTTCTCTTTCTGTAAATTATTAAACACTTGCCCTATAACTTTGCAGTGCTTCCCCACTGGGAGTGGAGCATTTTTCTCACAACGCTGATATTGACAACGCTGATACTGGGTAGGGCTTTCTGATTTGGATTGGTCAATGAAATATCAGTGGATGTGACATTAGCACAGGCTTTCAGATTTTACATAGTTCAGTTTGCCCCCTTGCATTGCTGAGATCTGCCATAAGTAGAATCTGGCCTGGGTAGACATGTTCCACTGTTCTACACATATTTAAAAGAAACCATCTTTACCCAAAAATATTCTAATAGAGGTACTAAAATTAAGAGTTATCATTTATTGTGTGCTACTATTATGTACCAGGCTTTTTAAAAAGTGTTTTATAATCTAAGCCATACATCCTACTTGCCATTTTAGAGTTTAAAACTGACATTCAGAGAATTGATATAATTTGCTAATAAATAATAGAATTTAGAATTGACCCATGACCGGTTTGACTTTAAATCTTTCCCAGTAATGTTACCTACTGGTATCTAAAATTTACCAAATTTTTTGCTAATATATGAATACAATACTTAGTTTTCAACTCCCATAAGATTCCCAGATACATTAATAGGGATTATTAGCAATATCAATATTTTACTAAAAAATAGAAATTGAATGACTTGCCTTGTGATTTATTGAGGTAATAAAGCTATCAGTGAAGAATTCCCTCATTATTCCAAAATTATATTTAGTTCTCTGCCAAAAATATTTTGCCCTCTTGGACATGAATTCTAGTTTTCTTACCTTTTCAAATATTTTTTCTCCTTCAGTTATCCCTTTGCACTTTCATATTATTAATTTCTCACTTTATATGGCCAACTCAGTCCTACATATCTCTCTCCAGTAGATTTCTCCAATTCCTCCTCTCATAAAATCTGCAATCCAATTTAACTAGTCTTCACCATTCCCCTGAAACATGCCATCATTCAGCAGCATAAACTTATGTCTGCCTGTATGCTAACTCCAGAGTCACATATCCAACTGCTTTCCTGGGATCTACAAGTCAGTGATAAATAAGTACCTCCAGGTTAAGACGTTTAAAAGAATCCTTTTGAAATGAAACACTTTCAATTTATTGTGTGCTTAAGCGGGGGATAAAAGGGAACAGAGGTAGAACTGAAGTTTCAAGAATCTCTGTAGGCAATAACAATGGACAACAAAATTTACAAGCACTGAATTATATTTTGATGCATAATTTCATTACCATTGTAATATTAGCATACTCAACTAAATCATATATTTAAAATTAATTATAAAATGACAACTAAAATACTCAAAAGCTCTAATTTGTGTTTTCATAATTTTGAAGGATTTAAGATTCTTTATTTAAAAGTGAGATGAAGCTATTTCTGCGTCTGTGTGTATGCATGTATATATACATGAATGTTTTGCAGGACATATTTGAACTTATATTAGCTACATAGGTAACTATTCTGTTGTTGTTTTGGCATAAAATATAGGACACTTTTTATTTGATCATGACCCATATATTCTTCCAGCTGTAATAATGTCTATTTGTGCTATTTACTCCCTCAGATGGTATTATTGTTATATATATATGCAATTATATTTTGCATTTGATCTATATTGGTAACATTTAAATTTTGTTCCATATACAGGACATGAAGGTAATTGGCATTGTAAGACAATATGCTCTTCGTATATTTGATGGCATTTATAATTTAGTTCTCTACACAGAAGATAAAAATAATTAGCATTATAAAATAACATACCCTTTTTGAAGAACAGAATATATGATACTAGTGTATTTACCATGATGATTAGTTGAACAGGTGCATTAATATTGGTCATGAAAATGTTGGTTATAAATCAGAGTAAGAAATCATTTTAAATACATAAAATATTTGATGAATTAAATTGATACTCATGCTCAGAATTATTTCTATATGAACAATTACATACATATACAGAGGCAAACAATCATATTTACAAAAGTCAATACCACACTATAGGTGGGAGGCATAATTTTAACATAACCCCCAAGGAGTCATGTTGTTGTACAGTTCTCTCCCTTATCACTTGCTTCTCGCCAATAAAATATGGCAAAGGTGACGGGATAGTAACTACCGTAATCAGTTATGTTATATGGCAAAGGTGAAGGAAAGTCATTCCCATGACTGTTGTTATATGAGTCTCTGTCTTGGCAGACTGCATGAGAGATTCTCTGGCTGACTTTGAAGTAAACTGTCATATTGTAACAAGGCCTGTGAGTGGGTCATATGACAAGCTACAGGGGTTGCTAGTTGCTGAGTGGGCTCTGGCTGACCATTAGCATGAAATGGGGACCTCAGTCCTACAACTAAATGAAACTAAATTCTGAAACAACCATCTGAGCTTGAAAGAGGACCCTGAGCTCTAAAGAACACAGTTGAGCCAACACTGTGATTGCAGCCTTGTGAAACTCAGAGAAGAGAACCCAGTTTAGCTGGACCCAAACAGAGATAAGAAATGTAAATTCTTTGGCTCTTAATAAAATGTCAAAAAAATGACAGATGCTGGCAAGGTTGCAAAGAAAAAGCAATGCTTATACACTGTTAGTGTGAATGCAAATTAGTTCAACCGTTGTGGAAAACAGTGTAGTAATTCCTCAATGACCTAAAAAAAAATACTGTTCAACCCACTAATCCCATTATTGATATAGCTATATACCCAAAGGAATATATAACCAAAAGAATGTACATCTTTCTAATATAAAGACATATGCATGTGTACATTTATTGCAGCACTATTTGCAATAGCAAAGACATGGAATCAACCTAAATGTCCATCAATGATATACTGCATAATAAAAATATTGCACATATATACCACAGAATACTATGCAGCCATGAAAAAGAATGAGTTCATGTCCTTTGCAGGAACATGGATGGAGCTGGAAGCCATTATCCTTAGCAAACTAATGCTGGAACACAAAACTGAATACCACATGTTCTCACTTATAAGTGAGAGCTAAATGATGAGAACGCATGGACACATAGAGGGGAACAACACACACTGGGGCCTCAGAGAGTAGGGAGTGGGAGGAGGGAGAGGATCAGGAAAATTAACTAATGGGTGCTAGGTTTAGTACCTGTGTGATGAAACAATTTCTATACCAAACCTCCATGACACAAATGTACCTATATATTAAACCTGCACATGTATCCCTGAACCTAAAATAAAAGTGAAATTTTAAAAAAAGAAATGTAAATTTTTTTAAGCTGCTAAGTTTTGGTCATTTATAACCAGCTGTAGTAAATGAATATACTACATGTAAATTTATACTCTAGTCATTCAATACATTGTTTCCTTTGTAAAATTTCTACTCTAGTTATTAAATACATTGTTTCCTTCTCTATGTCACTATGTTTTTAAATAAGTTCTTACATTGTTATAAAATATTTAAACATATAGAGATGTCATGTATTATTTTACCACTTTGTCATTAAACATACATGTTGTTTTAATTTTTTTTTTTTTTTTTTTTTTTGCAAATAATGCCCCAGTGAACATCTGCAGGTATAAATTGTTTTCTATGCCATGTTAGGTTTGTAAGAGATTCCAAGCAGTGGAAATACTGTGTTCAATGGCAGGACAGTAGAAACATGTCATGGATATTGACTCATGGTCTCAAATTGCAATCCAGAAGAGTTTCACAAACTTATTTGCCTTCTAATAGTATACCAAAGTTTACACAGTACAACCACACTCACTTTAGAAAAATACACATATGCATATATGTGCATATATATATGGTATATAATTATATTAATGTCATTAGTAATTTTATGGACATGCATGACAGGATAACATTGAGATGCATTTATCTGATTGCTAGTGATTTTGAACATATATTTGGTATGTTGTCTGGATGATATTTTTTCTTTTACATTGTATTTATTTTTAGATCATGTTTTGGTTATTATAGATTATATATTTAGGACATTAATCTTTGATCATCTTGTATTTTGGGAGTTTTTGTTTTGTTTCATTTGTTTTTTTTTTTTCCTTTTTATAAAAGCTGTTTGACTTTAATGTGTAATGTGTAACAAATATTTCATCCTTTTTTATGCTTTTGTATTCAGAACATCACTGCTCAACTTAAAGCACCAAATATATTTTAAAACTTAATAACATTTATATGAACATTGGGTCTTAGTGTTCTCATTTCTTTTCATCAAAGGCTTCTGGACTTTTCTGGAATGTTGTAGAAGTATTTTGCCTTTGAAATTTTTTGAATTGAATTTTTTATTATTTTGATTTATCTTTTACATATTAAATATACATATATATGTTCTGTCCAGAAGTTTTAATAATTTGTTGGTTAATTGTAGTATTAGGGTCACTCTCTTTTCATTGTATTTTCTTACATTATATGTTTTAAGATCTAATTGGCAAGTCCCCACAAACTTTTATAACAAAATATTATTCTTCATTGCTTCATCCCTTCTGAAAAAGTTCAGAATTATTTTATCAAAATCAAATGAAAATGAAATTGAGATTATGTTTGAGGTTATATTATTTAGACAGTATGTATCATACTTGATTTTATCTAAACTAGACATGTTTTACTATGTGAAGGAATATGATTTGATTTCAAGTTGTCTAAAATATGTTTTATGGAGCATTGTTTAAATGACAGTTTCAACATCTGCTGAGCTTATGTCATAGAATTCTTAACAGACCTTTCGAAGTATGTTGTTTGTAAAATAAACCAAATTGATCTTTTTTATTTATCTTTAATGTTACTTTTCAAACTAGGACCTGGCCAACCTTTGAGAATACTGGAGGGGCTTCAGGGGTTCCTGTGTGAGCAAAGAGAAGGCAGAAGAGAGAGATTTAGCTGATGTTAGTTCCAGACCCCTGCTTAAAACAAAACATTTCTTTTTAAATCTTAATTAGGTCTCTGAGATTTTTTAATGTTGCAAAGATTTGCATGTTTTATTTTTGGTTTGTGGCAAGTACTGAATTAAAGCTACAGTTCATTTGGTTATTTGAGCCTTGCAAACTTCTAAAATGAATTTTGTAACTTTTAATGTTATTATCAATGTTGGAACAGTATATATGAAATGAGAACTTCCAATTGTCCTAAAGTTTGTAGGTAAAAATTTATTATTTGAGCTCTGCCAAGAAAAAAAAAAAGTATGTTAAAAAATTCAAGGTATTATTCCAGTGTAATGAATCTGCTCACACATTTATTAATATTATTATAATTTTGATAGTTCATATTGTCCTTCAAATTACCCATTTGGAGACTGTCAACTTATTAATATAAAGTTAATAATTCAGCCACTATATCTGCTCATTAAAATCTTGCTTTTAATTCTAATTTTAATAATGTTATTAATTTTTCCTAGGACATATTTACTAAAGACTTTACCATTTTACTGAGGACTTATTTTTGAAGAATTTAGTACTAAGATTCCAAATTTTTCCAAATCATCCATTATGTTTACTGTTAGGTTTAATATATATGTCCCTAATTTTATTAACTAAGTGGTTTCACTTTTTTTGTTTCACAAATATAGCTCTTAAAGCCATGTACAATTTGTATCATAGTTTATCATTTTGTATATATCATGTCACTTTAAGATCTTTTAAATATTCTATTATTATAGTTTTGATTTATATAATTCAATAATTTATTCAGCAGACACTTTCTATTTTCAGATTTGGTGGATTTTCTGGTATCAATTATTATAATTTCTAGTTTTTTGTATTGTGATCAGAAAATTAGGTTTATACTATGTGTGTTTTAAGAACTTATTTATGATTTTCTCTGTAGCATGCTTTAACCATTTTTTAGGTACTGTATATATATTTAAATATTGTATATATATTTAAAAGATGTCCATGCTCTGTAGATTAAAATATTTAATCTATAATTGAGACTACATTATCCATATTTTCTATAATTTTTGTATAATGATTTGACAAATTTAGTATTGATAATATTTCTGTAAATATAATATTTTTAAATTTACATATGCACAAAATCATTATAGGCTGAAAGTTTTATTATTACAATATCTTCTCTGGATTTTAATTACTACTATTTTAATTAGTATCATAATTAAACTTTTTTATGTTATATTGCTATATTTCTTAATTTTGCCCTGGATTATTCTTTGTTTAGTATACCTAAGGCTACATCTGTTTAAACTTTTAGTTTCCTGATACATCTTTCTTCATTTTCATATTTTTCACATCCTTCTTTTTTAGTGTGTGTACTACTAACATAATATAACTGGATTTTCTTGGAAAAAGTTGGAGAGTGTATTAATAAAAAAGATTAACATGTTTACATAAAACAGATACATTTTGCCTCATGTTTCTCACCAGCTTCCATGCAATTTTTAAACATGACTCCTGGATCTTATTTTGTGCTATTTTATTCTTCCTTGTATTTAAAAATAAATGGGTACATTTTCATTGATTCATTTGTGTTGGTGTTTAAGTATGTATTATTTGAGTAGTTCTAGAAATACAAATTATATTCACACTGCACTTCTGATCCATTAGAATATCCTGCTGGCTCTATGTTCAAAATATATCCACTGCCCCCTCTGCCACTACCCTGTTCTGAGCAGCCTCCAACCTGGATTATACTACTAGCCTCCTAAACAATCATCCTGATTTTACCTTTATCCAGCAGCCAGAATTATGCTTTTAAAACGAAAGTCTGGTCAAGCCACTTCTCTTTAAAAAATTCTCCAACACTTATCTTTTCTTTCAAAGTCAGTGTCAAAGATCTTATAATGTGAAAACTGAAGTCTTACACATTAAAGTTGCACAGTTATCTCTCTGATTCATGTCTCATGCTTGCCACATCACTTCCTCCATTCTAACCTCCTTGACATTCTTGCTGTACCTTGGATATGCCAGTCAAATCTCTACCTCAGATCCTCCAATTGGCTGCTCCTGCTGTCTAGAACACCCTTTTTTTCCAGGGAGATAACTCCTTCACTTCCTTCATCTTAAGCTGCAAACATTTAGAGGGACCTCCACTAGAGGAAGGGCAGATAGGGGAGAAAGCCCTAACCTTGAGACTTGGGCAAATAAGAATCTGTCTGTGCTCCCCATCCCCGTGTCTCCCTCCTCCCACCAGGCCAGTCAGCACCTAAGAAACAAGCAAGACCACTGGTGAGAGAAGCGAGTGTGAAGGGAGAATTCTGCGGTGAAGGTGGACAGGGAAACCCTAACACATCAAGGATGGAGTACAGACACTAAGAAAACATTTCTGGCAAAACAACTCCCACTAAAATCACAAGAAAACTCTAGAGGAACTTTCTCAAGGGTAGACTTCTTTTTCATTTCCCCTGTCACTAGTAGGTTTTCACCTGTGCCCTGAGAAAGACAAGGGTTACCTTAAGGCTTTTGCCTGTAGGGAAAAGGGTCTAAGCATGGTTTCATCATTTCCTCCACCGGCAGCTGACATCCCCCTGTAGGTCTGCCCACCAAGGAAAACTTTCTCCAGTGTCCAGCCCTGCCCTCAATCTCAGGAAGGACCTTCTTCAACACTCAAGAAAGTCCATAGTCTGTAACTGAGTGTGAATGCCCCTTAATCTGCTCTGTTTTGTCTTGAGTAAGCCCACATTTGGACATTTGGCCTTCAGTAATTAGTTAAACATTTTATCTGAATTGCTTTTTATCTACTTGCATTACAGCCACAATTTCCCCTTTGCTCTGCCAAGGGTAAGCCCATGTGTGTGTCCTGGTTCTTTTTGAAGACTTCTGTCATTTCCAGTTTCAGATTAGTTGTGTGCTCTGGAGCCTAATCTCTCTGAAGGATTTGAAAAAAAATATGACCTTCCAGATTACCTAGATCTTTCTTATTGCCTAGGTGAGAACATTGCTCTTTCCAGCTCTCCATAAACTGTGTGGAAACCGGAATTTCCCGACTTCTTTATGTAGGCAAATTATGTTCAATGGGACAATTCTGGATGGCTTTCTGTAAGATGAAAATACCACATTCCTTCAAAGTTAAGTGGGTCTGATTTTCTTCATTTTTATGCAAAATTTATGAAAAAAGCTAATATATATTCAGCTTGAGGGGTCAACTTTTCCATTTTAACCAATATCACTTCTTATTTGTGTGTGTGATAGTGCCCTTCTGCATGAATTTTTCTGTTTTTTTTTTCTAATTTTCTGGTTAGGCACTGAAGTAAATTATCAAGAAACTATTCATTTGGGCCTACTATGTCTTAATTTTTATTCTATTTTATTCTATTTATTTTTCTTCTTTTCCAGGAAGCATTTTTGTTCTCTAGCTTTGTTTCCAAGCAGTCTGAGTTCTCTTCAAGCTAAAAACAGAGGCTGATCTTGATCTTGAAGCATATTAACATTACTTCAGAGAATAACAAAACTCAGGCTCCTATCTTCTTTTTTAAAATTAAAACACTTTATTGAGGTATAATTGACAAACAAAAAGCTGTAGCTATTTGATGTATATAAGCTGATGTGTTTAGAGATCATTATACATCCATAAAACCCTGAAACTCTCATCACTATTAACGCCATAAATTTATCCATTACTGCCAAAAGTTTTCTCCCACACCTTTAGCTCAGTTTTGTTTTCCTTTTGTGGTAAGAACACTTAATATAAGATCAACCCTACCGGCAAATTTGTAAGTATACAACAGTTAATAATAGGTCCGTGTATATGGTAGATGTCCAAATCTTATTATTGTATATAATTGAAACTCTGCCATGTTTCTTCCTCCCTTATAATTCCTGGCAAACTCACCTTTCACTTTCTGCTTCTGGGTGTAAGATTTTAGATTCTACATATAAATAAGATCATTCAGTATTTGCCTTTCTCTAGCTGGCTTATTTCACTCAGTATAATGTCCTCTAGACCCATCTATGTTGTCACAAATGGCAAGAGTCCCTTCTTTTAAGGCTGAATAATATTCTATTGTATGTATGCATGTGCCACTTTTTCTTTATCTGTTCTTCTGTCAATGGACATTTAGGTTGTTTTCATATCTTGGTTATTGTGAATAATGCTGCAATTACCAGGGAAGCACAGACATTTTTTCAAGATCCAGATTTCAATTTACTTGGATATACAGTAGGCTCTCCTTATTTGTGGTTTCATTTTCTGCAGTTTTAGTTTTCTGTGCTAACTGCAGTCTGAAAATATTAAATGAAAATTTTCAGAAATAAGTTACAAGTTTTAAATTGTGCATCACCATTCTGAGTAATGCAATGAAATCTTGCATCATCCTGCTCTGTCCCACCCAAGATGTGAATCCTTCCTTTGTCCACCATATCCATACTGTCTATACTACCCACTCACAAGTCACTAAGTAGCTGTCTAGGGTATCAGATCAACTATCTTGGTATTGCAGTTGTGTTCAAGTAATTCTTATCTGACATATTAATGCCCCCAAAGTCCCTGAGTAGTGATGCCGGCAATTTGGAACCAAAGAGAAGCAATAAAGTTCTTCCTTTAAGTGAAAAGGTGACCTTGGCCTTCCTTAGTTATAGCTGGGCACATCTGTAATTTCACGCATTCACTAGGGCCCTTGGAATGCATCCCCTGTGGATAAATGGGGACTACTATATACCCAAAAGTGGGATTGCTGGATCAAATGGAAATTCTATTTTTATTTTTTTTGAAAAACCACCAAAGCTGTTAAATAGCTGTGAAAGCCATTAATTTTTTTTCAATTCCATTATTTTGTTATTCAGTTTCAAAATGTCTGCTTCATTCATTTTTTTGTTTGTTTGTTTGTTTGTTTGTTTGGAGATGGAACTTTGCTCTTATTGCCTGGGCTGGAGTGCAATGGCACGATCTCAGCTGACTGCATCCTCCACTTCCTTGGTTCAAGCCATTCTCCTGCCTCAGCCTCCCAAGTAGCTGGGATTATAGGCATGCATCACTATGCCCAACTAATTTTTGTATTATTAGTAGAGACGAAGTGTCACCATGTTGACCAGGCTGGTCTCGAATTCCTGACCTCAGGTGATCCACCCACCTCGGCCTCCCAAAGTGCTGAGATTACAGGCATGAGCCACTGCACCCGGACTTTTCTTCCAGTTTTTAAAGACTGCTTTCTGCAGGCAAAGACCTTCTCCTGCTATAATCCTGGATGAATGGGATTTCCTCTAGGATTGTGTGAGGCTTCTATATTTCTTCAATTGCAAACTAGAGAAGCAACTATATAGTTTCAAAATTCTTTTAATCATTATCACTCATGGTTAATTATTCTTCAGTAAACCATTTCCACCATCTCAAAGGTTACATGAGATGTAATAGTTATCATTCATCATAATCTTATGATTTTAAAATATCAAATAAGAAAGAAAAAAGAAAAATAGATCACTGTTTTAACAAAAACCAGCATTCATTTACTCAAGTTAAAGTTTGAAAATAGCCTGTTTGAGGAAGTCATGTTTTTCTTTCAGTGTACATACTCTTCTTATGCGTAGTTTTTGTTTTTTGGTTGGTTTATTTCAATTGGAATGTACTTAAAGGTTTATAAGAGTAAGTATTACTTACATACTATTATTTTTAGCATCATATAACTATCACTCTAGTGAGTTAGTGAGACTCACAGGAGGTTGTCAATATACATTTATGCATTCACTTTAACTTCGCTGAGGTTTAAAAGGTAATTTCTGCATATTTTACATGATAAGATGCAATTCAAATCAATGTCTTATTCTCTGAACTGTTAGATGTATACTAAATTCACACATATTTCTGGAAATGAATGGATACATATTAAGAGCTGGGGGCACTTCTAGCTCCCATGTTATATAAAGAAAGCATTTCCATGTTAATTCTAATTTTTGCTATGCTGTCCTAGGCTATTTAACCCAGAAAGGATCAGATTATCCCATTCCACAAAGTTTCCTAAATCAATATACATGAGCCCCTGAAACAGCTAGTTATTTAACCCTATTTTGCAAATACTATGGAAGATTACTTATAAAGCACATTTATCTTGGAAATAAAAGCCTAGGTAGATCTGGCAATATTTTCATAGGCAATGGATGTATGAGTACAATGCTTTTTACCCCTATTTTTGAAATAGGAAATAAGATGTATAGAGTTGTTATGGCTTATTTTCCTGAAGACTGTACTTTTGCATTCTTGAAATTTTTCTCAAGATCTTAATACAAGAAAGAACTATACTGCATTTTACTGGTATCTAACTTTATGCCCCTACTTTCTATAAAAACATAAACTGTTAAAATGACTTTTTATTCTGAGCCTTCTAATAATCTTCTCTTTCTGTTCTTTCCATAATGCTCACAGCGATTAAAAGAGTGGAATCTGTCAGATTTTCAAATCTGATCAGGGCAAATTCCAAGTTGCAAATTACTAATATAGTCCTATATGTTTTTCTACTTTAAGTATTTTTCTAAAACCAACTGTCCTTATCTATACATTTCACATAAGTGGCACAAATAATTTTTGTCCTAAAATAAGAAGAAAAAATATATAGTTCACAATATGAGTTATACATATTTAATGAAAAAATCATTTAAGCAAATGTCCACTTTGGTGAAAAGCTATGAAAAGCTGTGTTCAAATACTGTTCTTTGCAGCGATGCCTGAAGACTGTTAATGCATTACTGTCCAAGGAAATAATGCTTTATAAAAATATACAACCTTGTACCATGTTTATATGTCTAGTGTGCCATTTTAAGCTTGTTTGTATTAAGCTACAGGTGCAGAGCTGCTGTAAAATGGAAAGGGGGCAGCTGCTTTACTGCCAAGGCGTCACAATATGAGGCAGTGTCTCTACCACAGAAAACAGTGCTGCAATGAAATAAGCTCACATGGGCAAAACCTGAACATCTGGCAACTCATCTTCATTAGTTATTTTCACATGCCCAATCTTACTTTATTTTCTCACTTATGAATCTCTGACCAGATTTTCAATTTTATTTATTTATTTCTTCACTTTTAACATTCTGGATATCCACCTTGAGGTATCTCACCTATCTAAATGATATTGTTAATTACTACATAGCAACATTTGAAGACAACATAGAAAGAACCTAATGTAATATTATACCAGGACTCGAAATAAATTAATTTTGTTTCAAGTAGCATAAGTGAGTGTATATATAAGTATATGCACACATATGTATATTGCAACATATGTACAAAATATATATATCACATTATATATAATAAACATGTATTTCACCATATATAATATGAGGTATATTATATATAAATAGTTTATGTATACATTATATAGTACTATTAACTATCTATCTAGGATGTTCTATCAAACCAATTTTGTAAACCATTTTGTACTCAACATCTCTCTGAATACATGGTATTGTCTTCATACCTTTTCAATTAGTTTTATTCAAAACCGTCTTGCTATGTTAATATATTTTAAATAATGTAGGGGATAGCAAGTGATCTAACCAAAATAATGACTGACTTCTAGAAGAAGGACAATTTTCCCATTACCACATGATAGAAAATGTCTAACCTTAGAATACCTCTAAAATAACAGAATCACTACACACACACACACACACACACACACACACACACACACACAGCGAGAGAGAGAGAGAGAGACAAAGACAGAGAGAATATGCCATATAATTTTAGAGAGAAACGGTATCAAGATTGTGAGGAGAATAAAAGCAAGGCTCTAAATGCATGTAAACATTTATTACTTTTTGTTTTAAAAGCCTATATTTATGTTCTACATTTCAGAAATCACTGTGTTCACTTCAATAAATACAATGAATCACGTTTTGTTCTTGCACTCAACACTTATTCTGGTGGGAAAAGGTTAACATTAAAAATACAATTCAATTTCAAAAGCAATGTAGAAAAGGATCAGAGAGAATGAGTTTACTAACTCTAAGGGAGTCGAGGAAAATTTTACAGAAGAGTTAAACTTGTGCTGAGAGGGTGAAAGAGGATTTGAAGGTCACCAGTATGAAAAAAAACAGAAAAGATAATCCCAGATAAGCACATGAAGGTCTGAAAGAGCAAGACTTGAATAGTTCAATCCTGGTAGCTTACACGACTAATCCAGATAATAGATGGGGGAAGTTAGAGAAACCTATTAAAGCCTCCAGTAGCTATGAATCACAGTAGTGCTACTGGGCATCTTTGTTAATAACTCTAAAGTTTATATATGAAAACTGTGGCTTTGAATTGCTTTATTCTGTATTATTTAACATGACTTTCATTTAGATACCCTTTAGTAAGTAAAGAAATACTCCTTTATTATTATATTTCCTACTTTTATTTAGAAATTGTATCTAATCCTTCTTGGGCATCTATCAAGATGATGATACTAATTTTCTCCTCTCTACTCTTATTGAAAATTACATTAATAGAGATCTAAAGATTGTTTAGATAAGTATTACTTTATTGAAATAAACATATTAATTCACAATTTATTATTTCAAAATATGTATTATACATGCAACTATTTATTATTTATGACTTTTCATGAATGTTCATAAAGTAAACTTGACATAACTTTTTATTTTTCTACCTAATTTTGTCTAATCTTGGAAAACAAGGGGAGAAGCCAATTTGGAAGTGGATCCTCCATCCCCAAGTTATCCAGCAGGTACCATGTTGATCAGAAAAGCAGCTCCCATACAAATCCTTTCCAACTTCCTGACTCACAAAAACATAGATAAAATAAAATGGCCATTTAAACCCATTAAGGCTTGGGGTGACTTGTTATATAACAATAGGTAACTGAACACCAATTCACTTATATAAAGCTTTATGTTCCTAACAAATAAAACAGAGACTTACCTAAGCTATGCATGGTCCGTTAGTACCGGTCTGTAGCCCATACTGCAATGCTGCTGCCATGTAAAATCATCTGGTTCTATTGTTGTTTGGGAGTAAGAGATTTTTACAAGCTTTTAAATTTGTTCTATTATTAGTAGTATATTCTCTTTCCAACTATATTCAAAGGCAATATTACTGAAATATAAACTCATCATTTTCAGTTGAATTTTCAAATTAATTGATGGCAAATGTTATATTGAGAAAACAAATTAAAGTACAAAGTACTTACAACTTCTTCTGTCTTTTCCTTAACTTTTATCCCCAAATAAGAATTTTCTTTGTTTTTGCTTCTGGGTCACAAGACATTTGTTGGTTTCATTTTTGTTGCATGAGGTAAAGGGAACATATGTAGTTTTCAGGAAGCAAAAATAAATGAATAGATAAGAAAATATATAGCATACTATCTATCTGTCTATCTATCATCTGTCTCTCTCTAGATGTGTACAGATACACATTTGTTGTAAATGGCTAGGTATCTCACAAAGTAACTCAATGACTGATATAAAATTATAAAACCTTAAAAATGAATATTTCACTGTAAGTACATATGTAAATATATGTAAAATAAAAGAGGAATATCATTAAAGATAAAAAGAGTAACATATGCCCAAACAAACATTCATCAAGACAGAGCAATCACAACCATATATTTCCAATAATATCTCAAAATTGTAAAGTAACAACAGACCAAAATAGAGGAAAAAATAAGTGTCAGACTTCAACCTATCTCTCTAAGAAATGGGTATAGAAAGTGGAAATTCTGGATATTAGCCCTTTTTCAGATGGACAGATTCCAAAAAATTTTCTCCCATTCTGGAGGTTGCCTGTTCACTCTGATGATAGTTTCTTTTGCTGTGCAGACCATCATTCTCAGCAAACTATCACAAGATCAAAAAACCAAATACTGCATGTTCTCACTCATAAGTGGGAGTTGAACAATGAGAACACATGGACACAGGGAGGGGAACATCACACACCAGGGGGCAAGGGGAAGGATATTATTAGTAGAAATACCTAATGTAGGTGACAGGTTGATGGGTGCAGCATCAACAAACCTATGTGACAAAACTGCACATTCTGCACATGTAACCCAGAACTTAAACTATAATTTTAAAAGAAGAAAGAGGAAATTGTATGGGTATAAAATATTTGATAAAAAAGTAATGGATATTTATTGAATCATAGCTCTGATAAATAATACACACACACACTCACACACACACACACATTTCTCAACTTGGGAGATTTGTCTCCAGGGATATTTGGCAATGGCTGGAGATGGACATTTGGACATTTGGCAATGCTGCTAACGTCCAACGATGCATAGGACAACAAAGAATTATCTAGATCAAAATGTTCATAGTGCCTCTCTAGAGAACGTTTGATATCTATTATATGTAAATGTATACACACACATAAATGTACATTTCTATAGCTCTATATACATATTAGATATCTATATATACTATGAATACATCAATTAAGGAGACAATGTGATATTTGTTGCAGGTCTAGTATTAAAACAGATTTAACAAATTAAGTTTCCTTGTTCCTTGCTCTGCTAGGTAAACAGGTCACAATATTTTTTTAGAAAACCCTCTAGTTGCTATTATATATACATGAATTGAATATAATATTTGAGAGGGAAATTTCACATTTCGCTGCATGTTTTTTTTTTTTTTTAATTATGTAAGTTACTGTATTCCTTCAATAATTGTGTTTCTAGATTAAGTAGATATTTTGTATATTGTGACTATGGTGAATACATAATATTTTCTGCCCCAGAATACACAACTTTGAATAATTTGGTTTCTAACTGAACCCAAGATAAGTCGGTTTCTCTTTGGAGGTAAAATTAAAAGATTCCAGAGCATTTGGAAGCAGCGTGTCCTAGGTCATAAAGGTATCAGGTGCCATCTTGGGCCCTGTCCTCTTTTGCACTGCCAGTGTGAGAGATTATTACTAAATATAATACATCCTTCCAGTACTTTGAAAAAGAGAAAAGGTTAATACCCACAGGATTATATAGTTTAAATGCTTATTAATGGATATTGGACACTATATATTAACTTACTCAAAACAAGTAAGCCAAAAAAACCCAAAATTCATTAGTTCTGAGAATCAACACACACACAAAAAAGCAGGGCAGAGTTCCTCCAGGGACTGGAAGGCTGTCAGGACTCTAGGCCTCTCACCCTTACTCACATCTGCATGTATGTTGTTTTTATTTTCTTTTTTGTTGTTGTTGTTGTTTTTTGTTTGTTTTTTGTTTTTTTGTGGTTTTTTTTGAGATGGAGTCTCGCTCTGTCGCCCAGGCTGGAGTGCAGTGGCCGGATCTCAGCTCACTGCAAGCTCCGACTCCCGGGTTTACGCCATTTCTGCCTCAGCCTCCCGAGTAGCTGGGACTACAGGCGCCCGCCACCACGCCCGGCTAGTTTTTTGTATTTTTTAGTAGAGACGGGGTTTCACCGTGTTAGCCAGGATGGTCTCGATCTCCTGACCTCGTGATCCGCCCGCCTCGGCCTCCGAAAGTGCTGGGATTACAGGCTTGAGCCACCGCGCCCAGCCGTTATTTTTATTTTCTTTCACTGCAGATGCCTCTCTTTCCCTGGCAGAGAACAGCTTCTGTGGAAACTCTGCATTTGCATTTGTAAAGTGTCATCATCACTAGGGGAAAGAAAATTCGCATACTCCCCCACTCAGTGCCAACTAAAAATGCAGGAGGAATGATTCTCCAGATCAGGGAGAAAATACATCACAATTGATGGAGTATGAATCACACTCAGTGGAGCACAAGATTTGTGATTCTCGTCAGAAACACACAACTGGAGTGTGGAAGATACAGGGAGAAGATCGCCATCTACAAGCCAAGGAGCGAGGTCTCAGAAGGAACCAACCAGCCAAGACCCTGATCTCAGACTTTCCCCCAAAACCATGAGAAATAATTTCTGTTGTGTAAGCCACACAGTCTGTAGTATTTTGTTATGGAAGCTATCGCTACTAACAGTTACTCAAAGAAGGGAATTAGTTCCTACTGAAACCAACCCATCTTCTTTTCCCATTAAAAAAAATCAGTAGTAACCCCAACAGATACCCATCATGAGATTATGCAACCAATACACACCTGGATGAAAGAAGAGATGAGTATAAGGGCTTTTTCTTTGCTCTTATCTCTCCCTGTCAGGAATCATAGCACTTATCCCACTAAACGTTACATGATTCAGTCCACTTTCTCCATTGCTCTTACATTTCCAAATTATTTATTTTTCTTTCATTTTTACTATTAAAATTCTTAATGGGTTCAATAAGGTAGCTTAATAGTAATAATTTAGTACAGAAAATGGCATGTTACAGTTATCGTAACTCAGAATATGTTTAATGACTCCGTCTGGCTCTAAGGCATGTTTCCAGTACTTTCTTCTTACAGCATTTCACCATTCTCACCTGCTTTGCTCAGGAAAACAATCTGCTCTCACATTCAATGTCTGTTTTTTCTTATTCTAATAAAAACATTTATATGCATAAATTACATACTAATTGAGAATAAATACAAAAGTGTATTTTAAAGTTAAGACTCCTCTTTATTTAGCCAAGGCCAAAGTACCATATAATTGGGGTAGAAAATCTTTAAATTGCATTACAGTAAAAGAAAATTGCAACATACATTTTACTTAGTGTTTCTAGAAAGATGTAGCATGCAATAAAAAATCATTTCTAAGCTATACAAATGCAAAGCATTTTCTCTTTCTCTCGTTTTTATTGTCAGTCAACTTACATTATTATTAAAAATACTCCAGGAAATGTTTGCAGCATCATTTTTTTCCTTGATGAAGATTCAGATGGGTTGAAAACAATCATCTTTGCATGGAAAATAATGCCAAATTCTATATATAAGTATAGAAAATAAGATTTTCCCACATAAACCTTAAAAATTTCCAAAACCCCTATATACTGAAACTGTAAAAAACAACAAATTTCAAATTTCACCTAGACAAACAAATGTTTCTTTCAAAATATTTTTAAGAATTTCAACGAAAATAATTTCTACTCAACATACTCCTACTCATGAAAAAGTTATGCTGAATTTAACTTTGCTCTGTTACATTGAGAAATTATAATTTGGGGGAAATTGAGTATAATAAAGATGTCCTATAGGGTATAGAAACATAAAAATTGGCCGGGCGCGGTGGCTCACGCCTGTAATCCCAGCACTTTGGGAGGCCGAGGCGGGCGGATCACAAGGTCAGGAGATCGAGACCACGGTGAAACCCCGCCTCTACTAAAAATACAAAAAATTAGCCGGGCGCGGTTGTGGGCGCCTGTAGTCCCAGCTACTCGGGAGGCTGAGGCAGGAGAATGGCGTGAACCCGGGAGGCGGAGCTTGCAGTGACCCGAGATCGCGCCACTGCACTCCAGCCTGGGCGACAGAGCGAGACTCTGTCTCAAAAAAAAAAAAAAAGAAACATAAAAATTACCTAAATGTTGAAAGTTTTCATATATGTCAATAGTTCGATATATACTTGCTGCTACCTTTATATGCAAAGAGGTTTCCAGAAGCAATAATTGATAGTTAAAATTATGTTTTTCTGCATTAAGGCACACATAGCATGCATAAAATTATTTACCATACATAGTTGACAAAGAAAACTCAATTCATGAGGTCAAACTCAATTATCATTTTTAATAATTATTTTCCTTTAAAAGGCAATATAAATTTAGTGAAATAATCTGAAATGTTCTGTCTAATTTGATTATAATATTGACACTGCTGCGATTTTAAATGAAGATGCTTGCATTGCTTGTCAGATGGGGTGATAGGATATTCAGTGGGAAAAAAAAA
This sequence comes from Papio anubis, assembly GCF_008728515.1. Classification (NCBI taxonomy): domain Eukaryota; kingdom Metazoa; phylum Chordata; class Mammalia; order Primates; family Cercopithecidae; genus Papio; species Papio anubis. Next base: position 114,379,339 of record NC_044980.1, read on the forward strand.
CAAACCCTTTTTTCAGATATACTAAGCATCAGGGCAATAAGTGGTAGTAGCATTTTATCTGAGCAAAGTTTTTTTCTCCTTTTTTATGTTAAAAAAAAAAAATTAGGCATACACATGGCATCAAACCAGACTGAAGAATTTTTGAAAGTCAGAAAGTACCTAAAGAAAATTATTGATCATACCTTGGAGAGAAAGTAGAAAAGAGAAGCTTTACACTATCCTTTTTATAGGCCAATGAATACTGGAGTCTCCACATCAGTCTGTCTCTAGACAGGGAAGGCAGGACAAATTAAATCAGACTTTTTTGCTCCAATTTGATCGAATCTGTTTGTGTAGATAAAAACCTCAAAGTTCCATCATGCCAAATATATCATCTTAAGCAATTGGTTTCCTTATCATCTTTCCTTTGACATTTCACTCTGCGACAGACCAATAAACAACACCGATTTCCTTTGGAGAGTTTAATTCACATCTGGAATCTTTTAGAAAGCTTTTTTGATAGGAATAGCAATCTTAATAGGAAAGCATTCACTTTTAATTACATCTTTAAATATCACATGATTTACTTGCACACAAATTGAAGTTCTGGAAAGAATGTCAAAGCGGCTTCAACATTGATATAGTTGAATTCTTTCCCAAGGCCTGAAGAGAAATCTAGCAACCTGAGACACGTTCTGAAGTTTATTGATGGCACATGGACAAGTATCTGACTACCCCTGGGAAATGTACATACTACAATAGTTTATTCAAAATCTTTCACAAGGGACTATTTAAGCAATAAGGACTTACTGGAGGAAGCTCCCCTGAGGATATTTAAGAAGATTGGACCCAGGGAGGAAAAGTTAGCTTATTTCCTGAATTTCCCTGTTTCTTCTATAAAATATCTTCATGGTAGCAGAAAATGTAATCCTTTTATCTTATTTTTGTAGTCATGGCAAATGTTTAAATTTATTGGGCAGGTAGTAGGATCTAGTATCTCTGTTCACATATTCTGCTATACTCCAGGATACCTGTATTTTAGGCATTCCTGAGAACTCCTTTACCAAGAGTCACTCTGTGCTCACCACACTAGAGGGGCAAGCAGATCTGAAACTTGGCCAGCTGCCATCAAAGTTTAAAGGGACAGACTTCTCAGGATTTATAGGAGACTTTATTCAGAGTTTATTTCACTTGGCTTGGGTTGAAGAGCAAACACGCACTACCTTTCCTTACTTGAGTGAACAGCAAAACCACAATACTCAACGTGTGGCTGAAGACTCAGGGCATAATTTCCTTTAGAAAGTGGAGTCCTCTGACTTATTTAATTTCTGGTTAATAGCATGCACTGCTCTTTTCAAACTACTTTTTTAAGAATTATATAAAAATGACAGATACATCTTTTGCTTTTGCACATAGTGTGTTTTCACACTAAAGAGTGAAATAGTAGTCAGATATTTTAGTCATGAATGAACACATTCTATGGGACCATAAGCTTCCTAATTGTTTTTGTATCTCAGTATAGAATTTACATTATGTAATGTAATCTGCATACTGAAGTACAGAAAAATTAAGAATTATAAATTAATTCATTGAATTTGAATTCATTGAATTAATTATATTTAATTCAATGAATTCAAATTCAATGAATTAATTACATTTAATTCAATGAATTCAAATTCATTGAATTACATTTAATTCAATGAATTGCATTAATTAACAAATTAATCTCTGTACCTCAGTATACAGATTACATTGTGCTGTATGACATTTGCTTTGGAATCATAATTTTCTTTCGGCTGAGAGAAAGGGAACAGATCGAGAGCAACTAACCAGTTTCTGCCACACTCGCCATCATTTAATTAAACATAAATATATATTTAAATATATATTTAATTATATATCTTATTGAATAAAACAAGCTCCTATTTTGTTCATCATCAACTTTATTGAGGAATAATTCATATATATCTTTAAACTGTACAATTTAATGAGTTTTGACAGAGATACCACTCATGCACAATCAAAATAGAGAGTATTTTCATCACCTCACAAGATATTCAGAGCCCCTTTGCATTCTATTTCTCTTCAACCCTGACTGCAAGCAAACATTGATTTGCTTTTTGTCATTGTAGTTTATTTTGCATTAACATAATTGAAATTATACAAATTATACTTAATGTACTCTCATATCTCTGGATTTTTTTCTACAACATAATGATTTTAAGATTAATCCATATTGCTGCATATATCAGTAGTTTATTCCTTTCATTGCTGAGTATTAGAGCTCCATTAGACAAAATATTAAATACTGTTTATTCACTGAAGATAGAAACAGTTTTTCTCGTTTTGAACTTTCATAAATAAAATTGCTATAAATATTTATGCACAAGTCTTTGGGCAGATATATGATATTAATTATCTTGGGTAAATACATAGGCATAGAAAAATGGGGTTATGTGTTGTATATGCAGCATTTTATGAAACTGCCAAATAGTTTTTGAATATGTTTATAGATTTGTAGCCCCATAATCAGTGAATGACACTTTCAGTTGGTTCACATTCTGGCTCATACTTGGTATTACCAATGTTTTTCATTTTAGCCATTCTAATGGTGTGTACTGGTATCTCATTGTAATTTTGATTTGTATTTCTCAGATGAGTAATGATTGTGAATGTCATCTTCTATATGCATTAAGCATTTATTTGTATGTCTTCTACAGGGAAGTCTCTATTCAAACTTTTGTCCATCTTTTATTTTGATAAGATATGTTTTATTGTTTTACTTCTTTTTATGATTTTTAAGGTTCTAACCAAAAATAAATGTTGCTAGCACCAATGAGAAAACAATTTTTCTATGTTTTTCATTTAGGACTTTTATTATTTTAGCTTTTATTTTTTTAGTCTATGATAAATTTAAAGTTAATTTTATGTGCAGAGTAAGGTAAGGACTGATTTCTTCCCATGAAGTTACCCACTTGTTTGAGTACAAATTATTAAAAACCACTATGGAAAACCGTATGGAGATTCCTTAAAGAACACAAAGTAGATCTACTATTTAATCCAGCAATTTCACTACTGGATATCTACTCAGAGGAAAATAAATCATTATATGAAAAAGAGACTCACACACAAATGTTTAGAGCAGAACAGTCTGCAATTGCAAAAATATGGAACCAGCCTAGATGCCCATCAATCAACAAGTGGATAAAGAAAATGTGATATATATACACATATATTTTATATATACATATATGTGTATATATATAAACATGGAATACTACTTAGCCATAAAAAGGAACAAAATAATGGCACTGACAGTAACCCAGATGAAGTTGGAGACCATTATTCTAAATGAAGTAGCTCAGGTATGGAAAACTAAACATGGTATGTTCTCACTTATAAGCAGGAGCGAAGCTATGAGGATGCAAAGGTGTAAGAGTGATACAATGGATTTTGGGACCTTGGGGGAAAATGTGGAAGGGATGGTGAGGGATAAAAGACTACACATTGGATACAGTGTATACTGTTCAAGTGGTGGGTGCACCAAAATCTCAGAAATCACCACTAAAGAACTTATCCATGTAACCAAACATCACCCGTTCCCTAAAATCTATTAAAATTAAGAAATTTACTTTCCCAATTGAATTGCCTTGGTAAGTCTGTTAACAATTAACTGGACACACACACACACACACACACACAGGCAGACACAGAAACACACACATATATATAGTACAATAAAGTGAGATATATAAAAATACCTATATTGATATAGTATAGATATCGATAGACCATAGATCTATGATAAATTTAGTCTATGATAAAGTTAACTTTATGTGCAGAGTAAGGTAAGGATTGATTTCTTCCCCTGCAGTTACCCATCATAGATCTATGATCTATCGATATCTATACTATATTGATCGATATCAATCTATAGATGTATCTATATATAATGTGACATATAAATCCATATATCAATAGATATGGATATGCTGATGATAGATATCTATAGATATTCTACTATACAGATAGATAGATAGATACAGATACAGAGATATATATATAGATCTAGATCTAGATATAGATTCCACCTATATATTTGTTTCTGGACTTTATCCCACTATGTTTATCTACATATCTATCCTGTTACCAAAACCTCATGTCCTTGATTAATGTCACTTTAAATAAGTCTTGAATTCAGGTAGTGTAGGTCTTCTCATTTGGTTCTTCTTTTTAATATTACTTTGACTATAGTAGTTTGTTTTTATTCCCATATGTTTTAAAATCAACTTATGAAAATTTCAGAAAAAGACTGAGTATATGTATTTTAATTGCAATGAATATGTATCAATTTTTGAAGATCTGGAATATTAAGTTTTCTAATCCATGATCACAATAACTCTCCAATTATATAGCTTATCAATATTTAACAATATGCTACAGCCTTTATCTTAGAGGTCTGCATATTTTTGTTCAAAGTATTCCTAGATACTTTATAATTTTTACATATTAAAGAAATTTTTTATATTAAATATTGAATTTTAGAATTTAGAAAAACACAATTCATCTTTATATTATTAACATTGTATCCTAAAAGCCTCTAAACTTAATTTTTATCTGGTAGATTTTTTTTGTTGCTGTTGATTCCTTTAGATTTTCTAGGTAAACAATCAACAATCATGTCAACTGCAAGTAGTGTCATTCCTAAACCTTATAACTTTTTTTTGCCATATTGCAAAAGCTAGAACCTTCGTACAGTATTGAATAAAAGTGACAAAGAAGATCTCTCTCGTTCACTACTTTAGGAGTAATGCATTCAACAGTTCAACAGCACAATGAGATAAATTGTGGATTATAATTTTTTGATTGACTAGTGACAAACTGTATATATTTATATTATAAAACTGATGTTTTGATATATGTATACATTATAGAATGATTAAATACACTAACATATTGATCACATAATATACTTAATATTTTTTTGTGATGAGAACATTTAAAGTCTACTTTCTGAGCAATTTTAAAATATGTTACACATTATTATTTTGTTGTTGTTGTTTTCAAGACAGGGTCTCGCTTTGTCACTGAGTCTGGAGTGCAGTGGTGTAACCTCTGCCACTGGGGTTCAAACGACTCTCCTGCCTCAGCCTCCCAAATAGCTGGGACTACAGGCACACATCACCACTCACGGCTGATTTTTGGATTTTTAGTAGAGATGGGGTTTCACCCTGCTGGCTAGGCTGGTCTGGAACTTGTGACCTCAAGTGACCCACCCACCTAGGCCTCCCGAAGTGCTGGGATTACAGGTATAAGTCACCCTGCCCAGCCCATTGTTATTCACTGTAGTCACCGTGCTGACAATAGATCTCCAGAACTATTCCCTATGTCTAACTGAAATGTTTAACCGTTTAACCAACATCTTTGCCCTCCCACGCAGCCCCTGTTAATCAACATTCCACTTTATGTTTCTATGAGCTAGACTATTTAAAATTCCACATAAAAAGGAGATCATGAAGAATTTGGCTTTCTGTGCCTGAGTTATTTCACTAGATATAATGTCCTTCAGATTTATTCATATTTTTGCAAATGACAAAATTTATTTTTCTTTTTTAGGCTGAATAATACCATTGTGCATATGTACCACAATTACTTTATCCATTCATCTGTTGATGAAACCTTTAATTCCATATCTTGACTATTGTGAATAGTGCTGCAATGAACATCAGAGTGAAGATATCTTTTTGACATACTACTTTTATTTCCTTTAAATACATATTCAAAAGAAGAATTGGTGGGTTATATGGTAGCTCTATTTTTAAATTTTTTGAGGAACTGCCATACATTTTTCAATATAACTGCAATATTTTATATTTCTACCAACAGTGTATCAGGCTTCCCTTTTCTCTAAGTCCTCACCACATACATACATAATTCATTCTTACAGGTGTGTAGTGATATCACATTGTTTAAATTTTCATTTCCCTGATGATTAGTGATGTTGAGTACCTTTCATATAGCTATTGGTCTTTGTATACCTTCTTTTGAGAACACTCTAGTCAGGTTTTTACCTAGATAATCTTTATCAGTTTACAATGGTTCTCTTCTATTCCTAGTTTATTTTTTAAATAACTGAGGATTGACTTCTTAGAAATGACTTTTCTAATTCTATTAAAAGGATCACATGATTTTCTCCTTCATTCTGTGATGTATATTGACTGATTTCCAAGTGTTAAACTTTGCATTCTAGGATAAAAACACACTTAGACATAATGTGTATCCTTTTTACACATTGCTGAATTTAATTTCCCAGTTGCATCCATGTATATCATTTTTATCGTAATGCTTTTACCTGATTTCACCAGAGAGTAATGCACATCTCATAATGTTAGCTGGAAATGTTTCCTCCTATACTAATTTCTCTGAAAAGTTTGTGCAGAATTGGCAATATTCCTTCCTTAAATATTTTATGTAATTTACTAATTAAGCCACCAGGCAATTTAGTTGCCTTTGTAGGAAGTATTTTGTATTAGTTTACCAAGGCTGCCATAACAAAATACCACAGACTGGGTGGCTGCAATAACAGTAATTTCTCTTTGTCTCAGTTCTGAAGGCTAGAAGTCCAGTATAAATGTATCTGCAGATTTGATTTCTCTTGATGCCTCTTTCCTTGGCTTGCAGGAACTGCCCTCTGGCTGTATCGCACATGTTTTCTTTTTCTTTTTTTTCTTTTTTCCCCCTCTATGTTTGTGTGCATATCCCTGGTATCTATCTGTGTATCCAAATTTCTTTTTTTTATCAGATGATTAGGGCCCATCCTAATGGCTTAATTTTGAATTAGTTATTTTTTTAAAGATCTTATGTACAAATACAGTTACATTTTAAGGTACTAGGGGTTAGCAATTCAACATAAGAATTTGAGAGGCATGCAATTAAGCCAATGAGTGCTAAAATAGAAATTCAGTTTCTTTAATAGATACAGAGCTGTTCAGGTTGTTTCTCCCTGAGTGTGTTTTATGCTCTCTTTTTTTGTGTGTATGAACAGTTTAGCTAAGTGTTTATCAACTTTATTGATCTTTTTTTAGAACCAGCTTTTAGCTTTGTTAATTTTCTCTATTTTCTGCTTTTTCTTTCACTGTTTCTACTCCTTATTATTTCAGTTTTTATATATGTGGGCTTTACGGTAATATTCCTAGCTTCTTGAAAGAATGTTTGATTTTAAATCTTTATTCCTTACTAACATAATCATTTAGTGCTGTAAATGTCTCCTCTAAACAATGCTCTAGCTACAGTTCATGTGTTGGTATCGTGTATTTTTATTATCATTCAGTTTAATTTTTTTCTGATTGTTTCTTTGTTGCTGGGTTATATGAAGAAGCATTTTGTTTAACTTTTTAATATTTGATGTTTTCCTAAATATCGTGTTATAAATAGTTACTAATTTAATTCTGCTTTTGTCAGAGAACATCCATGATGTGGTTTCATCTGATATATATTTATCAAGATTTGTTTTATAGTTAGCCCAGCATATGCTTCAATTTTACTATTTTCTATTTGGTTTGTTGTATTGTTTTAATAAGCACAGTTTTTGTGAACTAGGCCTTTTGGTACATATGCATGTTTTCCATTAAAAAGTGAATGAGCTTAATATGCAGCTTCAAGGTTTGGACCAAAAGATATGTAATACATGCATTAAGACAGGAGTTTCATATACCCAAAAAGTACTGTTCAAAATCTTTTTAAATTAGTAATATTTCAATTTTTCCAATAATTTCTGAGCATTTTGAGCTAAATAAGGTGCCCATAAGTGGATAAGTATTAAGTATCCTAAATAATTATTTGATAAATCCTAATTTACTTCCTATCAGTATGGTACTAATTACATCAATAAAATAGTTGATTAATTTAATTAAATAAAATTAAAGAAGAACTACTTAAATTGGCACTGGTAAGTCATTCAACAAACAATTCTGTTGATAGACCTCTAGGTGTATTGTTGTATTTTGGGGGTTTTTTTGTTTGTTTGTTTTTTGGTTGAGACATGGTTTTGCCATGTTAAAAGGCTGATACTAAACTCTCGGGCTCAAATGAGTCACCTGTCTTGGCCTCCCAACGTGTTAGGATAACAGTCATGAGCCACTATACCCAGCCAACATAAAATTCTTGATGTGACAATATTCCTAGCATATACATAGGAATGAATTTAAATAAATATCATTTTAATAATACATTTTTATCAACACATACTAACATTAAAAATAAGTGGCAGTGGAGGTTGAAAAGATATGTTTTAATTCTCTATTACTATTTCCTGATGTGCTGGTTATTGTTTTACTAGTTTTAAAGATTATAAAACACTAACTATACTGTTGGTATGACCCATTTCTGGACTAGATTCGCAAAGTTGGCTAGTGCTTACATGTCCAGCTGTGCTAGAATACACTAGGTAGAGAAAAATAGGACAGCTGGCAATGAACTCTAGATACTAGAGTCACATCTCAGCAGAGGAGAGAAAGGTGTAACAGAAATTACTAGCTCTGCTCTCCCTGCAAGAGTACCCATCATTTGAAACCTATAAAATTCAAAACCAGAGTAAAGGCAAAATTTTATAAAAGAGTATTGAGCAGGTATAAAGGCCTGACTGAACCCCATGGCAACAGAAGCTATAAAAATTTCATTAGTGACAACTTTTGTCTACTAATCTGCTGAGGGTGTTTCACCATCTTATCACATAAATTAATGATAACAGTATCTAAATGCTACTCTATAAAAGATAGATTATTTATCTTTTATAATTTTAGTTCTATTGATATTCAAGGTAAAGTGTTTCACCCCCAGATCATATAGTACCATAAAGCCATTTATTTAGCTAAATTTTGTACCTCACTACTTACACATTCAAATTAATTGGATTAGTGATGACTTTCAAATCATTGGACAATAAAGTTTTTGTTATTTTTAATAAAAATGTCTCATATACTCCACACACAGATTCCCTCTTGACAATTTTTTCACTTCGCTCTCATCACAGTTTCATGACTTTTTGTTTTATTATTTTTCCTTTAATTTTTGTTTTAAATGCCAGGGTACACATGCAGGATGTGCAGGCTTGTTACATAGGTAAACGTGTGCCATCGTGGGTTGCTACACCCATCAACCCATCACCTAGGTATTAAGCTCAGCATGCATTAACTATTTTTCCTAATGCTCTCTCTCCCTTCATGACTTTTTAATTAGTCTTGAAATACTAAAATACTTTTATAGCACTTCCTATGACCTAGTCCAGTTTATTTTAAAATTTAAATCTAAAGTGTTTATAAAGCTTTCCTTATATCTACCTCTTGCCACACAGGATTGTTTTCTTTTTTTGACATGGTAGAAAGGCATTTTTTGAAGATAAAGAGGAAAATATAGATATCTCCTTATGTGACTAATAGTGATCACATTCTGCTCTCATCCCTTAATACCAATCTCTGTTTGGTTGGGCTGTTTAAATTATCCTTGTTCATGGGCTATGGGATTCATGGAGATGTCATGACATACATCTCCAATGAATAGACGATTGACAAGTGTAGCCACCATTTACGGTTGTTCTTCATTGAGAGACATTACACAATATTCTGCTGATACACATTCTTGCATCCCATTTTATGGCCAGATCCTCAAGATTGTTGTCTCAATCCTGAGGCCGCCATGCATGTCTATATGTTTTGGATATATCCTCTTTAATTTGGGGAAACTGGTTTCTCTTTGCCTGTTTTCCAGTAGCACAGGCACTTAATTAGTATATGAAAGACCAATACTCTCACCTTTTATAGGGCCCAGGTCTTTAAAAGTTATTCTTTTAGAGCTCAACTCCCTCAGATATAGAGAGAAGAAATACCTCCTCTTCTCTCTTATGTGAAAAACTATTTGCTTTCTTTTTCCATGGTAACATTTTTCACCTGGCCCACTGTTCTTTACATTATCATTTAGATCAACTACGGATAAATGAGTGTTGGCAGAGCTGGGCTCACATATTTCTCACTGAATTTTGTGGAGTAGAAGCTGGCTACAATTGCTGGCAGGTTTCTGAACTTAGGCTGAAGGTTCCTGGTACCTTTTAAACACAGGGAGAACACATGTCTTGTTATATGACCGCACACAACTTCCCAACACACACATGCACAAACACACACACACTTGAGTCTTTCAGCAGGTCTGCCATATTCCCGAGTACTTCACCAGGTACAATTAAAGATGCAACATCAACAATGTCAGAGTGCTCTGGTTTCCATCCAAGAAGATAAGACGCTGCTTACCTACTGTATCTGAGGATATAGGATAGATCTAACCATCAGAAAAAATTAGATTTGTCACAGTTATTATAGGAGCGATAGGATATGTTAAAGGCAAACACTGAAAACTTAATGATTTTGCCTGCAATCTCATTTCTTTTCTACATAAATAGAATCCATTTCTGAGAAAAACTTTATGTCTTAACGGGGCTCTGCAGGCAAGGATTGTGACTATGATCCTGCCAAAGCTTTAAAACACATTGTTTCCTTTACCCATTATCAAGAGGTTTGCCTGAAATTTGTTTCCAAGGAAGAATTAAAAAATATAAATCTAAGCAGAATAAAACTAAATATGAGATTTTTGATTCTCATATTTTTAGGTGCATATGAAACATTCCTACCCAATTTCTTTTCTGATGTTTTTTCTTACCAGCCATGCCTCTTTACACTTCAAACACTTTTTTATCTCCAAAAAACAATGCTGATTCTAAACTACTTTCATTTCACCTCACATGTGACTCTATCCTTTGCTTCATCTTGCCCTAGCTCCACTCTGCCAAAGATCCATAGAACAGGAAATATTCTTTTCAGTGACTTTCTACTTCTCTGATGAGAACAAAGCACATTCCATAAACAGACCTTAGAAATATATCAGAAATTAATGTTACATCAAGAATCTTATCTTGCCTGGGTATAGTAGCTCATGCCTGTAATCCTAATATGTTGGGAGGCCAAGACAGTGGATCATTGAAGCCCGAGAGTTCAGTATCAGCCTTTCAACATGGCAAAATCTTGTCTCGATAAAAAAAAAAAAAAATACAAAAATTAGCCAGGCACGGTGGTGCATGCCTATGGTCCCAGCTACTTGGGATGCTGAGATGGGAGGATCACTTGAGTCCAGGAAGTCGTTGAGGCTACAATGAGTCATTATTGTGCCACTGCACTTCACCCTGGGCAACAGAGCAAGACACTGTCTCAAAAAAAAAAAAAAAAAAACAAAAAAAAACTTTTGCTTTTTTCTTCTTTTGTATCTAATAGTATAGAATATTAGTCTATTTCATGCTGAGCCTATTTATTCAGAGCAGCAGCCTAGGTCATACTATTGACAAACATATTTTTCTTACTTCTAGAGTAACAAAAGGTATATTAGTTAGCATGTATTTTTCTTCCTCTGAAAGGCTTTCATTACTAGAAGGTACATGCGTCCCAATAATAAATGCTCCCACTTAGACCAAGTCAGGAATGTATGCCTACTGGGTTATACATAGTCCTAAGGATCATGGACTATATAGTAGCCTCATGTATCATAATACACTATCTCATAATTTTTCTGGTTGTTTCTCCTATGTATAATGCTTTCCCATCTTGGAAATTTATGTGAAATTGACTAAATAAATAATGGAATCTGGTTCATTATAGATTCTTGCATAATTCTAATTATTCTAGTATCTATAAAAATATCTTGGAAAGAGTATCAAAATCAATATTAAGTTTGCTCATTTTGTATTTTTAATTATCCTTTGTTTATTAATTTTTCAGGAATAAGTATTAGCACCAAATTCAATGGTCCTTCTTCTAATAAAACCTGTAATGCAAGCATTAGGAGACATATCATGTGAAATGATTAGATAACAAAAATATACTGTATCTTCCCATTAGTTTGGTCTATACCTTCCTATAAGTCTACCTATATTTGGGCAACTTTTCTGACTTTGTCTTAACGTCATGACATAAAACTTCTGTCCTGCTCTAGTCCTCAAAATGGCTATATCAAGATAGAAGTGGTAAAACAAGAAATGGGATAAGCCATGGTGAACTCCCAGGATTTTAAGGATGTTCCATAATCAGACTCTAAGAGAATAATGTAAATTAGTGTTAAGGCGCAATAACCAGCATTTAAGGATAAATTAAAAAATCAGAGTTCAGAGAGGGCAATGAGGGATTGACTAAAATTTTATGAACATTTGTAACCAGTATCTCAGGTTATTTTAAATGTGTAAAATATATAAAGTGCAGTTTTCTCTTCCCTAAAGGTAGATTAACAATGTCCACACTAGGACAGTTTTTTTAGAAATTTTTAAATCTATTTTTAATTGAAAAATAATCATGTATATTTATAAGGTATAATGTAATGTTTTCATCTAAGTATACGTTGTAGAAAGATTCAGTCAAGCTCATTAATATATCCATCACCTCACCAACTTGCCTTTTTGTCTGGTGAGTATGTTAAAAATCTATTCTTTTAACAATATTGAAATATGCAATACATTATTAACTGTGGTCGCATAAAGTACAATTGATTGCTAAAACTTATTCCTTCAGTCTGAGACTTTTTACCCTTTGATCAACATCTTCCCCTTTCCTATGGTTTCTCCTCCTCTCCAGCCTCAAGTATTTACCTTTCTACTCTCCATTTCTATCAGATCAACTTTTTAAGACTCCACATCTAAGTGAGATCATACAGAATTTGGATTTCTGTGCCTGGCTTATTTCACTTAGCATAACATTGTCCAATTTCATTGATGTTGTTATAAATGATAGAATTTCCTTCTCTTTAAAGACTGAATACGATTCCATTGCGTATATATGCCACATTTTCTTGATCCATTCATCTGCTGATGGACAGTTACGGTGATTTCATATCTCAGCTATCGTGAATAATATTAAAATGAACATGGGAGTATAGGTATCTCTTTAGCAAATCAATTTCAATAATTTTGGATACATCTTTAGAGATTTTCTAAACTTGAAGAGAAGAGAACACTTCCAAATGAATTTGCAAGACCAGAATTACCCTCACACCAAAAACTGACAAGGATATTACAAAAAAACAAAATTAGAAGCCAATGTCCCTGATGAAAATAGATGTAAAAATCCTCTAACGAAATGCTAGCAAACTGAATTCAAAAGCATATTAAAAGTATCATTGACCATTCCACCCTCATCTGATAAGATTTATCCCAGAGATGCAAGAACAATCCAATAATGCAAATCTATAAATATAATACACCACCTTAACAGAATGAAGACCAAAAATTATATGACCATCTCAGCAGATGCAGAAAAAGCATCTGACATAATTCTACATCCTTTCATAACAAAAACTCTAAAAAAAATACAGTATAGAAGGAAAGTACCTCAACACAATAAAGGCCACATATAAAAAATCCACAGCGAACATCATACTCTAAGGTGAAAGTTAAAGCTTTTCTTCTAAATTCCAGAAGAGAAGGATGCTCACCTTCACTGCTTCTATTTAACATGGTACTGGAAGCCTAGCTAGGGCAACTGGCAGGAGGGAGAAATAAAAACATCCAAAATAGAAAGAAGGAAATTACATTGCTCTTATTTATAAACATAATACTATATAAGGAAAACTCGACTCCAATAAAACCTGTTAGAATTGATAAACAAATTCAGTAAAGTTTCAAGATACAAAAATCAACATACAAAAACCAGTAGTGTTTCTGTATATACCAACAAACCACTATCTGTAAAATAATAATAATAATAAAATATCATTTACATAGCTACCAAAAAATTACTTGGGAATAACTTTAACCACACATGTGAAAGACCTGTACACTGAAATCTATAAAATATTGAGAAGGAAATAGAAGTAAGCACAAATGAATGGAAAGAAAACTTTTTCTCATAGATTGGAAGAATTAATACTAATAAAATCTCCAAACTACCCAAAGTGATCTACAGATTTAATATAATCCTTATATCAAAATTCCAAAGACATTTTCACAGAAATAAAGAAATCCTAAAATATGTGTTGAATCATGAAAGGCTCTAAATAGCAAAAGCAATCTTGGGCAAAAAGAACAAAACTGGGGGCTCCACAAATTCTAAACTCAAAATATATTATAAAGGCATAGCAAATAAAACAGCATTATATTGGCATAAAAACAGACACATAGACTAAAGAAAACGAATTGAGAGCCAAGAAATAAATCCACACATTTATGACCAATTTATCTTCAACAAAGATGCAAAAAACACACATTTTGGAAAAGACAGTCTCTTCAATAATTCGTGTTGGGACTATTCAATATCCACATGCAGAAGAATGAAATTAGACTCATGTCTCATATTATATATAAAAATCAACGAAAATATATTAAAGACTTTAACGCAAGCCTGAAACTATAAAACTACTTGAAGAAACCATAGTGGAAATGTTTCATGACACTGGTTTGGGCAATTATTTTTTTGGATATAAACTCAAAAGCACAGAAACTAAAAGCAAATATGGATAAATGGAATTACATCAAACTAAAATTTCTGCTTAGTCAAGAAAAGAATCAACAGACAGTCTACAGCATGGGACAAAATATTTCATAACCATATATTTGATAAGGAGTTAATATCCAAAATATATAAGGAACTCAAATAACCCAATAGTAAGAAAACAAATAACTGATTTAAAAATAGACATAAAATTTGGATATTTCTCAAAAGAAGATATACAAATGGTCAATTAAATATAAACAATGCTGAGCAGCATTAATCATCAGAGAAATACAAACTAAAACCACTATGAGACAGCATCTCATACCAATTAAAATGGACATTATAAAAAAGATGAAGGATAAATGTTGGTGAGGATGTGGGGAAATAGAACATTGCACACTGGTGGTGTCATTATAAACTAGTACAACTGTCCTGGAAAATGTCATAAAAAATCCTAAGAAAAAAATTACATTGTCATATGATTCAGCAATTCTACTACTGGGCATATATCCAAAGAAAATAAAATTAATGTAATCCAGGACTTTGGGAGGCCAACGCAGGCAGATCACTTGAGCTTAGGAGTTCAAGACTACCCTGGGCAACAAGAAAAAAACCCAATTCTACAAAAAAATAAAATAAAATACAGTACAAAATTTAGCTGGGCATGGTGGTACTTGCCTATACTCCCAGCAAATCAGGAGACTGAGACAGGAGGATTGACTGAGCCTAAGAGGTCAAGGCTGCCATGAGCAGTGGTTGTGCCACTGCACTCCAGCCTGGGAGACAGAGAGAGACCCTGACTCAAAAATAAAAAAAAATAAATAAATAAAAATAAGATAAAATCGTTGAAGAGATATCTTTACTCCCCTGTTCATTGCAGCATTACTCATAATAGCCATGATATGGAATGTACCTAAGTGTATATCAGTGGATGAATGGATAAAGGAAATATGGCATATATTCCCAATTCAGCTCTAAAAAGGAAGGAAATATTGTCATTTGCAACAAAATGGATAAGCCTGGAAGACATTATATTAAGTGAAATAAAGCAAGCACAAGAAAACAAATATCACACGGGAGGCTGAGGCAGGAGAATTGCTTGAACCCGTGAGGCAGATGTTGCAGTGAGCCGGGATTGTGCCATTGCACTCCAGCCTGGTCAAAAGGAGTGAAATTCAGTCTCAAAACAAACAGCAACAAAAACAAAAAACAAATATCACATGATTGCACTTACATTTTACACCTAAAAAAATTTAACTTGAAGAAGTAGAGTAGGATAATGGTTACCTAAGGATAGGAGTGGCATGGAGTTGGGAAGATATTGGTCAAAGTATTCAAAAATTCAGTCAGATAGGAGGAATAAGGTCCAGAGATGTAATTCACAACATAATGACTATTGTCAATAACAATATATTATATTATTGAAAATTGCTAAAGGCAAACTTTGAGTGTTTTCACCAAAAAAGGATGTAATATCATGCATATGTTAATTAGCTTGATGTAGCCATTCTTTAATGAATACATATTTCAAAAGAATATGTTGTACATGATAAATAATTTTTATTTGGCAATTTAAAATAAATTAGTATAAAATAAATAAATATAAAGTAAGCTGAATTGAAATATGGTCCTTTATTTTTGCTACATTGACAATAATGGATGACCTTCTTAGACACACAAAAAATTGGAGAGCAGAAAGAGGTGGAGTATTTTGAAAGTGGTAAATGAAAATGTCTATCAACTCAGAATTCTGCATTCATTGAAAATTTTCCTAAGGAATAAAAGTAAATTAACAACTTTCTCAGATGAAAGAAAAAGAAAAAATATGGCCAATAGACCTGATCTAAAAGAACTTATAAAGAATATCCTTAATATAGAAGAAATGATACCAGAAAGAAACATGGAAAACTAAGAATGAAGGGAAATGAGACAAATAGTAAACAAACTGTGTAAATAAAATAGACTATTCTTCTCCTCTTGAAATCTTCAACACATGTTTGACATTTGAAACAAAAGTTGAAACATTGTCTGATGGTGTTTTTAAAATATGTGCATGCAATATATAAGACACTTATATATTATGTGTCTACGATGGTAACATTTTTATATTCCAACTTAAGTACAAAAAGATTGATTTATAATAGGCTATGGAGAGTTTTTGCATATTTTAAAAACCCTAGAGTAACTATTGAAAACTACACAAATATATTCAAAATCACAATATATAAAGTAGAAGAAAAAAGAATGAACAAACAAAAACACCTATATATTATGTGTACTATGATGGTAACATTTTTATATTCCAACTTAAGCACAAAAAGATTGATTTATAATAGGCTATGGAGAGTTTTTGCATATTTTAAAAACTCTAGAATAACAATTGAAAACTACACAAAGAAATATATTCAAAATCACAATATATAAAGTAGAAGATAAAATAATGAACAAACAAAAATGAACAATAAAATTATAATCTATATCCACACCATAACTATTTCACATGCAAATAATCTAAAAATATCAATTAAAAGTCAGAACTTATCAAAATGGATTAAAAAAATACATGATACAACTCTATACTACCAACAAGAAACTCATTATAACCATAGTAACATAGGTAGGCAAAAAGCAGAAGATACACCATAGTAACACTATTCAGTAGTAAGCAGGAGTGTCTATATTAATATAAGACAAAGTAAACTTCAGAGCAAAAATAAAAATAAAAATTACCAGACAAAAAGGAATATTTTTATTTCTTAATTCACTAAGAGTAATGACAATATGTCATAGAAGCTACTATTTAATTTATATCTTAGCAAATATTTTAGTGGTTATTGTTAAATATTTATTTTTTATAATTCTTTTTTCTTTCTTTTATTTATTTGTTAACTAGTTATCTCTAAGATCTTTAGACAAGAATACCATTTAACTATCAAAAATTAATGTCTCAGTCCTCAACACAGATTATTACCAAAAAAAGCTGAATTACTCTTCTATCATAGAGTATCATAGAATGATAGAAGTCTAATTAGACAAACACAAAACATTAATAAAACCATTAATCAGTTCCAGTAGACTTTTGGTGGAGTTTTCCAAAATCATATTTTCAGTGAAGAGAGTTTGATTTATTTTCCTATGGAGATACATGTATTTCTTTTTCTTTACTGATTGCTCTGGCTATCATGTTCAGTATTATGTTGAGTAGGAGTGGTTAAGAGTGGGCATCCTTGCATTGTTCCAGTTCTCAAGTTGAATGATTCCAGCTTTTGCCCATTCACTATGATGTTGACTATGAGTTTTTCATAGATGGCTTTTATTATTTTGAGGTATGTGCCTTTGATGCCTAGTCTGTTGAGGGATTTTATAATGAAGGGATGTTGAATTTTGTTGGAAGCTTTTTCTGAGTCTAGTGAGATGATCATTGTTTTGTGTGTTTTAATTTTATGTAGGGAATCACACGTGTTGATTTGCATATGTTGAATCAACCTTGCATCCCAGAAATAAAACCTGCTTGATCAAGGTGAATTAACTTTTAGATGTGCTGCTGGATGCAATTTGCTAGAATTTTGTTGAGAATTTTTGTATGTATATTCATCAAGGATACTAGCCTGAAGTATTTTTTTGTATCATAGTTCAGCCAGATTTTGGTATTAGGCTGATGGTGGCTTCATAGAATTTATTAGGAAGGAGTTCCTCCTCTTTGAATATCTGAAATAGTCTCAGTAGGTTCAGAGCCAGTTCTTTTTATGTATAGTAGAATTAGACTGTGAATCCATCTGGTCCAGGGCTTTTATAGGTTGGTAGGTTTCTTATTACTAATTCAATTTCAGATTTTAAAATTGGCCTATTAAAGGGTTTTAATATCTTTCTGATTCTATCATGAGTGATTGTGTATTTCCAAGAATTTATTCATTTTAGATTTTCTTTTTTTTTTTTTTTTCTTTTTGAGACAGAGTCTCACTCTGTTGCACAGGCTTGTTGCGGGAAGTCAGGGACCCCAAACAGAGGGAATGACTGAAGCCATGGCAGAAGAATATAAATTCTGAAGATTCCATGGACATTTATTAGTTCCCGAAATTAATACTTTTATAATTTCTTACGCCTGTCTTTACTGTAGTCTCTGAACATAAATTGTGAAGATTTCATGGACACTTATCACTTCCCCAATCAATACCCTTGTGATTTCCTATGCCTGTCTTTACTTTAATTTCTTAATCTCGTCATCTTAATAAGCTAAGGAGGATGTATGTCGCCTCAGGACCCTGTGATGATGTGTTAACTGCACAAATTTTTTGTAGACCATGTGTGTTTGAACAATATGAAATCTGGGCACCTTGAAAAAGGAACAGGATAACAGCAATGTTCAGGGAACAAGGGAGATAACCTTAAACTCTGACTCCCGCTGAGCTGGGCAGAATAGAGCCATATTTCTCTTCTTTCAAAACCAAAGAGGAGAAATATCACTGAATTCTTTTTCTCAGCAAGGAACATTCCTGAGAAAGAGAATGCACCCCTGAGGATAGGCCTCTAAAATGGCCACTTTTGGGATGGCTGTCTTTTACGGTCATAGACAAAGGGATGAAATAAGCCCCAGTCTCCTGTAGCGCTCCCAGGCTTATTAGGACAAGGAAATTCCTGCCTAATAAATTTTGGTCAAACCAGTTGTCTGCTCTCAAACCCTGTCTCCTGAGAAGATATTATCAATGACAATGCATGCCTGAAACTTCATTAGCAATTTTAATTTTGCCCCATCCTGTGGTCCTGTGATCTCGCCCTGCTTCCATTTGCTTTGTGATATTTTATTACCTTGTGAAGCATGTGATCACTGTGACCCACATGTTATTCATACACTTCCTCCCCTTTTGAAAATCGCTAATAAAAAGTTGCTGGTTTTACGGCTCAGGGACATCACGGAACCTGCCGACATGTGATGTCTCCCCCAGACACCCAGCTTTAAAATCTCTCTCTCGTACTCTTTCCCTTTATTTCTCAGACCAGCCAATGCTTAGGGAAATAGAAAAGAACCCATGTTGAATATCGGGAGTAGGGTTCACCTGATAAAGGAGTGCAGTGGCACAATCTTGGCTCATTGCAACCTCCACTTCCCAGATTCGAATGATTCTTCTGCTTCAGCATCCTGAGTAGCTGGGAATATAGGCACCCACCACCATGCTCAGCTAATTTTTGTACATTTATTAGAGATAGGGTTTTGCCATGTTGGCCAGGCTGGTCTTGAACTCCTGACCTCAGGTAATCTGCTCACTTTGCCCTCCCAAAGTGCTTGAATTACAGGCATGAGCCACTGTGCATGGCCTTCTCTAGATTTTCTAACTTGTGTGCACAGAGTTGTTCATAATATTCTCTGAGGTCTTTTGTATTTCTCTGGATCAGTTGTAATATCATCTTTGTCATTTCTGATTGTGTTTATTTGGTTCTTTCCTTTTTTACTTTGTTAATGTAGCTAGTGGTCTATTACACTTATTATTTTGAAAGACAAACACTTGGTTTCCTTAAAAGTTTTTATTGATTTTTGCATCTCAATTTCATGATACAAACTCAATGTATAAAAATCTGTAGCATTTTTTATATACTAATAACATCCAGGCTGAGAGTCAAACTAAAAACTCAAGCCCATTTACAATAGTCTCAAAGAAAATGAAATACCTAAGAATACAGCTAAGCATGGAGGTAAAAAATCTCTACAAGAAGAACTACAAAACACTTCAGAAAGAGGCCGGGTGCAGTAGCTCACACCTGTAATCCCAGCACTTTGGGAGGCCAAGGTGAGTGGATTACCTGAGGTCAGTAGTTCGAGACCATCCTGGCCAACATGGTGAAACTCCATCTCTACTAAACATACAAAAATTAGCCAGGCATGGTGGCATATGCCTGTAATTCCAGTTACTCAGGAGGCTGAGGCAGGAGAATTGCTTGAGCCTGGGAGACAGAGGTTGCAGTGAGCCGAGATCGTGCCACTGCACTCTAGCCTGGCTGACAGAGTGAGACAATTTCTCAAAAAAAAAAAAAAAAAATCAAAATATGCATGCTGTCACATAAAGGTTGAATATTCAAGGATATACAACAGGTAAGACATACTCCCATATTGCTTTAATATAAGATGAAAAAATGATGCATTTTAAGTTTTGTAACTTTTAAAAGCTTTCATAGATTTTAAAAGCTTTAATCAATAAAACAAAAAATATTATTTTATTCTTCAATAAGACTCAGTAAGAAAGTAATTTAATATGCAAAAGAGATAACCTTATTCAAGGTTGGCCTTATCTTTTGATCCACAAACATTGCCGGTCCCTTCAACTGGCATAATTTTGCATAAATATACTACAATTTAGAACTGATTAGTATTGCAATTAGGAAGGCAAATTACTGTAAATTGTTATTTGAATATAATATAAACAGATGGCATATGTGTTACACACAATGTTTTTGTAAAAAGAGATACCTAATTAGTCTCTTCATAATAAATATTCTTTCGTTAGGCATCTAATGAGTAAAATTAATGTAAATGTGCAAAGATTCTCATAATATAGAGAAGGTGGGTGTTCAAGCTATACATAATCAAATATAAACCATACAAAATGTATATGGTTTGTCATAAAAGCCAGGATAAAGAACAAGTGCTTGAAATGCAGACATTAATAAAAATAGACCTATTAATATTTCAGAACTAGAAAGAATAGTATTACCTTGGATATTGAACTGTTCAAGACAGCAGATATTCATTTGGTCTATTTAATTCCATGTGTTTCTGAAAATCATACAAATTTCTTAAAAACTATTTCTAGTCAAAAACTTCCATTTTATTTAAAAACACATACTTGTGGCTGAGCACAGTGGCTCACGCCTGTAATCCTAGCACTTTTGGAGGCCAAGGTGGATCATGAGGTCAGGAGTTCAAGAACAGCCTAACCAAGACGGTGAAATCCTGTCTCTACTAAAAATACAAAAATTAGATGGGTGTGGTGATGGGTGCTAATCCCAGCTATTCAGGAGGTTGATAAAGAGAACTGCTTGAACCCAGGAGGCAGAGGTTGCAGTGAGCCAAGATCGCGCCACTGCACTCCAGCCTAGGCGACAGAGTGAGAGACTCCATCTCAAAAAAAAAGAAAAAAAAGAGAGAGACACTTGTATTTCTTTTCATAAAGTAAACCTATGATGAAGACAGAAGACTTCTAAAAACTAGAATTTTTCTTCATCTAAAAAAGAACCTAGGGCCAGGTACTGTGGCTCATACCTGTAATCTCAGCACTTTGGGAGGCCGAGGCGGGCAAATCACAAGGTCAGGAGTTCAAGACCAGCCTGACTAACATGGAGAAACCCCATCTCTACTAAAAATACAAAAAAAATTAGCCGGGTGTGGTGGTGCATACCTGTAATCCCAGCTACTGAGGAAGCTGAGGCAGGAGAATTGCTTAACCCAGGAGGTGGAAGTTGCAGTGAGCTGAGATTGAACCACTGCACTCCAGTGACAAGAGTGAAACTCCATCTAAAAAAAAAAAAAAAAAAAAAAAAAAAGAACATAAAATTGTATAATTCAATTATTTCTTTCTTATAAATATTAGTTATTATATTTCATCAGATTCAAGCATTGAATATATTTTTCCTGTATATCTAACTGAGTCAGTATGTGATATAGATTGTTTTTGGTTTTCTAATCCACCAAACCTGGGTATTTTTATAATAAAATACAGAAAAGAACTTTTTGACCAACTAATTTGTAATGTGAGAAATATAAAAATGGGTGATAAAATGTCTTTTCAATATATGTCTAATACTAATTAAAATGCAACTGAATACAACTTTAAACAATGTTTTAATTGTGAGTTATGAAGTATTTTTAAAACAAAGGCAAAATAATAAAATCAAATATAAAAATAACACATTTGCATATTTACTTCAGAATTTTTTGAAGAAATAAAATACCACAAATGATTTAAAGTTTTCCTAATCATTTCATTGTTCCACCTCCCCTTCCTCTGCCACAGTTAATACATATTCTTCCAGTGAATGGTTGTAAGAAATCTGCAGCATATATATAGATCTATACGCAATGCAGTAGTGGTTTATTTTTCACAATAAGCTGTGTCATAATTAAATTCTTGTAATTTTCTTTCTTTTTCATCAGCATACTGCTGTAAAGATTTATCTGTATTAAACACACCTGATTTATCCATTTTGACTGCATTATAGAAATAAATTATGGTAAAATGGTAGTGTTTCTTTATACATTTCATTATATTTGGATATTTGTTTCAAAGTGGGTCCCATTAAACATATATTGAAATAAAAATGCATCTATATGTGTATTTGTATACAAATTCAGGGTTATCCCTTTGGGGTATACACCTTTGACTGCTGCTTTATAGAATACGTTCATCTTTACCATCACAAAGTCTTGCCAAAAAATTTTCCAGAGAAATACAATTATTTTATACATGTGTTAAATAATGTGGTAAGATTTTCTTTCAATAGACTTGTTAACAATTGGTACTACATGATTATCTAATTTGTGCAAAATGGAAGTGTGTGAAATAGTATCTCACTGAGAATAGGCCCAATTTTATTTTATTTTATTTTATTTTATTTTTATTTTTATTTTTTTTAATTTATTTATTATTATTAAAAAACAAACAACCCCATCAAAAAGTGGGCAAAGGATATGAATAGACATTTCTCAAAAGAAGACATTCATACAGCCAATTTTATTTTTATTTTTTTGAGACAGAGTCTCACTCTGCCACCCAGGTTGGAATGCAGTGGCGTGATCTCCACTCACTACAACCACAGTTTCCCAGGATCAAGCGATTCTCCAGTCTCGGCCTCCTGAATAGCTGGGATTACAGGCATGTGCCATCATGCCTGGCTAATTTTTGTATTTCAGTAGAGGCGGGGTTTCACCATGCTGGTCAGACTGGTCTTAAACTCCTGACCTCAAGTGATCCTCCCGCCTCAGTTTCCCAAAGTGTTGGGATTACAGGTGTGAGCCACGACGCCCGGGAGAATAGGCCAATTTTTATATTTGTATTTTATATATTGCTTTGTCTTTTTAAATATTTATATTTTTAGATTGTTACGTATATGAGATATGCAGGTTATTTATTTATTTTTGTTTTTTGGAGACAGAGCCTTGCTCTGTCGCCCAGGCTGGAGCGCAGTGACATGATTTTGGCTCACTGCAAGCTCTGCCTCCCAAGTTCATACCATTCTCCGGCCTCAACCTCCCAAGTAGCTGGGACTACAAGCGCCCGCCACCATGCCTGGCTAATTTTTTGTATTTTTAGTAGAGATGGGTTTTCACCGTGTTAGCCAGGATGGTCTCTTTCTCCTGACCTGGTGATCCACCTGCCTCGGCCTCCCAAAGTGCTGGGATTACAGGCGTGAGCCACCAGGCCCAACCAATATGCAGCTTATTTATTTCTTGTTCTCATAGACTCTGATGCTATAGAATTTGAAATTTCTAATTTAATCTTT
The DNA here is from genome assembly GCF_008728515.1 of Papio anubis. Classification (NCBI taxonomy): domain Eukaryota; kingdom Metazoa; phylum Chordata; class Mammalia; order Primates; family Cercopithecidae; genus Papio; species Papio anubis. The sequence goes on from NC_044980.1 coordinate 114,403,323, forward strand.
CAACAGATAAAGACAATTGTTTTTTATAATAATGGTTTTCAAACTGGCATAAGCCTGTAGGAAAATAATGAAATAAGGTACTTTTAATCAAAGTGCCCTATCAGTCAGAATTTTATATAATTTTATTCTGCAAAATACGTAGATATCTTACCCTTAAGTGCTTAATTTGATCATATTATTAAAATAAAGGTAAAGCAGAATATTTAATCTAAATCTAAATACTTAGGTCTGGTTTGTCCCAAGGACAACTTTTTAATTCATGTCTCATCTGCAGCCACTTCCCTTCTATTATGCAAGGGAACGAATCACATATTGCAGCTTAATTCCTAGCTTACTTCATCTCTTCTCCAATTTTCCTGCCTAAAAATAGAGCCCAAAGAAGCACAAGTTCCATGTGTGGAAGAAAATGATTAAAGAACCATGTGAGGCCCTGCTGACACTGGCATTAGAATCAGTGTACTTCCCCTTCAAGTGAATGACTTTGATATTTGTGCATTGCAATATTACTTAATATTCAAAGAAGAAACCTCAAAATTTCCATAGCACTGATTCCCTTTGAAATACAGTGATAAGAGCTTAAAATACAAAGTACAAATTATTCCAGAATGATTCTATCAGAGAGGTATAAAATGATCCTCTTATTGCTACTACAAGCTGCTAGATTAATTTTATGCATATATGAATTGGTCAGAGTTCTCCAGAGAAACAGGACTAATAGGATACACATACACAAACACATATGAACACAACTCACACACAGAGAGAAGGGGAGAGAGAGAGGGAATATTTTAATTAATTGGCACATGTGATTATAGGGATGGCAAGTCTGAAAACTACCAGGTAGGTCAGCAGGCCGGAGACACAGAGAAGAGCTGATATTGCAGTCTCTAGTACAAGTGGTGACTGGATTTTGAAGAGGGAGCCAAGATGGCCAACAATACATAGCCAAGAAGAGTTTCTCCTACTAAGAGAGACCATACTATCAAGTAGACCGGCACACTCCAAACAGGTCTTTGGAAAGAAGGCACTGAGAATTAGTGGAGGGAAAATGCAGACACTAGGCTGAAAGGAGAGAAACCCAGGAATCCTGCATGAGGTTAGTGAGCACCAGGACTCATTCTTGCCTTGAACAGCTCTTGAGAAAGGGGTGAGTGAAATAGGCATGGAGTGGCCCAGTCTTGTCACTGACCTCTGGAATCCTTGCTGCAGGAAAACACATGACTCCCACAGATATTTGAACTGGCAGGGAGATCTGCTCAGAGAGTTGCCAGAGACAGAACTCTGGCTGCCTGGAGTCCAGAGGGTTTGGCCCAGGAGTGGTTATAGTGGAGAACAGCCACAGATGCTGATTCCTAAATGCTCACTATGTTCCTCTAGGGACGCTTAGCCCTTTGTTGCCTGTCAGATCTGGGCAGGGCAAGGTCATCTTGCCCATGGGAAGAGGCCAGTTTGATCTGAGTATCACCCTCTTTGCCAGCCTATCCCAGAGTCACCGCCTGGCCATGCCTGCTTGCAGTGTGGCCTCAGCTGCCCAGCAGAGGAGCTTGCCATGGTCACAGCTCTTCTGTCAACAGACTCCACCTAAGAGTCAGAGCTTCTGCAGGCAGTCCCCTGAAGGTGAAAAACCACCTGCAGCCCTCCCTTGTCAGCACACAATTGCCCAGAGCCTCACCGTGCTGCTTCACCAGTACACACTCACTTGGCCCTCCCTTGTCAGCACACAATTGCCCAGAGCCTCACCGTGCTGCTTCACCAGTACACACTCACTTGCAGCCTGCCTCTGCGCCTTCACTGTATTTCCACATGGAGACTCCCACTACCCACTGGACCCCCACTGAAGTGCTTTTGCTGGCATCCCTCATTGGAGTGTTGTGGTCAGTGGATTGTGAACACCTTGGCCCCTTCAGTACTGTCGGTGCTTAACCTTGAGGGACCAGAGAAAAAAGTTGCAGGCCTGGTCCCAGCCACCAAGGGTGAGAGCATGACACACAGGAGGGCTGAGCTAAGCCTTGCCCTCCTGAAATCATACAGAAACAAAGCCAATTGACTAAACCCGACTTATATAGAGTTACGTCCCCAAAGGTGTCAAAGAATATAAATCAAAATGTCCCATTCAAACAAAGGACAGCAACTTCAAAGATTAAAGGAACATCAGCTCACATAGGGGAGGAAGAATCCATCCACGAACTCTGGCAACTCTAAAAGCCAAAATGTCCTCTAACCTCCAAACAACTGTACTAGCTTTCCAGTAATGGTTATTAATCAGACAGAAATGGCTGAAATGACAGAAATAGAATTCATAATCTAGATGGAAATGAATCTAGAAATTCAAGAGAAAGCTGAAACCCAATCCAAGGAATCTAAGGAATCTAATAAAGTGATACATTTTCAGAAAGAAACAGAAATAGAAATCATCAGAAATAGAAATGTCTATTTTCAGATATACATTTCCAGAAAGAACCAAAGTGATCTAAAGTTGAAAAAAAAACTCACAGCCAGAATTTCATAATACAATCGTAAGTGATAACAGCAGAATTGACCAATCTGAGGAAAGAATCTCAGAGCTCAAAGACTAGTTATCTGAATCAACTCAGATAAAATTTTTTTTAAATTAATGAAAAAAATTTCTGAGAAATATGAGATTATGTAAAGAGACAAACCTATGACTCACTGGCATGCTAGAAAGAGAGGGAGAGAGAACAAGCAACTTGGAAAACATATTTAAGGATATTTTCCACAAAATTTTCCCCAAACTCGCCAGAAAGCTCAACATACAAATTCAGGAAATTCAGTGAACTTCAGCAAGATAATATACAAGATAACCATCCCCCAGACAAATAGTTATCAGATTCTTCAATGTCAATGTTAAAGAAAATAATTTAAAGACAGCTAGAGAAAAGGCACAGGTCACGTATAACAGGAACCCAATCAGGCTAACGGGGCAGTTCACCAGAAATCTTACAAGCCAGAAGAGACTGGGGGCCTATATTTAGCAACATTAAAGGAAAGAAATTTCAACCAAGAATATCATATTCAGCTAAACTAAGCCTTATAAGCAAAGAAAAATAAAATTCTATTTAGACAGGCAAATGCTAGGGGAATTTTTTTCTACCAGACCTGCCTTTTAAGAGGTCCTTAAGAGAGCGCTAAACATGGAAATAAAAGACTCTTACCAGCCACTGCAAAAACATACTTAAGTACGTAGCCCACTGACACTATAAAACAACTCTACAGTCTACATAATAACCAGCTAACAACATGATGACAGGATTACAAACTCACATAATGCTGACCTTGCACATAAACAAGATAAATGCCCCAAGTAAAAAGGAACAGAGAGTCAAGAGGACTAAAGAACTAATACCTAACTGTATGCTGTCTTCAAAAGATTCATCTCACATGCAGTGACAACCATAGGCTCAAAGTAAAGGAATGGAGAAAGATCTGTCAAGAAAATGGAAAATAAAAGAGAACAGAGGTTGTTATTCTTATTTCAGAAAAAAAAAAAAAAACCTTTAAATCAATAATGATCCAAAAGGACAAAGAAGAGCATTACAAGAGCATTATAAAATGATAAACTGTTCAATTCAAAAAGATGACTTAACTATCCTAAATGCAAATGCACTAAATACTGGAGCACCCAAAATCATAAACTAGTTCTTAGAGATCTAAGAAACCACACAATTATAGTGGGAGACTTCAACACTCCTAGACAGATCATCAAGGTAGAATAGTAACAAAGATATTAAGGCCCTAAATTTGACACTTGACCAAATAAATCTAACATACAGTTATAGAACACTCTACCCAACAAAAACAGAAAATACATTCACCTTCTCTGCACATGGCACATACTCTAAGATTGACCACATGCTCAGCCATAAAGGAATTCCTTATAAATTCCAAAAAAAAAAATGGAAATCACAAAAACTACACTCTCAGACCACAGTGCAATAAAAATAGAAATCAATACCAATAAGATCTCTCAAAACCATGTAATTACATGGAAATTAAACAACCTGCTCCTGAATGACTGCTGGGTAACAAATGAAATTAAGGCAGGAATCAAGAAATTCTTTGAAGCTAGTGAAAACAAAGTTACAACATAATAGAACCTCTGGGATGTAGCTAAAGTAGCATTAAGAGGAAAGTCTATAAGATTAAATGCCTACCTACATTTAAAAAAAGGGTCAAAAATGTCTCAAAATTAACAACCTAATGTAAACCAACACTAAAGCTAGCTGAAAAAACAACCAAAATCAGAACTTAACTGAATGAAACTGAAATGTGAAGATCTATATAAAAGCTCAACAAAATTAAAAGTTGTTTCTTCAAACGAGTAAAGAAGACTGATAGATGGTTAGCTAGACTAATTAGAGAAGATTCAAATAAATACAATTAGAAATGAGAAAGTTAACTTTACCATCTACCCCACAGAAATACAAAAACCCTTAGAGACTATTATGAGCACTTCTCTGCAGACAAACTAGAAAACCCAGAAGAAATGGACAAATTTCTGGAAACACACATCCTCCCAAGATTAAACCAGAAGAAATTCAGTACTTCAGTTGACCAACATTAAGTTCCAAAATTGAATCTGTAATTAAAAACCCTACCAACCAGAAAAAGCCCTGGACATAATGAATTCACAGCCAAATTCTAACAGATATATAAAGAAGAGCAAGTAGCAGTCCCATTGAAACGATTCCAAAAAAATCAAGGAGGCAGGACATCTCCCTAACTCATTCTGTGAAGCCAGCATAATTTTGATAGCAAAACCTAGCAGAGACACAACAACCAAAAATAAAACTTCAGGCCAATATCCCTGATGAACACAGATGTAAAACATCCTCAACCAAGTACTTGCAAATCTAATCCAGCAACAAATCAAAAAGCTATTCCTCCATGATCAAGTAGGCTTTATTCCTGGATGCAAGGTTGGTTGTTTCATCATACACAAATCAATAAATATGATTCATCACATAAACAGAAGTAAAAACAAAAACCACACTGTCATTGTAATAGATGGTGAAAAAGCTTTCAATAAAATTCAACATTCCTTCATATTAAAAACCCTCAACAAACTAGGCATTGAAGGAAAATACCTCAAAATAATAAGAGTCATCTATCAGACACCGCCAATATTATACTAATCAGAGAAAGAAAGAAAAAGTATCCAACAGGAAAAGAGGCAGTAAAACTTTGTCTCTTCACATATGATATGATTCTCTACCTAGAAAACCCCAAGCACCTGCCCAAAGGTTGTTATAACTGATCAACAACTTCCGTAAAATTTTAGGATACAAAAATCAGCGTAAAAAAGTCAGTAGCACTTCTATACACCAATAATATCCAAGCTGAGAGCCAAATCAAAGGATGCAATTCTATTCCCAATAGCTGCAAAATGAATAAAATACTGAGCAATATTGCTAACCAAGGAAGTGAAAGATGTCTACAAGGAGAATTCTGAAACACTGCTGAAAGAATTCAGAGACAACACAAGCAAATAGAAAAACATTCCATGTTCTTGGTTAGGAAGAATCAATATTGTTAAAATGGCCATACTACCCAAAGCAACTTACAGATTCAATGTTGTTCCTATAAAACTACCAATGTTATTCTACACAGAATAAAAAAATATATATTCTAAAATTCATATGCAGCCATAAAAGTTCCTGAATAGCCACAATAGTCCTAAGCAACAAAGCTGGAGGCATCACACTGCCAGTCTTCAAACAATACAATATGGCTATAGTAACCAAAACAGCATGGTACTGGTACAAAAACAAATACATAGACCAATGAAACAGGTTAGAGAACCCAGAAATAAAACCACAAAACTACAGCCATTTGATCTTTGACAAAGTTGACAACAACAAGCAATAGAGAAAGGACTCCCTATTCAATAAAAGATACTGGTATAGCTGGCTAGCCATATGCAGAAGATTGAAACTGGAACCCTTTCTTAAATCATATACAAAAATCAACTCCAGATTGATTAAAGACTTAAACAAAAAACCTAAAACTATAAGAACCCTAGAATGAAACCTAGGAAATATCATTCTGGACATAGGCTTTAGCAAAAATTTCATGATGAAGACTCTAAAAGCAATCTATAACAGAAACAAAAATTGACAAATGGAGCTTAAACTAAAGAGTTTCTGTACAGCAGAATAAACTATTAATGGAGTAAACAGACAACATATAGAATGGGGAGAATATCTGCAAACTATGCTTCTGACAAAGATCTAATATCTGGAATCTATAAGAAACGTAAGCAAATTTACAGGCAAAAAAATCAACGCCATTAAAAAAGTAGGACCAAGGACAAAAGCAGACACTTTTAGAGAGAAGACATACATGTGGCCAACATATATACAAAAAAAAAAAAAAATGCTCGACACCACTAATCATTAAAGAAATGCAGATCAAAACTACAATGAGATACCATCTCACACCAGTCAAAATGGCTGTTATTTAACAATAAAAAAAATAACAGATGCTAGTGAGGTTTCAGAGAAAAGAGAACACATACACTGCTGGCGAGAATGTTAATTAGTTCAGTAACTGTGGAAAACAGCTTGGAGATTTCTTAAAGAACTTAAAACAGAATGACAATTCAACCCAGCAATCCCATTACTGGGTATATACCCAAAGGAATATAAATCATTCTATTATACCATAAAGACACATGGACATGTAAGTTCATCGCAGCACTCTTTACAATAGCAAAGACATGGAATCAACTTAAATGCCCATCAACAGTAGACGGAATTTTTTTTTAATGTGGTACATATAAACCATGGAACACTATGCAGCTATAAAACAGAATGAGATCATGTTCTTTGCAGCAACAGAAATGGAGCTGCAGGCCATTATCCTAAGTGAATTAATGCAGAAACAGAAAACAAAATATCACATGTTCTTACCAACACAAAAACAAATTAGTCGGTGCTATACATTGAATATACATGGGCGCAAAATGGGGAAAAATAGAATCTGGTACTCACTTATGAGTGGAGGTCAAGAGGTTGGTGAGACTTTAAAAACTACCTATTGGGTACTGTGCTGACTACCTAGGTGACATATACCATACCATATATACATGTGACATGTAATTTACACATGTAAAAAACCTGCATGTATACTCCTTGAACCTAAAATAAAAGTTGGAAGAAAACAATGCTATTTGAAGGAAGAATTCTTTTTTGGGGAAAGTCAGTCTTTTAAGGCCTTCTACTGATTAGACAAGACCCACCAACATTAGGGATTTGACTAATCTGCATTAGTCAAATCTACTCATTTAAATATTATGTACAGTTAAAAAAAAAAAACTTGATAGATACATCAAGAATGATTTTTTACCAAAAATTTGATAATGTGGCCTACCCAAACTGACATAAAATTAATCATCACAGTGATTTCCAATAAAATTCCATAGAAGAAATAGTATATGATACTTTCACTCTAATATTGTAAAACTCTATTTACAAAAACAATTGAAGAATCTGACAAATTTGAGTCTTCACAGACCTTGTTTGGGAGATTTCTTTGTACTAATCCTAGGTTGTTCAAGACTTTCTAATTTTGTGGAATGGGGTGACATGAGATGCTGGAGAGCCTCAGGAAGGTATCACAAAAGTACACCTAATGGAGTTAAATAACCAAGATTGTATTCAAGATTATTGCAATAGGAGAGAGATTAAACTCAATTCTGCTGAAACAAAAGTCAGGAGAGTTTTAAGCACTGCAGTTAACTAACCAAGTACTGAAAAAGCACTGGATGACATTAAGGTTAGAGTGATGGTTGAGGGGGGAAGTTGATCAATGTGATTAAACCATCAGTGCTTGCTAACTGATGCTAATTGGCTACTTGAGGTTAGACTGCTACCTTTACAAAGACGTTATTAGATACAGGCACTTTTTTTCTTTCTTTTATTTTATTTTCTTTTTTCTAATTTATTTCTTTCTCTTTGTCTTTTTCTTTCCTTCCTTCCTTCCACTTTGGAAATCAATTTTTATTTTAAGTTCCGGGTGTGCAAGATTGTTACATAGGTAAATGTGTGAGGCACTCTCCTTCTTCTGATAACATTTCATAGAGATGACTCCAAATCCTTGAGAAAGACATTCTTGGGTTGTAAAACTTGCAGAAGATACCTCAAAGAGGCAGAGAAAAAATTTATAATTCCAATTTTTCTAAAATAAATGCTTTAAGAAAAGGAAGATCGGGGGGTATTGGAAGGTACCAGTCTAAAGTTTAATCAAGCTGACAAGAAGCTTAAGTCTGCCACAGTTAGGGGATATGACAGAGTGGCACAGGAGAGTGAGAAAACAGGAAAACTGCCAGTTTATTTCTATTACATGCATATCATTCAGCATTGTGCTACATTTGGGAAATGACTCCAGTTTAACAGTCTTATAGTACACATACTTCAGCTACGTAGTCCCCCAAATTGCTGGCTGATACCAATATGTAAAATGGGATTGATCAATGTAAGATTTTTTTTTTTTGAAACTAAGTATTTCTTTTGAACATGTAAGCTTCTGGATTAATCAGATGATTGAATATACCTAAGATCTAAATGTCAAAGGTAAAGTTAAGGCCTGGTAATAAATTTATTAAGAAAATGAAAAATTTCAAAATCAACCCTGAAATTGAATTCTCTATATGCCCAATGTAAACGGCCAATAAGTCTCCAAAAAGGTTTTTAAATGATCCTTACTTTGGTCATGACCTTTGTCATGTTATTATTGGTGCTTTATTTACCTAATGTAACACAAATAAAATTGTGCCACATGTATCTAAACAAGAACGTACTTGCTATTTTTTAGGGAATTTTCTCATAGGATATTTTTCATGAAAAGATAAATAAGCTATTGTTTATGAAAGTATTGTGGCAAAATAACAAAATACATACATAATAACTGGAAGTAAGTAAACACTTTTTCCTCATTGTAAATATTAATTTCATGCAATATTATGTAGATACTAGAAATTCTAAATATGAAAACTAGATATATATTTTAGAAATTGTATTTGTGACTGAACCTGTTAAGGTTTAGGGTGATTGTCATATTTTGTGCAAAATTTTGAAATATTGTAATGATTCATTTTCAGTATCACAGTCATTAGTATCACTGCAGAATATTTTTGCATAAACTCTACACTTTGTTATTTAGCTTTTCATTTAAGAAAAAATTTAAAAAACAGTTGCATGGCATTCCTTTCAGAGGTGGGAGATATTTAACTATTAGGATGGAGGCAATATGTCAAGAAATTCTTTTTTTTTTTTTTTTTTTTTTTTTGAGATGGAGTCTGGCTCTGTCGCCCAAGCTGGAGTGCAGTGGCCAGATCTCAGCTCACTGCAAGCTCCGCCTCCCAGGTTTACGCCATACTCCTGCCTCAGCCTCCTGAGTAGCTGGGAATACAGGCGCCCGCCACCTCGCCCGGCTAGTTTTTTTTGTATTTTGTAGTAGAGACAGGGTTTCACCGTGTTAGCCAGGATGGTCTCGATCTCCTGACCTCGTGATCCACCTGTCTCGGCCTCCCAAAGTGCTGGGATTACAGGCTTGAGCCACCGCGCCCGGCCATGTCAAGAAATTCTTAAGGCCTTTTACTTTCTAGGCATATAAGAACTGAAAAAGGTCTTTAACTCAATTAAAATGTTTTATATTTATCAGGTACTGTGAGGGTTAATATTAAATGTCAACTTGATTGGATTGAAGGATGCAAAATATTGTTCCTGGGTGTCTCTGTGAGGGTGTTGCCAAAGCAGAGTAACATTTGAGTCAGTGGACTGGGGAAAGGCAGACCCACCCTCAATGTGGGTGAGTATCATCTAATCATCTCCCAGCTTAGCCAGAATAAAAGCAGGCAGAAGAATATGGAGAGATTAGACTAGCTTACCCTCTGAGCCGACATCTTTCTTCCATGCTGGATACTTCTTGCCCTTGAATATCAGTCTCCAGGTTCTTCAGCTTTGGGGCTCAGACTGGCTTCCTTGCTCCTCAGCTTGCAGACAGCCTAATGGGAGCCTTGTGATCATGTGAGTTAATACTCCTTAATAAACTATCTTTTATATATACATCTATCCTATTAATTGTGTCCCTCTAGAGAACTCTAATACAGATTTTGGTACCAGGAGTGGTTCTAGAGGAACAGGAATATAAAGGATGGAGTTCCTTCCTTGGTTTTGGGTTTCTGGACTTGGCTGCTTAACGTGATTAGACCCAAAAATGCTAAGGACTCTATTTCTAATAGTATGGAGAACACTGATAGTCCTTGGTGTGAACTATTTAAAGAGTTACGCAAAATAAATGCATTTGATAATCCTGATTCACAGCTCATGAGAGGCAAGGACTTTAGTGACTTTATTCATAATACCTTTGATCATATGTGAAGAACCAAGGAACATAATAAAGCTGATTGTTTGTTCCTAAGTTCACCGGACAAAGTGATTAAAGAAAATGATGAACTCAGGGATTCTGACTCCTCACTTCAGAGGCAGATATTGAACTTCAAATCTGCTAAGATTGCCTTATCTCGTATAGAAAAATAGCTAAAATTATGGAAAACCAGACACAAACTCTTATCAAGCAAGTGGCTGACCTGCAACTAAAGGTGCAAGCACAGACTCATCAGGTGTCTACTATAAAAGTGAGGGCATTGATTGGAAAAGAATGTGACCCTGCAACTTGGAATGGAGACACATAGAAAGACCCCGATGAAGCTGGGGACACTGAGCTTGTAAACTCTGATGAACTTCTTTTGCCAGAAGAAACAGCTTCCCCCATCCCCTCCCCAAACTAGGCTACCATCAACCTTTTACTCTTTGTCTAAGGACATAAACCCTGCACTGCCTGAGGCAACAGTGATTGCCTCCCCTGAGGCAGTTGCCAGGCAAGACAATGTTGATTCTCCTCAGAACCTACCCCCAACACCCTGTTTGCTTCTAGATCTATAACTAAAGTCCCAGTAAGCCCCTAGACATGAGGTTGAGTGTGTGACCCATGAGGAGGTGAACTATACTCCAAAAGAACTGCTTGAGTTTTCTAATTTATATAAGCAGAAATCTGGAGAACAGACATGGGAATGGATATTAAGGGTGTGGAATAATGGCGGAAGAAACATAGAGTTGGATCAGTCTGAATTTATTGATTTTGGCCCATTAAGTAAGGATTCTGCATGTAATGTTGTAGTTCTGGGAGTTAAAAGGAACAAGTCCCAGGTTCTTCAGCTGTGGGACTTGGACTGGCTGCCTTGCTCCTCAGCTTACAGACAGCCTATTGTTGGACCTCACCTTGTTATCATGAGTTAATACTCCTTAATAAACTCCTCTTTGCGTATACAACTATCCTATTAATTCTGTCCCTCTAGAGAACCCTGACTAATACAGGTGCCCGCTACTTTGAGCAAAGCATCTTGGTGGGCATTTAACAACACTAGAAAATAAAAAATGAGACAGGTACTCAGCGTTGTATGTGTTAAGTAAATAATACCTAGGTTACACCAAAGTTGCAGTTTTTGCAAGTCAATATTCTTGATTAATGTTGCAGCATGAATACTTCAAATGTAGTTTCAAAAATATAAATTGTGTTTTTCCATAATTAATATGGAAAGTATAAGGCATATACATGTTTTTCTGTAGAATGTAAAAATGGGAAAATAATGAAACCTAGATTTCTGTAATAGGTTACTAAGAATAAAGAATAAGCATATATGGGTAAAATGTCAAGATAAAAATAAGGATTATTTTAAGCTTCCAAGCAAATTGATTAGATTAATCCAAAGCAAAGTGATGATGATAATCATAAATTGTGGTGTATAATATAGGACAGTATTGAAAAGCCTATGTAGGATTCAGCAAAGTACCTATTGATTAAAAGCATTAGCTAGGCTTGGAAAATACATCCAAAATTATTTTTCTGTCAATTAAAAGGGTATAAAAAGAAATTTAACATCTCCAAGAAAAACAAAAGTATCAACAAATATGAGTTTCTTTGTCAAAAAGAAGGCAGAACAATATTCTACTCTGATTTTACAAACATCTCTATTCAAAGCCTCATAAGAATTGGAAAATATTTTTATTATCAATATTTTTATTGATGAATCATATTTGTGTACATATATAGTATGTGATGTGATATTTTGATATATGTATATGATATGAAATGATATTAAGCTCATTAACATATTCACCACCTCAGTTCTCTTTTTTATAATTAGACATTTGAAATTAACTCTCTTGGTTTGAAATACACAATATATTATTATTGACTATAGTCATATTTTTGTGCAATAGATTTTAAAATCTACTCCTTCTATCAGAAACTTTGTACTTTTTGATAAATAATCCCTATTCCATCCCTTCCCACCTCCAGCCCCATCCTCTGGCAATCATCATTTTACTCTTTACCTCTATGAGTTGAACTTGTTTAGATTGCACATGTAAGTGAGATCACGTAGCATTTGTCTTTCTGTGCCTGGTTTACTTGACTTAGCATAATGTTCTTCAGATTCGTCCATGTTGATGCATATGACAGGATTTCTTTTTTTAAAGGCTCAATAGTATCCATTGTGTATAAATATCATATTTTTTAATCTATTTGTCTGTTGACGGACACTTAGTTTGATTCCACATCTTGGCTATTGTGAATAATGCTGCAATGAACACAGAGTGCATATATCCCTCTGACATATGACTTTTATTTCCTTTGAATCCCAGAAATGGGATTACTGAATCATACTATATTTTTAGTTTTGTGAGAAACCTCCATACCATTTTTCATAATGGCTGTATTAATTTACATCGTCACCAACAATTGTTAATTGTTTAATTTAGCAGGACACATAATACTTTGGAGACAACAAATTTTTAAAAAATATAATGACACTTTGAAGGAAAAACTTGAATTAGACACTTCAGATATTATTACTTCATACTGAATTAGACACTTCAGATATTATTACTTCATACTGTATTGTTTAACAAGCTTATTAAATATTTGTATTTATTTATTTATTTATTTATTTATTTATTTATTTTTGAGACAGTCTCGCTCTGCTGCCAGGGTGGAGTACGGTGGTGCGATCTCGGCTCACTGAAACCTCCGCCTCCTGGGTTCAAGCGATTCCCCTGCCTCAGCCTCCTGAGTAGCTGCGACTATAGGCCTGAGCCACCATGCCTGGCTTTTTCTTTTTTTTTTCTTTTTTTTTTTTGTATTTTAGCAGAGATGGGGTTTCACCATGTTGGCCAGGATGGTCTTGATCTCCTGACCTCATGATCTGCCTACCTCGGCTTCCCAAAGTGCTGGGATTACAGGCCTGAGTCACCACGTCTGGCCTTGTTATTTTATTAAAGCTAACAATTGGTAAAATAACCACTTCCTTGAAGAAGATAAACCATAATTTCTAGCAATTAGAATAAATTTAGAGGTACAAACAGAAAAAAGTTTAATAAGTAAAAGTCTCTGGAATTCTTTTTATATTTTTCCCCTTTCTATTTTGTTTATCAGTACATTCTGAGTTATTCAAGTTTCTGGGTATATGTTTATTTATATATCAAGTGTAAAAATTAGAACCTTCAGTGTAGTCATCAGGAAATAAAGCATATCAACTGTTCTATTTTTGTAAGAACGTTCTGGTCTTAACATGCAGTGAGGCGTATTGATTATCTCTTCAATATCCCTTCTTTTGTGGAAGGGATTATAAACGATTTTCACTTTTCCATTCTTGGGTTTAAAGCTTGGCCAAAATATTTGCTTGAGCCAACGAAATGGACAAGGAATAACAATGTGTCAGCTCCAATCTTAGACCTTCAGAGAGGTAGGAGAGATCCTCTTGCCTCTGTCACTGCTGTGAGAATAGTGTACCACAGCTAACCCACTGGGTCAAGAAGGATGAGAAGCACCTAGTACAGGGCAGCTCACTCACAGATCAGCAGTGAGAAGCAGATCCACACCAGCTGCTGCAGCCTCAAGCATAGTTGTCCAGCTGAGTTCAACCTATATTACCTGAACCTCAGAGGACTCACATATAATGAGAATAAAGTATTACTAATCTGAGCCACTAAATTCTGGATAGCTTGTTAAATTGTCCTTAATGTGTGAGATTAGCTAACTGAAACAGAGCAAAACAGAAAATAGTAAAAACATAACTACTCTTGTGTTCAAAAAATGCAAAGTGGAATGTCAGGTATGCTATTCACTCATTGTATTCATTAAGGAAACTGATTAAACTTTTATATTATAGACTCCATATTTCAGTGGGAACAATGACACCTATAATACCGGTTTACAAGTCACTTCTAGTATCTAGAACCCTTTTTTATGATAACCTGGCCCTGATTAGTAAATTTCAAACCCCATGAAGACCCAAGCTCAATCTGGTATCTAGTGTTAACTCTCATTGCCTAACTTAATGGCTGTATACTCTTGCTAACTGAATTCCTTTCTGAAGTATGCAGTAATTGACACCAATCTTTTAGTCCCTCTGAGGGACAAGGCTTATCTGTCCATTTTCTTCCTCCTGTTGCAGAGCTGTCCCCAAATTTGAGCTCTATCATGGCAGGTATGACTAATTGCAAGTTCTGATTTCCCCTTGTTGTAATGCCAATGAACCTTTTAAGATATATTTTCTTTCAAAGAAAAGTCTATCCATTGGGATTTGCAAGTCGAGAGATTTGGTATTGCTTACAAACAGTCATACCCATAACATTTGGAGCTGGTTAGATTCTACTAGGAACAATGCATTTAATCCTGACTACCACAATTCAAGTGTAAAGTACAAAAATAGAACTCACTGAGGGTACAATAATGACAGTATTAAGGAAAGTCAAAACAGGCTTTATTATGAATTACTAGGAGTATAACACAGTCATTTTCAAGTATGCGAAGGAAGTTTGAAAGAAAGAGTAGCTTTATTCCTAGCTGGGCCTAGAAATAATAGACTATTTATACAAGTTATAAGATAATTTTAGGCTCAATATCATAAATTATTTTTTGAAAATTACAATTGGTTCAAAGATGGCTCAATCCACCTCAAAGAGAAGAGAGTTATCTACCCAACAGATGGAGTGTTGTATTGGATATTTTGTTGGGCTGTTTAAGTATCTATGCAGAATTTTACAAGGCACTATAAGTAAGCAATTGTATATTTAGACTCAATATAAGTAACTTAGCACATTTTTTTCTACATCTAGTCTAGATAAAGCATTTATGTTAACTGAATGTACCCTGCAAGCATTTCAATTAGATTTAAGGGTAGGGAAAATCATGTGCAAAAATGTATAACAATGTTGTGTAACTATTGCTATGTTATTGTTGTTGTTGTTGCTGTTGTTATTTTTGTAATGAATCCATCTGGAGTTCCTAATTAATAAGATTAAAGCCGGGCACAATGGTTCATGCCTGTAATCCCAGCACTTTGAGAGGCCGAGGCGGGTGGATCATCTGAGGTCAGGAGTTTGAGACCACCCCGGCCAACATGGTGAAACCTCATCTCCACTAAAAATACAAAAATTAGCCAGCCGAAGTGGTGCATGCCTGTAATCCCAGCTACTCAGGAGGCCTAGGCAGGAGAATCGCGTGAACCTGGGAAGCAGAGGTTGCAGTGAGCCAAGATCACACCACTGCACTCCAGCCTGGGCGACAAAGCAAACCTCCATCTCAAGAAAACAAATAAAATAAAATAACAAAAATAAAAAATAACTTGCCATTTAAAGTTATACTAGTATTATCTTAAATTGAGTTTCTCTAACCTCTGTTCAGATAAAGATTTATTAAATTTTAAGGTAAAATCTACATACCTAAGAATTGACCTTCTTGTCACAAATGTTTGCCTTTGCACTTTTTCCTTCTTCATGTTGGAGTTGGGATATAAAGAAACAACGCGGGAAAATGTGCCCAAACTGAGTGATCCCTTTGCTATTCTTCTGATTTTTCATTGGCCTGAGAAGAAATTTTTCCACAGAGACTGACTGTCATCTTGGATTTTACTTCTCATGTCCAAAGATGGCAGAACCTAGAGTGTAATCTCTAATCATAGTAGGGGTCAAATGCACCTTCTTTCCTCCACTAATTCAGCTCTAACTCAATGTTAGCTCACTGTGCAGGTTCTTTGAGTCTCACCCACATCCTCTGCCTTGCCCCTGGATTAGTTATGAAAACCTGACTTCTGCAACAGCATTACTTTATCTTTTTCCCCTTGTTGCTGCTATTCCATTCCAGGATCACTGACTGCCAACTCTTTGTTGCCCTTCCAACTGGGAGGTGAAAGAAATTTCTAAACCATTAGCATAACACAGTGGAGCTACTTCTAGCTCTGTCTATATTTACTTTGCAGCTACTGCTATTGGTATGAGACTTTTTGTAAAGTGCCCTTAATCACAGTCCTGAAGAAGAACATAAGGCACAAGTCCCCATTGTTTGGGGTTTTCCTTCCATTTTGAGTTGGGTTAGGGAGAAACAAGAACACTTCCAAAACACCACTTATCTCACTTCTATCATAGCCCTCCAAGGGATCTTCTACTTCCTCTTTATGTTAATGACCTTCTTATGAAATCTTATAAGAAATGCCTTCCTCAATTCTTTCTACTAATGCTATATAATTAGGCATTAATACCCAAGTCTTCAAAACACTTCTCATGTTCTAATATAGAAAGGGAGTTATACTAATTTAGAAAAGAAATCAACATTTATGTGTACAAAACAATGACTAGATGTTGATTTTGTTTTCTATAATTGGCATAATAAATCAACCAAAGCTTGTCAATGGATTTGCTCTTATGGTACTCAACACCCTCTTTTTACTTCTGACAATAAACCTCATAATGGCTGTAGGAGTTAAAGGCAGGAAATTTTCAGAAAAACATCATTTATGGGAAAACACACACAGGTAAAATATATAGATTTAATACTTTCAAAATATTGTTCACTACTTCTGTTTCTAGGAAGATGGAGATGTACTTTTCTCTATTCCTTCTCATAAATTATGTATAAAACAAACAAAAATTCTAAAAGGTAAAGAGAAAATAACAGACTGGCTAGGGACTTCAGGTTCTGAGAAACACCGCTGATGTGAGTTCACTGAGTGTTCTTTTTGCCTCATACATGCCACATTTGGAGCTGAAGAAGTCATCAACCTCGAAATACCTACAGGCATAGACAAATAAAAAGCCAGAATAAAAGACTGCCCTCTTTAGCAGGAGTCAAGAAAAAGGGAACTATGGTAATATTGAAAATTTTAAATAATAACCACTCTATTCCACAGAACAACACGGGGGAAAAAAAAAAAGTGGCCCCTATGCATCTCTGCCATCAAATACTGAGCAGGGAGCCTAGATTTCCACCCTTGTCAGACTGTAATATGGTGCCCCAACTGCCACTGGGGTGGTGTCAGTGAAGGGCTAGTAGGGAGGTGAGCTTTTCTTACCTGACATGGAGTAATTACACTTCCCTTCTGCCCAAGGAATCAGTGGAGACCACAAGACAAGCCTGTACTACAAGGACCAAGCAGTAACAAGGCATCCTCCCTGTCCCCCATCCCCTAGAATGGTATAAGAGGAAAACTAATGGAGAACTAGACATTTTTAACCACCTAGTGTGAATAAGGCCACCACACTTTCTGAGTGGGTGTCAACAGAGACCACATGGGGAGTAATAATGACATATTTCTGTGCGTCTCAACAGAGAGATATGAATGGAGGCCCAGTGGGTAGCTGAAACTTTCACAGTCACCCAGCAGTAACTAGGAGTTCTCCCCCATTAAATGTCAGTGGAGATCGAGTGAGGGACCTGGATTTCTAATCCACTTATCAGTAATGTGTTAGTCCCTCCAAATCCCCCACCAGATTCATATCATAGGAAGCCAACTAATAGAGAAGATTTAAATAAGATCCAGAGTCCTATATCATAATACTCAAAATATCCATATTTCAATAGAAAATCATTTGTCATACCAAGAACCAGGAAGATGTCAAACTGGATGATAAAGATAATCAATGACAATACCAAACTACAGAGATGTTAGAATTATCTGACAAATATGTCAAAGCAACCATCAGATGAAATGCTTCAGCAATAATGAACACACTTAACGCAGATGAAAACAAAATAGTCTCCACAAAGAAACAAATTGTCTGCAAATAAATAGAAGATATAATTAAGTAACAGATGAAAAATTTAAAAGTGGAAAATAAAATAATTGAAATAAAAATCTCAATGCACAGGAACAACATTAAAATGGATAAGATAGAGAAAAGAATCAGTGAACTTGAAGATAGAACAAGAGAAATTACCAAATATGAGCAACAAAGAGAAAATAAACTAGTAAAAATGATTTGAGCTTTAACAATTTATGGGACTAAAAAAAAAAAAGCTATATTTATGTCATCCATATTCTGAAAGGAAAAGAGAAAAGGGCAAGGCTAAAAAAGTATATGAAGATGTAATAACCAAAATGTCTCAGATTTGTCAAGAGACACAAACACAAAATTCAATTATTTGGGAAACGCTAAACATGGTAATTCCAAAGAAATCCATGAGATGATATAATATAACTAAACTTATGAAATGTAAAGATAAAGAAAAATCTCGAGTGCACTTTACCTTTACGAGAAAAAAAACAATTAAAGTAAAATAAGATTTCTCATCAAAAACCATGAAGACCCAAGAGTAGCAGCACAATATTTTTCAAACGCTAGAAAAACAACAATCATCTCAGAATCTTATACCTGATGAAAATATCTTTCAGGGAAAAGGGGGTGATCAGGACATTCTCAGATGGAGAAAAATTAAAATTTATTGCCAGCAGATCTACCCTAAGGGAATAACTAAAGCAATTTATATAAAAAGAAAAAGAATGAAACAAGAAACCTTCAAACATTGAGAATAAAGAACATGGCCAGCAAAAATATGGGTATACAAAGTAGGCTTTTTTCTTCTTTTGAGTTTTTGAAGTTATGTTTTATGGTTGAAGCAACAATAATAATGCTGATTAATGTGGTATTAAATGTACTCAGACAAGTATTTAAGATAATTATAAATGGGGGATATTAAAGGGACATAAAAGGAAGTAAGTTTTCTCTACTTAACTCAAACCAATAAAATGACACCCCCAGGAGACATTGACAAGTTATATATACATAACAAATACTTACAAAAACCATTAATAAAAATATACAAAGTGATACAATCAAGAGACCTATAAATAAATCAAAATGGAATTGTAAAAAGTGTTTAAGTAACCCAAGAAAAGACCGAAAAAATAAAACAGAGAGGTAAAAAACAGAGAGAACAAACAGGAAACGAAAGAACACAAAAAGGTGAACTTAATCATGAATATATCAATAACTAGCATATATGTAAATGGTATAAAGAGACAAATTAACAGACAGCAATTAGCAGAGAAAACAATAAACCATAACCCACTATATGATGTCTATAATAAATTCTCATCAAATATAACAATGTAGACACACTTAAAGTAAAAGGTTTCAAAAAGATGTATTATATATAATCCAATAATATTAGGAATTGCTATATTAATATCAGATAATG
Source organism: Papio anubis (assembly GCF_008728515.1). NCBI lineage: Eukaryota > Metazoa > Chordata > Mammalia > Primates > Cercopithecidae > Papio > Papio anubis. Next base: position 114,422,880 of record NC_044980.1, read on the forward strand.
AAGAAAGAAAAAAATTATTAGATACAGAAAGGGGTATTATGTAATTTTTGAAGATTATTCAACAAGAAAATATAGCTATCCTGTGTGTATACCAAACAACAGAGCTACAAAACATGTGAACCGAACACTGAGAGAACTGAAAGGGAAAATAACACAAATACAAACTTAAATATCCCTCTGTCAAAAATTTATATATTTAAAAAGAAAATCAGCAGAATATAGGAGAAATCAACAATACCCAACAATAGCGCAATTGCATTTTTTTTCAAGTTTCCTATAATGTATACTAAGATAGACCATATCCTGAGTCATAAAACAAAACTAAAACAAATTTAAAAGACTTGAAATCATAGAATTTATTCTCTAACTACAATGAAAACAAATAGCAGAAAGACAACAGATGTCTCTAATGGCCGGGTGAGGTGGCTCACTCCTCTAATCCCAGCACTTTTGGAGGCTGAGGCAGGCAGATCATGAGGTTAAGAGATCAAGACCATTCTGGCTAACGTGGTGAAAGCCTGTCTCTACTAAAAATGCAAAAATTAGCTGGGCGTGAGCACCTGTAATCCCAGCTACTCAGGAGGCCTAGGGAGGAGAATTGCTTGAACCTGGGAAGCAGAGGTTGTAGTGAGCGGAGATCATGCCACTGCACTCCAGCCTGGCAACAGAGCGAGATTCCAAGAAATAGAAAGAAAGAGAAAGAGAGAGAGAAAAAGAGAAAGAAGGGAAGAGAAGGGGATAGGGAGGGAGAGAGGGAGGGAGGGAGGGAGCGAGGGAAGGAAGGAAGGAAGGAAGGAAGGAAGGAAGGAAGGAAGGAAGGAAGGAAGGAAGGAAGGAAGGAAGGAAGGAAGGAAGGAAGGAAGGAAGGAAGGGGAGAAGGGAGGAAGGGGAAAGAAAGGAAAGAAAGCAACTAAACCATGTACTTCTAAGTATTCCACGGTTCAAAGAGGAAACCTCAAGGGAAATTTTAAAAATACATTGAACTGAATTAACAAAATTAAGCCATATCCAAATTTGCAAAACATAGCTAAAACAGGACTGGAAAGGAAATTTATAGCACTAAATGCATGTATTAGAAATGAGGAAAAACTCTCAAATTAATACTCCAAGCTCCCATCCCAAGAACCTAGTTTAATGAGTTATGGGATATTCTACCAACTCAACCTTAGGAATATGAAACTTATTTGGAAAGTTTCAGATGAGTGAATAATGGGGCTTAGGACATACTGCTCCAAAATATGATTGTAGAAAACAAGAATGTGTTACTGCCAAATATGCCTCATGGCATAAACATTATTTGAGCTAATTATTTTGAAAAATTTCAGACAGAGGAAGAGCTCTAAAAACAAGAGTAGAAATCAGTTTTTAAAAGAGAAATTCATATTTATAAAAGATATAGACTTGCATTTATAAGGGTATCTCCCTCTTTTTGGACCCAGAAAAATAGGTTACTCTAAATCACTGGAAACTTTTATCAAATAAAATATACCAACTTAAATCTGACAACAAATATTACCTTTGTTTACCATAAGTTCTTGGCAAACTCCCCATTACTGGACTTTCTCTATACCTTCTTTTGGTTTCAGTTGAAGATGGTATTTAAGCCTGAACTCAAAGCCAAGTCTTAGAGATTAACATAATTTTCTCTGCCTTTCTTCCAACATAGATGAGGTATAGATGTTATTAACCTGTTTTTTTCCTTGTTATATAAAAAGAAAACAGAAGCAAGGAAATAATTTTAAAAATATCGAAAATGAATGAAATTAAAACCAGTACAACTGGTTTTTAGAGGAAAACCTAATGAAACAAATATCAGGTTTTTTTAAAGATCAATAAAATTTACAAACTTCTAGTAAGACTGACGAAAAAAGAGAAAAGATGCAAACTACAAATACTTGGATTTATAGGCTGCCACTACAGACCCTACAGGCACCAAAAGAATAAGGGATGACTATGAACAACTCTGCACACATAAATTTGGCAGCTTGGAAGCAACGAACAAATTCATCAAAAAATACAAACTACAAGACATCCAATATGAAACAGATAAAATTAGTATCTCTATTAAGAAAAGTGTTTTTATGATTAAAATTTATAGAAATACATTTTCTAGCTAAGATTATGTTACTGGGAAATCCTACCAAACATTTAAAGAAACGCTGAGACCAAAAACTGTACAATCTCTTCTACAATATAAAAGAGGTGAGAATCTTCCCAGGATATTGTTTGAAGGTATGTATATACCGATAACCAAGTAGAAAAATACAGCATATGAAAGAAAGAAAAGCACAGACTAATATTTCCCATGTAGATTCAAAAACCTTTAACAAAATATTAGCAAACAGATTGAGCATTATATAAAAATAATTATACATTATGACCAAATAAGTTTTATTCCACGGATGTAAAACCAGTTCAGTATTCCAAAATCAAACAAAGTAATTCATTATATTAACAAGGGAAGGGAAAAAGCCCCGGGATCATATCTCAATGCAGAAAAGTCTTTGAAAAAAGCCATCACTCATTTATGATAAAAACTCCCCCAAAATAGGAACAGAGATCTTCCTCAAGTTGATAAAGAGCATCTACCAAAAAACCCTACAGCTAACACAGTACATACTGTTGAAGAACTGCATGCTTTCCCCTTAAGATCAGGAACAAGGCAAAGATATTGACTCTCACCAACCATATTCACCACAATGAAGAAAATTCTAGCCAATGCAATATAAAATATATGGTATAGGGATGAAAAATGAAGATATAAAACAGTCCTTTTGTGCAAATGATATGAATGTATACTTAGAAAGTCCCATAAAATCTATCATAAGAAAAAAAAAACAGCCTAGAATAAGTAACCAACGTCAAAAAAAACCCCATAAATCTATAATTTCATTCAATGTCCTAGCAATAAACAATATCCAGTGATATTATATTTTTACAGTAGCTCAAAATAATGTAATATATAGGTAAATGTAACACAATATATGCAGGATTTTATGCCAAAAACTGTATATGGTGATAAAGACATTTGAGTATCTCAATAAATGAAGAAACATAACATGCTCATGAATTGGAAAACTCAACATAGTAAAGATGTAAGTTTTCTTCAAACTTACATATAGATTTAATGTAACTGTTATTATAATTTTAATAAGACTATTGGAGATATAGACAAGATTATTCTAAAATTAAATGAAAAGGTAAAGAACTGGAAGAGCAAAAACAATTTTGATAGATAATGAGGTGGAAGGAATCAGTCCACTGATCAGTCTTTCTTTCTTCTCTCTCTTTATTTCTTCTTTCCTTCTTTCCTACCACAAATTGCACTGCTAAGCATTTATCCCAGAAAAAAATAAAAATAAATGTTCACAAAAACCTATACACAAATGTTTACAGCAGTTTTAGTTGTAATAGCAAAAAACTGCAAACAACCAGATGTTTTTCCACAGCTGAATTGCTGAAGAAAGTATAGTATAACTACAAAATGGAATGCTATTCAATAATTTCATAGAATGATCTGTTGATACATGAAACAACGTGGCTGAATCTCCAGAGAATTATTCTGAGTGATAAAAGAAAGGTGTGGAACAGAAGTGAGGTGGATGTATCGATAAAAGGACAATAGAAGAAATCTTTATGTTAGTGAAAACATTCTACATGCTAACTATATTAATGACAATAGTCTGGTTGTGACGTCAGACTATAGTTTTGCAATATGTTGCCATTAGGAAAAAATTGGGTATCTATTTTTGAAATAATAGATACAAATTATCTATTATTAGATACCCAATTATTTCTTAAAACTGTAGATGAATATACAATTATTTCAAAATAATTTTTAAAAGGTAAAATAAATAAATCCATATTTAAATGTAAATACAATATGTTAGACTCAGAATAAATTGAGGATAATATTATAGAGATAAAACTATAACCAGATATTTTACTATATCAGGTAAATGTTCAAGTAACATGCCAAACAAATTATCAGCTTTAAGTGTTGCATAGAAGATTTAATCCTTTTTCTCTTAGCAGGAGCTCCATATTATCATGAGTTTCATTAGAATGCCATGTGCCATTAGAGATATGAACCTTTTCAGTGTAAGTTGCTAGAAACTCAACATTGGGAATATATTGTGCTCTTATCTCTAATTTTCTCGTTACTAGATACATTTAGTTAAAATAACCTAACAATCAATTTAATAACTAATTTGATTATTCATTATATTAAATGATAAAGCATTAACAGCAAACATTCATCATGCACCATTTTAATTTTATATGAAACACAATTTGCTTATTGTTGCTAATTTAAAAATTGTAATTTTCTTTTCAAAAACAACAAAGATGAAGAGTTTCAAGTGCTCATGTCACCAGAGAAACATCAATTTAAACAACTATTTATACGCAAAAACACCTTCACAGAGCTAAAGAAACCCAGTGAGAGATTAAAGAACCTGGGTATAGCACAAAAAGAAGAAAAAAATGCATTAATGAGTATAGGAAAGATAGTTTTATATTACCTTCTTTACCCTTTGCTCAACCCCAGGCAGCACAACCTGGAGAGGGATATCTTTGCTTAGGAGAAGGAGAAGGAAGTGAGCACTGTACTTTGCCTTCAAAACCAAAGAAAGTCCACCCCAGTTAAATCCAGCCTTACAAAGGATTTAAAGGACCCCATGGACCCAGACTCCACACTGGTACTTACAACCGAGCCTCCATGCTCACTCCATTGCCAGACTTGATTCTATAACCCCAGGTTCTAGGCCCACAAGTCATGGCAGACTTAATCTCTAGGCCACCCCACAACCACACTGACCAGGCTGACACCTGAGGACTTAGCCAACAGTTTGGGCCCTGTGGATACAGACTCCAGGGTGTACAGCTCCAAGCTCCAGACTGGTGTCGAAAGACTGAGCCGTCAAGCCCACCTTGGTGCCAAGCATAATTTCATACCGTCAGGATCTAGCTTGTACAATGGAATCCTAAGGACTCAGGATCCTGGCCTTTCCCAGTGGTATTAGGTACCAGGCCCACCCCCATGGACTTAGGCGCCAGGCCTATCTCTTTGAACCCAGGCTCTATCTGAGCCACCCAACACCTGACCAGCACATGTAGACTTAGGCTCAAGACCACCCCAGTGCCAGGTCAACCCCTGTGTACCCAGGATTTATGCCAGTTCCTACAAGACAGGCTCCAAGCTTACCCTAATAGATTCAGGCTAAAGGCCCATTCCTTCAGACCTAATGAATAGGTTCACCCCTGAGGAGCCAGGCTTCAGGCTCATCCCTGAAAACCCAGGTGCCAGGCTAACCTGCCCAAGGAATCCAGCAAACTATACCACCCTTAAACTAGAGTAGATGGCATACTGAGAATTTTTGTATGGGCTGACTGGCCCAGGACTTTCCAAGGCAAAGCCAGGCTGCAAAAATTGGAATAAGTCTCTACTTTTTCAAAGCGGCAGACATCAATGTAAGGCAACAAGAAACATAAAAATCCAAGGAGACATAATAGTCTTAGTCCATTAGTGCTACTATAACAGAATACCTGACTGAGTAGTTTAGAATGAACAGAAATTTACTGGTTCAAAGTTCTGGAGGCTTAGAAGTTCAACATTAAGATGCTGGCAGATTTAGTGATTCTGATTTTGAGATTGCACCTTGAATATCACATTTTCCCTCAGGGCAGAATTCTTTGTCTTCACATGGTGGAGGACAGAAGAGTAAAGAGGAAAAAAAAGGGGGGGCCAAATTTGTTCTTTATAACAACATTGATTCCACCCATAAGAGCAGAGCCCTATGGCCTTTTTACCTCCTAAATTCTGTTTCTAACACCACCATGACAGTGACCAAACTTTAACATGAGTTTGGACGGGACATATATTCAAATCAGAGCAAACACCAAAACACTACAATAATCTCCCAATAGGCAGCCACACCCTCTGGACCCCCCAAAATGAAGATATATAAATTGACTGACCAAAAAAAAAAATTCAAAATAATTGTTTTCAAGAAGATCAACAAACTTCAAGAAAATAAAAAGAAAGGATTCAATAATATTAGAAAAAGAATAAATGAAAAAAATAAAAAATTAACAAAGATGGTAATTAAAACAAAATGAAACCATGGAGACGAAAAAATATGATGAATGAAGTAAAAAATGTAATAGAGATTATCAAGAGCAGAATTATCAAGCAGAATAAAAAATCTGAACTCAAAACGAGGTTATTTAAAAATATACAGTTAGAGAAAAAAATGAAAAAAGAATGAAAAGGAATGAAGAAAGCTTATGGGACAGAACTACAGGGCAAATTTTTTGAGTTATAAGAGTTTATGACAGAAAATAGAACATCAAAGGGGAGGAAAGATTATTTAAATGAATAATTTAAAAATTGTGGGAAAGATAAATAACCAGGTACAGAAGAGTAAAAGGTCTCCAATTAGATTCAATGCAAATGAGAATACAGCATGGCATATTATAATCAAAATATCAAAAATCAAAAAAACAATGAGAAAATCACAAAAGCTACAATAGAAAAGAAGAAAAATGATATATAAGGGAGTTCTAATAAGGCTAGCAGCTTATATCTCAGCAGAGACATCACAGGCCAGGAAAGAATGGGATGATATATTCAAAATGCTGAAGGGGAAAGAAAAAAAAAAAAACTTCCAACCAAGAACACTAAACTCAACAAATCTGTTCTTCATGAATGAAGGAAAGATAAACTTTCTCAGATGAACGAACGTTAAGAATGTTCATCACCATTAAACATATCTTACAAGAAATGCTAAAGAAAATGCTACAAACTGAAATCAAAGAATTCCAATTAGTAACACAAAATAATATGAAACGATAAAGTTCACTGTTACAAGTAAATATATCATCAAATTCAGAATACTCTGAAACTGTAATGGTGATGCATATATCACTTATCTCTTAAGTATGAAGGTTAAAAGGTAAAACTATAAAAAATAATAGCTAAAAAATCTGTTCAGGGAAATACTATATAAAAATATGTTAATTGTGACATTAAAAATGTAAAGTTTTTGGAAGGGGTAGAAGTTTTTTGTAGGCAAAGTTGTTAATTTGTTTAAGGTAGGCTGTAAGATGTTTTTTGTAAGTCTTATGGTGACCACAAAGCAAAAGCCAATGGTAGAGACATAAAAGATAAACAGCAAGAAATAAAAGTATATTACCAGAAAAAAAATCACTTAGTTACAAAAAGAAGACAGCAAGAAAGGAATAAAGGATTTACAAATAAAGCAACAAAATGGTAGTAGTAAGTTCTTACTTATCAATATTTACCTTAAATATAAATGGATTAAATACTTCAATCAAAAGACATAGAGTGGCTCAATAGATTAAAAAAAAAAGAGTCAACTACAAAAGATTCACTTCACCCATAAAGATGCATATACCCTGAAAGTGAGGAAGTACAAAAAGATATTTCATACAATTGGACACCAAAAGGAAGGAAGAGTAGCTATACTTATACCAGATAAAATAGACTTTATGTCAAAAACTGTAAGCAGAATAAAATAGATCATTGATATGGTTTGACTGTATCCCCACCCAAATCTCATCTCAAATTATAATCCCCATGTGTCAAGGGAAGTAAGTCATTGAATCATGGGGGCAGTTTCCCCACTCTGTTCTCCTGATAGTGAGTGAATTCTCACAGATATGATGGTTTTATAAACAGTAGTTTTCCCTGAACTCTTACTCTCTCCTGCCACCTTGTGAAGAAGGTGCCTGCTTCTCCTTTTCCTTCCTCCATGAGTGTAAGTTTCCTGAGGCATCCCTAGCTTTACGCAACTGTGAGTCAATTAAACCTCTTTCCTTTATATATTACCCAGTCTTGAGTAGTATCTTTATACCAGCGTGAGAACAGACTAATACAATTATTATTTTTTAATGAAGGAGTTAATTCAACAAGACAATATAATGATTATAAATATATTTGTACTAAACATTGAGTAACCTAAATAAATACAGGAAATATTAGTAAACCTGAATAGAGAGATAGATTGCAAAACAATAATAGTAGCACACATGGAACATTCTCCAGGATAGATTAAAAACCCTGGATGCAAGAGGAGAGGGAGATGAGCACTGTAATTTGCCTTGGACCTCAAAACTAGGCCTGCCCCAGTAAAACTCAGCACTGAAAAGTCTCTTATAGCCCCAGATTAGAATCTGGTATGCACAAATTGAGCATCCAGGCTTTTTTCTAATGCCAGATTAGATGCCACAACATTAGGCTGCACTCCAGCTTGGGCGACAAGAGTGAAACTCCATCTCAAAAAAAAAAAAAAAAAAAAAAAAGAGAAGAGAGAAAATAACAAAATAAAGATCTAAATGAAAATACATAAAATAGAGACTAGAAAAGTGACAGAAAACATTAATAAAATTAAGAGTCGACTTTTTTGCCAGCTTGGGCGACAAGAGTAAAACTCTGTCTCAAAAAAAAAAAAGGAGGAGAGAGAAAATAATAAAGATCTAATGAAAATACATAAAATAGAGGTTAGAAAAGTAACAGAAAACATTAATAAAATTAAGAGTTGGCTTTTTGAAAGTATACACAGTATCAGCAGACATTTAGCTGGGCCAAGAAAAATACAGAAGATTCAAATAAATAAAATTAGAAATATAAGAGGAGACATTACAACTACTAGCATGGAAGTACAAAGGATTACAGGAGAGCACTATGGACAGTTATACACTCCTCAAAGTGGATAACCAGAGGAAATGGATTCGTTTTTAGACCATACAACCTACTAAGACTGAATCATGAAGAAATAGAAATTCTAAACAGACCAGTAACAAATTAGGAGATTGAATCAATAATGAAATATCTCTCATCACAGAAAAGTCCATAACCTGATGGCTTCACTGATGAATTCTATCAAACATTTGAAGAACTAAACCAAGCTAACTCAAACTGTTTCAAAAAATTGAAGAGAAAGAAGTACTTCGAAATTAATTTCACTAAGTATCATTACCGGTACTAACATTAAAGCCAGACAAGAACACTATAATAAAAAAAAGTTACAAGGCTATATGCCTGATAAACACCTGAATAAAAATCCTCAACAAAAACATAGCAAACAAAATTCAATACTACATTTAAAAGGATTGTTGACAATTCACCATCATCAAGTAAGATTTATCCCAGGAATACAAGAATGGTTCAACAAAGCCAAATCTATACATGCAATAAACCACATTAACAGAATGATGTACAGAAATCACATAATCATCTCAATAAGGCAGAAAAAGCATTTGACATAATTGAACATCCTTTTATAATAAGACTCTCAACAAACTGGTATAGAAGAAATGTACCTCAACACAATAAAAGGGCATATATAACAAACATACAGCTAGCATCGTATTATAAGGTGAAATTTGTAAGTTTTTCCTCTAACATCAGGAATACAAGGATACTCACTTTCGCTGCTTCTATTCAGTATAGTACTGAATGTCCTAGCTAGAGCAATTATGCAAAAGAGAGAGAGGCAAGAGACATTAGATATGGAAAGAAAAAAGCTACATTTTTCCTCTTTTTGGACAATATAATATTTTATGTAGAAAACTCTAAAGACACCACACTAAAAAAAAATCTAAGAACTGATAAATTCAGTAAACAAAAATAAAGAAATAAACATAGAAAATAAACAAAAAAAGCATAAAATATTGCAGCATTTCTATACACTAACACGAAACTATCCAAAAAACAAATCAAGAAAATAATTCCATTTATAACAGCTACCAAAATATACGTAAGAATAAATTTAACCAAGCAGGTGAAAGCCTTGTACACTCAAAATTATGAAACAATAATGAAAGAAAATGAAAACTCAAGTATATAGTAGGAAATTCCATGTTTATAAATAGGAAGAATTAATATTGTTAAAAAGTCCCTACTTTCCAAAAGAATTTGAAGATTCAATGCAATTCCATCACAATTTCAATGACATTTTTCACGGAAATAGAAAAAAATCTAAAATGTGAATGAAATCACAAAATACTGAATAGACAAAGCAATCTTGAGCAAAAAGAACCAAGCTGCAGGTATCACACTACCTACTTTACAAAGCTATACTAACCAAAACATCATGGAACTGGCATAAAAACAGACACACAGGCCAATGCAACAGAACGGACAACTCAGAAATAAATCCACATGTGTGGTCAATTGATTTTTGGCAAAGTTGCTAGTAACGCGCAATTGGGAATGAACGGCCTCTTCAGTAAATGGACACATAGATTATCTACATGAAGAAGGATGAAATTAGACCAACATCTCACATCATATAAAAAAATCAACTCGAAATATAGTAAAGACTTAAATATAATTCTTCAACTGTAAAACTAGTAGGAAAAAATAGGAGAAAAGCTCCTAGACACTGGTTTCGGCAATGATTTTTGAGATATGAACCCAAAAGCACAGGCAATAAAAGCAAAATTAGACAAATAGGACTACATCAAATCAAACTGCTTCTTCTCTGCTAAGGAAACAATCAATGGAGTAAAGAGACAACCTATAGAGTAGGAGAAATTATTTGCAAATATACATCTGATAAAGTACTAATATTCTAAATATATAAAGAATCTAAACAATTCAATAGTAAGAGACCAAATGACCTATTTTAAAAAAATGAACATAGGATCTAGATAGGCATTTCTCAAAAATATATATATACAGATGGCCAATGGGTATATGAAAAAATGTTCAACATCACTAATTATCATAGAAAAGTAAATTAAAACCACAATGAGATATCACCTAAAACCTGTTAGAACGTATATTAACAAAAAGTTGAAAGACACTTGTTGATAAGGATGTGGAGAAAAGGGTACCTTTGCACATTATTTGTGAGAATATAAACTGGTGCAACCATTAAAGAAAACAGTATAGAAGTTCATCAAAAATTAAAAATGCAAGTACTAGATCATCCAGCAATTCTGATTCTGAATATATACCTAAAGAAAACGAAATCAGTATGCAGAAGTAATGTCTTCACTTCCATGCTCATTGCAGTATTAGTCACCCTGGCCATGATATGGATTCAACCTAAGTATTCATCAACAGATAATGGATTTTAAAATGGGGCATATATACATGATGGAATACTATTCAGCCTTCAAAAGAAAGAAATCCTGTCATTTGTAACAACATACATTAACCTTAAGGATATTATATTAAACAAAACAAGCCAGGCACACAAAGGCAAATACTGTGTGATCTTACTTATATGTTGAATCTAAAAAAGCTGAATTCATACTAGTAGGGAGTAGAGTGGTGGTTACCAGGGACTGTGGTGTGGAGTAAATGTGGGGAGACATTAATCAAAAGATACGGAATTTCGCTTATATGGGAGGTGTAAATTGAAAAGATCTATGGTACAAAATGATTACTATAGTTAATATCAATGAATTTTATTTTTGAAAATTGGAAAAAGGGTAGTTTTTAAGTATTTGCATCACAAAAAAAATCAGTGTGAGGTAACATATATGTTAATTAGCTCCAGTTAGCCATTTGATAATGTACACATATTTTAAAACAACATGTTGTGCATGATAAACATGCAAAATTTTCATTTGTCAATTTAAAAATTTAGAAAATCAATTAAATGTGAAAAAAGGCAAATGGATTCCTAAGGGATACACTGCAGCTGTAGAAAAGTATAATTGAATATGATTTTATTAAGTCAAGTAATTATTAGACCAAAATTTCCTACTAAAATTACAGCTTGATAATATAACAGATTTTCAAGGCATTAAAGCCTCACAGCTCATTAATACGTTACCTAGAAGTAAGCTACTATAAATTTATAAATAACCTGCTACACAGAGGAATTAACACAAAGCTTCAAAATCATGGTTTAATTTTAAATTTGCTAACAGTTTATCAGCTGAGATGATTAAATGGCAAATTATAACTTAAAACTCCATTATACTGACGTGATGTAGTTAGCGTTGTCATAAGGCACACCTACAAGCCTCAGAAGTACTGAAATTTATTCACAAGGCTGACACTTAATGCCTTTGGAAATATTAAAATTCCTTTCAGTACTCTTAATATATCTTTTTTAATATAGTAAAAATGTGCTTTCTAAATTGAAAGTACCCTAGTTTGAGAGAAGTTTAGCTATTCCAATCATTTTTCCAGGATTTTCTTTTAGAAATCCAATTTAAACGAATGTTTCAGATATTTAATTTCTTAAGCTTGTTATCTCCAATATTTGAACTAATTGGCAGTTATTAACCATATAACACATAACGTTTTGCCACCTAACATCATTAACATTATTGAAATATGGCCCTGTGTGTCACTCGCGCCTGCAATCCCAGCACTTTGGGAGGCTGAAGCAGGCAGATCACCTGAGGTCAGGAGTTCGAGGCCAGCCTGGCCAACATGGTGAAACCCTGTCTCTATTAAAAATAAATAAATAAATAAATAAATAGCCGGGCATGATGGCACACAGCTTTAGTCGCAAATAATAGGGAGGCTGAGGCAGGAAAATTGCTTGAACCTAGGAGGCGAAGGTTGCAATGAGCCAAGATTGCGCCACTACACTCCAGGCTGGATAACAGAGTGAGACTCTGTCTCAAATTTAAAAATCTATATGTATCTATTGAAACAAGACAAAATTTTATTGAAATAGATGTTTTCCTTTTTTGGGGAGTGGTGGGGATTGATTTTCATATCAGAATGTCTTAGAGGCCTGAAAATATAAGTTACCTATTTTCATAGTGTCCTTTTTTATAGTTTTATTCCATTTTTTAAAAATGTGTACATATTTACAGGGTGCATGAAATATCTTGTATGCATATAATGTGCAGTAATAAAGTCAGGGTATTCAGGGTGTCCATCACCCAAGTACAAGACATTTTTAAATATAGTCATCCTATCAAACATTGTATTTATTCCTGATATCGTTTGGCTGTGTCCCCACCCAAATCTCATCTTGAATTCCCACGTGTTGTGGGAGGGACCCAGTGGGAGTTAAGTGAATCATGGTGGCAGGTCTTTCCCCTGCTGTTCGTGTGATAGTGAATAAGTCTCAGGAGATCTGACATGGGGAGTTTCCCTGCCTTCCGCCATGATTGTGAGGCCTCCCCACTTACACGGAACTGTAAGTCCATTAAACCTCTCTTTCTTTTGTAAATTGCCCAGTCTCAGGTATTTCTTTATCAGCACCATGAGAACGGACAAATACAATTCCGTCTATGTTACTGTATGTTTGTATGCATTAGCCTATTTCTCTTTATCCTCCCTCCTCCCTACTCCCTCTTCCCAATCTATGCTTTCTATTTCTCATTCTCTATCTCCATGTGTTCAAAAGTTTTAGCTCCCACATATAAATGTGAACATGCAATATTTGTCTTTTTGTGACTGGTTTATTTCACTTAAAAGAATGACCTCCAGTTCCACCCATGTTGCTGCAAAGGACATGATTCCATTTTTGTATGACTGAATAGTATTCCATTGTGTGTACATACCACATTTTCCTTATCCATCAATCTGCTGATGGACGCTTAGGTTGATTCCGTAGCTTTTCTACTGTGAATAGTGCCATAATAAATGTATGAGGTGAGTGCAAGTATTTCTTTGATATATTAATTTATTTTTCTTTCAGTAGATACTCAGTAGTGAGATTGCTGGATCGACTGGTAATTCTATTTTCTGATTTTTGGAAATGCTGTTATCTCTATTCTTAAAAATCTTTCCCAATCTGTATAATACCCTTAAATCTTCTATGGTTGCACCTTTTAGTCTCCATGTACCTCCATAAATGTTGTTAGATGTCCTTCCAATGTGCTTGTATAGAACTCTGCATTTATATGTGTCATTGTACATTTTATTACTTCTTCCTCTCACAATGATATAAATTATTTGAGGACTAAAACTGTACCTTATTTACTGTTATATACAAAAGACCTCACATGCTTCCCATAAATATTGTGTGCAACATTTGTGCTGTGGAATTAATAAATATTTGTATCTAGTCTGTTGAACTTCAAAGTGTTTTGCCTACTTCCAGCATACTTATATTTGATAAATAGGTGACGATTATACAAATATTTTATACACTTACAGACTTTTACAATTTTTCTTAGTCTTTGAGTTTTCAAGTGCTTTTCATGTTTCCTTTTTCATCTTATGGTATGATGGTTTAACTTACCACTTTAGTGTATTTTGCAAAATCCATTATGTTTTCCCATAAATAATTCTCCAGAAATGCATACAGAATTCCAACTATATTTTTGTTGTTTTCATTATTGCATTAGTCCGGTTTCATGCTGCTGATGAAGACACACCTAAGCCTGGGTAATTTATAAAGAGAAAGATTCAATGGACTCACAGTTCCATGTGGCTGTGGAGGCCTCACAATCATGGCAGAAGGCAAAGGGCATGCCTTACATGGCAGCAGATGAGAGAATGACAGCCAAGTGAAAGAGGTTTCCCCTTAAGAAACCATCAGATCTCGTGAAACTTATTCACTACCACGAGAACAGCATAGGGGAAACCGCTGCCGTGATTCAACAATTTCCCACCAGGTCCCTCCCACAACACATGGGAGTTATGGGAGCTACAATTAAAGATAAGATTTAGGGAAGACACACACAGCCAAACCATACCCATTACATAAAGTGCATAAACTCACCAAATGAGAAAATTAATCTGAAACCCCACCAAATAAGAGTTAAGAAGAACATTAACAGATGTTAGTTTAATATATTAATTTTTCAGATTTCTAAAATTGTCAATTAATCAAGTATTATTTGACTCATGCTTTTGCTTGATAGATTCTTTCAGTAACCATGTGTATTTCAATAGTCATGTTCAATTAAGGTAGCAATGGGAAAATATTCTTGAGATTAGCTCACATTTTAAAGATCTTCTTGATTTGTCTCCATTATTCTTCACTATATTATTTGGCACATTTTAAGTCATTCTTCTTTGTGTATGCCTCTGATTAGTGTTTGAAAGTAGTTATCTTACTCCTCATTTCATCCTTTGACAGTGTATATATTGAACACTTTTTATCTTGCCACATAAATCATTTCTCAAGGTTCTTTAATCATTTCACTCAAAATATTCACTCAACTTTCCCTAGTCAGCTCATAAATTTTTGATTACACAGTGTTCAAATTTAAATGCAGAAATGAAAACATGGCCCTACAAGAGTACTGCAGATTACAATGTCTTGCTATGATTATGTTCAATGGGATAGGAGCATCTTCAATTACTCCCAATATATGAAGACTTCAGAGAGGCAATTTAAAGGCAAAAATTCAAACAAATAGTCTATAACTGCTCTTTTATTGGTACAAAAAAATCATTTTTATATCTTATCTAGCTAACTATGGTTTTAATTTTTTCTAATATCTTGTTTTGCAATAACAAAGTGAACTTAGTTTATTGGAATCTATTTCTGATTTCTAACTTTTCTAACTTCATTAATAGAAAAAAGTCACTGTATTTCAAATTAATATATACTTTATATTATTCAGAGAAATTATGTCATCATAGATGATAATTCCCAAATTTTCTGTTTCTTTTTAAACAATTTTCTTCTCTTTTCTATTCCTTTGGAGACTGGTCTGCCTGGATGAATAATGAGATGCCTGTGGTTTCTGACTTTTGATTAGTTTGGCCAAAGAAGAACTCAGGAAGGAGTTCAAATAAAGTAAGGTCAGGGTATTCATTCTCTTGACTCCTTTCCTATAGTTAATACTAAAAAGCAGTGTCTCTTGACTGAAAGTCACTGCTATTACTCCAAGAAGTCTCCAGAGAGAGATAAACTTCCAGAATGGCAGAGTGAGGATCTCAGTGAACTTGTTCTCCCTCTAAAACCATTAAAATGTGGGCAAATCAACTAAAATCAACCATTGTAGTACTCTGACAGTTAATACAACTACATAAAGGTAGGAAAATAATCTATCTGAAAGATACTACTGAGCCTTGGTAAGACAGCAGGTTCTGTGATATCCCTTTCCTTTTGCAGTTCAGTGATACAGTAGACAAAAGCCAGCAATATAGCAAAAGAGAGAAAAAGACACAGAAATAGATTGAGAGTGAGAGAAAGATCCCTAAACACTCTTAGACCTCTGTTAAAAGCACCATCCCCAGAGGACTAGCAACATTTTGTCTACATTTGAAGTTCACTGGCAAATATATATTCTTAGAGTACAGTGGCTATTTGATTTGATTTAGAACTCTCAAAAGAGGGAGGAGAGTCTAACACTATGATATTACCCATAAAATAGCAATCTACTGGTCATATCTCACTTACATAAAGTTGTGATTTTAGTTGGGTCAAACGAGAGCCTGCACGCATCTTTAAAAGGAAATCCTGGGGAAGTAGATGACCATAGGATACTTTGAAAAATATCCAGTTATTCCTAGGAATCTAAAAGATTGTATGCTTGTGTAAGCCAGTATACATACCGGAGAAGACCTGAGGCACCAGTGGATCACCATTGATTGACCCTGAAGCTTTGCAGAAGAAAGTGAAAGCTAAGTTTGTCTTGTAAACTGCCTAAAGTTTGAAGGCATGCCTTATCATTCAGGTCGTCTTTTCAGAGTGAAATATACATAGAATATAAAATAAAAAAATCTCCCAAGCAATCATCAGTTCACATTAAATTACACTGAATAAGGCATGACACCTAAGAAGTCAAGCTTAAAATTAAATAAATAAATAAAGTCAACAGAGAACTCAGGGGTAACACACTGGAAAGAATACAGAAACTACAAATTTGTTTCAAGAATTATGCTAAATAATCAGTAAAAAATTAAAAATATATATCCCAGCAACAAATAACAGAAATGAAAAAAAAAAAAAAAGTGTAATACAGACCTTGATGGAGATGGGGCATGATGTGGAGGAATGTGATCCCCACTTGCTACTATACAGTATACAAAATGTCCAGTTTTTGACCAAAAAAAAAATGGAGTCCAGTGGGACAACAAAGTATGAGTCAGGGGCTTAGATCTTTGGTTAGTTAATGGTCGCATCACCCACCACCACTCCGCATGCCTGGGATGGTTCTCAGCTGCCTTATCCTCTAATCCTACTCAGTATTCCTGTAAGGATCTACATTTACTGTCCACATTGGGGTGTAACATCATATAGTAAAATAATAACACTCAAAGATCAACAGAGATCATGGCAAAAAAGGAAAAAGGGTTCTTTTTCTAGCTTTTGAAAAAGAGACCCTACATTTGAATTTTGTAGTGAGCCTTTTAAATTATGTAGTTGGCCCTGCTCCAAATGAATACACTTCATAATATCAACAAATCAACAGCCTCATGCTTCTGCAGTTGACATTAATGTACTCACACTTATGAAAGTTTGACAATCCCTGATCTCTGTTTAATACATTCTCGCAAATCTCTATAAAAGTCAGTAGTTTGTTCTTCTAGAAATGACTGTGTCTGGTCAATATAATGTTCTCTTACTTCAGTTTGCAGTAAATTCAGCTGAGTGGGATTTGGTGGTTATTGTGGTTTGTTTCAGATATTTTGTGACAGTCTCATTACTTGAGAGAATCAACTTTTGGGTATATAAGGACGACAGAGATCTGATTATGTGTTTCCAGTGCCCTCAACGTTAAAAACAATTTGTTCAAAGACAGGGTGGTTATTTGGAATTGATAAGAAATACTAAGAAATAGCATTGGTGCTCTCCTCTCAAAAAAATTTTCCCCACATGTTCTAGGAAACAACTTCATTGCTATGTCTCACACATAACTTCTATCTTAGTTTAATTTTCTTGAGTTCGCTGCTTCAGGTCACCTAGAAGTATCCAGAAATGCCTTTGACATGCATGCTATATATTGGCAATGACTTATATACACTAATTTGGAAGGAAATAATAAAACAATAAATCAAACATTTAGATGATTTTATATAAAAAATAAACTGATATTTACCTATTAACTGTTTACATGCTATGACAGCAAGTAAATTGGTAATGTATCTTAAAATTTGTTTTGTCCCACAATTAATATAAAAAAAGAAGTTGAGGTATTTATTATACCCAAAATATTCTATAATTCACTACTCTTCATTTTTATCCTTAGAAAACAAATCCTAGCTTTGATTTTAGGTTTAAGAGCCTTTCTCTAATAAAACCTGTCAGAATGGCATTAATATTCTTCTGGTATTTTTATTGCTACATCTCATTTAACATGTACAGTAATGAATCTTTTAGATTATAAGACATATCTATTTTTATAAATGCATTCTCTTGGTATAATAAGTTTGTAGTCACTCTTACTTTTCCCAGTAGGAGCGTTTTAGTACATCATAAAGAATGTATAAGTAAATGAAACTGTAGACATGAATTATAGATTCTTCTGTTGTTTTGTACCTTTTTTCTTTGCTCTACTTAGAATTTTTTATAGTTTGGTGAAATAAACAGAAGAGAGCACTGATGAAGGGAATTGTCACATACAATAGTTACCAGGTAGGAGAACACATGTGTGTTCACCTAGTACTGGCTATGATCAAGTGGTGAATTGTGTTCGGATACCTAGAGGGCAGGGCTTTTATATCACTGCATATTAGAATAATTTTATCCTATCATGTACATGAATAGAAGTTCTATCTTTAGGAGTATATTTTAACCTACTCTCTAAAAATCAATACTTAAAAGAAATTTATAGGCTACTATTACCTGCAAGGCTTTCAAAGGATGTTACTGTTTGGCATTTTTTCAATAGATAAATATTTCTGTTTTTCTGGTGAAATGATACATATATATATATAATTAACCAGTTGGACTCAGTTTACATGATCTCAATTTTGTTGGCAACATCCAAAGCATCGTAATCAGGAGCCAGTTGAACATATGCCTTTTTCTCTCCCTCAGGCCTAATCAGGGTGTTGACCTTGGCTACATCAATGTCATAGAGCTTCTTCACAGCCTATTTAATCTGGTGCTTGTTGGCTTTAACATCCAAAATGAATACAAGTGTGGTGTTGTCTTCTATATTCTTCATGGCAGACTCAGTGGTCAGCAGAAACTTGATGACAGCATAGTAGTCAAGACTGTTTCTCCTGGGGACACTCTTCTGAGGATATTTGGGCTACCTCCAGAGTTTCAGTGTTTTGGACCACTGGGAGGTGGGTGACATACGAATCTTTTTTTTTTTTTTGTAACTCTCAACACCCTTCAACATTGCCTATTTTACTCTGACCTTCAAAGCCTTCGCTTTGGCTCTGGCTTTAGAGGGGCAGGAGCTTCCTTCTGCTCCTTGGGTGCCATCTTATGTAAAGGGTCTCTGAGGCTCGTTCCAATGGGCTTATAGCACTCAAAGATACATATTTCAATTGAGGTAATGTAACTCTAATAAGTACATGGAAGAAAAGAATGCAAAAAGAGAAAAATTATTGAAAAGTGATAGTAGAAAAACCTATGCAAAAGTAAAATTAATATAAACGTATATGAAACAAAAGTGTTACCAGAGAAAATCAAAATAATTACTGAAATAATTCTTCATTAATTTTTGAGTAATAAATGCATACATTTAAAATAGTATCATATCTCCACTAAAAGATTCTTTTATTCTAAGATATAATGCTGATTTTTCTGAAATAAACATGGAACATTCTTTTTTCCTCCTCCATGATATCATACAAAATATACAACTTAGCACAGTTGTGCCCTTGAAAAGTTGAGCACTTTTCAAGATGTTTGTCACTACTGAGAATGGTGAAGATGTAGAAATTGCGGACTTCATAACAATTAAATTTTCTCTATATGAGTTTTATAAATCTTAATCTACTTGTGGATGGAAAGAAGTGTAATATAAGGTGCCTTTTTTTGAATTTCCATGTGGTTAAGATGGGCATGGTGGTCAGCACCTGTAATCCCAGCTACACAGGAGGCTGAGGCAGGAGAATTGCTTGAACCTGGGAAATGGAGGCTGCAATGAGCTGAGATGGCACCACTGCACTCCAGCCTGGGCCACAGAATGAGACTCTGTCTCAAAAAAAAAAAAAAAAAAAAAAATAAGAAATGCTTTCATTAATAAACTACAGGTCAAAGAAAATATCACAATACAAAGTATAAAATAATTTGAACTCAAGGAAAAATCTACATATGTAAATATGTGGGGTGAAATTATACTTAAAAGGAAAACACTTACTAGGAAAGTAATCGCTGGCATCAAGGTCCCCTTAGAAGCTAGGAGAAAATATCAGGTAAGTAGCAAGTGCTTTTAAGTTTACTGAACATAATAGCTCAGTATTGGTTAAAAATTGAAATTCCTGTATGGACAAAAATTTTTAGTAACGAGGGGATAAGGTCTTAATACATCTATTATTAATTATGTTAAATACAATAGCAGTTGAAGAGGTATTTATGAATTTTTAAATTTTTTAATACCTTTATATCAATTATAAAGTATTTCCTCCCTATGTCATCTGAGAGTTTTATTTAAAAATTAGCATATGAAATGATTTTAAAGGTATAAGGTACTGTGGCCGGGCGTGGTAGCTCACGCCTGTAATCCCAGAACTTTGGGAGGCCGAGGTGGGTGGATCACGAGGTCAGGAGATCGAGACCATCCTGGCTAACACGGTGAAACCCCGTCTCTGCTAAAAGTACAAAAAATTAGCCAGGCATGGTGGCAGGCGCCTGTAGTCCCAGCTACTCGGGAGGCTGAGGTAGGAGAATGGCCTCAACCCAGGAGGCGGAGCTTGCAGTGAGCTGAGATAGCACCACTGCACTCCAGCCTGAGCGACAGAGCAAGACTCCATCTCAAAAAAAAAAAAAAAGGTATAAGGTACTGCTTGCGAACTGATAATGTTTTCAGAAACTAGTTAAAATGGCTTTCTTGTTTATTAGTTATATTTAGGACACTGAGAAATAACCAGGAATAACAATTACATAAAATAAAAGAAGCTGTTAAAATAATTAAGAAAACAAACGACTTCTTTTCTACTCGGATGATATTCAGATTATACAACAGTACTTTTCTGCCTAGCTATGGTTGCCAAAGACTTGCTCCTGATCAAATAAGACTTCAAAATAATTCTAGAGAAAAAATAATTTAAAAACCAAGTATGACACTTTAAAAACATTAAAAAAAAAAAAAAAAAAAAAAAAAACTTTAGAGTTCCAGGCGGGTGGATCACTTGAGGCCAGGAGTTCGAGACCAGCCTGACCAACATAACAAAACCCGACTCTACTAAAAATACAAAAATTAGCCAGGCATGGTGGCAGATGCCTATAATCTCAGCTTCTTGATGACTGAGGCATGAGAACTGCTTGAACCTGGGAGGTAGAGGTTGCAGTGAGCTGAGAAAGGACCACTGAACTCCAGCTTAGGCAACAGAGTGAGACTTTGTCTGAAAATAAATTTAATTTAATTTAATTTAAAAAATAAAAATTGTATATTTTACTAACGACAAAAGGTGATATCTTTTGCAAAACATTACTGGGGTGTTACTTTTAATTAAAAATGAAGTTTTTGTAAACAACACTACAATCTCATGTTATTTGCCAATGAGAAATATTACTAGTTTGTAGGCCCCTGGCCTGTTTTCTTAAAGAAAAAAAAAAATGCTTTTAAGTTAAAAAAAAAAATTATTATCCCATATCTTTAAGTGGCTGTAGAAAATCATCTAGCCAATAAAATTGGTAAAGACAAATTCTGGAAATATATGGACTTCCCTCAGTTTCCTATCCTGCCTTGATAAGCTGCTTGCTAAGCTATGAACCAACTTTAAAAGGATAAATGGGCCAGTGGAACAATCACAGGTCTAACAACAAATACTTGGGGCCAGTGACAAATGCTGAGGGAGGATGAACTAATTCTAGTAAACCAAACTGCCTATGCCATGGGTGACAGCCCGTGAGAGAGAATGGGATTTCATCACAAGAGAATAACATGGGTGAGAGCCAGGGAAGTGTGGCATGTTGTTGATGAGCATGGAAGTGCTTCATGTTAGCAATGCATTTCTGTGCTCTCCTGACCAAGAGGGAGTGCCAGAGGCTGTCATAGGAGAGAAAACCTTTGCAACTATCTTCAGTAGTGTCCCCGAAATGTAAACATATTCAAATGAAATGCTAGTTATCTGAACTTAAAAAAATAACAGGGCATATACAGAATTCTCAAGAGGAGGTTAGAAAAAGATCCAGTGAGAAACAAAACAAATCAAAATGAAAGAAAAAAAGAAGATGCAAATAATAATGGGGTATCTTAGTGACCAGCAAAGAAGGGGAGAATAACTGCCAAGAAATAAGGTGCTGCTTGTCTTTCTATTTACCTTTCAATCTTCATGTTCTGGTACTTACTTTAAAACTTTACTACATTTTCTTCTCTGTGTTTCTTGATGCTATATGAATCTGTTCAACTCATCAATTTCCCCTTGTTTTCCAAGTCTCTTTTCTTGTTTTTCTGCAAAGAGACTGGAGAAGTTGAAGGACTACCCAGGTTTCCTCGGCAGGGGCACTCAGGCTTGTATGTTCGTTCCTTCTACAGTAAACTACAAGAAGGAAGGATGCTTTATCATCCACCACTTGTGAGGCATTAGGACTCCTCCAATGACTAGACCTGATCTGCTATACCCAATGACCCATTTAGGGGAACCTAAAAATTACAGAAAGGGAGATCACTGAAAAACAAAACAAAACAAAAATGAAATGAACAAAAACAGCAAACCCACAGTGAGTAAAACAGAGTGCTGGAGAAAACACACAGCAGTTCAAAATTTTAAAAGAAATACAGTAAGAGCAAGATATACAAGACTTTCTAGATTAAAAATTAGCTATTATTTTTTAGTTAGCAGTATAATACATGGAATAAAGAAAAGTCTGGCCTCTGTAGAAAACTCATTTAATGGTCTAAAAAACTATTCCAAAATCAAATTAAAAATATAAAGAAACAGAAATCATAAAGAAAAATGATTAAGGGGGAGAATATGGATCCATGAAAACCAACATGAACATATTAGAAGGAGCCATAATGGGTAACATCCCGAGCTGATGATAAGGACATCCACATGGAAGGGCTTCCCAGTGTGGGATGTCTGAGCTTAAATGGGATGAGGAAGACATTCCTGTGGTAAGGGGATAGCCTGGCACATGGGGCCAGAAACTGAGCAGAATGAGAAAGGAATCTCCAGGGGGCTGCAGCCCGGCACAGGGCATTTAGTCTAACAGGTAAGGAGGGAATCCATCCAGTGTGGTGGGTTGGAGCCAGAGCAGGGTGAGAAAAGCTTTCGCTGGAGGGGACCCAGTATGGGATGTTAGAGACAGAGGGATGAAGAAGATATTCTTGTACATGAGGTACATGGTCCTATGTGGAGTATTTGAGTCTGAGTTGGAAAATAGAGTGTCTATGTGAAGAAAACAGAGTGGGATGAGCAGCCTGCACTGGTTTGAAACTGTGCTGGAGAGCGAGGGGCAGGGTCTCAGAGTGGGGTGATGAAGATTTGCCGGAAGGTGCATCAGTAGTGATGGGAGATTAGCACATTCTGGTTTTAATGAAATAAATAAGCATATTAAATATAAGGGAAGCCAGGTTTCTCAGTATAGAAGAGGGCAGTCAAAAACATGGGGCAAGCAAAACAAACCATGGTGGCTTTACATTTGGAAGTATTGGTATATACCCACTGCTTTCAAAAGGAATAGATAAATGTTTAAATAATTTTAGACATGATATGTTTATGTGTGTATATATATAAGACATGTTTATATGTATACATAACTTTTTAAGTTCTGTCCATTGAGAAGGTTTGGGAGAACATTTTTAAAAAGGACTACATCTAGCACTCAGATATTGGCTTCTGAATGCCATTTTCTAGAAAAATAATCAGGGCAAATTCTAGGCATTGTAAAGATGACAGATGCTACCTTCCTCCACTTTTGACTCCAATTCTACATAATAAATTATAAAATAAGTACAAGAAAATTCAGAAAAGTTCTATTTTTCCTAACATGACTACATTTCTTCTTTGCTTAAAATGTGAAAAAAAAAAAACAACTAAGTTATTTTAAAAGAAAAATGTGCCTTATATTGTTGATCCACTAAGGACATACTTGGCCTGAGCACTGGATAATTCATCTCGTAAATATGGATTAACTGGTTGTCTCATTCTTCACCCTCTATAACTCGTTTATTTTCCTGAGCTGATCTGTTTTGCTATGCATTTGTCCTCTGTCAGCCTGCACTAGGAAGGGAAGCTGTAGTAAGTTTACATTTGTGACCATAAGAGGAAGATGAGTTAGGAACAAAGCTGCCATTTATCCAAGGGCAGAACAAGGTCCAGCAAATACTACGATGTAGAGACACAACATCTAGTGACTCTTTTGTGGACATCTTCCTCATGATAATAATATATTGATAAACTAAGCCACACATAAATGATGGCATTAATTAGGTATCAAGTGATGTATAACAGAGGGAGGAGTTTTGACTGTGGATAACGAATGAAATCACAGCTCTTTGGCCACAGGTGATGTAAAAATGTACCGAAGTTTCAACATAGAGAACTTCATAGAACTTCACTCTGTGGATCTGTCTCACTCTGCAAGATGAACATAGTTAGTGCACATGTCCTGGGTATAAATACCTCAATGTGGCTTCCCTTGTGCTATCTAGAGCCATTGCTATATAGGCAGAAGCCCAAAGCCTGGAATGACAGGGAAAGTACATTCTCCGGGTGACTGTGATGAACTGACTTGAGCTATTAACGATGGTAGTTGCTTACTCCATTGACTGATTTTTCTCTTTTCTCTTACCACAGAGGAGGACTGAGTGTCCTCAAAGGTATAAAGATTTGTAAAGGCCTTATGAGAATGATGATGATGATAGTAACAATAACTACAACTACAATTAAGTTGTTAGTAGCAGTATTGAACACTTCATATAGACTGTTTCATGTAGTCCTCAAAACAATTATAATAATGATATCTACACCAACATTATAACCTTTGGAAAAGATATAAATTAAGGCTCAGAAATGTTAAGACCATGCCTACAACAGCATGGTTAGTAATAAGTGAAGGCTTAATAGTAACCTTGATCAACATTTGTGAATGTTAAACATTTAATTAGAAATAACAGATGTGCTTTGTAGTTTGTAATAGGAGGCAGAAGGATATTTTCCTCATGTCCCTCAAAACAAGTCTGCACACAGCTATCTTTTCTAAAGATCTTGCTGATTTTGACTAAACCTACACTGAAGCTATTGCAGTATGCAAAGGTAAGTAAAAAAATTTTAAAAAATTTTAAAAATACAGGTTTTCTCCATAAGTAGCAGAAAATAATGTGCCTGGATTTCTTGTAAATAATCCGCTATGTCTGAATCAAAAGCTTAGAATTGCCTTATATAAGTATGCAGCAAACTATGCCTTGACAACACAGATATGGCCTTTGGCTTTCAAGAGCTGCCCAGGGTTGAAAAATCCTTGATCTATACCAGAGTGTGTCTATTCTTGTTTTAGTGTATGTATATAAACAAATAAACACTAGCCCATCTGTTGGGTTTGTCATTCACTATTTACAGCAAATCTTCAGTTTGAAAGTCTGATCAATATAACCTTAGAATCACTCAGAGTCATCTGGCCCAGACTGAGCTTTACACTCAGAACAACAACAACAACAAAAATCAGTAAGGGGAAAAATGAGAATTTGATTTATAAACACCAGTACATTTAGGAGCTTTGATCAGTGGGCGAAGGAAGTAAACTATCACCACAGGAAAATCCAGCATTTTCAAAAGAATGTTTCTTAGAATTTGTCTGAATTCATCAATACTCACATTTATTGTACTGGATAATCTCACAGTTAGAGCTTATTATTTTAAGAATACTTCTGGAAGTATTCTGGGATGTCAATTACACAGGGATTAAACCAAACCACAACGCAAGATGTTCCGATTGCTCTTACAATTTCTGTTTTTGTTTTTGTTTTTATTTTTTTCTTCTCAGTTTCCAGCTATAGCATTTAGAGGATATCCTCAGACTAGTTGAATTTGAAGATTAAAATGGGTGGGAAAATAGCTCAGAATTTATTTACATATAGACTTCCTCTGCTATTACTTTCTTCCTTCAGAAAACTGACTCCTTCAAAACAAGATATATGAATTTTATCTTGCTTCCACACTCTGGAAGACAGGGAAAGTTTAGGTTTTTTATGACAAATATGAAAACATTGTTGTCTCAATTACATGAAAAGACTGCATTCGCTCACAAGAAACTGTTTACATAAAAATTTCTGTGGAAATTAGAGTAGAAATTAATGTTTCCAACATAATTATGTCCCCATTTAGATCATCGACTCTAGGTCTGAGAAACTCTAATGTAGTCTCACAGAATCCTGTTTTACAGAGTAGTTGACCAAAGAGCCTTAGGCAATAAAGTGGTTCAAAAGGAAGTAGATTTTAATAAAAACCTAAATGAGTAGCATCAGAAAACTGAGCCTACTATACATTACAAATAATTAAAACTTCTACTACAGAGAGAGCTATCTTTTACTCACTAACATGTGACTAGCCTCAAATGTCAAAAAAGCCAAGAAAGAAAACTAATAAAAGGTGAAAAGGAAACGAAGCAGAATAACAACAGCATTTGGAACACAAAAGCACAGGCAGCAAAACTTTGTGATTAGTATACGAGAGAGATTTAAGCAGTCATGCTGCTATAAATGCCTAGCAGCATTATTGTCAGCAGAATGAATCTCAACCCAGGAAGATGAGGACTACGTGAGGAGGAAAGAGTGATTTAAAAAGTCAGATGTGGACACTTTGGATGCACTGCAATCAATTTTCGATGTGTTTTAGTTAGCCATGAAACATATATTAGGCCATTACTATGGTTCTTTTTCTCAGATTATTTGTTTCAAAATTAAAAGTTAAAGAAATTCATACCAGTGTTGCTTAAGTAAAAACACCAGGACCTACTATCTCATCATGGTCATGTGGTCCAGGTAGAAAATATTTTAATTTTCTTTAGTAAGCCATGAAGTAAACAGTCTCTTAGGAATTATTCCTGGTTTGGGTCCACTTACAGGCTACGTGTGTGGGTGTGTCTACCATATAACAACTTTTCAGTCAATGAAAAACTACATATGCAACAGTGGTCCCGTAAGATTATAATGGAGCTGAAAACTTCCTACCACCTAGCAGCCATGGGAGCATTTTTTCTATCTTTTAAAATGTACAGATACACAAATACCATTGTGTTACAATAGTTTCAGTACAGTAACATGCTCTACAGGTTTGTAGCTTAGGGTCAATAGGCTACACAGAAGCCTAGATGTGTAGAGGTTTACGTGCATATACTTTTCGATGTTCATAAATGACAAAATAGCCTAGTGACACATTTCTCAGAATCTATCTCTATCATTAAACAGTGTATAGCTGTATAGTAATTACTATCTATCAATTGATAGATACACACACAAAAATATAGTCTTCACCAGATCATGCTACTATAACAAATTGTCACAAACTGGGTGGCTTGAATGACATACATTAATGTCACAAAGTTGTGCAGAGGCTGGGAGATACAAGATCAGTGTGACAGCAGATAATGTCTGGTGAGGGCATGCTTCCTGGTTTGCTGATGGCCATCTTCTTACTGTATCTCTACATGGCAAAGGGCAGAGAGCAGAGATATGGGGCTAGCTCTCTCTCTCACTATAAGGACACTAATCCTATCATGGCAGCTCCATCCTCATGGCCTAATTACATCACAAAGTCCCCATATACCAAAACCATCACATTAGGGGTTCCATATATGAATCTGGTGGGGGGACGCAAGTATTCAATCCAAAGCATTTCACTCCTGCCCATTAAAATGCATGTCCTTCTGACAATCAAAATATATTATTTCCATTCCAACAGCCCCATAATTCTTAACTTGTTCCAGAATCAACTCCGTTTAAAGTCCAAAGTCTCATCTAAATATTATCTAAATCAGATATGGGTGAAACTCAAGGTATAATTCATTTTGAGGCAAAATTCCTCACCAACTATAAACCTATAAAACCAAAAATGTTATGTGCTCCCAAAATATAATAGTGGGAAAGATATAACATAGGAATTCCCATTCTAAAATGGAGAAATGGGAAAGAGAGGAAGTAATAGGTCTCAAGAAAGTCCAAAACCTAGCAAGACAAACTCCATGAGATCTCAAAGCTCAAGGATATTCCTCTCTAGCTTGATGCTCTGCCCTCCATGCCCACTGGGTTGTCAATCTCAGCCCCAACAGCTTAGTGGAGTAATGCCCATGCCACAGCTCCCTTTCAGTGGCTCATTTATATTCTCTGCTGGGACAGGAGTCACTCCTAGGGCTCCCATGGGCAGCCCCAAACTCACAGCTTTTCTTGCAGGCCTTTTGCCCTGTTGAAACCTAGGCAGTGGCCCCACTGATCTGTGAATCACCTGGGTCCTTCTTTCCTTTTCTTGAAAGAAAATCACATTGGTGGCCTTCCTTCATTTAATCTTATTTTCTCTGTTCCCTTTCTTTCCAACTTGCAATGTTTATGCTAGTATAACACTATCTCCATTCCTGGTTTGTGTTGAGATAGCTGATTAAGTCCATGGGTCACACTCATACTAATCTCCTTATCAGTGTGTCAGCAGATTCAGTGTCTGGTGAGGACCTGTCTCCTGGTTTGCAGATGGCCATTTTCTTATTCTATTTTCATATGACAGAGAACAGAGTAGGCTAACTCTCTTCCTCTTTTTCTAAGGGTGCTAATGTCATCATGGGAGTTCTACTCTCATGATCTAATTACTTACCAAAGTACTTATTAATTTGAGGAGAACACAAACATTTAGTGCATAGCACGTATATTCTTTTTTTCTCGTAGAAGATGCAAATTGGCTTTGCAATTATTGTATAATAGACTTTACCCCAAGCTTATCTCTTTCTCTTTAGTCTTATCTAATGAAGGCATTTTTGTATGCAGCCCCATGCATACCTCAAGGCCTGGGAGTAAGATAGTTGACATTTTGGGGGAACAAAACCTCATCATCTTCTTCAAAATGCACAAGTTTTCCTAAAGGTCTTACCAACAGAGTTTATTCCTCTGTCCTCTGCCAACCCAATCTCTTAATTAATCTCCTTGATCTAATGCTGCCTCATGACTTTAGCACCCAGACAGTGGTCTGTATTTCTCTGTTTTCATACCACCTTCTGTCAACATAAACAAACTTATAGAATTGCAAAGATAAATCGAAAAATACATAATGATATTCAAAGGTTTCAATACTCTTCTCTCAATAATTGAATGAACAATAAAACAGAAAATCAACAAAGATATATAAGACTTAAAGTGATATCAAAGAACTTGAACTAATTGGCATTTATAGAACATTCAACAATAGAATACACATTTTTACTGTCCTCAAAGAGAAACAAAATTAATTATAAGACATATCAATTGAAATAATTAATTTGAAATGTTTTCTAACCACAGTGTGAGTACCTAAAAAATTACAGAAAGATATATAAACAATTATAGAAGACACAAAATCAAAATAACATACTTCCAAATAACTCACCTCAAAAGAAAAACTATGAAACATTTTCATCTAAATGAAAATGATAACATAATATTTTTAAAACGTGCGTGGTGTCACTAAACCAGTACTTACAAGGAAAATTATGGCTCTAAATGCCTATTTGAAATAAAAACAGATCTCAAATTTATTATCTTAGTTTGCATCATAAGAAGCTATAAAAAAGCAAATCAAAACTAAAGTAGACAGAAGTGGAATAAACAAAGGGGGATATAGATGGAATATAAAACAGATAAACAATAGAGAAAAATCAGTAGTTCAAAGCCTGGTTCTTTCAGAAGTTCCATAAAATTGATAAACTTCTAAGCATACTGATTAGGAAAAATAAAAAGTGACAGATTACTATTACCAGGAAAGGCAGAGGTAACATTACCATAGATGTTACAGATATTAAAAGGATATGGGAATATTATAAAATATTTATGCTAATAAATTTGACAACTTAGGTGAAATAGATTAATTTCTTGAGCACATATTAACAAAGTTCACTCTAGTGTAACTAAGATCACTTCCCCTGCCAAAAATAATCCTGGCCCATAAGACTTTCCTGATTTAATTCTGCCAATATTTAATAAAGGAATAATTACCACTTCTAATCAAACTATTACAGAAAATTGAGGAAGAGGTAATACTACCAAGTTCATTCTACAAGGCCAACATTTCTATACCAAAGCCAGACAGTAAAGAAAGAATTAAAACTTTCATTGGGACAATTTATTCCTGGGATGCAAGGGTGGTTCAACATAGAGAAGACAATTAATAAATGTGATATACCATGTTAACGGAATAAAGGACCAAAATCATATGATTATCACAATAGATGCAGGAAAAGCTTTTGATAAAATGCAACATCCTTTTATGATAAAAACTCTAAATAAATTAAGCGTAGAAGAAATGTACCTCAACACAACAAAGGGCATACATAAAAAGCCTATGACAGGCCAGGTGCAGTGGCTCACACCTGTAATCCTGCACTTTGGGAGGCTGAGGTGGATGGATCATCTGAGGTCAGGAGTTCAAGACCAGCCTGGCCAACATGGTGAAACCTCCTGTCTCTACTAAAAATACAAAAACTTAGCTGGACATGGTGGTGGGTGCCTGTAATCCCAGCTACTCAGGTGGCTGAGACAAGAGAATTGCTTGAACTTGGGAGGTGGAGGCTGAAGGGAGCCAAGATTGTGCTGTTGCACTCCAGCCTGGGCAACAAGAGCAAAACTCTGTCTCAAAAAAACAAAACGAAAGAAAAGAAAAAGAAAAGCCTATGACCAACATTTGTAGGGAGAAACCCTGAAACTACTGCTATGGAATAAAAGATGAAATGCTCCTGATTATTGTAAATACAAAATTGCATGCAGGATTGTGTAAAGACAATGCCATGTTGGGCTGCCAGAATGAGCCAACGGCACATGATGTGCTTCCCCCTGCAGAGAGCCTATGAACGGACATGCAGTCAGGGAGGTTTCACATCACCAAGATTCCAATCCCAGAGAAGCAGATGTTCATAGTTCTGGGAGTGGAATGAGACCCTTGTAGAGAACCTATAAATGGACACATGAGGGGCACCTGTTCATATGGATAAGATAGGGCTATAAACGCCCTTATCTTGCCACAGCTCTTCTAGGCCTCTTTAGGGTTAAGGCAGACTCCCTTAGAATTTCTGGTCTAACCGGTTGTCTAGCTTCACGTCCTGTTTCTATGGATTGTTTGTAACCAGCTTTTGCTGCAACTGTTACTGCTGATTAATATCTTGCTAATCATAGGTTATGTAAAGACTGCGTTTCTAAGTCTCTGTTAGAAATTACTGATGTACACACTATATTGTAAATTCTTATCTCTGTATACTGTACTTCTGCATACAGGTGTTATGTTAAAGAATTACTTCATCCCCATGTGATCATCTCACCTCATAATCAAATGACCCTAAATCCCTCACTAACCTACCCCTGCCCTCACTAAACTTAAGAATAAATGCTGGTATATCCAGTGCATTGGCAGCATCATAGGACCAGAAGGCAGTGACTCCCCTGGACTCAGCTTTCACCATCTTTTGTGTGTCTAACATTTCTCAACCTGCCAATCCGCCTGAGAACAAACAGAGAGCCTTACTGCATTGTGGGCTATGGCCAGATCCCGCAATAAACATTAAGCTAAGGTGAAAAGTTGAAAGCTTTTCCTATAAGATTATGAATAAGACAAGGATGCCTGTTTTCACCACTACTATTCAACACAGTATTGTAAGTTCTAGCCAAAACAATTTGACAAGGAAAAGAAATAAAAGATATCCAAATAGGAAAGGAAGAAGTTTCATTGTCTTTGTTTGCTGATGATATGATTTTTTTATAGGCAACTCTAAAGACTGCACCAAAAACTGTTAGAACTGATAAACAAATCCAAGAATATTTTAGGGTACAAAATCAACATACACAAATTTTAGGGTAAAAAATCAACATACAAAATATTTTAGGGTACAAAATCAACATACAAAAATTAATAGCATTTCTTCACACTAATAAATTATCTGAAAAAAATAAGAAATTAAGCCCATCTACAGTAGTATAAAAAAATACTTAGGGGTAAATTTAACTAAAGAATGAAAGATCGGCCGGGCGCGGTGGCTCAAGCCTGTAATCCCAGCACTTTGGGAGGCCGAGACGGGCGGATCACGAGGTCAGGAGATCGAGACCATCCTGGCTGACACGGTGAAACCCCGTCTCTACTAAAAAAATACAAAAAACTAGCCGGGCGAGGTGGCGGGCGCCTGTAGTCCCAGCTACTCGGGAGGCTGAGGCAGGAGAATGGCGTGAACCTGGGAGGCGGAGCTTGCAGTGAGCTGAGATCCGGCCACTGTACTCCAGCCTGGGCGACAGAGCGAGATTCCGTCTCAAAAAAAAAAAAAAAAAAGAATGAAAGATCAGCATACTGAAACAATAAATCATTGATGAAAGAAATTATAGAAGACATAAATAAATGGAAAACTACCCCATGCTCATTATGAAAGTATTAACATTGTATAAGTGTCTATACCACACAAAGAAATCTGCAGATTCAATGTAATCCCTGTCGAAATTCCAATGTTATTTAATATAGAAATAGAAAAAGAATCTTAAAATTTGTTTGGAACTATAAAAGACCTCAAATAGCCAAGTTAATCTTGAGCAAAAAGATCAAAGCTGGTGTTATTATGTTACCTGCCCTCAAAATATACTACAAAGCTATTCTAATCAAAACAATATGCTACTACCATAAAAACAGACACAATGATCACAATGATCAATGAAAAGATATAGCACCCAGAAATACATACATATATTTATGGTCAATTGATTTTTGACAAAGGTACCAAGAACACACAATGGAGACAGAACAGTCTTCAACAAATGGTACTGGGAAAACTTGATTTCATTGCATCATTATTCACAGTAGCTAAAATATGGAGGCAACCGAGGTGTACATCATAAATGGATAAAGAAGCCAGGCACAATGGCTCACACCTGTAGTCCCAGCACTTTGGGAAGCCAAAACAGGAGAATCTCTTGAGCCCACGAGGCAGAGGTCACAGTGAGCAGAGACACACCACTGCAATCCATCCAGCCTAGACAACAGCGAGGCTCTGTCTCAAAAAATAAATAAATACATACATAAATAAAATGCAGTGTATATAGACAGTGAAATACTATTCAGCCTTAAAAGGAGGTGGGAAGATCTTGTCATTTTCAATAACATTAATGAGTCTAGAGAACATTAAGTTGAGTGAAAGAAACCAGGCACAGAAATACAAACAAGGCACGTACTCACATATAGGTGAAATCTAGAAATGTTGAACCCATAGAAGCACAGAATAGAATGGTGGTTACCAGAGATAGGGAAAAACAGAGATATTGATCAATGAGTACAAAGTTCCAGTTAGGAGGAAGAAGCTTTAGTGATGTACAGAATGGCGAATATAATAAATAATAAGTTGTATATCACAAAATTGCTAAAAGAGCAGATGTTAAATGTTTTTAACACAAAAAATAAGTATGTGAGGTGATGGATTTCTTAGTAAGCTGATTATATTATTCCACATTGTAAACAGATATCAAAACATCACCTTGTACTCCATAAATATATATTTCTCAATTTAAAATTTAAAAATAACAAAAAGAACATAAAATTTATAATATAAATTCTCCATGAACACAATTATTAACAAATCAAATATCTAATATATAAGAAGAATTTCATGGCCAAATAGGATTTTAGCCAAGAAAAAAAATTCTTAACATTGAAAATTAGTCAATGTAACATATCGTTAAAAAAATTAAAAAGGAAAAGAATCATATGATCTTTCAAAAGATACAAGGAAAGCATTTGACAAATCCAACAATCCTTCCTGACAAAAAATCAGAGCAGAGTCAGAAGAAAAGGGAGTTTTCTTAAAAAAGATGAAAGATAACAAGTAAAAATTTACAGCTAAAATCATATTTATGTGCTTGCTTTCCCAAAGCCAAAAAGGGACAAGGATATCTGCTCTCAGGAAATCTATTAAATATTGTACTGGAAGTATGATCCAGAGCAATCAGACATGATAAAGAAATAAAAGGTGTCTAGATTTGAAAAGAAGAAATAGAGATGCCATAATTTACATAAGACCATATGATCTATATAGAACATCCTACATAACTAAAAATGTGCTACCAGAACTAACAAGTGAGCGTAGCAAGGTTGCATAAGTTAAATATGTGGAATAAACCCTGTATTTCTACATAAACAGATCTAAAAACAAAACACCCTTGATTATCTCAATGTGTCTACAGAAAAGGCTTTTAAGAAAGTTTAGCATCCCTTCATGATAAAAATCCTCAACAAACTAGACATCGAAGGAACATAACTCAAAATAATAAGAGCCATCTTGGACAAAACCACAGGCAACATCATACTAAATAGGAGAAAGCTGAAAGTATTCTCCTAAGAATCAGAACAAGACAAGATGTCCACTCTCACCACACCTATGCAATATAGTACTGGAAGTCACAGCCAGAGCAATTAGGCAAGAGAAATGAACAGGAGGAGAGGAAGTTAAATGATTTCTTTTCACAGATGATATGATTCAGTATCTAGAAAATCCCACAGTCTCTGCCCAAACGCACCTAGATTTGACAAACAAGTTTAGCAAATTTCTGGATACCAAATCAATGCACAAAAATCAGTAGCATTTCTATACAACAAATAATGTCCAAGCTAAGAGTCAAATCAAGAGCACAATCCCATTCAAAATAGCCACAAAAGAAATAACATACCTAGAAATACAGCTAACCAGGGAGGTGACAAACCTGTATAACAAGATTATAAAACATTGTTGAAAGAAATCAAACATAACAGAAAAAAATAGAAAAAATATTCCATGCTCATGAATAGGAAGAATCAATGTCCTTAAAATGGTCATACTGCCCAAAGCAATTTACAGATCCAATGATATTCCAATCAAACAACCAATGACATTTTTCTCAGAATTAAAAAAAGATTATTCTAAAATTCATGTGAAACAAAAATAAGAACTCAAATAGACAAAGAAATCCTAAGCGAAAAAAAAAAAAAGGTGGAAGTATCACACTACCCAACTTCAGACTATACTACAAAACTATAGTAATCAAAACAGCATGGTACTGATACAGAAACAGACACTTAGACGAATGGAACATTTGATCTTCAACAAAGTCAAAAATAACAAGCAAAGGGGAAAGGACTCCCTATTCAGTGGTGCTGGGATAACTGGCTAGTCATATGCAGAAGATTGAAACTGGACCCCTTCTTTTCACCATATATGAAAACAACTCAAGAGAGATTAAAGATTTAAATATAAAACCTAAAAGCATAAAAACTCTAAAAGAAAACCTAGGAAATACTATTCTGGACATAGGACCTAGCAAAGAATTCATGATGAAGACTCCAAAAGCAATTGCAACAAAAGTGGGACTTCAACTAAAGAGCTTCTGCACAGCAAAGGAAACTCTCAACAGAGTAAACAGATAACCAATAGAAAGTGAGAAAATATTTGCAAACTATGCAACTGACAAAAGTCTAGTATCCAGAATCTACAAGAAACTTAAGCAAATCAACAAGCAAGACCCAACCAACCCTGTTAAAAAATCAGCAAAGAATATTAACAGATGCTTCTCAAAAGAATACATACAGACAGCCAACAAGCATATGAAAACATGATGAATATCACTAATATTAAAGAAATGCAAATCAGAGATGCCATCTCACACCAGGTAGAATAGCTATTATTAAAAAGTCTAAAAATAGCATAGATTGTTGAGGTTGCATAGAAAAGGGAAGGCTTATATACTGCTACTGGAAATTTATTTAGTTCAGCCACTGGAGAAATTAGTTTGGAGATTTCTCAAAGGATTTAAAACAGAACTACTATTTGACCCAGCAATCCCATTACTGGGTTTATACCCAAAGGAATATATATATCTTTCTGCCATAAAGACACATGCATGCATATGTTCAGCACAGCACTTTTCACAATAGCAAAGACATGGAATCAAACTAGGTTCCCATTAATAGTGTGTTGGATAAAGAAAATGTGATACATATACATAATAGAACACTACGCAGCCATAAAAAGAATGAAACTATGTCCTTTGCAGCAATATGAATACAGCTGGTGGCCATTATCCTAAGTGAATTAATGCAGAAACAGATAATGACTATGTGTTTTCTTTTATAAGTAGGAGCTAAACACTGAGTACACATGGACACAAAGAAGGGAACAATAGACACTGGGGACTACTTGAGGGTGGAGAATGTGAGGATGGTGAGAAAAAAAAAAAAAAAAAAAAAACTACCTATTAGGTAATATGCTCATATCCTGAGTGAAAAAATAATCTGTACACAAAACACCCAGAGCATGCATTTACCCATGTAAAAAACCTGCACATATAACCCCTAAATAAAATCAAAGTTGGCAAAAACAGAAAACAATTATATGTCTAGATACTGTTCACAAGCAATTGAAAAGGGAAAGAAAATACCATTTATAATAGCATCAGAAATTTGAAATGCTTAAGATAAATTTGGCAAAAGATAGAAAATAATTGTATATTGAAAACTACAAGATGTTGCTGAGAGAAAATAAAGCAGATCTAAAGATGTGCAAAGATATATGCCATATTCATGGATTAGAAGACACCATATTGTTAACATGTCAATTCTCCACAAATTGGTCTATAGATATAACATAAGCTCATTTGAAACTGTTAAGAGGCAGATTTTTATGAAATTGACAAACTGGTTATAAAATTCATATAGGAATGGCAAGGACTGAGCATAGCCAAAATAATTTTGAAAAAGAGCAAAGTTGGAGGACAAATACTATCTAACTGCAAGATTTATTATAAAGCTACAATAATCATGACAGCATAATGACAGCATTAAAATAAATATGTATTTCAATGGAACACAAAAAAGTCCAGAAAAAAAATCCACACATAAGTGAACGATTTTGACAAAGATTCAAAAGTAATTAGGTGTACAACAAATAGCATTTCAACAAATTGTGCTAGTACAGTTGGATATCCATATGTAGATAAAGTTACTTTAATTTATACCTCATGCCGTATTCAACAGTTTACTCAAAATGAATCATAGAACTAAATGTAAACATATTTATAAAACTTCAAAAAATTGGGTTATACAAAGATTTGTATGTAATAACAAGCCATGACAGATTTTTAGGCAGTTCATTACACTCTATGATCTTCCCACATCCACCAAAGCCATCTATACAAATGTTCATAGAAGCTTTAATTTTAGAAGCCAAAATTGGAAGCAACCCATATGTTCTTCAACAAGTGAATAAACAATTGTAGAGTATTAATACAATGAATTACTACTAAGCAATAAAAGCATATGAACTATCAATACACATAACAACTTGGATAAACCTCAAATTATGTTAAATAAGTTAGGATAAAAAGTAGCCCACACTACACAATTCTAAGAAAATCAAACTAATATATATAGTAAAAAATAGAGAAGTGGTTGGCTAGGAACAAAAGGAGGGAGTCAGAGAGGAATAAGAATGAAAGGGAACAAGAAAGCTCTTGGGAGTGATAAATGTATTTATTATCTTGGTTCCACACTTATGTCAAAACTTACTGAATAGTACACTTTAAGAACAAGAGGTTTCTTTATTGTATGTCAATTTTACCTCAGTAGAGTTGTTTAAAATATACAAATTACATCATCAAAATGTCTTATTTGATACCAAATTCTGTGGTCACATCTATATTTTGTTTTAATTGTCAAGTCTGTAGCATTTGATAGACCTTTTTCTTTCTCTTTGAGAAAAGGAATTAAAAATCCTGCCATCGTTCCTCTCTTTTCTCTCACCACTCTTTACCAGTCACTTTTTCAGGTTGCTCTATCTCTGCTTAAACTATCTCTGCTCATCTTTTCTATTTTGGAACACTTGTTGCAGCTCATCTTTTTCAGCCCAATGACTTAAACTTCCCTATCACATCCAAATGCAAGTCTCCAGCCTGTGTTCCTTTGAAGCTTTTCAGATTCATATATTTCTAATTAGACAATATTCATACTGGGCTTCTTAGAGATATTATGTTTAGAATGTAACTATCAATTTTACGCCTATGTTATTCTTCCCCAAGTTCCCACTATTTCAGTAAATGGTAACACCAACTACCCCTTATGCTTAAGATAAAATTGTAATTACTATCTTTGATTCTGTCCTTTTTCTCCCAGCTTCTACCCAATATAACACAGAGCCACATTGGCTTTATCTTCAATGTACAAGTAAATCCTATTATTTTTCACCATTTTTACTATAACCATTATTGACTAAACCATTATCACCTCTTAAATAGGCTATTGCAATAGTACTCTTACCCTCACATAAACCATTTGCCACACAGTAGAGTGATATTTAAAATTGCAAATGAGACTTTTACTATTGGTTTACTTAAAACTCATCTATGACTCCTCATTACTCTTAAGACAAAATCCCAACTTTTTATAGCCTAAATGGCTCTACGAGATTCTAACTTCACATCCTATCTCTTTTCTCCTGGGATCCAGGCACCCTGGATCTTCTAAGCCTTATGCACACTATGTTTGGTAAGGACTAGAATTACTTCTGATATTTTTTTCAGCTCATACAAAAATTGCTTTAACAAAATGAGGGCCTAAGTCTGAAATATACACCATTTCAGTTCTCAATGATAAAAACATTTCTGCCAACAGTAAAGAAACATAAATCAAGCTTGACTAAATGCTCATAAGCAAAAGTAGTCCTGCTGTGCTGATTGGAATTGCCTTAAGGCAGCAATAAATTCATCATTAAATGTTTTCAAGCATCTACAGCTCTAAACTGCCCCATGCAGAATCAGTCACTTTTTCACCTAAACTTCCATAAAACTTTATAATTGACACTTTTGAACCATTTGCCTATTAAGTAAATATAAGTATTTTGTTAAATGCCACCATGGCCACCTGGACTATGAGTTACTCAAGAATAGGATCCTGTATTCTACAGAACCAAGACCATCTTTTGTACAACTTCACATCACTTCACATATATTGTCAACTCCAATTCCTCCTACTTTCTTTGACCAATTTACTCTTAAGTCACTACCCAAGAATTGTCTTCTAAGAATAATGCTTGGTATACAGCAAGCTTTCAATATATTTATTGAACTATTTATATTAAAGTATTGGCGATAATTTCTTGTGGTGGTAGAGTTAGGGTCAAAAAGCCCAGAAAACAAACATTTCCAATGTTTCTATTAGCTCCAGGTGTCTTTGCCAGCAGAGCTCAAAAAGAAATGTGGCTGGGCGTGGTGGCTCATGCCTATAATCCCAGCACTTTGGGAGGCCAAGGCAGGTAGATCACAAAGTCATGAGATTGAAACCAACCTGGTCAACATGGTGAAACCCCATCTCTACTAAAAACACAAAAATTATCTGGGCATGGTGGCATATACCTGTAGTCCCGGCTACTTGGGAGGCTGAAGCAGGAGAATCGCTTGAACCCAGGAGGCAGACGTTGCAGTGAGCTGTGATCACTCCACTGCAATCTCCAGCCTGGTGACAGAGCAAGACTCCATCTCAAAAAAAAAAAAAAAAAGAAAGAAAGAAAGAAATGTGATTTTCAAAAATGTACATGTGACAAATAAAATTCTTTTCCTAATGTGTCCCCTTATCACCAGATGAGTTTACCTTAACTCTTGCTTATCTGTTTTTAATGCTTAGCCATAGGACTCAGTGTTCCTGGGAAGAAAGAAAATGTAACATAATAGGAAGGTGTCTCCAAGGAAAAAGGGGAAGTAGAAGTCCCCTTCCTTCTACCCTGAGAATACGTGAAAAGAAGGAAAGAGACACATGAGGGGAGCTGGTCAGGAATCAGTTATTGTTATACTGCCTGTGTGAGGCTAAACTTCAGTGTAAGGTGTTATATTTTAATATTAAGGAACCCAAAGACATCAGGACAAGTGATATACTTCCATAGGCATAGCCTTGGTGAAAAGGTAGCATTTTGTGGGAAGTCTGGCATTTAGTTGATTCCCAATTCAAATATGAGGCAGGAGCACCAGAATGGCACAGAAACAAAGAAATGTCAAGATCAGTGAGACTGAGACAAACCTCATATCCCTTACTCCCTATAGTCTGCAAATCGTACTTAGTGCATGTAGAATACTCTACATGCCTCAGTGAGTAGACTCAGAAATGCTGAATGTAGGAGATCAATCAAAGTGGTAAGAGAAACTACAGGGAAAGGAGCAGGCCTTCTGAAAGGTTGGAAGGCTCTGCAGAGCTTTGGGGGAGAATAGCTGAAGGCAGCTGTTCTCTCACCCTGAGGCAGAGGGCCAGGAGTAGGTACAAGGGAGTGTAGCGGAATTTATCTTAAACAGGCTTGTTTACTTATATTGACCACGAGCTGACCTTTGATCATCCACACACCTGATGTTCCCTGAAAGGGAAACAATAAATGTTAATTACCCACAGATCGTGTTTGCTCTAGGCTTTTGGCATTGTGCCC
Organism: Papio anubis; assembly: GCF_008728515.1. Taxonomy (NCBI): domain Eukaryota; kingdom Metazoa; phylum Chordata; class Mammalia; order Primates; family Cercopithecidae; genus Papio; species Papio anubis. The sequence continues at coordinate 114,463,484 of NC_044980.1, forward strand.
ACACCAAATAAAAGTAAGCAGCTCCAGCTTCTCAGGGTTGCTGCACTCTGGCCACTGGAGCCCAGCAGTCCCCTAGCTGCTCTTATACTATATACCTGTGTCTGAGTACTCCTTTCATCCATCGGTTAGCCAGGGTCTGCAGGACGGACCCAGCATCTGAGAGAACCAGTTGGCCAATGAAATTCTGAGATTGATAATAAGTGCAATGAGTGAGATATTTACAACAGGGAGCAAGTAGTGTGGGCTGTAGACTCCAGCCACAGAAGCTTGCAAAAGGCCAAGTAGAAGTAGTGTCATTGTGTTGGGCAGCAGCATAGTGTATAAGCTACACTAACCTGCACGTATCAGAGAATATCAAAGTCCAGAAAGGAGCCTGCCTATCCAAGGGCCCAGCTCCTTCTCACTGTAGTCAGGTAAGTCACTCTCCAGGGGAGGAGAGAAAGAGGGTGAGAAAATCTGCAAGACCATTTGCCCCCAAGAAACAAAGTCAAAAAAACAGTATTAGAATGGAAGTTGAATCAGTTTTAAGTGCCTTCTCCTTCTCCAATCTCCCTTCCTTCACAGTAACCCTAATGTGTAATGTCTCATGAAAAAAATGGAATCAGTTATAGAAAATAAAATACCATAATTTATATGATTCTTTAATAACTCTGTGCAGTATTTATTTCCATGTTAAACTAAAGTAAGAAGGCTAAACCTCTCAACTCCACTAGCAATTATACACAGTGCTGCTAAAAAGAGTATTATTCAACATAAATCTAATCACAAATGTCAAGGTAGGCCAGTTTAGGCAATATGAATGTCATTTCCTATGGTTAGACACTTACATATAATTCTTTCAGAGAGGAACTTAAATAATATGGCTACTTTTCTTGATTCCAGTTCACCAATAAAGATTATATTCTACTTATTGCTTACCCTTGTGTTAGCACTTGGCACTCTTTATAAGTTGGTCAAAACAAATAACCAGTACAGTCTTCTGATACTTTAAAAGAGGAGGACTATATTGCATTTAACTAAAAGTTGTTACAAAGGAATCATTAAGCTTCTTGGGGTCCCAGCTGACTCTGTGATAGCAAGTATGCCAAAGTATAGAGAAAATAGGCAACACAAACAGAGAGTGAGAGACTGACTAATTGATTCATTGTCAAGTCTTCTTTAGAAACTAAATTTGAAAGTGTTAAATTCAATTCAGGTTGCAAAAACTTCATCCATAAATGGGGTGCCTTACATTGTAAATAATTGTACTTGAGTTTTGTGGGACAAGCAAAAACCCCACAAGCAAGCCAGAAAGAGAACCCACTGCAAAAGTGCAAACACTAAGTTGGGTTTTGCAGTCAAGCCAGAAAATAAACTATGCAATTTGTGCGAAACTAACTCAGCTCATACCCATTGCCTCTAAATTTAGAAGCCCAGACCAGAGACTGAAGAATGACCTCAATAGCTCTCAGTCTTTATGCTGAATAGAATCTCACTGCGCTTTTTATTTGCATTTCTTTGATGATTGTTTATGTTGACCATTTTTTCATATGTTTGTTGGCCACTTGTAAGTCTTCTTTTGAGAAGTGTGTTTGTGTCTTTTGCCCTCTCTTTAATGGGGTTGTTTTTTGCTTGTTGAATTGCTTAAGTTCCTGATAGATTCTGCATATTATACCTCTGTCAGTTGCATAGTTAGCGAATATTTTCTCCCATTCTGTAGGTTGTCTGTTTGTTGATAGTTTCTTTTGCAGTACAGAAGCTTTTCAGTTTAATTAGATTCCACTTGTCAATTTTTGTTTTTGTTACAATTGCTTTTGAGGACTTCGTCATAAATTATTTCCCAAGGCTAAATGGGGTTTCCTAAAAGGTAATGCTTTTACATTTGTTGGTGGGAATGCAAATTAGTTCAGCCACTGTGGAAAGCAGTTTGGAGATTACTCAAAGAACTTAAATCAAAACTACGATTTGACCCAGCAATCAATACCAATAGTAGGTATATATCCAAAAGAAAATAAATTGTTTTGCCAAAAGTATATGTGCACGTGTATGTTCATTACAGCACTATTCACAATATCAAAGACATGGAATCAGCTTAGGTGCCCATGAACAGTGGACTGGAGAAAGAAAATGTGGTATATATATACACACCATGGAATACTATGCAGACATTAAAAAATGAAATCATGTATTTTGCAGAAACATGAATGTTGCTGGGGATCATTACCCTAAGCAAATTACCACAGGAACAGAAAACCAAATGCCACATGTTCTCACTAAACATTGGATACTCATGAACATAAAGATGGTAGCAAAAAACACTTGGGACAAAAACACTTTCTGTCTAACTGAAATTTTGCACACCTTGACCAACCTGTCCTCTTTTGCAATCCCCTCCCCACTTCTAGCCTCTATTACCTAGTAATTAGCTGTGCAAAATTTCTATACATTTAACTTACAAATTCTACCTATAAGTGAAATTATGCAGTACTCATCTTTCTGTCTGGCTTATTTCACTTAACATAATGCCCTGTAGGTTCATCCAGGTTGTCACAAATAACTAGATTTCTTTCTTTTTAAAGGTGAAATAGTATTATATGGTTTATGTGTACCAAAGATTCTGTATTCATTCATCTGTTGATATACACTTAGGTTGATTTCATATCTTGGCTGTTGTGAATAATGCTTCCATGAACATGAGAGTCTGTATACTTCTTCAACATACTCATGTCATTTCCTTTTGATATACAAACAGAAGAGGTATGGCTGAATCATATAGTAGCCCTTAGTTTTCTGAGAAATTTCCATGCTGTTTTCCATAATGAGTGTACTAATTTACATCATCTCTAATAGTGTATAAGGGTTCCCTTTCTTCACATCTTCAGTGCGTGTTGTCTTTGGTCCTTTGGGTAATAGCCATTACAGCAAGTGAAAGGTAAGATTTCATTATAGTTTTAATTTGCATTTCCCTAATGATTAGCAATATTTAGCAGGTTTTCAGAAACCTGTTGGCCATTTATATATTTTCTCCTGAGAAATGGCTATTCAGAATTTTTGCCCATTTACTCTCACTTCACAGGTTTTTTTTATTTTTTGCCCATTTTATGATTTTTGCCCATTTTCTCTCACTTCCTAGGTTGTCTCATCACTCTATTGTTTCCTTGGCTGTGTAGAAGCTTTCTAGTTTGATATGGTTCCATCTGTCTATTTCTTGCTTCTACTGCCTATGTTTTTGTTATATCAGAAAAAAAAAAATTATTGTCCAGACCAACATCCTGGAGCATTTCCCCTGTTTTCTTCTACTAGTTTTACACTTTAAGACTTACATTTGAGTCTTTAATATATTGCAAGTTGACCTTTGAATATGGTGTGAGATTTGAATGTGGATATCCAATCATGCCAATATCAATTATTGAATAGACTCCCCTTTCCCCATTGTGCGTCCTTAGCACTTTTGCCAAAAATCAATTGAATGAAAATCTGTGGGTTCATTTTTGGGCTCTCTATACTGTTCCATTTGTTAATGTGTCTGTTTGTATGTCAGTACCATGTTGTTTTGAGTACCACAGCTTATAATACATTTTGAAATCAGTAAGTATAATGCTTCCAGCTTTCTTCTTTCTCAAGATTGATTTGCTTCTTTGGGGTCTTTTGTGATTCCAGACAAAGTTTAGGATTTTTTATTTATTACTGTGAAAATGGCATTGGAATTTTGATAGGGATTACATTAAATCTGCAGATCACTGAGTAGTTTGGACATTTTAACAATATTAATTCTTCCAATCCATGAACATGGGATATCTTGTCATTTATTTGTGCCTTCCACAATTTCTTTCATCAATGTTTTATACTTTTCAGTGTACAGATCTTTCACCTGCTCAAATGTATTCCTAAGAATATTGTTTTATATCTATTGTAAAATAGGATTGTTTCCTTGCTTTCTCTCCTACATAATTCATTATTAGTGCATACAAAAACAGCTGATTTTTATATATTGATTTTGTATATTGTACTTTCATTGAATTTATCAGTTCTAATGGTTTTATGGAAGAGTTCATAGGGTTGTCTGTATATGAGATTATGTCATCAGCAAATATAGACAATTAAACCTTTTTTACTGCTGGGATGTCTTTCCTTTTCCTTACTTAATTGCTCTGGCTAAGACTTTCAGTACTATATTGAATAGAAGTGGTAAGAGTGGGCATCCTTGTTTTATTTCAGATCTTAAAGAAAAATCTTTCAACTTTTCATCACTGAGTATGATGTTAACTGTGGGTTTATTATATATGGCCTTTATTGAGTTGAAAAACATTACTTTTATATCTAATTTGCTTTTCCCACAGTCTTCGCAACCTGCAGACCAGGAAAGTCCCTCGGGTGCCTACACCACCAGGACCCTGGGTTTTGAGCAGAATACTAGGCAGCTGTTTGGGCAGACACCAAGCTAGCTGCAGGAGGTTTTTTTGGGGTTTTTTTGTTTGCTTGTTTGTTTGTTTGTTTGTTTTTTCATACCCCAGTGGTGCCTGGAACATCAGTGAGATAGAATCGTTCACTCCCCTGTAAAGGGGCCTAAAGCCAGGGAGCCAAAGTTGTCTAGCTCAGCGGATTCCAACCCCATGGAGCCCAGCAAGCTAAGATCCACTTACTTGAAATTCTCGCTGCCAGCACAGCAGTTTGAAGTCCACCTGAGACTCTTGAGCTTGGTGCGGGGAGGGGCACCCGCCATTACTAAGGCTTGAGTATGTGGTTTTCCCATCACAGTGTAAACAAAGCTTCCAGAAAGTTTGGACTGGGTGGAGTCTACCACAGCTCTGAAAATTCCAAAACCAGAACACTTCTTCTCCTCCAAAGGATCATAACTCCTTGCCAGCAAGGGAACAAAACTGGATGGAAAATGAATTTGATGAATTAACAGAAGTAGGCTTCAGAAGGTGGGTAATAACAAATTCGTCCTCTCTGTGCTGGGCATCTCTGAAAAAAAGGCAGCAGCTCCAGTCAGGGGTTTAGAGATCAAACTCCCGTCTCCCTGGAACAGAGCTCCTTGGGGAATGGGCGACTGTTGGCACACCTCAAGCAAATTTAAATGTTTCTGCCTACCAACTCTGAAGAGAGCAACAGATCTCCCAGCGCAGTGCTTGAGCTCTGCTAAGGGACAGATTGCCTCCTCAAGTGGGTCCCTGACCCCCGTGCCTCCTGACTGGGAGACACTTCCCAGCAAGGGTCGACAGACACCTCATACAGGAGAGCTCTAGCTGGCATCTGGCACATGCCCCTCTGGGATGAAGGTTCCAGAGGAAGGAACAGGCAGCAATCTTTGCTATTCTGCAGCCTCTACTGGTAATACCCAGGCAAACAGGGTCTGGAGTGGACCTCCAGCAAACTCCAACAGACGTGCAGCAGAGGGGCCTGACTGTTAAAAGGAAAACTAACAAACAGAAGGGAATAGCACAAACATCAACAATAAGGACATCCACACAAAAACCCCATCTGAAGGTCACCAACATCAAAGGCCAAAGGTAGATAAATCCACGAAGATGAGGAAAAAACAGGAAAAAAAAAAAAAAAGGCTGAAAATTCCAAAAACCAGAATGCCTCTTCTCATCCAAAGGATCACAACTCCTCACCAGCAAGGGAACAAAACTGAACACAGAATGAGTTTGATGAAATATGTTTCAGAAGGTGGGTAATAAAAAACTTCCCTGAGCTAAAGGAGCATGTTCCAACCCAATGCAAGGAAGCGAAGAAGCTTGAAAAAAGGTTAGAGGAAATTCTAACTAGAATAACCAGTTTAGAGAAAAACATAAAAGACCTGATGGAGCTGAAAAACACAGTGCCAGAACTTCGTGAAGCATACACAAGTATCAATAGCCAAATTGATCATGGGGAAGAAAGGATATCAGAGATTGAAGATCAACTTAAAGAAATAAAGCGTGAAGACAAGATTAGGGAAAAAGAATGAAAAGGAATGCACAAAGCTTCCAAGAAATATGGGACTATGTGAAAAGACCAAACCTATGTTTGATTGGTATACCTGAAAGTCACGGGGAAAATGGAACCAAGTTGGAAAACACTCTTCAGAATATCATCCAGGAGAAATTCCCCAACCGAGCAAGACAGGCCAACATTCAAATTCAGGAAATACAGGGAACACCACAAAGATACTCCCCGAGAAGAGCAACCCCAAGACACATAATCATCAGATTCACCAAGGTTGATATGAAGGAATAAATGTTAAGGGAAGTCCATCAGACTAACAGCAGATATCTCTGTAAGAAACTCTACAAGCCAGAAGAGAGAGTGGTGGTCAATATTCAACATTCTTTAAAAAAAATTTTCAACTCATAATTTCATATCCAGCCAAACTAAGTGTCATAAGCAAAGGAGAAATAAAATCTGTTATAGACAAGCAAATGCTTAGAGATTTTGTCACCACCAGGCCTGTCTTACAAGAGCTCCTGAAGGAAGGAATAAATATGGAAAGGAAAAACAGGTGCCAGCTACTGCAAAAACATACCAAATTGTAAAAACCATCAATGCTATGAAGAAACTGCATCAACTAACAGGCAAAATAACCAGCTAGCATCATAATGACAGGATCAAATTCACACATAACAATATTAACCTTCAATGTAAACAGGCTAAATGCCCAAATTAAAAGATGCAGACTGGCAAATTTGATAGAGTCAAAACCCATCAGTCTGCCGTATTCAGTAGACCCATCTTACATGCAAATACACACATAGGCTCAAAATAAAGGGATGCAGGAAGATTACCAAGCAAAAGAAAAGAAAAAAAAAAAGCAGAAGTTGCAATCCTAGTCTCTGATAAAACAGACTTTAAACCAACAAAGATCAAAAGAGACAAACAAGAGCATTACATAATGGTAAAGGGATCAACGCAACAAGAAGAGCTAACTATCCTAAATACATATGCACCCAATACAGGACCACCCAGATTCATAAAGCAAGTTCTTAGAGACCTACAAAGAGACTTGGTCTCCCAAACAATAATAGTGGGAGACTTTAACACCCCACTGTCAATATTAGACAAATCAACGAGACAGAATTTTAACAAGGATATTCAGGACTTGAACTCAGCTCTGGACCAAGCAGATCTAATAGACATCTACAGAACTCTCTAACCCAAATCAACAAAATATACATTCTTCTCAGCACCACATTGTACTTATTATAAAATTCACCACATAATTGGAAGTAAAACACTCGTCAGCAAATGTAAAAGAATGGAAATCTTAACCATCTCTCAGACTACAGTGCAATCAAATTAGAACTCAGGATTAAGAAACTCACTCAAAACTGCACAACTACATGGAAACTGAACAGCCTGCTCCTGAATGACTACTGGGTAAATAACGAAAATAAAGCAGATATAAGTTCTTTGAAAACAATGAGGACAAAGACACAGCGTACCAGAATCTCTCAGACACAGCTAAAGCAGTGTTTAGACGGAAATTTATAGCACTAAATCCCCACAGGAGAAAGTAGGAAGATCTAAAATCGACATCCTAACATCACAATTTAAAAAAAAAAAAAAAAAAAAAACTAGAGAAGCAAAAGCAAACAAATTCAAAAGCTAGCAGAAGACAAGAAATAACTAAGATCAGAGCAGAACTGAAGGAGAGAGAGACACAAAAAGGCCCTTCAAAAAAGTCAGTGAATCCAGGAGCTGGTTTTTTGAAAATACTAACGAAACAGCTAGTCTGCTAGGCAGACTAATAAAGAAAAGAGAGAAGAATTAAATAGACACAATAAAAAATGAAAAAGGGGATATCACCACTGATCCGACAGAAATACAAACTACCATCAAAGAATACTATAAACACCTCTATACAAATAAACTAGAAAATCTAGAAGAAATGGATACATTCCTGTAAACATAAACCCTCCCAAGTCGAAACCAGGAATAACTTGAATCCCTGAATAGACCAATAACAAGTTCTGAAATTGAGGCAGTAACTATTAGCCTGCCGACTAAAAAAAAGCCCAGGACCAGACAGATTCTCAGCCAAATTCACCAGAGGTACAAAGGGGAGCTGGTACCATTCCTTAAGAAACTATTCCAAACAATAGAAAAAGAGGGGCTCCTCCCTAACTCACATTATGAGGCCAGCATCATTCTGATACCAAAGGATTGCAGAGACACAACAACAACAACAAATATCTCAGGCCAATATCCCTGATGCACTTCGATGTGAAAATCCACAATAAAATACTGGCAAACTGAATCCAGCAGCACATCAAAAAGCTTATCCAACACGATCAAGTGGGCTTCATCCCTGGGATGCAAGGCTGATTCAACATATGCAAGTCAACAAATGTAATCTATCACACATAAACAGAACCAATGACAAAAACCACACTATTATCTCAATAGATGCAGAAAAGCTATTTGATAAAATTCAACACACCTTCATGCTAAAAATTCTCAATAAACTTGGTATTCATGGAACGTATCTCAAAATAACAAGAGCTATTTATAATAAACACACAGCCAATGTCATACTGAATGGGCAATAACTAGGAGGCATTCCCTTTGAAAACTAGCAGAAGACAAGGATGCCCCATCTCACCACTCCTATTCAACATAGTATTGGAAGTTCTGGCCATGGCAATCAGGCAAGACAAAGAAATAAAGCATATTCAAATAGAAAGAGAGGATGTCAAATTGTCTCTGTTTGCAGATGACATGATTGTATATTTAGAAAACCCCATCATCTCAGCCCAAAATCTCCTTAAGCTGATAAGCAACTTCAGCAAAGTATCAGGATACAAAATCAATGTGCAAAAATCACAAGCATTCCTATACACCAATAACAGATAAACAGAGCGTCAAATCATGAGTTAACTCACATGCATTATTGCTACTAAGAGAATAAAATACCTAGGAATAGAACTTACAAGGGATATGATGGACCTCTTCAAGGAGAACTACAAACCACTGCTCAAGGAAATAAGATAAGACACAAACAAATGGAAAAACATTTCATGCTCATGGATAGGAAGAATCAATATTGTGAAAATGGCCACACTGCCAAAAGGAATTTATAGATTTAATGCTATCCCCATCAAGCTACCATCGACTTTCTTCACAGAATTAGAAAAATCTTTAAAGTTCATATGGAACAAAAAAAAAACCCATAAAGGCAAGACAGTCCTAAGCAAAAAGAACAAAGTTGGAGGCGTCATGTTACCTGTCTTCAAACTGTACTACAAGGCTACAGTAATCAAAACAGCATTGTGCTGGTACCAAAACAGATATATAGTCCAATGGAACACAACAGAGGCCTCAGAAATGATGCCACACATTTACAACCATCTGATATTTGACAAACCTGACAAAAACAAGCAATAGGGAAAGGATTCCCTATTTAATAAATTGTGTTGGGAAAACTGGCTAGCCGTATGCAGAAAACTGAAACTGGACTCCTTCCTTACACTTTACACAAAAATTAACTCAAGATGGATTAAAGACTTAAATGTTAAGACCTAAAACCATAAAAACCCTAGAAGAAAACCTAGGCAATACCATTCAGGACATAGGCATGGGCAGAGAGTTCAGGATTAAAACACCAAAAGCAATGGTAACAGAGTTAAAATTGATAAATGGGATCTAATTAAAGTAAAGAGCTTTTGGCCAGACGTAGTGGCTAATGCCTGTAATCCTAGCACTTCGGGAGGCCAAAGCAGGCGGATCATGAGGTCAAGAGATCAAGACCATCCTGGCCAACATGGTGAAACCCCATCGCTACTAAAAATACAAAAATTACCTGGGTGTGGTGGTGCATGCTAGTCTCAGCCACTCAGTAGGCCTATGCAGGAGAATTGTTTGAACCGGGGAGGCAGAGGTTGCAGTGAGCCATCGCACCACTGCACTCCAATCTGGCAACAGAGCAAGATTCTGTCTCAGGAAAAAAAAAAAAAAAAAAAAAAAAAAAAATCTTCTGCACAGCAAAAGAAACTATCATCAGAGTAAACAGGAAACCTACAGAATGGAAGAAAATTTTTGCAATCTATCCATCGACAAATGGTTAATATCCGGAATCTATAAGGAACTTAAACAAATTTACAAGAAAAAAACAAACAATTCCATCAAAAAGTTGGTGAAGGATATGAACAGACACTTCTCAAAAGAATACATTTATGCGGCTAACAAATATATGAAAAAAAGCTCATCATCACAGGTCATTAGAGAAATGCAAATTAAAACCACAATGAGATACCATCTCACATCAGTTAGAATGGTGATCATTAAAAAGTCAGGAAACAACAGATGCTGGAGAAGATGTGGAGAAATAGCAACGTTTTTATACTCTTGGTGGCAGTGTAAATTAGTTCAACCATTGTGGAAGACAGTTTGGCAATTCCTCAAGGATCTAGAACCAGAAATACCATTTGACCCAGCAATCCCATTACTGGGGATATACCCAAAGGATTATAAATCATTCTACTATAAAGACACATGCACACGTATGTTTACTGCAGGACTATTCAAAATAGGAAAGACTTGGAATCAACCCAAATGTCCATCAATGATAGACTGGATAAAGAAAATGTGGCACATATACACCATGCAATACTACACAGCCATGAAAAAGGATGAGTTCATGTTCTTTGCAGGGATGTGGATGAAGCTGGAAACTATCATTCTCAGCAAACTATCACAAGGACAGAAAACCAAACGCCACATGTTCTCACTCATAAGTGGGAGCTGAACAATGAGAACACATGGACACAGAGAGGGGAACACCACACACCGGGGCCTGTCGGGGAGTAGGGGACTTGGGGAGGGATAGCATTATAAGAAATAGATGATGGGTTGATGCATGCAGCAAACCACCATGGCTCATGTATGCCTACGTAACAAATCTGCATGTACTGCACACGTATCCCAGAACTTAAAGTATAATTTTAAAAAAGAAAAAAAAAAAAGGACTTCATCAAATTAAAACTTTTGTGTTTCAAATGACACTATCAAGAAAATGAAAAGCCAGCCCATAGATAGCTCACCCAAATTAAAAATGGGCACAGGATTTGAATAGGTATTTCCCCAAAGAAGACATACAAATGGCCAATAAGAACAAGAAAAGATGCTCAACATCATTAGCGGCAAGATACAATTTCACACCCACCAGGATGTCTACATTTAACACAATAGCAAAGATTGATGAGAATGTGGAGAAACAGGATCCCTCGTCCATTACTGGTAGAAATACAAAGTGCTGCAGACATTTTGGAAAATAGTTTGGTAGGTTTTCAAGTCTTTGAGTCACCATATGACCCAACAATTCCACTCCTAGATATACCCAAGATAAATAAAAACATGCCCACAAAAAACTTGCACATGAATCATCATAGCAGCATTATTCATATACTCAAAAAGTAAAGACAGTCCATATTTCCATCAGCTGACAGGAATGAATAAACAAAATGTCATACATATAATGAAATATTATTCAGAAATAAGGATCAAGAATTTGTACACAGAACAACACAAACAACAAATTAAACACAAAATTTAGTGTTTCCAATAAACCTTGAAAACATTTACACTAAGTGAAAGAAGTCAGTCACAAAAGGCTGCATATTATGTGATGCCATTTATGTGAAATGTCTAGAACAGGCAAGTCTATAGACAGAAAAATCAGAAGAAGTTGCCTGGGACTGAGTTGGGAACATGGCAGCAGAGAAGGAATGGGGAATGACTGCTAATGGGTATGGGGTTTTTGGAGGGAGAAAGTAATAAAACTATTGGAAATTAGATTGTGGTGATAGTTGCTCATCCTGCAAATATATTAAACAAAACTAAACTGTACACTTTAATGGTGATAGTTGCTCATCCTGCAAATATATTAAACAAAACTAAACTGTACACTTTAAATAAGGAAATTACATGGTGTGTGTGAAGTGTCATATTTTCTATTCTCTGGCAAATAAATGTTTCTTAATCAACCTTAAAACTATAACTTCTGTGATGTTAAAATAATCTCAGTATCTTAGAAATTTTTTGGCAGCATGTCAGAAAGATTCAAAGTTTGTAGTTGCAAATAACAGTGAACACAACTCCAAAAGGCTTAGCCAATAAAATAATTCATAATCCCACATAAGCAGAAATCTAAACTAGGGCAGTATTTGAGGTTAATACAGTTGTTTGATATTTTCATTCAAATCCCAAAGTACCTTCTATTTCATCCGGTCTGTCACTGTTAACATGTTGTCTTCAGTTTAGCTTCTCTCCTAACCCTAGACAGTTGCTAAAATCTCATGTACCACATGCTGACATGTCAAAGGCAACTTGCAAAAAAAATGGGATTGCTTAAAAGACCATTTGTAAAACTTTATAAACCTCAAATAAACCCTTCCCAGAGCCTTCTGGTAGATTTACTGCCCTCACAATAGTTGTTTACAAATGCATCACATGCCTCATCAGGGTAGATTTTGTTTAGTGTGAATTTTGTTTACTGTGGGGATGCATGCTGAACAAAATTCACTCTATTGGGCTGGAAAGGGGCCTGCTCCTCTGCAGAACATGAAGTGTGGAAACTAAAGAAACCCAGGGAGTTCATTAGCTCAAGTAGAACAGCTGCTAATTATAACAGGGAAGGATGATTATCTGCTATATATAATCATTTCATTCTTATTTCTACTCTATTAATTAAACTGTGCCCTATTTTAGTTCCTTCTCACCTGAATCTATTCATTTCTAAAACATACAATATTCGGTTTTCCATTCCTGAGTTATTTCACTTACTATATTTATCTCATGCAGAAAAAATAAAAATGTTTACTATCTCCAGCCATTCACTTCTATAAAGTATTTTTTCTACTCTCTAATGACAGCAATTGGTTTTATGATTGTTCTTAAACTAAATAAAAAGTGAATTAGAAATTATGGTAGTAGTTAAAGACCACTTTATCCAACTGCAAAGTTTTGCAGGCAGGAGACCAATAAATAAAAGGAGAGCAATTAAGAAAAGGAGAAGAGGAAATAGAGAAAACCAAGGAGATAAAAGAAGAGAAAGGAGGTAGAAGAAATACAGCAACCAGAAGAGAAGAGGAAGAGGAAGAGGGGGAGTAAGAAGAGACAGGGGAAGAGAAATAAGAAGAAGAAAAAAGTGAAAAAACAAAAGGAAGAAAAGAGAAATGGAAAGGTAAAGGCAGACATATACGACTGCAACATAAAATATGCCATTTCTCCACACTTTGACATATAGCCGTATGGTAACCAATGTTGGAAGCAAAACTTTATAGCACAAAGAAACCTTCATGTAAGCAAATATAAAGAGTCATTTAGAAGTTGCGGCGATCTCAGAAAGGAATACAGGTGGTGGCAAGTCAATCTTACTGTATTATAAATGTATGTGACAAATTCACTGAAAAAAAGGTGATAGGGAAAATACTGACATTAACTTTGGAAATGAGGACTTCATATAAGCATTGTACTCTAGTTGATAAAACTCTCTAACATGTAAGTAGACATTAACAATTCTTTTTTTTTTATTTCCTTAGGTTATTGGGGAACAGGTGGTGTTTGGTTACATGAGTAAGTTCTTTAGTGGTGCTTTGTGAGATTTTGGTGCACTCATCACCCAAGCAGTATACACTGCACCCTATTATAGTCTTTTATCCCTCACCCTCTTCCAACCCTTTCCCCCTGAGTACCCAAAGTCCATTGTATCATTCTCATGCTTTGGCAACCTCAGAGCTTAGCTCCCACTTATGAGTGAAAACATACAATATTGATTTTCCATTCCTGAGTTACTTCACTTAGAATAATAATCTCCAATCTCATCCAGGTTGCTACAAATAACATTAATTCATTTCTTTTTATGGCTGAGTAGTATTTCATCATATATATATATACACACACACACACGTATATACACATATATACACACATATAATACATGCATATACACACATATATACACATGTATACACACATACACACACATATATATACACACACATACAAATACACACAGACACACATATACATACACACACACACATATACCACAGTTTCTTTATCATTGATTGATGGACATTTGGGTTGGTTCCTTGGTTTTGCATTGTGAATTGTGCTGCTACGAACATGCATGTGCAAGCATCTTTTTCATATAATGACTTATTTTCCTCTGGGTAGATACCCAGTAGTGGGATTGCTGAATCAAATGGTAGTTCTAATTTAGTTCTTTAAGGAATCTCCACATTGTGTTCCATGAATAATGGTGGTATTATGATGGGAACTGGGTTTGGAAGATTGCTTTTGGGATTAACATTTCTGATACAGCTATCTATAAATATTGGAAATGAGAAAATAAATAAATGAGTGGCAAATTGTTGGAGCCAAATTTCATATTGTTGGAGTGAAAATTTACAGATAAGCCAAAGAAGGCTGGAGTGACTTATGTGGTGATGGATTACAGTTGAAGACATCAGTATGAACTCATGTTTAATTTCATAGAGATACAAGTGCTTACATAAAACAATATTTACAGATATGTCTATATTCATGGGTTGTTAATGCATATATCATCCACCTCTGTCAACTGAGAGAGCCTAAAAACAATGACACCTAGTGGTAATAAGCAGAATAGTGCTCAGATCTAGAGTCCTAATACAATTCTCCAATAAAATAAGCCAAGGCTCCTTGGAGAAATGTCTGATTCTGAAACTTCGGCAGAAAATATAACAGATGAACTGGGAGAATCTTACTGTGCCAGGTATTAACACACACACACAAAAACACAGAATTATGGAGTTATGTCAAAATGACACAGGAGTCAATTAAAAGATCTGCCAATGGCCCAAGCTAAAACAAGTCAAGCAAAGGAAAACAGAACAAAACAGTATTGGGTTATAATCCAAAGTATAAAATAAATATCTATGTACATACTGACAAAAAAATCAATAAATAAATGAATGGGAGTGAGAATAGGCAAATCTCCTGTGCAGAAGAATTCCAAATAGCTAATGAAGACTCTGTGTCCTCAAATGGTGAGAGCACAACTCCTCACTTCTTAAATCTAGGCTGCATATAGTAATGCCTTCAAAGAATACAGTATAAAAGCGGGGGATGGATAGAGTAATATTACTCCGGAAAATTGCAGTAGAAAAACCTGGCAAATAATACCTGAGCCAGGTGATCAAGGTCATTATCAGCAATAATACAGTGAAAGCAGATACTCAAGATTATAAAAATAATACTTTGTCTATAATATTTCTCTGTAAAACCTACAACCCCAGATTAACCATGAGAAAAACAGTAAAATCCCAATAAAAAGGCACCCCACAAAAATACCTCATTGTTGTCAGTTTTCATATTTCTTTCAACTGGGTTTTTTTGTTTTTTTGTTTTTTTGTTTTTGAGACAGAGTTTCGCTCTTGTCACCCAGGCTGGAGTACAATGGTGCAATCTCGGCTCACTGCAACCTCCACCTCCCGAATTCAAATGATTCTCCTGCCTCAGCCTCCCAAGTAGCTGGGATTACAGGCATGCACCACCATACCAGGCTAATTTTGTATTTTTAGTAGAGACGGGGTCTCTCCATGTTGCTCAGGGTGGTCTCGAACTCCCGACCTCAGGTGATCCACCCGCCTTGGCCTCTCAAAGTGCTGGGATTACAGGCATGAACCACTGCAACCGGCCTCTTTCATCTCTTTTTACCTGAAACAGTACCTTGGTTTTCTTGTTTTTCATGAAGTTGATATTTTTGAAAGGTTCCATTTATTTTATTGACTGTTTCTTAAATTGGATTTGCTTGATGTTTTCCCATAAATAGATTCATGTTACAAGTTTTTCTAAGAGATTCTATAGAAATGATATTTTTTTTTTCCAAGTGCATCATATTCATAGGCAAATGACTGCTCTGTTCCTTTACTGGTAATGTTAACTTTGATCACTTAGTTTAGATAATATTTGCCAGGTTTCTTTTTCACTGTAAAGTTAATATTTTTCCCTTTGTATTTAATAAATATGTGGAAATATGTTAAGATGCTATAAATATTCTGCTTCTAATTAAACTTTTATCCACTATTTTTAACATCCATTGATGATTATTACCTGAAACAACTTTTAATGTGATAGTTACCAAATGGTAAGTTTAGAAAGTTTCATCAGTCTTTCTATAGCTTCTAATCTGCAGCCCATTTACTCCTGATTTAAGTAGGTAAAAATATTAAAATAGTTGATTTATGGAGATAATTCATTTATCCAAGGTTTTAAAAAGTATTTTAAGATAGAGTAAGAATATGTATGTTAACTTAAAAAAAAGCTTCTGTAGCAATATACAAAAAGTTATTTTCAATATAACAATTTAAACATTTTCTATATATAGTTTAGATCTTTAGCATATTTTTTATGTTGACTAAAGGAATATTTTAAGCCATTTTTTAACTTTTATCTCATCAAGTTCACTGTTCTGTCACAAAATAAAATTACAGTGTGACTAGAACTCATTTTGGAATATGACTCCAAGCAAATTATGAGTTTTTCTGTATGCAGTGAAATGGAACAAGTTGAAAAGTAAATCAATATACTCAAATTTACTTCACTAGTATTTTACAGCATTTTCCAGACAGTGTATCATATGATAGTTAAAAGTAAATCTCTATGCAGCCTGATAGAATGAACTCCCAGAAGGCAATTGTATATCATTTTTTGTATTAAATAGGAACACTTATCTTTCATTGCTCATATAATGGAATTAACTTAATCTAGTTAATACATGTTTCTATAAACAGCTTATTGTTGAAGTAATATAATGTTTTAAGATAAAAGAAACTATAGGAGCATTTAAAAACCAGAAACACATTGTCTTTCAGCCTCTTGGCTAAGACCAAGTGTGAAAAGTGGAAATATGACTACATTATAAGCAAAAACAGGGATAGCCTTAAAGAAACTGTATTAAAGTTGTACCTGAAAAGAGAGCTATGACTGAATGTGCCAATTTCTCAGAGAACATCTTTCTATAATACTGACATGAATGAAAGACAACTGGAGTTCAGTGGCCTTTGGTTTTCTTCTTAGAGTCAACATATAAAAACAGAAGGCTAGTGCACTAATTCTACAACAAAGAGTCATTTGAATTATACCACCATATATTTCATTCAGATGACACCATATTGTGATCGTCTGCCAAATGTTCTCAGGAATGCTTACGCTTTCTAATATGTCCTTTTTTGGGCAACTGTCCCAATATCTGGGTATTTATGAAAATAACAATCATTCCCTGCTTTTCCGAAGGCATTACACGGGGGCGAGGGAGGTGAGGAAAGGCAGGTGGAGCAACAGATTTTCACTCAGAAATTCTCTGCAGGGACTTTTTGAGCCTACTGGCAGAAGAAACCACTGTCTTCGCACTTGGAATGGTATTAATGTGATTTTTTCCCTCTCTTCTTGCCTATTTTAATCTATCTTTCACACTACTAGACAACACGATTCCAGAATTTTAAAATCTTAAAGAATTCAATCGTTTCCTACAACTATAGGTGAAAATTTTAGATTTCTTATTGTAGAATCCTCAAATCTTAATAAGCTAACCAAGTTTAAATGAGTCAATAAACATTCTCTGTTATATTCAGTTTTTACTATTTCTGGTTATTCTTCAGTTTTTATGTTTGGACATCAAATTTTAAATCCAGAGTAATTAATGATTAATAAAATATTCAAATTTATTTTAAATGAAATCTGAGTGGGGAAAGGTGCTGTAATTTTTTGTGAATATAACAACATATCTACTTGACTCTTCTAAAACATCTAAATTCATCACGGCTTTTTTCTACCTATTCCACCCCTTGAAAACCTCCAAAGTATCTATATTCTTTATCCCAGTATTTAACTGCTACACATTTCTGTAATGTTATATTCTGTAATGTGAATACATAACACATGGTTACATTGTCAGTACTGCTGCTAAGTAAATCATTAGCTAGAGAAGGATGTATTATTTATACTACATAGCACTTAGAATTCTGCTGAATAAATAGAATACAGAGCAGGTATAGGTGCTACTACATGACTTCTCACTGCTACATAGTTTTGATAATTAATTTTAATGTGAATTCTATGAAGTAGGTATTATTATAGCCAATTTACAGGTGTGGAATCTGAAGCTTGAAGTGGTCGCGTAATTTTTTGAAGATAATTCAGCCAGTCACTGAGAAGGATAGAAATCAAATGCACTTTTCTTTAATCACAGCCTGTGACTTTTCTACTACACAATACTGTATCTACACCTTTACCAAATAAGTACTTGTTTGTACATGTTCCCTTTATTTGTTCTATGTGTGGATTTTTATAACTTTACCTTAATTTTATGCTCATTAAAGAAAAATAATATATATCATATTACTTTCTATATTCTGTTCCTTATGGAGAATCAGCATGGTTTCTGGCCATAGCAAACAGAAGAAGGGCCTCACATTAAGTCATAATATACTCCAAAATGTCAAAATGAAGTTTTCATGTTAAAATTTATATATCCAAGGGTGAAAAATGCTGACAATCTCCTACATAGTAGGGCATTGCACACGGCAGAGGATGACATGAGCTGTATAACTAGCAACCATAAATAATTTGTATTAGTTTTAAGACAATGTAAAAATTATAAACTCTTGATCTATATAGAAAATAAAAACAGAAATGAATTCACTCTGTGAGAAAAATTTGTCACCAATCTTCATGGCAGGATGTGTTCTTTGCTCCGCCCCAATTTATATGGTAGAAATCACTTTAGAAATCTGTTTTAAATCTGTGTTCTATTTTAATGGATTTTGTAAAGCTAAATCATATGGAGTGACGCAAATTCCATTTAGATAGCAAAGTCTCTTTCAAAACATAGGCAGTAATCTATTTTACAGAAGATGTGGGGTTTTATATTTTTTTAAAAAAAATGTAAATTTGTTCAATTATATATAAAGCAACTGTGGATCACCAAAACATGGACTGTCATAAAACTTACAAAATAAGTTCTTACAAAATAAAGGAATATTGACACTTACAAGTTGCATTAAAAAAATGTTTGGGGAGAAAAACTCTCAGTTGTTATGCTACTTTAATGAAAGCTAGCATTTTATCAACTGTGATTTAAAATATATATATATATATATATATATATAGAGAGAGAGAGAGAGAGAGAGAGAGAGAGAGAGAGAAAGTTATGGCGGGGAAAGACTCAAAAAAGCTGTGGAACTAGGAAAGGTTTTTTAAAAAGAGAGGTTTTTCCCTTAAGTAGTAAGAAATAGGAAACTAAGCTTTTGGGACCTGGCCCAGCAAGAGGCACCATCATGGCAGTTCACATCCACCACAACAAGGACCCAAAGGTTCAGTGCAAGGAGCCCAAGAGACAGGATCTACCTGAGGCTGTTGGCCAAGCTGTACAGTTTCCTGGTCAGATGAACCAACTCTGCATTCAACTAGGTTGTGCTGAAGAGGTTGTTTATGAGTTGCACCAACCGGCCATCTCTGTCCCTTTCCCGAATGATCCGGATGATGAAGCTTCCCGGTCAGGAAAACAAAACAGCCATGGTTGTGGGGAACAAAATGGATGACGTGTGGGTTCGGGAGGTGCCCAAACTGAAGGTGTGCGCACAGCGTGTGACCCGCCAGACCGCAGCAGCATCCTCAGGGTGGGGGGCAAGATCCTCACTTGCCACCAGCTGACCCTGGATGCCCCCAAGGGCTGCAGCACCGTCCTGCTCTCCGGTTTTCACAAGGGCCGAGGGGGTACCGGCATTTCGGCAAGGCCGGCAGTACCATGCACAGCCACACCAAACCCAAAGTGTACTCCAAGGGCCGGAAGTTCGAGTGCACCGGAGGCCTACGGGCCTGCTGAGGCTACAAAATAAAAACCTGGATCCCATCCCTGATGAAGAACCCTGACGAAAGAAGAAAGAAAGAAAGAGGAAAGAGGAAGAGGAAGAGGAAGAGGAAGAGGAAGGAGGAAAGAAAAGAAAGAAAGAAAGAAGGGAGAAGGAAAAGAAAGAAAGAAAGAAAGAAAGAAAGAAAGAAAGAAAGAAAGAAAGAAAGAAGGAAGGAAGGAAGGAAGGAAGGAAGGAAAGAAAGAAGGAAAGAAAGAAAGAAAGAAAGAAAGAAAGAAAGAAAGAAAGAAAGAAAGAAAGAAAGAATAATGGAAGGAAGGAAGGAAAGAAAAAGAGAAAAGAAAGAGAAAGAGAAAGAAGGAAAGAAAGAAAGAAAGGAGAAAGAAAAAGAGAGAAAGAGAGGAAAAGAAAGAAAGAAAGAAAGAAAAGAAAGAAAGAAAGAAAGAAAGAAAGAAAGAAAGAAAGAAAGAAAAAGAAAGAAAGAAAAAGAAAAGAAAAGAAAAGAAAAGAAAGAAAGAAAGAAGAGAAGAAACTATATCTCCCTCATGAACTGGGCTCATTAAAGATTTGCCCATGATTTTTACATATTCTTCCCAAAGCTTATCAAAGGCATAACAAGGGTTTTCAAAATTTAAAAAGAAGACTAAATTAGCACCAAGAGAAAATTAGGAAAGCTTTGTCAATTATGTGAATGTACAAATGCCATGTGACATTATTTTTAATTCCAATTATTTTATAGAGAAGGTAACTTAGTGTTGTTAATTGTATATGGTCACCTTACGACCCCAAGACAAATTTGGCAAAGAAGAGGAAGACCTATGCGTTGCACACTACAAAACATCACTGAGAGAAATTGAAGAGAACCTAGGCAAATAGATATACTGTGCTCCTAGTTCAGACAACTGAATAGTGTTAAGATGTCAGTTCTTCCAAAATTCATCTATAGAGTTAACGGCAATCCCAATCAAAATCCTGGCTTTTTAGTAGAAATTGATAACCTGACTCTAAATTTTATATAAAAATGAAAGGATCTAAACATTTGAAGACAACATTGATAAAGAAAAAAGTTGGTGGATTTAAACTACCTGATTATAAGAATTATTTTAAAACAACAATCTAGTATGGTATTGTCATCAAGACAGACAATATAATAGAAAATGGAGTCTAAAATAAACTGACAACTCTGTAGTCAACTGATTTCTAAAGCATGCAAAAAAAATTAATAGAAAAAAATCGTTTCAAAAAATGTTACTGGAAAAATTCAATATCCATACTAAAACCAAATATTATGTCCCATGGTATAGAATAATTTACCCAAAATGATCATAGACCTAAAAGTAAAAAGTAAAACTGTAAAATTTCTTGAAGAAAGCATAGATGAAAACCTTTAAGACTTTGAATTAGGTAAAAATTTCTTGGATATGACAGCAAAAAGCATGACTCGTTTTTTAAAATGATAGCACTTCATCAAAATCAAGAATATCTTATCTTTGAAAAACATTATTAAGAAAATGAAAAAAAAAGGCCAAATTGGGGAAAAACAGTCACAAATAACATTATCTGAAAAAGTACTTGTATTCATAATGCATTTTTTAAAAAACTCAAAAGCACAAACAAACCTATTAAAAATAGGCAAAATATTTGAATACACACTTCACCAGATATAGTAACCACATAAAAAGGAATTTAATGTCATTAGTTACATATAAATTAAAACCATAATAAGATATCACTACACACCTTTCAGAATGGCCACAATTATCAAGACAGCATACCAAGTGTTGGTGAGAATGTAGAGCAACTGAGCAACTGAAGCTTTCAAACACTGCTTCTTGGAAATGTAAAATGCTGCAATCACTTTGGGAAAAAAAATTAGCTTTTTTATTTCAAATTAAACATATACCTTGCTTATGTCCCAGATATTTTACTCCTACATGTATATACCTAAGAATAAATGACAGACTATCTTCGAACAAAGGATTATACATGAATGCTCATATGGTCTTTACATGCTATTGCTCAGAACTGGAAATAACCCAAATGTCCAAAAACAGCTGAATCAATAAATGGAGTATGGCATATTCATAAAAGGGAATATTATTCCACTATAAATGGAATGAACTAAGGATGCATGCAGCAACATAGAGGACTCTCAAAATAATAATGCTGAGTGAAAAAGGCAGACAAAAGATGGTACATACTGTAGTATTCAATTTACATAAATTTATGGAAAAAATAAAGTAATCTATAATGGCAAAAAGCTGTTCAGTGATTATCTTGGGTAAGCTGAGTGGGATGGTGTGATTACAAAGAAGCACAATGAAACTTTGCCATAACAGATACGTTCATTATCTTGATTATAGTGATGGCTTCATGAGCATATAACTAGGTCAAACGTATCGAATTGCATACTTTAAATATGGGCAGTTTGTCATATATCAATTATACTTCAATTCATTTTCATTTAAAAGGCCAAAATGTGTAGAATTGGCCACTTGCCTGACTTTTCTCTCTACTAAATAAAAAGAAATACTACTTACTCATACTTTGCTATTTCTGTTGTTCATCTGGTGTCAAAGTTCACATGAAAAGAGAAATGGTAAATTCTACATTACAGAGTACAGTAAATCTTCAAGTATTATGCTCTCCAATTATACCATAATTATAAATGATAAGGGTAGAAATTATAACTATCTGATTGTCTGTGCCCCTCTTCTCTTAGTTTTCTCTCCCTTAGTAGAAAAAAATGATGTAAGAACTTTAAGCAAACCTGTCACTCCTACGAAATTCAATTTCTAATCCAAACATTTTTTTTAAAGTGGCACCTTAAAATGGTGCAGGCCACATATATAAACAAAGTATAGCTGGAACTTGTGAAATGTAGCATAGAATGTCTAGTCCACAAGGCTCTTAAATTTGAAAAATGTACATGAGCTAAGTAATAAAAACTTTTCCTAAATATCATGGCTTAAGATTTCTTCTTTTCTGAAAATACTAAGTACATTTTATTAATATATTTCTAAAGGGAAAGCTAGAACACCAGACAGGTAAATTAAAGCATATTATAGTCATCTACTTGTGTATTTGCAAAAGCGTCATATCTGTTATAAAATAAATAAATTCCCCTTAGGATGTTTATTTTAAAAGATGAGAATAACTTTTTAAGAAAGCATATGCTATGTTGATTTACACTGTTAATATACTTTACAACTATAGATATTATGTATTCTTCAAGACACACATGGAATTTTCATTTTAACAATAAAATCTCCCTAAGGCAGTAGAATTCAGAAATAAAGACAGTTACAGAAAGCCTATTCTTCCCCTTTCCATTGGCTAAATTCTTCTTCTCCTCAAATCAGCCATCCCTTGAAATAAGAAAAGCAAGAGAAATTTATAAACTGAGAGTGGCATTATAGAAGATAAACAGTAGGAAAACATGTAACTACCAGAGCAGCACGTCGTAACCTTTTCCACATCATAGCACACATAGGAAAGATAATATTTGTAGGGCACACTGTTACTGCAGTTAAGAATGATTATGGCTACAGGAAGTTCTATCAATTCTAGCCTCCTAAGGCCCAATCAGACCACGTCAAGGGCCACAGGGAACAAAATCTCAGACAGATCCATCACTCATTTGTGGTATACCCATTGTGTGCTCTGACACTGGGAACAGTTAAGCTAGAGGATTTTTATGTTCATTCACAACATGGAAAATTGGAAAAGGGAATACTGAATTTTCTACATCTTACACCCTAGAATAAGCAGATTGGTTTTCCCCAGGATTCCCTAATACTTGTGATCACAGCATTTCTTCCAACAGACCACATATTTATAAATAATTATATTCCTGAAAAGGTACTATGTGTTGAAAATGTTATAATTTAAGTTTATTTTCCCCATTACACATGTTTTACAAGAGACATTAATGTATTGTGACCAAATTCAAGACCTCTAATAATTCAGTATAATGTTACAACAACCATTTAATTTACTTATTTTATATAAAAGACCTACTATCCCGACATATCTTTGCTTAAGGTGGTTATAAACAAATAGACAGGACACAATGCCACTAATACCATGAAATCACATATAATATGTATGTGCCTCTATAATTCCTCAGTCTTAATATCAGAAATTGGATAAACCTGCTTTGGGAAGAAAAGAATTAATACTGGCAGATTTGCCCTTTTGCCCAAAACAACCAAAGAAAGAAAAATATATATTAAGCAATGGTTTTCAAGATACATCAGTGATTCCCAGATAAATAAGAAAAAAAAAGTAGTTCCCAAGATTGTCTCAGTTTGCTGCCTGGAGAGTTTATCTTGATCATAGGACAAGGAAGAAGAATCCCGGGCAGGGCCCAGTAATTTCCGTCGGATGAGCAGATGGATCTGGAAGTCTGAAGACACCAAGGTGGCCAAAATTCATTGGGTGGAGTACCAAAAAGGATAGAGTTATGAAGATAAAGTAGTCTAGAAATCTACAGAAGATCATCACATGCATATGAGGAAGCTACCTAATATCTAAGAAAGAACCACCTGGAAGTATTAAGGGAACAAATCCCCTAGCCAGTGTGAAAAAAACTCATAATTCAGATATATCAAGTGAAGGACTCAGAACTAGTTTAAAATTAGCCCCACAGACAACTTTGTCCTGGCCTCACTTAACCAAACTTAAAAGCAAGACCCCAAATAATCAAAATGTTTCCAAGTAACTTAACTGCATCATATAACAAAGCCCAAATATATTCATAGAAATACAAACGTATCTAGCACCTAAGAAAACAAAATCTACAAAGTCTGCCATCCAATAAAAAATTATTAGCCATGCAAAAAAGCAATAAAATATGGACCAAAATGAGAAGAAAAACCAAGCAGGCAAAATCAGCCCAATTTACAAACTGAATGTCATCAAAACTAAAAACTTCTGCTCTTCAAAAAAAACACTGCTGCAAGAATGAAAAACAAGATACAGATTGGGAAAAACATTTGTAAGTTACATGTCTGATCAAGGATTTTTATCTAAAATGCATAAAAACTCTCAAAGCACAATAACACAAATTAAAAGTGTGCAAAATATTTAAGCACACACCAAAGTAGACAATCACAAAACACATATGACAATAACCCAATAACCCCACTATCATTAGTAATTAGAGAAATGCAAATTGAAACTACGATATCAGTATGTACCTATTCGGATGAAACTCTCAAACTGTGAAATGAACAGTGATACAATGGCTTTAAAATGTTTTGGTAGTTTCTGAAAAAGTGAAACATACGCTTAAGATATGATCCAGCCATTCTACTTCAGGGCATTTATCCAGGAGAAGTAAAGCAATTGTCCACACCAAGACTTATACATGAATGTTTAAGCAACTGTTTATAATTGCCAGAAACTAGAAATAATACAAATACCCGTTTGGACAAATAAATTCTGATATAAACATACAATTAAATACTACTTCTCTGTAAAAGGGGATTGATTATTGGGCGCACAACAAAGCGGATGAATTTCAAAATTAGTATGGTGAGGGAAGGTAGCCAAACAAACAAAAGAAAGCACATACCCTGTAATTTCATTTACATAAAATTCTGGCAAATACTGACTAATCTACAGTGACAGAAAACAGATCAATAGTTGTCTGGGATGGGAAAGAACAGAAATGGATTAAAACAAGTGATTATAAAAGGTCAAAAGAAAATTTTGGGATGTGATATGTTCAGTATTTCAATTATGGAGATGGTTTTACAGGTATATAAATATGTGAAAGCTTATCAAATTGTACATTTTATGTAGCTCTTATTATAGTATGTCAATTAAACCTCAATACAGCTCTTAAGATTTTAAAAATCAAACAATTAAGAAACATTTATTTTGGGATTTGAATACTATTGTATTAGGAATTGTACTAGAATAAAAACCCTTGTGTTTTCCATACCTTGACTAACTTCTTCCCAGGATGAAGGAGTGATTTGACTGGTGAACTTCAGAGAAGAAAATGGTTCTGGTGGCTCAGCCTCTTTCTGGATTCCCTCTTCCCAGATCTGCCTCCCACAGAGAGTATTCACTCTGGTCTTCCCTATGCCATGCAGCAACAGACCTGAACTCTTCAAAAAATACATAAATAACTGTTATAATGTGCAATAAAATTTGCCCTTATTTATATAACAAATATTTTCAAGTACTCATTATGTATCAGACATCGTTCCAAACTTGAGAGATAGTAGAGAGACTGTATTCTACCTTCATGAATACATTCTAACTGCAAGTGATTGATTTAATTATTGGACTCAGTACTTCAGCATTTCTTATTTCAACCTCATTTTCCTTCCTTTATTTAGAAAAATAGTAATGAATATATTGCATACCATAATTTTTTAGTTCCTCCGATTAGAGCTCTCCATTTGTATTCTTCCCCTGGTCTATGTCAGCGTTAATAGAATAGTTGTTCTCAAACTTCATTGTAAAACCAATTAACCTAATTGTCTTGTTAAAACACAATTAACAGAACCTATACCTAGAATACTTGATTCAGTAGATCTGGAGTGGAATACAAGAATTTGCATTTTCAACAAGTTCCCAGGTGACACTAATGCTGCTGATCATGGAATACACATTGAGAGCCTCTGTGTTAGAGGCAAGTCTACAGGTGCTCCTAGGAATTTAAGGTGCAGTTGAAGCTTATGAAAGAAAGACTTAGACTGCTATCAGAGCTGGCCCCACTCCTCCAGACTCTCTCCTATTGGAGAACTTTTCTAAAAATACCCTGATAACTCATGGTTTCTGTTTTCCTAAAGAGAGATTAGTTCTTTAAGTGTTTGCTACCTAGAAAGGTCATTATTGCTAACTCCAACATATTTTTTCTACATCTCCCTTGACAATTTTCAGCTTAGACCATTTCCACCCTCCCTTCTCTTCATTATTAACCAATGCTTGTTATTATACCATATGCAAGGTAAGAGATATTATTGGTATACATGATAATAAGATAATATAGAACCAGACTGTTATAAAGATTTTCAGAAAGTACACCAGGAATGAAGGTCATTTGGGTGTACCTCTAGCTTAGAAAATAAATGATTGTGGTGTAAGATATTGATATATTACCCTAGAACCAAATCATCAAACTTGGGAACTGTCTGTATCTATAAATAAGAGTTTTGTTTGGGGATCTAATATCTGAGTGAGATCTGTTTAAGATTAAGGAAGCAAAAGAAGGGTCAGCACTTGACTGAGTGTATGTAGACTTAGAGAGAGGAGGGTACCTTGCTGTCTCTCACATTAGCTTCAACCACAGACCCAGGCTAATGCATCAGATATTGCAGTAAGAGAAGCTAAAGACAGCAGCTGCTAAGCTGGTTGAACTGTGATGTAATTGTAGAGTTTCCTCTTTGAATTTATACTGCAAGTCTGTGGCATACCTTCTTCTTTTAATCCACAGCTATCCACCTGGCTTCTCCAGTCCAAGTTGAGAAAGTTTAGTGTTGTTCTTAAGCATCTGGCCATTATTTGCCATAATTCTTCCCTGTGTTCTGAAATTTGCCCTCTGCATTGAATTTTGATTCTTCTTGAATCATCTGTGTTTCCCTTAAAATGTATCTCTTATTTCTCATTATCAACTCTTTTACTCTGGCAAGTAGACAAAATGTAGCAACCATGGATGACTGGCTGATCAGTGTCACTGTAGCAGAGTTGAACTTTAGTAATTAATAATATATTCTATCAGAGCTTACCGCATGAATTAAGATGACAAGCCTATCACTTTCAAAACTGCTATATCATACATTTATCATCATTATTAAATGAAACAACTGTGTTTCAAATATACAACTAAGTTTTAATATTTAAATTCTTGTGTGTCTGTGTGTGTGTGTGCAGGAATCTGTTAATAAACTTTAAGTAGCAAAAAATACTTTTTTAAATTCAAAACAATGTGTCATTACTCAGTTGGCTAAAAAGAGAAATCCTGTTTCAGGAAGGAGTAAAGATAAAACAAAAATGTGAAAGACAATCTAACTATTCCAAGCTAAGAAATAAGAGAAAAGAAGCATTTTGAACTAAACATAATCCTTTCTCTCTCTCTTCCCCCCACCCTATATATATATAATATATATAATATATATAAATAATATATAAATATATAATATATATAAAATATAAGCATATATGTGTGTATGATATATATACAAAAAAAGTATTTGAAACTGTCAAGTTTAAATTTATTTTCATATACTTCATAAACTAAAAATTAAAATTACTAATGCTATAAAGCATTTTCTTAATGAAAACTAATATTAACATTGCAAATTATAATTTTTTACCTTCTAAAAATTCAACCTAACATGTTCAGCTTGCCTAAGTTTTCTAATGAAAGGTAGGTAGAGATTATTAAGCAGTAATCCAACAACAAAAATTGTAGTTATATAAAACTTATTTCTGTGTACTAATATATCTTTATCTGATGTCTAGGAAAATCTACTAGAATAGTAAATAATGATTAGCCATTTGAATTACCATTGGAATTACCAAGTTATTTATTTCTTATTACTAATAATTTGCCAATAAAGATTTGTGAAATACAACTCTCCGATACATAAGCATGTTACATAACTGACAATAACAAACATCTAGAACAGGCCTGTGCTCATTTGCTAAAATGGATGCTGGCTTCCTAGCAAGCTATTAATACTTAGCCAACACTATGCCTCTGCCAGACTCAGTGTTAGGACCTGCAGAAGAGTTAATCTAAGAACCAACTGGAATAATCAGGGACTTTGTGACTTCTTACAGTATAGGGTAGAGGTAAAAAATACAGTAAAGGCTAGAGGTTAAAAGCTTCCTGGACTAAAATTTAATTTATTGGACACCACAGTGTTGTTATGATGAGAGTGTATAGTCTAAATCAAAGTTTGAAAAATGAATTTTTTAGGTTAGAGGTAAATTTTATGTTCATTATTTTTCCCTCTCCTGGACTGCCACTTCTGCAGCTTATTATTATTATTATTATTATTATTATTATTATTATTATTTATACTTAAATTCTAGGGTACATGTGCACAACGTGCAGGTATGTTACATATGTATACATGTGCCATGTTGCTGTGCTGTACCCATTAACTGATCATTTACATTAGGTATATCTCCTAATGCTATCCTTCCCCCTACACCCTCCCCACAATAGGACCTGGTGTGTGATGTTCCCCTTCCTGTGTCCAAGTGATCTCATTGTTCAATTCCCACCTATGAGTGAGAACATGCGGTATTTGGTTTTCTGTTCTTGTGATAATTTGCTGAGAATGATGATTTCTAGCTGCATCCATGTCCCTACAAAGGACACAAACTCATCCTTTTTTATGGCTGCATAGTATTCCATGGTGTATATGTGCCACATTTTCTTAATCCAGTCTGTCACTGATGGACATTTGGGTTGATTACAAGTCTTTGCTATTGTGAATAGTGCCGCAATAAACATATATGTGCATGTGTCTTTATAGCAGAATAACTTATAATCCTTTGGGTATATCCCCATTAATGGGACGGCTGGGTCAAATTGTATTTCTAGTTCTAGATCCTTGAGGAATCACCACACTGTTTTCCCCAATGGTTGAACTAGTTTATAGTCACCAACAGTGTAAAAGTGTTCCTGTTTCTCCACATCCTCTCCAGCACCTGTTGTTTCCTGATTTTTTACTGCTTGCCATTCTAACTGGTGTGAGATGGTATCCCATTGTGGTTTTGATTTGCATTTCTCTGATGGCTAGTGATGATGAGCATTTTTTCATGTGTCTGTTGGCTGTATGAATGTCTTCTTTTGAGAAGTGTCTGTTCATATCCTTTGCCGACTTTTTGATGGGGTTGTTTTTTTCTTGTACATTTGACTGAGTTTTTATACATTCTGGATATTAGCCCTTTGTCAGATGAGTTGATTGAAAAAATTTTCTCCCATTCTGTAGGTTGCCTGTTCACTCTGATGGTAGTTTCTTTTGCTGTGCAGAAGCTCTTTAGTTTAATTAGATACTTTTGGTCAATTTTGGCTTTTGTTGCCATTACTTTTGGTGTTTTAGATATGAAGTCCTTGCCCATGCCTATGTCCTGAATGGTATTACCTAGGTTTTCTTCTAGGGTTTTTATGGTTTTAGGTCTAACATTCAAGTCTCTGATCCATCTTGAATTAATTTTTGTATAAGGAGTAAGGAAAGGATCCAGTTTCAGCTTTGTACTTATGGTTAGCCAATTTTCCCAGCACCATTTATTAAATAATGAATCCTTTCCCCATTTCTTCTTTTTGTCAGGTTTGTCAAAGATCAGATGGCTGTAGATGTGTGGTATTATTTCTGAGGGCTCTGTTCTGTTCCATTGGTCTATATCTCTGTTTTGGCACCAGTACCATGCTGTTTTGTTTACTGTAGCCTTGGAGTATAGTTTGAAGTCAGGTAGCATGATGCGTCCAGCTTTGTTCTTTTGGTTTAGGATTGTCTTGGTAATGTGGGGTCTTTTTTGGTTCCATATGAACTTTAAAGCAGTTTTTTTCGAATTCCATGAAGAAAGTCATTGGTAGCTTAATGGAGATGGCATTGAATCTATAAATTACCTCGGGCAGTATGGTCATTTTCACGATATTGATTCTTCCTATCCATGAGCATGGTATGTTCTTCCATTTGTTTGTGTCCACTTTTATTTCACTGAGCAGTGGTATGTATTTCTCCTTGAACAGGTCCTTTACATCCCTTGTAAGTTGGATTCCTAGGTATTTTATTCTCTTTGAAGCAATTGTGAATGGAAGTTCATTCCTGATTTGGCTCTCTGTTTGTCTGTTACTGGTGTATAAGAATGCTTGTGATTTCTGTACATTGATTTTGTATTCTGAGACTTTGCTGAAGTTTCTTAGCAGCTTAAGAAGATTTTGGGCTGAGACAATGGGGTTTTCTAAATATATAATCATGTCATCTGCAAACAAGGACAATTTGACTTCTTCTTTTCCTAACTGAACACCCTTTATTTCTTTCTCTTGCCTGATTGCCCTAGCCAGAACTTCCAACACTATGTTGAATAGGAGTGGTGAGAGAGGGCATGCCTGTCTTGTGCCAGTTTTCAAAGGCAATGCTTCCAGGTTTTGCCCATTCAGTATGATTTGACTGTGGGTTTGTCATAAATAGCCCTTATTATTTTGAGATACGTTCCATCAATACCGAATTTATTGAGAGTTTTTAGCATGGAGGGCTGTTGAATTTTGTCAAAGGCCTTTTCTGCATCTATTGAGATAATCAATGGTTTTTGTCTTTGGTTCTATTGATATGCTGGATTACATTTATTGATTTGCATATGTTGAACCAGCCTTGCATCCCAGGGATGAAGCCCACTTGATCATGGTGGATAAGCTTTTTGAAATGCTGCTGGATTCAGGTTGCCAGTATTTTATTGAGGATTTTTGCATCGATGTTCATCAGGGATATTGGTCCAAAATTCTCTCTTTTTGGTTGTATCCCTGTCAGGCTTTGGTATCAGGATGATGTTGGCCTCATAAAATGAGTTAGGGAGGATTCCCTCTTTTTCTATTGATTGGAATAGTTTCAGAAGGAATGCTACCAACTCCTTGTACCTCTGGTAGAATTCACCTGTGAATCCATCTGGTCCTGGACTTTTTTTGGTTGGTAGGCTATTAATTATTGCCTCAATTTCAGAGCCTGCTATTGGTCTATTTGGGGATTCAACTTCTTCCTGGTTTAGTTTTGGGAGAGTGTAAATGTCCAGGAAATTATCCATTTCTTCTAGGTTTTCTAGTTTATTTGTGTAGAGGTGTTCATAGTATTCTCTGATGGTAGTTTGTAGTTATGTGGGGTCAGTGGTGATATCCCCTTTATCATTTTTTATTGCGTCTATTTGATTCTTCTCTCTTTTCTTCTTTATTAGTCTTGCTAGCGGTCTATCAATTTTGTTGATCTTTTCAAAAAAAAAAAAAAATCAGCTCCTGGATTCATTGACTTTTTGAAGAGTTTTTTGTGTCTCTCTCTCCTTTAGTTCTGCTCTGATCTTAGTTATTTCTTGCCTTCTGCTAACTTTTGAATGTGTTTGCTCTTGCTTCTCTAGTTCTTTTAATTGTGAGGTTAGGGTGTCAATTTTAGATCCTTCCTGCTTTCACTTGTGGGCATTTAGTGCTATAAATTTCCCTCTACACACTGCTTTAAATGTGTCCCAGAATTCTGGCATGTTGTATCTTTGTTTTCATTGGTTTCAAAGAACATCTTTATCTCTGCCTTCATTTCGTTTTGTACCCAGTAGTCATTCAGTAGCAGGTTGTTCAGTTTCCATGTAGTTGAGCAGTTTTGATTGAGTTTCTTAGTCCTGAGTTCTAGTTTGATTGCACTGTGGTCTGAGAGACAGTTTGTTATAATTTCTGTTCTTGTACATTTGCTGAGAAGTGCTTTATTTCCAACTACGTGTTCTATTTTGGAATAAGTGTGACGTGGTGCTGAGAAGAATGTATATTCTGTTGATTTGGGGTGGAGAGTTCTATAGATGTCTATTAGGTCCACTTGGTGCAGAGATGAGTTCAATTCGTGGATATCCTTGTTAACTTTCTGTCTTGTTGATCTGTCCAATGTTGACAGTGGGGTGTTGAAGTCTCCCATTATTATTGTATGGGAGTCTAAGTCTCTTTGTAAGTCTCTAAGGACTTGCTTTATGAAACTGGGTGCCCCTGTATTGGGTGCATATATATTTAGGATAGTTAGCTCTTCCTGATGAATTGATCCCTTTACCATTATGTAATGGCCTTCTTTGTCTCTTTTGTTCTTTGATGGTTTAAAGTCTGTTTTATCAGAGACTAGGATTGCAACCCCTGCTTCTTTTTTGTTTTCCATTTACTTGGTAGATCTTCCTCCATCCCTTTATTCTGAGCCTATGTGTGTCTCTGCATGTGAGACGGGTCTCCTGAATACAGCAAACTGATGGGTCTTGACTCTTTATCAAATTTGCCAGTCTCTATCTTTTAGTTGGACCTTTTAGTCCATTGAAATTTAAGGTTAATATTGTTATGTGTGAACTTCATCCTGTCATTATCATATTAGCTGGTTATTTTGCTCACTAGTTGATGCAGTATCTTCCGAGCATCGATGGACTTTACATTTTGACATGTTTTTGTAATGGCTGGTACCGGTTGTTCCTTTCCATGTTTAGTGCTTCCTTCAGGATCTCTCATAGGGCAGGCCTGGTGGTGACAAAATCTCTAAGCATTTGCTTGTCTGTAAAGGATTTTATTTCTCCTTCACTTATGAAACTTAGTTTGGCTGGATATGAAATTCTGGGTTGAAAATTCTTTTCTTTAAGAATGTTGAATATTGGCCCTCACTGTCTTCTGGCTTGTAGAGTTTCTGCCAAGAGATCTGCTGTTAGTCTGATGGGCTTCCCTTTGTGTGTAACCTGACCTTTCTCTCTGGCTGCCCTTAACATTTTTTCCTTCATTTCAACTTTGGTGAATCTGACAATTATGTGTCTTGGAGTTGCTCTTCTCAAGGAGTATCTTTGTGGTGTTCTCTGTATTTCCTGAATTTGAATGTTGGCCTGCCTTACTAGGTTGGGGAAGTTCTCCTAGATGATATCCTGCAGAGTGTTTTCCAACTTGGTTTCATTTTCCCTGTCACTTTCAGGCACACCAATCAGATGTAAATTTGGTCTTTTCACATAATCCCATATTTCTTGGAGGCTTTGTTCATTTCTTTTTACTCTTTTATCTCCACACTTCTCTTCTCTCTTCATTTCATTCATTTGATCTTCAATTGCTGATACTCTTTCTTCCAGTTGATCGAGTCGATTACTGAAGCTTGTGCATTTGTCACGTAGTTCTCTTTTTATGGTTTTCATCTCTATTAGTTCTTTTAAGGTCTTCTCTGCACTGATTATTCTAGTTATCCATTCATCCATTCTTTTTTCAAGGTTTTTAGTTTCTTTGCACTGGTTACATAGTTCCTCCTTTAGCTCTGAGAAGTTTGATGGACTGAAGCCTTCTCTCAACTCGTCAAAGTCATTCTCCATCCAACTTTGTTCCGTTGCTGGCAATCAGCTGCATTCCTTTGGAGGGGGAGATACACTCTGATTTTTTGAATTTCCAGCTTTTCTGAATTGCTTTTCCCCTATCTTTGTGGTTTTATCTGCCTTTGGTCTTTGATGATGGTGATGTACTGATGGGGTTTTGGTGTGGGTGTCTTTTCTGTTTGTTAGTTTTCCTTGTAACAGTCAGGACCCTCAGCTGTAGGTCTGTTGGGGTTTGCTTGAGGTTCACTCCAGACCCTGTTTGCCTGGATATCAGCAGCAGAAGCTGCAGAAGATAGAATATTGCTGAACAGTGAGTGTTGCTGTCTGATTCTTGCTCTGGAAGCTTCATCTCAGGGGTGTACCCCACCATGTGAGGTGTGAGGTGTCAGTCTGCACCTAGTGGGGGATGTCTCCCAGTTAGGTTACTCAGGGGTCAGGGACCCACTTGAGCAGGCAGTCTGTCCGTTCTCAGATCTCATCCTCCATGCTGGGAGATCCACTGCTCTCTTCAAAGCTGTCAGACAGGGGCATTTACCTCTGCTGATGTTTCTGCTGCTTTTTGTTTAGCTATGCCAGAGGAGGCGTCTACAGAGGCAGGCCGGCCTCCTTGAGCTGTGGTAGGCTCCCCGCAATTTGAGTTTCCTGGCAGCTTTGTTTACCTACTTAAGCTTCAGCAATGGCAGGTGCCCCGCCCCCAGCATCACTGCTGCTTTGCAGTTAGATCTCTGTGCTAGCAACAAGGGAGGCTCCGTGGGTGTGGGACCCTCTGGGCCAGGTGTGGGATATAATCTCCTGGTGTGCCATTTGCTAAGACCCTTAGTAAAGTGCAGTATTAGGGTGAGATTTTCCCAAATTTCCAAGTGTTGTGTGTCTCAATTTCCTTTGGCTAGGAAAAGGAATTTCCTTCCCCCTTGTGCTTCCCAGGTGAGGCGATGCCTTGCTGTGCTTCAGCTCTTGCTGGTCGGGCTGCAGTCATGGACTAGCGCCAACCATCCGACATGCCCCAGTGAGATGAACCCAGTACCTCAGTTGAAAATGCTGAAATCACCCATCTTCTGTGTCGCTCATGCTGGGAATTGGAGGCTGGAGCTATTCCTATTTGGCCATTTTGGGCACGCCCCCCATGCAGCCCATTCTTTTGGCATGCTAAGTTTTGTCCTTTTTTAGCTCCATGTTCACTAAGGTGGCAATGCGGGGGGGTCTTCCTTACTGTTATACCTGTAGTGGGATTTCCATATTGTTTCCATAAGTCTTCTGTACTGAAGCTAAAGAAGATCATTAAAAGTCATTGGGGTAAAAGTTTTTCAGGCAAAATTAATGCTTGAACAGGGACTTGATGCTTAGCCTCAAACTCTACTAAATAGACTTCCTGTAGCCTTACCAAAGTTAGTAATAACTAAACGTAGATTTGTCATTTGTAATTTTTCTAAATATACTATACATTCATCATATTCAGGAAAGCATCCTCATATCCAGCCACATAAAGTTCAAAAGAATAAAAAATTTTTACATTGCCAAAATAGGTATCAAATTCAGTAAGTACTAATACCAAAATATTTTATTAATTAGTGAAAACATACTTATTTTTTGTATAAACAAGGTAGAAATAATTATGATGTCTTAGTCACCTTATCCTACTATAAAGCATACTATATAGAGAGGGTGGCTTAAACCATGTGTACTTCTCACAGTTCTGGAGGCTGAGAAGTCCCACCATCTGGGAGCAAGCCAATTTTGTGTATGGTGATATCAGAAGTAAAGTGTGAATGCAAGAAGCAATGGTATACAGAAAATTGATGCTGAAAGATGTATTAATATAAACATTAACAGCATAGACAAGAGTTAAAATGTTTGATACTGGGCATAAAATAAAGAATTAAAATTGAAGACAAAATTTCTACTTGTGATATTATAAAAATGCAGAGTAAACTCACACTAAGCATAAGGAAGGGATTAAAGTTAATAAAAAATAATGAGTTGGAAAATAAACATAAATTAGAGGATTGATGAAGTCAAGGTATGGTATGTTGAAAAGGCTAATAATGGATAAATATTTTGCATATTTGATTCAGAAAAATAAATATAAAAGTAGAAAATAAAGATTCATAAGAGATTAAAAAGATAATGAAATAATATTGTGAGATATTCAATATCAATTTTTGAAAATGAAGTGCTATGGTTTGAATATTTATCCCCTCAAAACTTTATACCAAAGACAAGTTGGTTCAACATTAGAAAATTCATTAATATAGTTTATTTTATTTAAACATTAAAGAAGAATAAAACAAAAAATTCTCTATTTTTAGTACTGAATATAGAATCTGATCACATTTTAAATTAAAATGTTTAATAAATTATAAATTTAAGGGAAGTTCTTTAATCTAATTAAGACTACCAGTGAAAGTTCTTAAAGCATCATTATACACAATGGTGGAAAGTTAGAAGTGTTTTCTTAAACTAAGTCTAGAACAAATTTATTTGTTTTTACTACTTTTGCTCAATATTGTACCTGAAGTCCTAATAAAAAAGTAATAAAAGCAAATTAAACATATAAGGATTAAAATGAAAAATTATTCTTATTTGAAGATGATACAACATCCTATATTTCATACAAAAGATAATTCACAGATAAATTATTGAATATGCATAAGGGAGCTAAGCAGTTACCTAAGATGAATTTTTAAAATTTTCTATATACCTTCAAGAAACAGCTAGAAAATATTTATAAATATCATTTGTAATAAAAATAAAAATGTAAAGCACATAGGAAGAATTGAAGATAGGTAAGCTCTTTAAGGAGAAAATGAAGGAAGTTTATTATACAATATAAGAAAGACCTAATAGCAAAGTTCAGTTTGTTGGATGGGCTTAAACAATGGAAATTTACTCATTTATGGTCCTGGAGATAGAAGTTCAAAATTAAGGCATCATCAGGGAAAAGTTGTCTCTGAGACTCTAGGTCTAATATTTTTCGCCTCTTCCTAGCTTCTGGTGGTGGCTGTCAAACTTTGGCACTCATCCATCTGCAGCTGCATCACACCATCCTCTGCCTCTTTTGTCACGTGACATTCTGTCTCTTCTTATAAAGCTGCCAGTCAGATTGGATTAAGGATCCACTCTACTTCAGTATGAACTGATCTTAACTAATTACACCTGCAACAACCCAGTTTCCAAATGAAGTCACATTCTGGGATGCTGGAGGTTAGTATTTCAACATACCATTTCAGAGGACACAATTTAACCCGTAACAGTGTGCTCTCTAACCCTCCAAAATTCATGAACTTCTGATATGCAAAGTACATTTATCCCATGCCAACATCGCTGGAAACTGTAGCTCATTCCAACATAACTGTAAGTCCAAAATTTCATCTAAATATGATCAATTCAAAGAGTCCTAAATATCATCATCTGAATCATTAGATACAAGGGCTCTTTCCTGGATAATCACATTCCTATTCCTGGCTTCTGCTGAGAGGGTTGATTGAATTCACAAGTTACATGCTAATCATTTTAGTAAATGGTTGCCCAGTCACACCCTTATATCTGTTGCCAGAGCACACTATCTGAAGAGGCTAATCGTTTTCCAAATTATCAACTGCTGGTTTCCTTTGACTTAACAAATCATTCCCTAATTTATTCTCACATTTTCCTAAAATGAAAACAAGAAACCATGTTGCATTTTCCATACTTTGCTCGGAAATTTTCTCAGCTAAATATCCAAGTGCATTACCTGTAAGTTCTAGTATCCACCTAACAGAAGAACATAATTCAGCCAAGTCCTCTGCTGCTTTATAATAAGAATCACTTTTCCAATAACATATCCCTCATTTCCATTTGAAACTTGACCACAAACACCTTTAACTTTCATATTTTTCATAACCTGTGGCTTGTGATGAGCTATGTATTTTTTTTCTACTTTTTAAAACTATTTTTAATGTTTTTACTTCAATAGGTTTTGGGGGAACAGGTGGTATTTGGTTACATGAATAAGTTCTTCAGTGGTGATTTCTGAGATTTTGGTGAACCAACACCTGAACAGTGTACCCGGTACCCAATGTGTAGTCTTTTGTGCCTCCCCACCCCGCACCCTTTCCCCCGAGTCCCCAAAGTCCAATGTATCATTCTTATGCCTTTGCGGATCTATGTATTCTTTAAAATCATAAAAGCTTTCTTTACAGCTTTCCTCACTTCTTTCTGAGCGCTCACAAGATGCACTTGTAATGTCCACATTCCTACCAACAATATCTTCAGGGCAATCTAGGGTTTTTACTACCTAATGCCTCAAAATACTTCCAAGATCCTACCAATTACTTCCTTCAAAGCCACTTTTATATTTTAGTTATTGTTACATCGGTCCCTGTCAATCCAGTGCCAACATCTTTATTAATTTCCTAACACTGCAATGATAAAGTACCGTAAACTGGGTGCCTTAAAACAACAGAAATGTATTTTCTTGCCATTCTGGAAACTAGCACTTTGAAATCAAGGTGTCAGCAGAGCCATTCTCCCTCTGAAACTCTAGAGAGAATCTTTACTTGTCTCTTTAGGTAAGTGGAGGCCTCAGTTCTTGGGTTCCCTACCTTGCAGCTGAGTTACTACAATCTCTGCTTCTGTCAGCAGATGGCATTCTCCATGTGTGTTTCCATATCCACATTTCCTGCTATTTACTAGGACCTTACCCATCTCAGACTCAGAACCCAAATGTTACAAGAAAGGGATTCTTAATTTAGCCTCTCAGCCTGTGCCCAAAATTTGAAAGAAATTATGTTGACTATTAAAATCTGATCAGGTAAAGACCACCAGAAACAAATCTATAATCTGACAAGATCAGACTTATTGGCTCAATGCAACAAGGGACAGCAGTCCAGAGGAATTAGGAATGCTACTTGACAAGAGGAAGGAGGGTGTCCTTTTGTAAGGCATCGGTTCGTTCTGAATAACCTTGGAGTTAACCCAAGAAAGAGAACTCAAGAGAAGTAGGAATCAGTATGAAATGTTTGTTATTTCTGAGAAAAGATCAGGATACATGGGATAAACTAGGGATTGAGTATTAGAATATAGTAGGGACCAGCTTAGCTACTGAGTATCCCCAGTAATAGATGGGTATAGAAAAACTAATTTGGTGGCATCACTGATAATAAAGCAATCATCACTCAAAGAGGGGATTGTTTGGCATTCTCCAGCTGCAATATAACTTGCCTTGGGGAAAAATAGTGCTTCCTGTTAACTTTGCAGCTGACTTTATCTGTGTCTCTTCTCCCAGACTGATTAATTGCAGGGCTGCTTTTTTCTTTTTCAGTCTAAGTTGATTTTTCTCCCTTTCAGTCTGGAAACATTTTTACTCTCTCATGACCAAAATTCAATATGGTATGGATTGTTTCCCACCACCCTAAATTTTGTCCAAAGATCACTGCATTTGTCAGTTTCTTCACAGATAATGTTTCTTTGGAGTTGTTTTCATAGAATAGTTCTGTTTTATCTCTTCTGACTTTTGTTGTTTTCTTTGGTTGGTTTTGGGGAGGAGAGTTAAGAAATATTGTACTTCCCCATACTTCACTCAATGAAGAAATTATTTTAAACTAGTACAAGTTTATCGAATGTAATCTTAGTAAACATTATTCACTACAGGATGACTTTGATAGAATGCAACGTGATATGATCAGTTAACAACTAAGGTTAAAAATAAAACCCTAAACTGTGTAATGGAATACTTTGTTATTTTGTCAACATATAGTGTAATTTTTGATTAACATATTAGATTATGTCTATATACAAATAACACCTGTTTGGAAAATAATTTAATCAATTAATCAGTTATTTTCATGTAATCTGTGTTTTCCCAGAATAGGTAAATGTTAGTGTACTATTCTCTTGCCTAAGAAGATCCCCCTCACTCACAAAGAAAATTTTAAACAACAATGAATATCAAAGTTATCAGTTATAGGGTTATCTCAAGGAGATCCATTCAGATTATTTTAAAGATGTTTGTGGATCACAAAAACATAAGATGGAATTTGATTTTATAAAGCACAGTTTAAAGACAATGCAACCTAATACTTCATCACAATGCTAGAACAACAGCAATATAATTGAAAAGGGATCTTTAAAACTAATGGAAATTATGAATGTTCACTAAAAAAATGAATAATTTTAATGCAGATAAAGAAAACACATGTCCTTAAAAATGTAATGAACTTGGTAGCTGCAAAACACTTCCCTTCATTTATACCTTCATCTGAACTTCATTTTCAGATACAATCATAAAACAAATATTTTTCAAAATTTAATACAAACTTCTTTGAATTGGCATCGTGTTTCTGGGAAATGCTGTGGTTGTCACACTTTTTTACATACAAGCAATTACTGTGAGTACATTTGCAAGTAACAAATATAAAAAGGTAGATAGTTGCAACGTGGTTTAAATGTTTATTTACACAAAATTAAAATAGCAGTAATAACAAGCAAAACAATCCTGTAAATTAAATGAAGACCAGCCCAGGAAGATACTTAGTGGGAGTAAAACGTACACTCTTAAAACGAGAAGCCTCCCTCCACCAAAAAAAAATAAAAAATAAAAAGAAGCAGCAGCAGCCCATCTTTTAAAAAGAGTTGCACTAAACATAGAAAAGAGAAGACATGACCAATAAAAAGGTGGGTTAAAAGATGGAATTATGGAAAGAAATTGTATTTTTTAAAACTATGTATTACCAAGACTAATGTATACATAACACCAGATATAGGGCTTGTCATAATTGCATCATTGATATAAACTTTTTCAAGCAGAGTTCTAAAATAATTTTTGATGGAGAAATTTGCTTATAACATATACAACATATAAACTCAACTGGAATCCACCAGTAGTTTTTTTAAAAATGAAATAATCCTTTAAGGATATAAAGAATTCCAAAATTTTTTAAAGCCCTAAAAAATTAGAAATCTGATGGAATATTAATCAAAATATGTCTTAAGTCAGTTTAATAACAAAGTTATTTTCCAGTTTTAAACTATTTATTTTGTTACCAGTATGATGAAATGTTCCTCTTTACTACGGGTACTATGCTTTGCCCCGCTGAATTCTATTATTAGTTTGTGTTTGTGATATATATTTTCCCATCATTTTACTTTTAACCAAATATCTATTTAAATGTATCTCTTGTAAACATTAAGGTCTTCAAAAGGCTTGATCTCTTTAAAGACAGACATTCTGAGGATTATCATGGAGAGTTTGGGGGTTTATGTTCTGAGCTGGAATGTAATCATAGATCTTTTGGCAGAGTGGTCAGCTTTTCCACATAGAGGGAAACAACAGACCTTGGGTCCTATCAGAGGGTAGACAGTGCGAAGAGAGAGAGGACCAGGAAAATTAAGTAAAGGCTACTAAGCTTAATGCCCAGGTGATGAAATAATCTGTACAACAAACCCCCATGATACAAGTTTACCTATATAACAAACTTGAACATTTATCCCTGAATTTGAAAGTTAAAAAAAAAAAAAGAAAAGTTAACCACATACTGTATTTTTTACTTAATGCAGAGAATAGCAGTGGATGCAACCATACCCAGTAGTCAACCTGTCCCCTCAATTTAAAACATTCTTGTTATTTTGAATCTTCTCTGGGAAACAAAACAATCACAAAATCTGATTCCACTTAAAGAGAGAATTAAGTCTCACTCTCACCTTTCCTGCTTCCTTCAAATATTCCAGGACTCAGTCTCAGTCATTCTTTTTCATCATTTGTCAGACAAGAAAATGCTGGCATGGAGAGATTAATTGACATATCTGAGCTAATAAGTCAGACTCCAATGTGAAAATTGCACTCCCTGCCCCTAATTCAGGGCAATTTCCTTCAAGACTATTACATTTCTCCTCTACTCCATATTTTCTCCATACTCTATATTTTCAAAATACTTCCAAGATCCTACCAATTACTTCCTTCAAAGCCACTTTTATATTTTAGTTATTGTTACATCAGTCCCTGTCATTCCAGTGCCTACATCTTTATTAATTTCCTAACACTGCAATGACAAAGTACCGTAAACTGGGT
The DNA here is from genome assembly GCF_008728515.1 of Papio anubis. NCBI lineage: Eukaryota > Metazoa > Chordata > Mammalia > Primates > Cercopithecidae > Papio > Papio anubis. The sequence continues at coordinate 114,505,388 of NC_044980.1, forward strand.
GCCTTAAAACAACAGAAATGTATTTTCTTGCCATTCTGGAAATTAGCACTTCAAAGTATTCTGAAAAATATTTTAGAGTCTTGTTACTAAAGCATCCTGTTGCCCCTCCCCAAACCTGGAAACACATATACAAACCTACAGTCATTTACCATTATTATTTTTTACACTAAGCAAGAAAAGTGCAGCTATCTAAGTCACTCCAGACATCATCACCACTCTTAGTAAAATTGATCTCAAAGCTTGGCCTTGGTCATGTATTCTTGAAAATGGAGGAGAAATTCAACTTTCAATTTTCCAAATTGATTTCCACAGGTCAGAGCTCAAAATTATTATCTCAGGTAGATATCTGTGTGTGGATTTTGTGTGTGTGTGTGAGAGAGAGATGATTGTTTTCTGATAAATTGGTATTTTAATGTGAATTACACTCCTAAAGTGATATATAAAATACTTTTTGTCATCAATGCTGGATAGCAGGCACTATGCTTGTTCGTGTTGAAGATACAATGTTAGCAATACGTAGTTTCCTCAAATAACTTAAATTCCAATACTGACATTGTTAGGCAATTATTGAAAAAACTGTAATTCTAAACAGAAGATAAGGTCTTCGATAAATAAGTGTACACAAAGGCAAACAATGCCAGGAACATAAGGAATGGCTTTATGAAGAATCATCATTGGATGCTTTTATCCACATAGCAATATTCAAAGATACACAAAAGGGAGGTGATTATTATTCCTAACTTATAAATGATAGTGCTAAAACTCAGAGAATCCAGTTGCTTAGCTCATGCTTATCCAGCTAAGGAGTAAAGGAATCATTTTTCCAACTCAAGTTATAAAAATTCAAATACCAACTATGTATTCTCCTTTAGAGCACTACCTTCTATTTCTACCCAGCTAATGGCCTTAAACTAAATTATTTTTTAAGATCCTAAGATCACTGCATCTTCTGGTGAAAAAGAGAATATTTTTATAGTTATGATCCTATGTCAGTTATTAAGTCCATTCAAGTTCTGACATTTGTCATATACCAAAATAATTCTAGAAGTTTCCATCGGTAAATTACACAGGAAGCAAATGGGAATTGTGCCTTCCACAGAGAAACTATGAAATCTTTTTTCCTAGGCAATCTGTGACTCAGAAAACCATATCCAAATATTTCATTTTGGAAGACTGACATTAAATAATAAGCAGTACAGGAAGGAATCCAATAGTAGGCAAATGGCTATGTGATTTTATGTGCATGTTTTTTTTTTTTTTCCTTTTAATTTAGTGCTTTATTTGGAGCTCCTTATTCCAGTTGTAATAAGAAACTGGTGCTGCTGCTTCATGTGTGGGTGATTATGGGGGAAGATGGCTGTCAAAAGTAGAAGATGCCCATGAGATGTCTGAAAATATAAAATTGCTTGTTGCAAAGTGATTACTAGGGTTTATCTGCCATGTACAGGTTGCTAAGTTGCTAGTCACTAAAATTTGAATGAGACAGTCATATTGAAATATAGTATTGAAAACAAGCTTTTAATTTTAATTAACTACATTAACTGAATTTTTCTAATTCTTCAAAGTAGAAATGTAAAAATTGCTAATTATATATAACACTGCTTGTACTCACCATTATTCAATTATGACCACATAAAGCACTTACTCACTTTGCTACCATTTAAAATATCACAAAACTGCCTTGTGCTTGATTGTGATATGTTAATATTAAAATTTATTTCACTAGTCATTTATGCATACAGATATTGTTTACATTTCTAAAAAATATCTAGGTATACTGAGCCAGGAGAATAGGGCCTAGAGGCAGGGAACCTAAGGACTTCCTAGAACTAAATTAAATGTAAAAACCCCAACCTTCTAAGCCCAAGTAAATAACTATGTAACTCGACTTGAACTATGGCAGGAAACATCCTCTTCATTTGCATAGATTGTACACCAAGTAAATAACTTTGTAACCTCACTTCATCCTCCTCATTTGCATAGGGTGTACATCAATTAAATAGCTTTGTACCTTTACTTCATCCTCTTCACTTACATAAGGCATACACCAAGTAACAAATGGAAACCTCTAGAGGGTCTTTATTTATTTATTTATTTATTTTAAGGGAAAGGACAAAATATTTAAATGGACATTTCACAATAAGGTATGTATACTAAACGTATACCTACTCTATGACCCAGCGATTCCACTTTTTTTTTTTTTAATACTTTAAGTTCTAGGGTACATGTGCAAAACGTGCAGGTTTGTTACATATGGATGAAGCTGGAAACCATCACTCTAGAAGATATTTAAACCCCAGAAAATTCTATAACCAGGCTCTTGAACCTCTATGCTCGGCCCATTCCCACCCTGTGGTGTATATCTTTGTTTTCAATAAATCTCTGCTTTTGTTGCTTCATTCTTTCCTTGCTTTGTTTGTGCATTTTGTCCAATTCTTTTTTCAAGATGCCGAGAACCTGGACACTCTCCAACAGTAACAATACTAGGCTATCAATATTGTGGTAACATTATATGTATTCACAAAAATTCTGAAATAATCACAAGTAAATTTTATACTTGTACAGGGAGATAAATGAATGTGATAAATACATTATCTGACTAAAATTATGCAGAACTTACAGGGCTACTAAAATTTTCTTTGTGATTCCAATAGCATATAAAAGAAGTCGACAAGTATAAAGTAATTAGTAGGAAGCACTATCACTCTATATTCCTGTAAAAAATATGGATTTTAGAAAAATTAGGAAATATAATGACTATCTGAAAATAATCTTATAGCTCCAAAATCATCTCCTTGGACTCCATGTTCCACATCCAGGGCACACTGATCAAAGGGGTACACTCCCAGCACCTTGGGCAGCTCTCCCCTATGGCTTTGCAAAGTGCAGCCCCTGTGACTCCTCTTACAAGTTGGAGTTGAGTGCCTGTGGCTTTTTCAAATGCAGAATGCAAGATGCTGGTGGATCTACCATGCTGGGGTCAGGAGGGCAGTGGCCCTCTTTCCACAGCTCCACTAGGCAGCGCCCCAGAAGGGAGTCTGTGTAGGGGTTCCAACCCCACTTCGGCATGATTCAGTCCAAGACTCAAAGCCAGGGAAATCAACAGTGCAGCCCTTAGTTTGAGACCTAAAACCTGAGAGTCCCCAGGAGGCAACTGGTGCAAATCCTAGAGCCTAAAGCATGAAGAACTCTGGAGTCTGATGTCCAAGGGCAGGAGGAGAAGAAGCAAACACCTGGCACAAGAAAAGAGAGAGAGAGAGAACGAGAGGCCCAGCAAGCTGCTTATACCTTCTTCTACATACTTTGTTCTAGTCACACTGGCAGCTGACTGGATGGTATCCACCAACATTGACAGAAGGTCTTCCTCTCTCATTCTGCTGTCTCAAATGTCAGTGTCCTTTGGCAACACCCTTATAGACACATGCAGAAACAATCCTTAATCAGCCGACTAGGCATTCCTCAATCCAGTCAAGTTGACACCTAGTATTAACTATCACAGTGACCATCTGTGGTGTTTTCCAATCAATTCAACAACCATTTCTCCAGTCCTCCAACACCAACTGGGTATCCAATAATTCAATTCAATTCTGACACTATTCATAGTTACCACAGACCCACAAGATTGTCCTTGGATGCCAGCTGCAAATGGGGTGCCTAAGCTACCTACACTTCGACCCAACTGACTACAAATTTAGGAGTTCCCACAACCTGAACTTCCATTCAGGTTCAATAATTTTCTAGAATGACTCACAGAACTCAGTAAGTGCTATACTTACTATTACAGCTTTATTATAAAGGATACAACTCTGGAAGAGCCAAATGAAAGAGTTACATTGTGCATGGAGAGGAGTGGTGCAGAGCTTCCATGCCGTCTTTGAGTAGACCACCTCCCAACACATTAACGTGTTCACCAACCTGGAAGCTCTCTGAACCTCATTATTCAAATGATTCTATAACCCAATCTCCAATACCTTCCCTATTTCTGGAAGATAAAGAGGAGCTGAAACTTCAAACCCTCTAGACATGTGATAGGCTTCTCTTATGGCCAGCCTCCATTTTGAAGCTCTCTAGGGGCTCCCTCAACCAAGAGTCATCTCATTAGTATACAAAAGACATACTTATTTCTCAGGTAATTCAGATTGTAGGAGCTTTGTGCTAGGAACCTAGGCCAAAAACCTAAAATATATATTGTTATTATACCATGCCACCTTTAACCATTTAATCCTCCAAGACTTCATGGAAACCATAAATCCAGTTATTATTACCAAACAATGCTAACAGATTGGGATATCCTGCCTCTGAAAAATCTCACAAACCCAAAGATAAAGTATTATTGCTATTTAATTAATTTATTTTATAACATTGCCCAAACATCACTGTCACGCTCCAAGTAACTTTAGGAATAAGAATGTGGTCAATCCAGATGTGCTGAGAGTAACCTGTATTAGTTCTTATGTTATCTGAAGATAATCTATTCCCCTTTCTATTAGAAGGAAAAAGCTTTACTAAAGAGATTAAAACTGAAACTACAATTAACCATCAATATCAGTGACAAAGAACAGTACAATTAGAATGTACGTTTTTCATGACCCATCAGAGTGAATGAGGAGTACTACAAGGTGAGAGCTGAAACAAAAGGTAAAATGCTGTGCTTAATTTCCCATGTAAACTGAGGGAAAATGTGCCCTCATAGATGTATAGACAACTCAGCACATGTCAATAGTGATGAAAAGGATTGAAAGCACAAAGAATATTTACATATGTACATACATATGTGTGTATTCTTTAGAAATATTAGCAAAACAGCTATCAAGAGCGAGCACTAAGCTAGATATCATAACATTGTGAGAGACTCCTACAAACCACTTAGCTTTATCAGAACTAACTGATTAGATAATTGTGAAGCATTTATTTCTTGCGGGCTAAGAGCAAGATTTGCTCTATATAAAAGACATGGTTTTAAGAAAAATAAGGACCTACTTAAATTTTTTGCATATGAAAAAGAGTGGTCTTCTACCCAAAATAGCTTTAACATCGGCCTGTCTTAGAACCTAAAAATTTATACCATAATTATTCTTACCTTTTTCTTCATCTCCTCTCCTTTTTCTCCTACCCCTCCTTCTCTTTTTTTTTTTTTTTTCTTCTTTTGCTCTGTAATATTAAACATGGCTCTTAAATTCCAAGCATTACCTGAGAGGGGTACTCTATTAGGCCAAATCAGTAATTAACACCTTCAAGTGCTTCGATACTTATCACAAAAGACGAAGAAAATAGTAGCTTGGTAAACTTAGATACAGATGATCAAATAGAAGATCAATAGCTTAAGATTGCCAAGTCAAAACCACTTGATGACAGAGCTAAAAGTAATAGAAAAAAAAAAAAGAGGTGAGTCTGGAAGATGAACTTTATTTCTTTTATCAGATATACTGGGTATTTGAAAAATACAGAGGAATCAAAATGGCTGACTAGATGCAGGTAGTTTGTGCTTCCTCCACAGAGAAGAGTCAGAAGAGTAAGTAGATATTCACATTTAAAACAGGTCATCTAGGAGAGAATGCTGGGATTCATCAATAAGAGACAAGAAGTGCCAGAAGTAAGTAGGAAGAAGGTTTGAGTTAGTTTACCAACCAGGAACTGACTAAAAGCCAAAAGAAAGTCCTGGATATGGGGAAAGAGTAGAAAAGGAATCCCCAGAGCTGTGAAATGGGCTTTATTGATCTTGGCTACTAGAGAAACCTTCAACCCACTGGGGCCATTTGCCTGACATTTGGAGCTGCTTAAAGACTGTGAAGAGACATTGCTCCAGAAGGGGAACCCACACAGAATCCCACAGGCATCTGAGCTCGGAACAGCCTCAAATGGGAGCCATTTCAAGTGATCAGATACCAGGGATCTACAGACAGTGCTGCTGCCATTGCACTACTGTAAGGAGGGAGAGGGAGAATGGTTACACACATACCTCTGGGAGTGTACTTGCTGCCCTGCTACAAGCTGCTGTTAAGACTGAGATGGAAGTGAACCCCACTCCCCACAGCTTTTTGCTCACACTGCTTGCCTAGGTGGTGCTCCACCCTCTCTGATTCTAGGCCCAAGGCACCATTTTGAGAATTTAATGTTGAACTGCACTACATACTTGGCCTGAGTTTGGACTGAGGTGGCTAGAGTCACGTCAAGGCCAAGGACCAACAGGGAAACCAGGCTATTCCATTCCATGCACATATTTTGAGATGGAGTCTCACTCTGTCACCCAGGATGGAGTGCAGTGTCATGATCTCAGCTCACTGTAGCCTCCACCTCCTGGGTTCAAGTGATTCTCCTGCCTCAGCTTCCTGAGTAGCTGGAATTACAGGTGTGCAACACCAAGCCTAGCTAATTTTTCTATTTTTAGTAGAGATGGGGTTTCATCATGTTGGCCAGGCTGGTATCGAACTCCTAACCTAGTGATCCACCCACTTCAGCCTCCGAAAGTGCTGGGATTACAGGCGTGAACTACCACGCCCAGCCTATTCCATGCATATATAAGACAATACATACTACCTCGAAACTGGCTACTGTGAGACTGAGACTTGAGCAGGTTTTACCTCCCACAGCTTCTTGTCCATGCTCCTTGCCTTAGAGACACCCTACCCTTTCCAGTCACAAGCCCATGGATGGCACCATTTTGAGAGTTTAAAAACAGTTTGGCAACCTGGCAGCAGTGGCCACAACAGGCATTTTAGTCTCTGGCTAGAGATTGGAGTTCTTGCTCTGGAATGGGGGAAGGGCCCTCATAGCCAGAATCAAGCTATGAATGTTATCTATCAGTATATGCTGGAATTAGGCTCTCTCCCATTGCAGGACTGGAGCAGGAAGAGTTGCTGAAGCTGATGATTCTCCCAGGTGATGAGACGTGCAGCCAGGAATAGCTTTGAAATATGATCCCTGTCTACATGTGTCATTGCCAGATGCACCCAGCCTGCTCCCTTGGATAATCAGGGTACAAACCCCACTAGCTCCAAGGAGATGGAGGGAGGTAGACCCCATTCCCATAGAGATATAACCCTTGGTGCAGTTCACCTCAAAGAGAGCAGGGAGTGCAGCCCACCAAAGTCCTTTTTGGGTCAAAGGAAACATAAGCACGGTGCCAGTCGCTGAATGCAGCATCACCAAAATCCAGGAGAAGACACAGAGAAGGAGTCATTGCTTACCCTCCATTTCCCTCCTCGGTGCACTTTTGCAGACTCAGCAGCAGCTCTTCTTGTTGGGGCTCAGGAGTATGGGCTGAAAGATACTGCTTCTCAGCCTTCTTCAGGGGCTCCACCACCACTGAAGATAAAGGTGCACTGGGGGAGGGCACATTTCATGTTTCTCCATTGCCTTTGCCCCATTCCTACCTGTGGCTCTTATTCTTAAGTACTACATACTGGATTGCAGCCTGAATTATGCCACCAAATAAAATCACGTCATTATAACAAGCAACATCTGAGAAAGCCACTGCATGAACCTATCTGCAACCAAAGAACACATACAGAGACTTGGTACCCTGAAAGCAGCCAGAAATCATGCCAATCCATCATATATAATATAAAACATGGTCATACCCTCAAAGGAAACAAAAATAAAAAATCAAGAAGTCCCATTTAAAAGATGGCAAATTAAAAAAAGAAAAGCAGCATCATCCATCTAGATGAGAAGGAATTAGTACAAGAAATTCAGCTATACAAAAGTCAGAGTGTTACATCACCTCCAAAGGATCCCACAATCTCTCAAGCAATGGATCCTTACAGAATGATGTCTCTGAAATTGCAGATACAGAATTCAGAATATAGATGGCAAATAAACTCATTGAGATCCAAGAGAAAGTTTAAATGCAACACAAAGAAGCCAGAAAAGCAATCTAAGTTTTGAAAGATGACATAGGTATATTAAGAAAGAACCAAACAGAACTCTGGAATTGAACAATTCACTACAAGAATTTCAAAATAAAATTGGAAGCCTTAAAAACAAACTAGGCCAAGCAGAACAAAGAATTTCAAAGTTCAAAGTCCAATCCTTCACATCAACCCAATCAGACAAACATCAAAGCAAAAACAATTTCAAATAATGAGCAAAGCCTTCAAGAAATATGGGATTATGTAAAGCAACCAAATCTATGACATATTGGCATTCCTGAGAGAAAAGAAGAGAAAGTAAGCAACTTGGAAACCATATTTGAGAATATAATTCAGGATAATTTATAATGCCTAATTTTACTAGAGAGGTCAACATGCAGAGATAAAAACCCAGAGAAATCCTCTTACTATGCAAGAATACCATCCCCAAGACCCAAAGTCATCAGACTATTCAAAGTCAACACAAAAGAAAAAAATCTTAAAGGCACCTAGGGAGAAGGGTTATACTACCTTTAAAGGAAAGCCCATCCGAATAACAGCAGATTTCCCAGCAAAAACCTCACAAACCAGAAAAGATTGGAAACCCAACTTTAGCATTCAAAGAAATTCCAGCCAAGAATTTCATATCCTGCAAAACTAAGCTTCATAAACAAAAGATGAATCAAATCTTTCCCAGACAAGCAATCACCAAGAGAATTTGTCGCCACCAGATTGGTCCTACAAGAGATACTTAAGGGAGTTCTAAACATGGAAATTAAAGAATAATATTTGCTGCCAAAAAAGCACATGCAAACACATAGCTTGTGGATCCTATAAGGCAACTACACAATTGAGACTACGAAGCAACTAGTTAACAACACTACAACAGGAACTAAACCTCACATACCAGTATTAGTCTTGAATACAAATGTTGTAAACAATCCACTTAAAACACAGAGTGGCCAATTAGATTTGTAAAACACACACACACTACAATCCATCCTTCTGCTGTCTTCAAGAGAGAAATTTCACATGTAATGACATCCAGAGGCTCATAGTATTTGGATAGAGAAAGATTCACTATGCACATGGAAAACAAAAAAGAGCAGGGTTTGTTGTATTAGTCTGTTCTCATGCTGCTAATAAAGGCATATTAGAGACTGGGTAATTTATAAAGGAAAGAGGTTTAATGGACTCATAGTTCCACGTGGCTGGGGAGGCCTCACAATAATGATGGAAGGAGAAGCAAAGGCACATCTTATATGGTGGCAGGCAAGAGAGTGTGTGCAGGGGGAAATGCCCTTTTATAAAACCATCAGATCTCATGAGACTTATTCACTATCATGAGAGCAACACAGGAGAGACCCAACCCCATGATTCCATTATCTCCCACCAGGTGGCTCCCATGACACCTGGGGATGATTACAGCTCAAGATGAGATTTGGGTGGGGACATAGATCCAAGCCATATCACTTGGTATTCTTCTATCAGATAAAATAGACTTTAAACTGACAACAGTAAAAGGGAACAAGAGCATTTCATAAGGATAACTAACAACAGTAAAAGGGAAAAGAGCATTTCATAAGGATAAAGGGGTGCATTTAACAAAAAGGCTTAACTATCCTAAATATGCATGCAGCCAACATTGGAGTCCTGGGTTTATAAAACAATTACTTCTATACTAGGAAAGACTTAGCCATATAATAATAGTGGGGGGCTTCAACATCCCACTGACAGCATTAGAAAGATCATGAAGGTAAACACTAACAAATTCTGGACTTAAAATTGACACTTGAGCAATTAGACCTAAGAGATGTCTGTAGAATACACCACCTAACCATAGAATATACATTCTTCTCATATGCACATGGAAGATACTCCAAGATTGAACACATAATCAGTCACAAAGCAAGTCTCAATAAATTCAAAAAAACTGAAGGCATACCGAACATCTTCTTGGATCACAGTAAAATAAACAGAAATCAATACCAGGAGGAACCCTCAAAGTCACACAAATGCATGGAAAATAGACAACTTACTCCTGAATGACTTTTGAGTGAACAACAAAATTAAGGCAGAAGTCAAAATGTCATTTGAAACAAATGAAAATAGAGATACAACATACCAAGACCTCTAAGGTATGACAAAAGCATTGTTAAAAGGAAAGCTTATCTCACTAAACACCTACATCAAGAAAATAGAAAGGTCTCAAATTAACAATCTAACCTTACATTTAATGGAACCAGGAAAACAAGAATGTAAATCCAAAACTAGAAGAAACAACAAAAATTAGAGTAGAACTAAATGAAATTGAAACTCCCCAAAAAACATACAAAGGATCAACAAAAAGTAAAGTTGTTTTTTTGAAAGAATAAACAAGATTGATAGATCACAACTGATACAGTGATTGACAGCTAGATTAACAAAGAAAAAGGATATCCCAATAAATATAATCAGAATTGACAAAGGTGGCATCATAAATGGTGCCACAGAAATACAAAAGATCCTCAGAGACTATTATGAACACTTATATGCACACAAACCAGAAAATCTAGATAAAAACACACAACCTGCCAAGATAGAACCATAAAGAAATGGAAATCCTGAACTGGCCAGTAATGAATAATGAAATTGAATCAATAGTAATAAAAAAAGTCTACCAATCACAAAAAGCCCTGGTCCAGATGGATTCATAGACAAATTCTGCCAGACATACAAAGAGTTTGTATAAATCTTATTCAAACTATTCCAAAAATTAGGGGAGGAGAAACTCCTCCATAACTCATTCTATAAAACATGTACCATCCTGATACCAAAACCTGGCAAAGATACAACAAAAAGGGAAACTATAGGCCAATGTCCCTGATGAATATAGATGCAAAAAAAAATTCATTAAAATAATAGCAAACCATGTCCACCATCACAACACAATCAAGTGGGCTTTATTCCTGGGATACAAGGATATTTCACCGTACACCGATCAGTAAATGTGATTCACAACATAAACAGAATTAAAAACAAAACCATATGATCATCTCAATATATGCAGAGAAAGTGTTCTATAGAATACAACATCCATTCTTGATAAAAACCCTCAACATACTAGGTATTAAAGGAACATACCTCAAAATTATAAGAGCTAATACAACATACCAAAAGCTAGCATTATACTGAAAGGGCAAAAGGTAGAAGCATTCCCCTACGAACCAGAACACATAAAGATGTTCATTCTCACCATTTTTTTTTTTTTTTTTTTTGTATGCTTTAAGTTCTAGCGTACATGTGCACAATGTGCTGGTTTGTTACATAGGCATACATGTGCCATGGTGGTTTGCTGTACCCATCAACTCATCATTTACATTAGGTATTTCTCCTAATGCTATTCCTTCCCCAGCCTCTGACCCCACAACAGGCCTGATGTGTGATGTTCCCCTCCCTGTTTCCATGTGTTCTCATTGTTCAACTCCCACTTATGAGTGAGAACATGTGGTTTTTGGTTTTTTGTCCTTGTGATATTTTGCTGAGAATGATGGTTTCCAGCTTCAACCATGTCCCTGCAAAGGACATGAACTCATCCTTTTTTATGGCTGCATAGTATTCCATGGTGTATATGTGCTACGTTTTCTTAATCCAGTCTATGATTGATGGACATTTGGGTTGTTTCCAAGTCTTTGCTATTGTGAATAGTGCCACAATAAACATACGTATGCATGTGTCTTTAATCCTTTGGGTATATACCCAGTAATGGGATTGTTGAGTCAAACAGGATTTCTAGTTCCAGATACTTGAGGGATCACCACACTGTCTTCCACAATGGTTGAACTAATTTACATTCCCACCAACAGTGTAAAAGCGTTCCTATTTCTCCACATCTTCTCCAGCATCTGTTGTTTCCTGACTTTTTAATGATCGCCATTCAACCTGGTGTGAGATAGTATCTCATTGTGGTTTTGATTTGCATCTCACTGATGGCCAGTGATGATGAGCATTTTTTCATGTGTCTGTTGGCTGCATAGATGTCTTCTTTTGAGAAGTGTCTGTTCATATCTTTTGCGCACTTTTTGATGGGGTTTGTTTTTTTCTTGTAAATTTGTTTCAGTTAGTTGTAGATTCTGGATATTAGCCCTTTGTCAGATGGGTATGTTGCAAAAGTTTTCTCCCATTCTGTAGGTTGCCTGTTCACGCTTATGGTAGTTTCTTTTGCAGTGCAGAAGCTCTTTAATTAGATCCTATTTGTCTATTTTGGCTTTTATTGCCATGGCTTTTGGTGTTTTAGTCATGAAGTTCTTGCCCATGCCTATGTCCAGAATGGTATTGCCTAGGTTTTCTCCTAGGGTTTTTATGGTTTTAGGTCTAACATTTAAGTCTTTAATCCATCTTGAATTAATTTTTGTATACAGTGTAAGGAAGAGATCCAGTTTCGGCGTTCTATATATGGCTAGTCAATTTTCTCAGCACCATTTATTAAATAGGGAATTCTTTCCCCATTGCTTGTTTTTTGCCAGGTTTGTCAAAGATCAGATGGTTGTAGATGTGTGGTGTTATTTCTGAGGGCTCTGTTCTGTTTCATTGGTCTATATTTCTGTTTTGGTACCAATGTCATGCTGTTTTGGTTACTGTAGCCTTGTAATATAGTTTGAAGTCAGGGAGCATGATGCCTCCAGCATTTTTCTTTTTGCTTAGGCTTCCCTTGGCAATGCAGGGTTTTTTTTTTGTTTTTTTTGTTTGTTTGTTTGTTTGTTTTTTTTGGTTATATATGAAGTTTAAAGTAGTTTTTTTCCAATTCTGTGAAGAAAGTCATTGGTAGCTTGATGGGGAGGGCATTGAATCTATAAATTACCTTGGGCAGTATGGCCATTTTCACAATGTTGATTCTTCCTCTCCATGAGCATGGAATGTTCTTCCATTTGTTGGTGTCCTCTTTTATTTTGTTGAGCCATGGTTTGTAGTTCTCCTTGAAGAGGTCCTTCACATTTCTTGTAAGTTTTTTATTCTCTTTGTAGCAATTTTGAATGGGAATTCACTCATGATTTGCCTGTTTGATTATTATTGGTGTATAGGAATGCTTGTGATTTTTGCACATTGATTTTGTATCCTGAGACTTTGCTGAAGTTGCTTATCAACTTAAGGAGATTTTGGACTGAGACATTGGGGTTTTCCAAATACACAATCATGTAATCTGCAAACAGGGACAATTAGACTTCCTCTTTTCCTAAGTGAATACCCCTTATTTCTTTATCTTGCCTGATTGTCCTGGCCAGAACTTCCAACACTATGTTGAATAGGAGTGGTGAGAGAGGGCATCTTTGTCTTCTGCTTGTTTTCAAAGGGAATGCTTCCAGTTTTTGCCCATTCAGTATGATATTAGCTGTGGATTTGTCATAAATAGCTCTTATTATTTTGAGATATGTTCCATCAATACCTAATTTATTGAGAGATTTTAGCATGGGTGCTGTTTAATTTTGTCCAAGGCCTTTTCTGCACCTATTGATGCAGAAATGTTTTTGTCGTTGGTTCTGTTTATGTGATGGATCACTTTTATTGATTTGCATATGTTGAACCAGTCTTGTATCCCAGTGAAGAAGCCAACCTGATTTTGGTGGATAAGCTTTTTGATGTGCTGCTGGATTCAGTTTGCCAGTATTTTATTGAGGATTTTCGCACCGATGTTCATCAGGGATATTGGTCTAAAATTCTCATTTTTTGTTGTGTCTCTACCAAGCTTTGGTATCAGGATGATGTTGACCTCATAAAATGAGTCAGGGAGTATTGCGGGAAGTCAGGCGCCCTGGAGAGACTGGTTGAAGCAGTGGCAGAACAACATAAATTATGAAGATTTAATGGACATTTATCAGTTCCCCAAATTAATACTTTTATAATTTCTTATGCCTGTCTTTACCACAATCTCTGAATATAAATGAAGATTTCATGGACATTTATCACTTCCCAAATCAATACTCTTATAATTTCTTATGCTGTCTTTAATCTCTTAATCCCACCATCTTCATAAGCTGAGGATGTATGTCACCTCAGAACCCTGTGATGATTGCATTAACTGTACAAATTGTTTGTAAAACATGTGTGTTTGAACAATATGAAATCAGTGCACCCTGAAAAAGAAAAGAATAACAGCGATTTTCAGGGAACAAAGGAGATAACCATAAGGTCTGACTGCCTGCAGGGTCGGGCAGAATAGAGCCGTATTTTTATTCTTGCAGAAAGCCTATAGACGGATGTGTGAGTAGGAGAAACATCTCTGAATTCTTTTCCCTGTAAGGAATATTAATAATTCATAGCCCTGGGGAAGGAATGCATTCCTGGGGGGAGGTCTATGAACAGCTGCTCTGGGAGTGTCTGTCTTATGCAGTTGAGATAAGGACTGAAATATGCCCTGGTCTCCTGCAGTGCCCTCAGGCTTGCTAGGATGGGGAAATTCCAGTCTGGTGAATTCTAGTCAGACCAGTTGTCTGCTCTCAAACCCTGTTTCCTATTAAGATGTTTATCAAGACAATACGTGCACAGCAGGACACGAACTCTCATCGGTAATTCTAATTTTGCCCTTGCCTTGTGATCTTTTATTGCCCTTTGAAGCATGTGATCCTTGTGACCTACTCCCTGTTCATACATCCCCTCCTCTTCTAAAATCCCTAATAAAAACTTGCTGGTTTTGCATCTTAGGGTCACCATCACAGTCCTACCAATATGTGATGATACTCCCCAAGGCCCAGCTGTAAAATTTCTCTCTTTGTTCTCTTTCTATTTCTCAGACCAGACAACACTTAGCGAAAATAGGAAAGAACCTACATTGAAATATCGGGGGCTGGTTCCCCCGATAAGGGAGGATTCCTTCTTTTTCTATTGATTGGAATAGTTTCAGAAGGAATGGTACCAGCTCCTCCTTGTACCTCTGGTAGAATTCGGCTGTGAATCCATCTGGTCCTGGACTTTTTTTGGTTGGTAGGCTATTAATTATTGCCTCAATTTCAAAGCCTGTTATTGGTCTATTCAGAGATTCAACTTCTTCCTGGTTTAATCTTGGGAGGGTGTATGTGTCCAGGAATTTATCCATTTCTTCTAGATTTTCTAGTTTATTTGCATAGAGGTGTTTATAGTATTCACTGATGGTAGTTTCTATTTCTGTGGGGTCAGTGGTGATATCCCCTTTATCATTTTTTATTGTATCTCTTTGTTGTTTCTTCTCTCTTTTCTTCTTTATTAGTCTTCCTTGTGGTGTATCAATTTTGATGATCTTTTCCAAAAACGAGCTTCTGGATTCATTGATTTTTTTGAAGGGTTTTTTGTGTCTCTATCGTTTTCAGTTCTGCTCTGATCTTAGTTATTTCTTCCCTTCTGCTAGTTTTTGAATTTGTTTGCTCTTACTTCTTGAGTTCTTTTAATTGTGATGTTAGGGTGTCCATTTTAGATCTTTCCTGCCTTCTCTTGTGGGCATTTAGTGATATAAATTTCCCTCTTCATACTGCTTTAAATGTGTCCCAGAGATTCTGGCACATTGTGTCTTTGTTCTCATTGGTTTCAAAGAGGATCTTTGTTTCTGCCTTCATTTCATTATTTACCCAGTAGTCATTCAGGAGCAAGTTGTTCAGTTTCCATGTGTGGTTGTGAGTGAGTTTCTTAATCCTGAGTTCTAATTTGATTCCACTGTGGTCTGAGAGAAAGTGTGTTGTGATTTCTGTTCTTTTACATTTGCTGAGGAGTGCTTTGCTTCCAGTTATGTGGTTAATTTTAGAATATCTGTGATGTGGTGCTGAGAAGAATGTATATTCTATTTATTTGGGGTGGAGAGTTCTGTAGATGTCTATTAGGTCTGCTTGGTGCAGAGCTGAGTTCAAGTCCTGGATATCCTTGTTAACCTTCTGTCTCGTTGATCTGTCTAATATTGATAGTGGGGTGTTAAAGTCTCCCATTATTATTGTGTGGGAGTCTAAGTCTCTTTGTAGGTCTCTAGGGACTTGCTTTATGAATCTGGGTGCTCCTGTATTGGGTTCATATATATTTAGGATAGTTAGTTCTTCTTGTTGAATTGATCCCTTTACCATTATGTAATGGCCTTCTTTGTCTCTTTTGATCTTTATTAGTTTAATGTCTGTTTTATCAGAAACTAGGATTGCAACCCCTGCTTTTTTTGCTTTCCATTTGCTTGGTAGATCTTCCTCCATCCCTATATTTTGAGCCAATGTGAATCTCTGCATGTGAGATGGGTCTTCCGAATACAGCACCCTGATGGGTCTTGATTCTTTATCCAATTTGCCAGTCTGTGTGTTTTAATTGGGGTATTTAGCCCATTTACATTTAAGGTTAATATTGTTATGTGTGAATTTGATCTTCTCATTTTAATGTTAGCTGGTTATTTTACCCATTAATTGATGCAGTTTCTTCATAGCATCAATGGTCTTTACAATTTGGCATGTTTTTGCAGTAGCTGGTACCAGTTGTTTCTTTCCATGTTTGGTGTTTCCTTCAGGAACTCTTGTAAGGCAGACCTGGTGGTGACAAAATCTCTCAGCACTTGCTTGTCCGTAAAGGATGTTATTTCTCCTTCACTTATGAAGCTTACTTTGGCTGGATATGAGATTCTGGGTTGAAAATTCTTTTCTTTAAGAATGTTGTATATTAGGCCCCACTTTCTTCTGGCTTGCAGGATTTCTGCCGAGAGATCCGCTGTTGGTCTGATGGGCTTCCCTTTGTGGGTAACCCGACCTTTCTCTTTGGCTGCCCTTAACATTTTTTCTTTCATTTCAACCTTGGTGAATCTGACAATTATGTGTCTTGTGGTTGCTCTTCTCAAGGAGTACCTTTGTGGCATTCTCTGTATTTCCTGAATTTGAACGTTGGCCTGTCTTGCTAGGTTGGGGAAGTTCTCCTGGATAATATTCTGAAAAGTGCTTTCCAATTTGGGTCCATTCTCCCCGTCACTTTCGGGTACACCAATCAAACATAGATTTAGTCTTTTCACATAATCCCATATTTCTTGGAGGCTTTGTTCATTTCTTTTTACTCTTTTTTCTCTAACCTTGTCTTCTCGCTTTATTTCATTAATTTGATCCTCAATCACTGATACCCTTTCTTCCAGTTGATCAAATCAGCTATTGAAGCTTGTGCACAAATCATGAAGTTCTTGGGCCATGGTTTTCAGCTCCATCAGGTCATTTAAGGTCTTCTCTACACTGTTTATTCTAGTTAGCCATTCGTGTAACCTTTTTTCAAGGTTTTTAACTTCCTTGCAATGGGTTCGAACATGCTCCTTTAGCTCAGAGTAGTTTCTTATTACCAACCTTCTGAAGCCTACTTCTGTCAACTCATCAAAGTCATTCTCCGTCCAGCTTTGTTCCATTGCTGGCGAGGAGCTGCAGTCCTTTGGAGGAGAATAGGTGCCCTTGTTTTTAGAATTTTCAGCTTTTCTGCTCTGGTTTCTCCCCATCCTTGTGGTTTTATCTGCGTTTGGTCTTTGATGTTGGTGACCTACACATGGGGTTTTAGCCTTCTCACCTGTCTTATCCAATATAGTACTGGAAGTTCTTGCCAGAGAAATCAGGCAAGAGAAAGAAATAAAAGGAATCCAAATAGGATGAAAATAATTCAACATATGTCTCTTCATAGATGATACGATTCTATACCTAGAAAATCCTAAAGATTCTGCCCAAAGGCTCCTAGAACTGATGAACAACTTCAGTAAAGTCTTAGGGTACAAAATCAATTCACAAAAATCGGTAACATTTCTGTACATCAAACTGTTCAAGCTGAAAACCAAATCAAGAATATAATCCCATTTGCAATAGCCACAACAAAATAAAATACATAGGAATACATCTAACCAAGGAGGCAAAAGATCTACACAAGGAACACTACAAAACACTGCTGAAAGAAATCATAGACAACAAACAAATGAATATGCATTTCATGCTCATGGATTGGAAGAATCAGTATCATTAAAACATTCATACTACCCAGTACAATATACAGATTTAAGACTCTTCTGTGAAATTACCAACATCATTTTTCACATAATTGGGAAAAACTTTTCTAAAATTTACATAGAACCAAATAGTTGGAATAGCTGAGGCAATTCTATGCAAAAAGAATAAATCCAGAGGCACCACATTACCTAACTTCAAACTATATTACAAGGGTACAGTAGCCACAACAGCATAGTGGTTGTACAAAAATAGACATATAGATCAATGAAACAGAATAGATACCCCTAAAATAAAGCCATACACCAATAATCAACTGATCTTTGGCACAGTCAACAAAAATAAGCAATCAAGAAAGGATACCCTATTCAATAAATGGCACTGGGAAAACTGGCTAATTACATGCAGAAGAATGAAACAGACTCCTACTTGTGACCATATACAAAAATCAACTTTAGATGGATTAAAGATTTAAATGTAAGACCTGAACCTATAAAAATCCTGAAAGAAAACCTAGAAAATTGTCTACTAAATATTGGCTTAGGCAAAATAATTTGTGACTACATCTTAAAAAGCAAATGCGGCAAAAATAAAAATTGACAATTGAAACCTAAAGAGCTTCTTCACAGCACAAGGAGATATTAGAAGAGTAAACAGACAACCTACAGAAAGGGAGAAAACATCTGCAAACTATGCATTAACAAATAACTGCCATCTAGAATCTATAAGGACCTTACACAAATCAATGAGAAAAACACAATCCCATTAAAAAGTGAGCAAAGAATACAAACAGATGTTTCCCAAAAGGAGACATATAAGCAGCAAACAAACATAAAAAAATACTCAACATTACTAATTATCAGAGATGCAAATCAAAACCACAATGAGATACAATCTCACACTAGTCAGACATGCAATTTATCTATATAAAAAACCTGCACATGTTCCCCTGAACCTAAAAGTTAAAAAATAAATAAATAGAATTACAAATACTGCCCCTGTCACCCCCACCTAAAAAGTAACAAAATAACAGATATTGGTGAGGTTGCAGAGAAAAGGGAACACTTAAACACTGTTGGTAGGAACACACATTATTTCAGCCCCTGTGTAAAGCAGTTTGGAGGTTTCTCAAAGAACTAAAATAGAATTATTATTTGACTAAACTAGAGAACTAAAATAGAATTACTATTGAGCAATCTCAATACTGGGCAAAAGGAAAATAAACTGTTCTACCAAAAAGTCACGTGCATTTGCATATTTGTCATAGCACTATTCACAATTGTAAAGACATGGAATCCGCCCAGGTGCCCATCAACGGTAGACCAGATAAAGAGAATGTGGTACATATAAACCATGAAATACTACGCAGCCATAAAAAAAGAATGAAATAATGTTCTTTGTAGCAACATGGATTGCAGTTGGATGCCATTATCCTAAGCGAATCATTGCAGAAACAAAAAACCAAGTGCCACATGTTCTTACTTATAAGTAGGTGCCAAACATTGAGTACACACAGACACAAAGTTGAGAACAATTAACATTGGGGATTTCTAAAGGGGGTAGGGAGGGAGAGGAATCAAGTATTGAAAAACTACCTACTGGGTACTATGTTCACTACTTGAGCAAAAGTATTGTTAGAAGTCCAAATCTCAGCATCAGGCAATATACCCATGTAACAAACCTGCACATGTACCCATGCGGCAAAAACAAAAATTGACAATTGGAACCTAAAGAGCTTCTTCACAGCACAAGGAGCTATTAGAAGAGTAAACAGACAACCTACAGAAAGGGAGAAAATATTTGCAAACTATACATTAACAAATAACTGCCATCTAGAATCTATAAGGACCTTACACAAATCAGTGAGAAAAACACAATCCCATGAAAATGTGAGCAAAGAATACAAACAGATGTTTCCAAAAACATATGTTGAATGTTTTGAATCCATCATTGAATCCAGGGTAAAATAATGAAATGAAATGAAATGAAATATATGGTCCTATCCAAATCTGAGAATAATAAAATATGATGGGATTTTCCAAACCAAGGTAAATTGTTAGTTTACCATAGGTATTCTTGTGTGGCAGACACCTTTGACCACTTTCCCATATATATCTGCTCCCTCTCTCCTTTCTTACAGAACTATGATTTTGTTCATGTATGCATCCCTCTCATCCTGACATTTTTGAAAAGTCTAGAATAAACTTCAGCCCCAGTGAGTGAATCTTAAATTTCATAAATCAGTCTCAGTGATTACATTACCCTACACAATTGATCTAAGCATAGATATGTGATGCAATTCAAGTCAATGTAACCCAAGTGTTAAGACTACTAAGGGATCATGGGAAAGGCATTCTCACAAAATCGCATATTATCTCTTTTTTCTGACACTTTTGTCTAGGTATGCCACCTGGAAGTGTTGCAATCTGGAATCTGGCCTGAAGACAAAGTCATTGTGGTGAGAATTGTAAACAGGAAAGGTGATTATTTCATTGTGCCATTGACTAAACCATCTTAGAACAGCTCCGACTGCCCTTCTTGTCATGTGGGAAAATAAATTATTTACTGTTGAAAACACTTCCAGTTGATTTTCTGTTAACTGCAGCCACTGAACTCTATACTATCAAATCTCAGGTACCCTTTTCAGTTCTACTCTTGACTAGAGCATACAGAAGTTTTGATACATTTACTATTCCCCCCTTATTGAAATATTTAGTTTCTGTGAAACTGGTGTCTCCTATTTTTTTCTCCTTCAATAGAAAAAACAGTTATAGTTCTCCTTTGTGCAATCACTAAAATTCAGAATTCCTCAGGATTTCTCTTAGGTCTCTTTCTTTCCTTCTTTCTTTTTTTTTTTTCTTTTTCTTTTTATTTTCTTACAGTTGCTTAATACTTGTATTTTTTCTTTGACATCTGCTACCATCTATGAGCTAATTACCCTCAGGTAATTTGGTACAGACCTATTCTCTGAGTTCCAGGTATACATTTTGACCATCTTGTTGAGACATCCTCTGGTATTGCACAGGTTTCTTAAACTGAAAAAGTCCAAAATTGAGTCACTGATGCTTGACACTATACTGTTTTTCCTTTACACGATGCCAAACACACCTGCAGTTACCAGTTGGTCACATTAGAAACCTAGGAGTCATTCTTGCCTCATGTCCACATCTGATATGTCTTTCACCTATCTGCCTCTCTTCATTTCTATTACTGTCTTCTTGGTTGAGGGTAGTAATACCTTTAGTATGCTCAATACAACAGTTGCTTAACGAATATCCCCACTTTTGACTTTCTATGATCCATCTCCTATGCAGCAGCCAGAGTATTATTTTAAAAGTGCAAATAGATTCCCTATTAACAGCCTCTCTCTTCAATGCTATTTCTATACTTAGATCTAAATCCAAAGGGTTTGAACCTGCTGAGATGATCACATAATCTGAACCAGGTCACCTCTCCAGTATTATTTCATATGATTCTCTGACCTATTCATTATGCTCTAAACACACTGGTCTGCTGTCATATCTTTAAAGGAGACACACCTTTCCTCTCTCAACTATTTAACTGAGTTAATTCCTGCTCATCTTCCAGGTTTCAGCCTGAATATTACTTCAAATGATGACTGCCAGAACCACCCCATCTAAATTATATCCTTAAGCTTTATTATCTGTCATGAGCTGTTCTAATTAATTTTGTAGCACATAACATTTAAACAAACATTTATACATATATCAATATACATATATACATATATGTATAAAATACATGCATGTGTATGCATACATATATACACGTAGTATATCCTCCTACAGTATAAATTCTAAGTTGAGAGGCCAGTGCCTGTTTTGTCCATCTAGCAAATCACAGAGAACTTAGAACCCAGCCAAAGAAAAAAAGAACTTTTCAAAAAGTTCTAGACAATTGACAAGGTCACAGGCAGGAAAATAAGCAAGTGGATACTGCTAGGCTTGAAGTATCTAGACCACTACCATGGCTCTAATAAACAGGACTAGCCTAGGCTAATGGTAAAGCAGAGACAGACAGCTTTTACAAATTTCCATATTGCCTTGATATTAATATTCTTAATCTTCCATTGTGGTTAGATACAGAACTTATTAGATATCCCCAAGCAGAATAGAATAAATAACATTTATCCCTCATGGGAAATGTCTTATTCTTTAAAGCCACCATGATAACATTATAATGAAGTATATTGTTATTTAATACTGATTTGCTGTGAATCAAATAAAATTACTGATTCTTACAGATTATTTGAATGCTGTTACTGGAAAGAAACACAGTGTGGTGGAAATATGACATTTACAGTCTATCAGAGCTAAATTTGAAACTGATTCCTGATAATTACTAGTTATAGATTTGGGAGAAGTTTATCTTTTTGTACTGTTTTTTTAATATAAATACGGATATATTTACTTCTGATAGGGATTTTCATGGTGTTTATAAAAGGATATGTGTGACAGTAAATTTCTCAGGTCCTGGCACAGAATGAGAAGCTACAATGCTGCAGATGATCAAAAGCTGATGATGTAATTTTATTGTACTTTTAGTGTTATCTGTTAGTGAAGAAGCTAATGTGTGCAATGTTTTCAAGAGAGGGCAGAGTTAGGAGTATTAAGAATCATTTATGTGGACATGAAATTTGAGCTAGAGGGGAAAGCCAGGGGAACAAGATGGAGAATTTAGTAGATTATGGCTAAGTTACTTTCAAATATGATTCCATTGATCCATTTATTGGAAAAAAGTATTAGCCCACACATTTATAAATGTCAATGAATGTATCAATAGTTTGCCCAAGTTTATATTCTAGCATATTGTTACTTTTATTATACTGCAATATACATGAAACAATATTTTGCTTCCATTTCTGAGGCCTAATGAGCCATATAGATGCTAAGTCATGCTCAAATCTATTGGCAAGTTGCTTTACAAAGAATAATGCTATAACTCATCTATGCATAAACAGGAATTATAATGCCCTGAAAAGTTGAATTCAAAAGACCAAAATTGAGCAGCAAAGACTGTTTCATACTGAGCCATATGAAAAGTGATCTCCTCTATTTGACTTGTTTAAATCTTATCTCTGTCTTTGAAATTAAACAGTCATAATTTGCATTTTAACATTTCTGAAATTCTTTTAGAAATAGTATCAAAATGATCCATAGAGAGAATGCTATTTATAATATATATAAAGGGAAGTATCACAGTTTAAATACATACCTTTATTTTTCTACCCATGCTCCAACACGTACATCATTGATGGGCTACACTGATATTATCAAATGAATTACGGGCAAGGGAAATATAACAAAATACTCTTTACCTGTCTCTCAATTCAATTATGAAATCTCCAACTCCAAACTTCAAAAATTGCTCCAAATCATCTTTATTTGTCAAGTCCTGTACAAACCATGCTCAACAATAAGTTCTCCACACCCCATTTTCCACCCTCAATAATACTCACTGGAAAAATAATCCCTTAAAAATTCTGACTACTCTACTCAATTGTTTGCTTCTTTATGAATTCTTAGCCTTGGCAAATAAATCTTTATTTTGATAATCATAGAAAGTCTAAGGTAAATCCTATTAACCATAAATAGAGATGAATCATTTTCTCCCTTGTTCTGCCACAGTACATTTTATCTTTGGGAATATTTTCTTTAAAAATCTTTATATAAAGTTTTTTCCCTTATAAAATGTAATTGAAAAATTAAGTCCATCAAAAATGATCGCTGTCATGAATTTTAACATTTAATAATGGGAAAATAGAAACATATACACAAAAAGAAAATATGCACAGCAAATTATGCCTAATGGTATTTAAGTTGAATATTTTTATGAAAATCTTATCATGCCTTGAGACAAGTCCATATTCTGAGTACCCAATTGGGTTTTTATAATTATACGTACAACTTAAACTACTATGTTAAACTACAAACTTTAAGCACCTGTTGTTTCTGCTAACCTATAACATACTCTTAATGTTTGCCCTCTCTTAAACATAGTTTTAATACTAAAAGTAATAACCTCTCAATCTCCCCTATCTTTCTCTCTCCTCACTTCCATCTCTCACTTAAGCACATTATTCAAATTGAGTTTGGCTCTTTTGCTGGGGGAGGGGGGTGGCGGGAATCATAGAATATTGGAAATATAGGACAAGAGGAAAACAGTCAAAAGAAAGATAATAACTAAATGACATCCACTGTAAAATTATATAAGAATATGCTGCCTCCCCTTGTCACAAATATTTCACAAAGCCACAAAATCAATCTTTACACAGATCATGTTTGCAGCTCAGTTGGATGTAAGTAGGAATTAGCTACAGCTCACTAAACACTTTGTCACATTATCTGATTGCATTTAAATTGTTTTTAGGTAATTCAAGGAACAGATTATTTGCAGGGGGTCCTGGGAATAGCAACACTCCCTCAACAAGTCAGTGTACCCTGTTCATCTGTTTTTAAAGTTAAATCTCTTTCATACCCAGTGTGAAAATTTTAACAAAGTTTGATTTGCTGTTAAAGATTTTGCACAATGCTACATAATTCCACTTAACACTTCCAGCTAGGAAAAGACGTGACTGCTAATCTGAACTCCACCACCAATAACTGTTTCAGATTCACAGGTTAATTTCAGATGCCAAAACTAGCTTCATCATCTCTTTCCCCTAGTTTGTTTTTTAAATAGTCTTTGAAAATTATGGAATTATAACTATTCATTATGTGTTTTCTCTCAGGGCTAGATGACTTCAATAAAGCAAAGTGGGAAATGTCTCAAAAACATTCTTACTCTTCCCACTCAAACGATATAAGAGGTGCATATTCAATGAGCAGCAGTAAAGCCCTTCTAAAATGGGTAGGTGTAATTTGTCTTTGTTATTTCATTAAAAACGTTTTGGTCAATTATGATGCCATCTGGTAGGAGGCACCATTTCTCAATGAGCGTCACAAAATAAGAAATCAGCTGAAAGTAATAGATTCCACAAGAAAAATAGATACGGCATAGTCAAATAAATTTGGAACATGCTAGGAAAGCTTAGTTGAATAAAACCTGTTTTTCTTTTGATACTTTTCATAGATTTCAGTATATTAATTTGAATTATAAACCCCCTAGAATGAGAAGGTGCATACACAGTTTCTCAAAGCTGATAAAAGAGGAAATACACAGACTACAGATGGAGACAAATGTAGTCACAGACATAGGTTACACCACATGTTTGAGTAATGAAAATCTTTCTGATCCTTAGTTTCCTCATCTGCCGTATGATAGAGTGAATAAGAGATGGTCTCCAGGGATGAACACACCAATGCCCAAATCCCAGGGCTGTCACTTATTTGTTGTGAATCACAGGCAATTTACTACAAGTTCTCCATACCTCAGAGTCTCCTTTTAAAAAAATAAAGAACATAACAATAATATCTACCACCAGATTTGTAATTACAGTGCTTAATAGTTTTAAGGTGCCTAAAACAACAGGTGTTCACTAAATATGATTTTCTTTCTGTCGATTCCCTTCTGTCTCATACCCAGAGCCATTGTTGGGATATCTGAGCCTCCAAGCCTCACGTTGGAATTAGATCCTCGATGTTTTTTATATATACACGTATACATACACATATATACGTATACATCTACATATATACGTATAAATATACATACATATATACACATACGTATACATATATACACATACATATATATGTATATACACACATATATACACACATATATAAAATGTGGCATGATTAAATCAAGCTTATAAAATAACCATCACCTTGCTTACCTATCTTTTTTTATGGCAAGATATTTGAAATTTAGTCTCTTACTTTGAAATATATAACACATTATTTATTTATATCATCAACAGAGTAAAATTTTTAAAACAATAGCATTTTAAATAGCATCAAAAACATAAAGTGCTAAAGAAGAGACCTAACAAAACTTTCGCACCAGGAATATATAAAACTTTACTGGAGAAATTAAACACTATTTGAATAAAGGAAGAAAAATATCATGTCCATGGATAGAAAGACTTCTCAAATTGATAAATAACTTCAATGTTATCCAAGAGAATCCTACAAATTACTTTCTTTTGGAGATTAACAAGCTGATTCTAAAATTAATAGATATATAATTAGGTTCAAAACAGCCAAGAGTAAATTAGAAACATTTACCGTACCAAGAATTTTTATAAAATTACAGCAATTAAGGTGATGTGGTATTTGTACAAGAGATAAACAGGCCAATTGGATTGAATAAATAGTCCAGATCTAGAACCACTGAGAAATGGACACTTGATTTTGACAAAATTGGCACTATAGAGCAGGGGTGAAAAGAAATAATAAAGACCTTTTAATGGTTGAGAAGAAAAATAAGACAAAGCAATTTTTATATGGGCAATAAATTGAATAGGCACTTCACCAAACAGGAGAGAGCAAAATAATCAATAGCTTTTTAAAACTTGCTCAATATTGTTATTGCTCAAGGAAATATAAATTAAAGCATCAATAGAATACCACTATATAATCTACCAGCATGGTTAGAATGAAGACACAAACACACACCCTGATAACGTCATATGATAGCATGGATGTTGAATAACTGGAACCTCACACACTATTGATAAAAATAGAAATGTAAGTTGGTGAAATCACTTTTGAAAACTGTTTTACATGATATATTAAATTTGAACATGATCCACCAATTTCATTCCTAGATTTGTAGCAAACAGAAATAGTTTTACATGACCCAGAAGATATGTACGATGTTTACAGCAGCATTATTCATAATAACTCCAGACAAAAAATACTAATGTCTGCCACCAGTTAAAAGGTTAAATAAATTGTAGTTTACTAAGAAACATCATGATATGATAGACTACTACACAGAAGTAAACTTAATAAACATCAGGTGCCACAACCAAATCGATGAATCTCATAAGAAAAGAAACATTTGAGCAAAAGAATTGCACACAAAGACACATGCTGCATTATTTAATTTGTATGAAGCTTTTGAAAACATGCAATTTATAATGTTTGAAATCAAAGTAGTGGTTACCTTTGGGGAGGAGAGCAAGGTTGTGAAGGAAAAGGCTTCTGTTGTGCAGGTAGTATCTTAATTTCTTGATCCGTGTAGTGTTCACTTTATGGTAATTTATTAGGTTGTAATCTTAAGCTATGTGCCCTTTTCTGTATATGTATTATGTCTCAATAACAAAAATGTCTTACCTAGAAATCTCAATATTATCATGTCTCTCCACAGCATGAAATCCTTTAATGGTTCCATGATGTCTTAAGGATAAAATATAGACTTCAGGAAGACTTTGAGTTGACTTCTTAACCTCATTTTCCACCTTTGTCATTCAGATACCCAGTTTTTTAAACACATAAAACTGTTTGCAGTTTCACAGATACTCTCTTTTGTGACTTTGCCCTTAGCATAAAGTTTGGAATTTATAAAATAGTGCTTCCTTGTCCACTCAGCTAATTCTACTCACCTGTAAATTGTTACCTTCTCCTGAAAGCCATGTAAGAAACACCAGCCTAGGTTAATTTCTCTCATTTGTGTTCTATAGGACCCTGTCATGCCTCAGTAATAGCTCTTAGAACCATTTTAAACATCAGTTCTACAAGTCTATCTTTCCCTAGAACTTGGTAATGCATAATTCCCTAAGCCTTATAAAAACACAATTCTTGCCACACAGTGAACACTTTATAAGTATTACTAGATTAAATTGTCTGCCTGGCAATTGGTTGGAAAACAGCTTCAGTTGTAAACAATTAGTTTGTTTATGCATATTCACCAGTTGTGTTGTACTTGGAAAGAGGTGGATGGAGGAAGCTTAAGTAAAAATTTTAAACAAATATTGTTCATTTCAAGATGGCTGAATAGGAACAGCTCTGGTCTACAGATCCCAGCATGATCGATGCAGAAGACAGGTGATTTCTGCATTTCTAACTGAGGTACCTGGTT
Source organism: Papio anubis (assembly GCF_008728515.1). Classification (NCBI taxonomy): domain Eukaryota; kingdom Metazoa; phylum Chordata; class Mammalia; order Primates; family Cercopithecidae; genus Papio; species Papio anubis. Next base: position 114,533,157 of record NC_044980.1, read on the forward strand.
CATCTCATTGGGACTGCTTGGACAGTGGGTGCAGCCCACGGAGGGCAAGCTGAAGCAGAGCAGGGAGTCGCCTCACCCGGGAAGTGCGAGGGGTCAGGAGAATTCCCTTCCCTAGCCAAGGGAAGCCATGACAGACTGTACCTGGAAAAATAGGACACTCCCTGCCCAAATACTGCATTTCTCCAATGGTATTAGCAACCGGTAGACCAGGAAATTCTCTCCTGTGCCTGACTTGGTGGGTCCCACGTCCATAGAGCCTTCCTCATTGCTAGCGCAGCAGTCTGAGATCGACCTGCAAGGCAGCAGCAGAAACCAGAGCAAAGACCTGAAAATTCTGAAAACCAGAGTGCCTCTTCTCCTCCAAAGGATTGCAGCTCCTCGCCAGCATCGGAACAAAGCTGGATGGAGAATGACTTTGACAAGTTGGCAGAAGTAGGCTTCAGAAGATTGGTAACAGCAAACTTCTCCAAGCAACAGGAACATGTTCAAACCCATCACAAGGAAGCTAAAAACACTGAAAAAAGGTTAGACGAGGGGCTAACTAGAATAAACAGCATAGAGAAGACCTTAAATGACCTGAAGGAGCTGAAAACCATGGCACAAGAACTTCGTGATGCATGCGCAAGCTTCAATAGCCAATTTGATCAAGTGGAAGAAAGGATATTGGTGATTGAATATCAAGTTAAAGAAATAAAGCAAGACGAGAAGTTTAGAGAAAAAAGAGTAAAAACAAATCAACAAAGCCTCCAAGAAATATGGGACTATGTGAAAAGACCAAATCTACGTTTGATTGATATACCTGAAAGTGACGGGGAGAATGGAACCAAGTTGGAAAACACTCTTCAGGGCATTATCCAGGAGAACTTCCCCAATCTAGCAAGACAGGCCAACATTCATATTTAGGAAATAAAGAGACCACCACCAAGACACTCCTCAAGAAGAGCAACCCCAAGTCACATAATAGATTCACCAAGGCTGAAATGAAAGAAAAAATGTTAAGGGCAGCCGCAGCCAGAGAGAAAGGTCGAGTTACCCACTAAGGTAAGCACATCAGACTAAGAGCAGATCTCTCGGCAGAAACCCTGCAAGCTAGAAGAAAGTAGGAACCAATATACGCCATTCTTAAAGAAAAGAATTTTCAACCCAGAATCTCATATCCAGCCAAAGTAAGCTTCACAAGTGAAGGAGAAATAAAATCCTTTAGAGACAATCAAATGCTGAGAGACTTTGTCACCATCAGGCCTGCCTTACAGGAGCTCCTGAAGGAAGCACTAAACATGGAAAAAAAACAACCAGTACTAGTCACTGCAAAACAATGCCAAATTGTAAAGACCATCGATGCTATGAGGAAACTGCATCAATTAACAGGCAAAATAACCAGCTAACATCATAATGAGAGGATCAAATTCACACATAACAGTATTAACCTTAAATGTAAATGGGCTAAATGCTCCAATTAAAAGACACAGACTGGCAAATTGAATAAAGAGTCAAGACCCATCAAGGTGCTGTATTCAGGAGACCCATCTCATGTGCAGAGATGCACATTGGCTCAAAATGTAGGGATGGAGGAAGAACTACTAAACAAATGGTAAGCAAAATAGCAGGGGTTGAAATCCTAGTCTCTGGTAGGACATTAAACTAGGACATTAATCTAGGTAGAATCTTGCAATCCTAGTCTCTGGTAGGACATTAAACTAGGACATTAATCCTAGTCTCTGGTAGGCCATTAAAACAGACATTAAACCATCAAAGATCAAAAGAGACAAAGAAGGCCATTACATAATGGCAAAGGAATCAATTCAACATGAAGAGTTAACTATCCTAAATATATATGCACCCAATACAGGAGCACCCAGATTCATAAAGCAAGTCCTTAGAGAACTACAAAGAGACTTAGACTCCCACACAATAATAATGGGAGATTTTAACACCACACTGTCAATATTAGACAGATCAATGAGACAGAAGGTTAACAAGGATATCCAGGACTTGAACTCAGCTCTGCACCAAGCAGACTTAATAGACATCTACAGAATTCTCCACCCCAAATCAGCAGAATATACATTCTTCTCAGCAACACATCACAGATATTCTAAAATTGACCACATAATTAGAAGTAAAGCACTCCTCAGCAAATGTAAAAGAACAGAAATCACAACAAACTGTCTCTCAGATCACAGTGCAATCAAATTAGAACTCAGGATTAAGAAACTCACTCACAACCACACAACTACATGGAAAATGAACAACCCCCTCCTGAATGACTACTGGGTAAATAATGAATTGAAGGCAGAAATAAAGATGTTGTTTGAAACCAATGAGAACAAAGACACAACGTACCAGAATCTTTGGAACACATTCAAAGAAGTGTGTAGAGGGAAATTTATAGCACTAAGTGCCCACAAGAGAAAACAGGAAAGATCGAAAATGGACACCCTAACATCACAATTAAAAGAACTCAACAAGCAAGAGCAAACAAATTCAAAAGCTAGCAGAAGGCAAGAAATAACTAAGATCAGAGCAGAACTGAAAGAGAGAGAGACACAAAATCCCTTCAAAAATCAATGAATCCAGGAGCTGGTTTTTTGAAAAGATGAACCAAATTGATAGACTGCGAGCAAGACTAGTCATGAAGACAGGAGAGAAGAATCAAATACATGCAATGATAAAGGGGGATATCACCACTGATCCCACAGAAATAACAAACTACCATCATAGAATACTATAAACACCTCTACGCAAATAAACTAGAAAATCTAGAAGAAATGGATAAATTCCTGGACACATACACCCTCCCAAGAGTAAAGAAGGAAGAAGTTGAATCTCTGAATAGACCAATAACAGGCTCTGAAATTGAGGCAATAATTAATAGCCTACCAACCAAAAAAAGTCCAGGACCAGACGGATTCACAGCCATATTCTACCAGAGGTACAAAGAAGAGCTGGTACCATTCCTTCTGAAACTATTCCAATCAATAGAAAAAGAGGGAATCCTCCCTAACTCATTTTATGAGGCCAACATCATCCTAATACCAAAGCCTGGCAGAGACACAACATAAAATGAGAATTTTAGACCAATATCCCTAATGAATATCAATGCAAAAATCCTCAATTTAATACTGGAAAACCATTCCAGCAGCACATCGAAAAGCTTATCCACCATGATCAAGTCAGCTTCATTCCTAGGATGCAAGGCTGGTTCAACATACGCAAATCAATAAACATATTCCATCACATAAACAGAACCAATGACAAAAACCACGATTATCTCCATATATGCAGAAAAGACCTTCGACAAAATTCAACAGCCTTTCATGCTAAAAACTCTCAATAAACTAGATATTGATGGAACTTATCTCAAAATAATAAGAGCTATTTATGACAAATTCATAGCCAATATCATACTGAATGGGCAAAAACTGCAAGCATTCCCTTTGAAAATCAGCATAAGACAAGGATGCCCTCTGTCACCACTCCTATTCAACATAGTGTTGGAAGTTCTGGCCAGGGCAATCAAGGCAAGAGAAAGAAATAAAGGGCATTCAATAAGGAAAAGAGAAAGTCAAATTGTCCCTGTTTGCAGGTGACATGATTGTATATTTAGAAAACCCCATTGTCTCAGCCCCAAATCTCCTTAAGCTGATAAGCAACTTCAATAAAGTCTCAGGATACAAAATTAATGTGCAAAAATCACAAGCATTCCTATACACCAATAACAGATAGCAAGCCAAATCATGAGTGAACTCCCATTCACAAATGATACAAAGAGAATAAAATACCTAGGAATCCAACTTACAAGGGATGTGAAGGACCTCTTCAAGGAGAACTGCAAACCACTGCTCAATGAAATAAAAGTGGACACAAACAAATGGAAGAACATACCATGCTCATGGATAGGAAGAATCAATATTGTGAAAATGGCCATACTGCCCAAGGTAATTTATAGATTCAATGCCATCCTCATCATGCTACCAACGACTTTCTTCACGGAATTGGAAAAAACTACTTTAAAGTTCATATGGAACCAAAAAAGAGCCCTCATTGCCAAGACAATCCTAAGCAAAAACAACAAAGCTGGAGGCATCATGCTACCTGACTTCAAACTATACTACAAGGCTACAGTAAACAAAACAGCATGGTACTGGTACCAAAACAGAGATATAGACCAATGAAACAGAACAGAGGCCTCAGAAATAACACCACACATCTATGATCATCTGACCTCTGACAGACCTGACAAGAACAATAAATGGGGAAAGGATTCCCTATTTAATAAATAGTGCTGGGAAAACTGGCTAGGCACATATAGAAAGCTGGAACTGGATCCCTTCCTCACACGTGATACAAAAATTAATTCAAGACGGATTAAAGACTTAAATGTTAGACCTAAAACCATAAAAACCCTAGGAGAAAACCTAGGCAATACCATTCTGGACATAGGCATGGGCAAGGGCTTCATGACTGAAACACCAAAAGCCATGGCAATAAAAGCCAAAATAGACAAATGTGAGCTAATTAAACTAAAGAGCTTCTCCACAGCAAAAGAAACTACCATCAGAGTGAACAGGCAACCTACGGAATGGGTGAAAATTTTTACAATCTACCCATCTGACAAAGGGCTAATATCCAGAATCTACAAATAACTCAAACAAGAAAAAAACAAACAACCCCATCAAAAAGTGGGCAAAAGATATGAACAGACACTTCTCAAATGAAGACATTTATGCAGCCAACAGATGCATGAAAAAATGCTCATAATCACTGGTCATCAGAGAAATACAAATCAAAACCACAATGAGCTATCATCTCATACCAGTTAGAATGGCGATCATTAAAAAGTCAGGAAACAACAGATGCTGGAGAGGATGTGGAGAGATAGGAACACTTTTACACCAAAATGTTGGTGGTAGCATAAATTTGTTCAACCTCTGTGGAAGACAGTGTGGTGATTTCTCAAGGATCTAGAACTGGAAATACCATTTGACCCAGCCATCCCATTACTGGGGATATGCCCAAAGGATTATTAATCATGCTGCTATAAAGACACATGCACACATATGTTTACCGCAGCACTATTCACAATAGCAAAGACTTGTAACCAATCCAAATGTCCATTAGTGATAGACTGGATAAAGAAAATGTGGCACATATACACCATGAAATACTATGCAGTCATGAAAAAACATGAGTTCATGTCCTTTGCAGGACATGGATGAAGCTGGAAACCCTAATTCTCAGCAAACTATCACAAGGACAGAAAACCAAACACTGCATGTCCTCATTCTTAGGTGGGAATTACATAACAAGAACACTTGGACACAGGGCGGGGAACATCACACACTGGGGCCTGACAGGGGGTGGGGAGCCTAGGGGAGGGATAGCATTAGGAGAAATACGTAATGTAAATGACGAGTTCACGGGTGCAGTAAACCAACATGGCACATGTATACCTGTGTAACAAACCTGCACGTTGTGCACATGTACCCTAGGACTTAAAGCATAATTTAAAAAAAAAAAATTTAAAGAAACATTAAATTCACACCATGCAATGATTCCAAGTAAAGGCAACTTTTCAACTTTTTCTTGTTCCATCAGTTTGATTCCTAGTCCTCCTTTCCTGGATAGGTCGAAATGGGTTTTAATGAAATCAGCAATATTTTAAATTAGGCATTAGAGAATATATATCTTATTACTCAAAATGGATAATGAAAATTTATAAAGCTGAAATGCAATCAGTTTTATGTCTTTTCTGAATGTTTTTAAACATTTTATCACAAATAAATGTCAGTCAAATCTATGCTTTTTAAAATCAAGGTCTTAATTTCTTAATAATTTTGATCAGTGCATATTTCACATGACTACATATGATAAACATTATTTAACAAATTTAGAAGCTGTTACATTTAATTACTGACACATTAAGGTCTCCAAAATGCTATTTCAACATTTAATGAACAGCAAATTAAAACAAACTAGCAGCAGGCCACATGCAATACCTCACACCTGTAGTCCCTGTGCTTTGGGAAGCTGAGGCAGGAGGATTACTTGAGGAGTCTGAGACCAACCTGGGCAACATAGTGAGAACCCTGCCTCTACAACAAATTTAAATATTATCCTGGTGTGGTGACGCATGCCTGTAGTCCTAGCCACTCAGGACGCTAAGGCAGGTAGATCACTTGAGCTAAGGGTTTGAGGTTATTGTGAGCTATGAACATGCGTCCGCATCCTAGCCTGAGTAAAGAGTGAGAACTTGTCTCTAAAAATAATATTAAAAAAAAAAAAAGACCAGCAAAAAAGTACCTCACTACAAGTAACATGATGAGACTCTCTCCTCACCAAATCAATAGCAATGATACTGCCATGCATTTTACTGTGCCAATCGAAGAATAGTATCTCTGTGGCCCACTGTAAGCATCTTTCACAAAACTGTATTTTAACAGAACTCAAACATATTTAAATGTCATGCAAAGGCAAACACATAAAGCCTTTCTCTAGAGATCCAAAATGCATTTTTTTTTGCAGCAGCAGCACCAGCAGGAAACAGAAAAAATATCTTAAGAATAATTGGTTATTTGTCCTTCCAACAATGTTTTTCTTCCCGAATGTGCAAGCTGGGACTGTTTGATTTTCTGTAGAGAAGTTTTACACATAAAGATAAGTTTTATCTGACGGCTATAGAGCTCTCTCAAAATCTAAAGACTACCAGGTGTGGAAGGGGAAGCAGATAAGCCTCAGGGTTACACCCATGTGAATCTAAATGATACTGGAGGCACAGAAACAGGATCTTACCTCTGCTTTTCGCACATACATTTTTATTCTAGTTCTTTCTACAGACGGGTTTCTTCTGCACACCATTGCATTTGGTATACAGTATCAGTTTGAAGCTCCTGAAATTATCAGTTATGGTTATGCAAAATGCTGACACTATCTATCCTTCTCTTTTTGTGTGTGTGTGTGTGTGTAACATATATCATAGACACATTTACACACCCACTATGGGAAAAAAAATCTAACTGGCTTACTTGGGTCAGGTGTACAATTTTGGATAAAGTACCTATAATTAGATTATTATGATGACTTAGTAAAAGCACAGCTTCTGTGCTTCTCACAGGTCTAGAGAAGACCTTACTAGGGTGTAAGTTTATCTAAAAGACAAAACGGAAAATTGAAAGTCTAAACAAAATTGTTAAATGTCTATTAAGTCAAGAATAAAAGCTTGTCTAAGAAAATCCATGTGCTTAGCAATATTAGTCTTGACATCCAACAAAGATTAATAAGTGAAAAGAATCATTAACTATTTTTAATACTGTTACAGGACCAATAGGTTTGTATTCCCACTGTACAGTAACATATCGATACACTGAGATGGCATGGTTTGCAGAGAGAGAGTAATGATTAGAGAGTGCTGAAATAGGAGATGCAAGGGCACCCTCAAATCTATCTCCTTCAGGAGTCCTGAAGTGGAGTTTTTAAGGGAATCATGGAGGGCCAGCGGATGGAAAATTTGAGTCATTGATTGGTCAGGGCAAGGGGGATACAATCATCAGGATGTGGAAATCACATTATTTGGTGAGTCAGTTCCTTGGGGGTCCTTCAGATCAGCTGGTGTTAGTGGGGTGTGTTAGACTAGCTGATGTCAGTATGCAGGAGTTGAAAGAGTATCTCAAAGGGAAAACATTGCATAGTGTTCAAGTTTTTATTACAGAACAGTTAAGGGAACTGTAATCTAAGGTCTATGTGATTCTAGGACAATAGGCAACAGACAACTCAGATGAAGTAGAGCAGAGAGCAAGTCAACCTTATGATTAATGATGAATGTGCTGCAAGCTTGGTTTATTTTTGTTTCTCCCCTTGCCTTCTTCACTGATTAATTTTATAAAGTGTATAGGAACAGTTTCTATACTATATTTCTTTGGCCTAGAAACAGCAGATTCTTTGTCTCCTATCATCTTACAGATAATCTATAGGCTGAGACCCATTCAGAAAGATTCCCAATCTCAAATAATAAATTTTTCATTGTCCTAAAGCAATTAAGTAGCAATTATAATGTGAAGTATTATTTAAAATCTGTAAACTTTACTTCACTGATATCACATTCAATTATAATTCTTTCATAGTCAGAACTTAATTTTACAATATCTGGAAATTGCAAAAGTTCAAAAGTCAGTACTACTACTTTTTTGAATATGTGGCTAAATACTTTAGACTGAACTAAGATGTCTGCATTCTTTCAAGGTCAGTGAAAAGACACTGAAAAAAGAACACAACAGGGTGACTATGGTCAATAATAACTGTACATTTTCAAATAATTTAAATAATATAATTGAGTTGTTTGCAACTCAACAAATAAACGCTTGAGGGGATGGATACGCCATTCTTCGTGATGTTATCATTTCACATTACACACCTGTATCAGAACATTTCATGCACCCCATAAACATATATATCTACTATGTACCCCCAAATTTTAATTATTTAATAAAAAATAATAATAATTTAATTATGTAATTAATAATTAAAGCAAGTCGACCTTATGATTAATGATGAATGTGCTGCAAGCTTGGGTTATTTTTGTTTCTCCCCCTCCCTTCTTCAATGATTTATTTCATAAAGTGTATAGGAATAGTTTCAATACTATATTTCTTTGGCCTAGAATACATACTAGGTCGAATACTATATATTACCATATTTACAATATATACAATATATACAATACTATATATTAATAACAGTTATTTTCCCTATTTAGGGAAAAAAATAACACAGGAAGGAATCCAAGCAAATGTACAATTGTTACAGAAATAATCATGATGAAGCATTGAAATATTGAAAGTAGATATTAATAACAATAATTCGATCATTAATTGGACAAAACTAATAGACAAACTGGTCCTATAATTTCAACCTACAGTTTAAAGAATCTGTCATTCAAATACCTAACACATTTTATATTATTTCTGTTAAAAAGTCAAACATTAATGTAAACATTCATTAGTTTGAGTGTGTGGTGAAGTAGATTGAATTTAGTAATAGGTTATTTTAAAAGATATGCAATACAATGAAAGAACCTGAAGGGATCTCAGGAAGGGGGCTATTTTACCATCTATTGATCACATTAATAGACACAGAATGGCACAGAATCTAAGTGAGTAAAAAAACTAAGACAAACTGTCACACTTTGGAAAATTTAAGGGTTTTTTCTTCTTGTTTTTGTTTTTTACTTTTAAAATAGTTTTAATTTATGTGCAAATACTAAACAGTGTTCTACCCATAAATTCTATTTTCCAAAAACAATTAGGAGCTTTTTAAAGAAGAAAGCCACACAATTAATTTTAAAATATACTGGAATTCCTCTGCTTCTAGATCATTGCTAAGCTAGAAAAATGAAAATTTTTCTACTAGGAATCACGAGTTAGAACTGAGTATTCTTCAAAGCATAAATTATAGAGTTTAGTGCCATTTCAGGCAAATATTATTCAGCTCTCATCTCCAACATCCACAGTTACCTATAAGAACGATTAAACCAGGTCAAAAATAGTCCAGCATAATTAGGCTTCATCAAACAAGGCTATTATTTTCTTCTAAGATGCTAATACACTAAAACAGGAAACACTGAAATCAAAATAAAGGATATTATTTGAGAATATCTGTCTTACAGATAGTTAGTTCCTTATCATATTCCCCTTCTATAACACTAATAAAGGAAATATTTTACTGCAAAGGATATTTCATTTTGTATATCACTTGCCATGAATTTTTTCATCAGTTATTATATAAATGCCTCCTGCTGCCATTATCCAAATAATGTGACCATTTTTTTGTTCACAAGTCATTTCTGTATTTACAAACAGAATTTTCATGATTTACACAAGTACATCTATCAGTGAAGGTTTAGCACTAAGAAGCAAGCTAACATTCATAATATCTGATGTTTTACAGACAGCAATGTAGGAGAAACATTTTTAATCACCTTTTAAGTGACCATATTTAAAAAAATAAATAATTTAGAAGTTGTAAGTCTCCAAAGGATATTTTCAAGTGTACATGCAGAAATGTGAAGGTTTTTAAGAAACATCTTCCATGTCCACATCCTGTTGTAATTGCTGTACCGTTTTCTCTTACGGCTGCTTTCCTTTGCCTGCAAGAGGCGCTTGGATAAGATGGATGTTTTGCTTGACTTTTTTGATCTCCTGAACTTTCTGTAGCTCTTTATTTTTCTTCAATCTGTTCATTATAAATTTAGCTTGACGTTTCTGTTTGATCTCTTCATTACATCAGTAGTTTTATTCCATAGCGCTTGCTGGTACTTTGTAGGTTCATGTTTACGTTTTTCGAAATCAAATGAATTATTCGCTGTAAGCTCTTTACGTTTCTTTCTGGAATGCTTTGGTCCACCTGAACTTGCAAGGATTGTGTTTCTTTTTAAAGTTTTTATGATATTTGTATTTACAAAATCTGAACACCTTGCAATCATTGCAAACAAACATCATGCAGTGGCCAGGGTTCAGGGTTCATGGGCCCTGTACAAAAATTACATTTCCAGATAGGCATGTTGAACCTGTGCAGTTCCCACCAACCAAATACCAAGCTTAAGTGGAAGTTGAAATTTAAGTTTTGAGTTTACATTACAACCAATAATTCTTCATTCTTGGATCTATTAAAAGGATCTAGAATCTAGCTATTAATAATATCATTTTTTAAAAATCAAATAATTTTGCAATATTCTCTTCTTTCATATGGGTATATGTGTATATAAAACTTAATAAATTTATGTAATAAAGATATTTTATTAAGAAATGTACAAATATGTTTATATATTTATATTAAATATATATTATTTATATATTTAACTTCATATATCATTTGATAATGCTTACAGAGACACATATCCTATATTATAACCGGGTACTTATTTCAATCCAAAATATTTAGATGGTGAATAGAATAGAGTTCATTACCATTATTTACTTTTTCACACATTTATGAAGCTAAAGAAATTTCTAGAAACATAGATGATAGCTGGGTAGATGGATGGATAGATGAATGAATAGATGTTCATAGTATTTGGCACCATTCCAAAGTGTTTTGTCTTAGCTTAAAGGAAAAGAAAAAAATACAGATAGAGGCAGATTTTAATTTTTAAAGAAATAGTTGGAAATAAATGAATATGAAGGAAGTTTACATCAAAGATATTTGACACCATCTAAATACAAAAGGCAGGGCTAATTAAGCAACATTCTTTGATATAGAAGACTACTCCCTCCTACTCATTACTGTTTTTTTTCATCTGTGTTCTGGTTTTTGATTTCTAGTGTAACTAAGGAATTAAATTTCTAGTTGTATTTAATTTTAATCCAAACAGCCCCCTGTGGCTAAATAGTTACAGTATTGACCAGGTAACCTATATTCTGCCCCAAAGCAAACTACCCAAACAACATGGAATATTCTGTCTAGAAAGGGCCCACTCTATGTCTAGAAAGATGTCCAGGCCTGGTTTCTTGCTTCCTCTCCAGTATTAGACCATGTTTTTAACCTGTTATTTTCTTCTCTTGGCATTATTCCTTAATGAAAAACAGTGAATTATGTATATAAATTTATAGCAGCTTAAATGGAAGGAGAAGTTATTTAAAACGTGTGACCATGCTTCCTGAAATGATTTCTAACCTTTACATTTGGAGAACAAGCTAAGAGATGGCATTTGCAAAGATTTCCTAGGATGTTACTAACATTAACTATTTAAGATTTGCTCTGTGCCCTATTAATAAAAAGTGACTTTTCTCTTATTTTCAGCAAGGAAAAATTGGTCTTACTTGCAATATAAATCAAAAAGCTGGTCTCAAATCTGTGTCTTGTGATCTCACCGCTCAAAAATAAACAGTCCCTCACACTGAGTCTCTCTTGTGACACCAGGAGGTGCAACCAGCCACACATGGCCTCCTGTTCTCATATACTGCTTCAGTTAATACTAAGGTTCAGTAGTTGCTGCCAGAGAGGCTAAAAAGGAGAAAGACATAACCATTTGATTTTCTGCTTCTAAATCTGCTTTTCCACCATGGCATATTCTTTCTTCTCACCCTGCCCACTGTTGCCCAGCCCACAGAGTCACCAGAAAACTTGTCTGGAATGTGAGAGAACTGAAGAACATAAATGGTAGATGGGCAGGTTCAATCCTATAGAGAGTTGTGCATTCTTCATTCACCTGTTTGGTATTTGGAAGGCAATACACAACACAACTGTTCATTACGCAGGCTATGGAGTCAGACAGAAGTGGCCTCAGATCTCAGCTTAAATATGACCTTTGGCAAGTTGTTGAACTTGAAGCTCATTGTGTCTATGTTTTCTCAACAGTAAAATGGAGATATTAAAAGCTGCTTCAGAGAATAATTATTAGGACAATTTAAATAATACATATGAATTTGTTACTCTGTCTGTGGCATAGAGTCTCCAAATGACAGCTATAATAATTTTTAAAAGGACAAAATAAGTGTAGGTATAACTTAATAACAATGATCTTAGGAAGTGTTCATTACCCAGCTGTATATCCCTGCTGAAATCCCTATGTTGAATTATGCTCTTTATTAAAATTGCAAGCCAATTATGGGGGCATTTAATATGTCAGTTGTTTAATTTTGAAAAATGAATGTTACCTTTGTAAAACCATCTGGTCAAGAATTTACATTACACTACACTTAACACAGAGACTTCCATTGTACTTAAAATGTCTTCATCAAGTTTATTAAAAAGATGTAAGGCTTAGGGAAATTTACATCTGATATTCAATTACCAGGTTTTTTTTTTTTTTACAAATAGGAACTCTATGTGTTTAAGGCTTACAACATGATGTTTTGATATATAATGTATACATTGTGAAATTATTGTCATAATCAAGCTGATTAATGTATCTATCAACTCAGATACCATTTTCTTTTCTTCTCTCTTTTTCTGTGTGGTAACAACACTTAAGGTTTATCCTCTCAGAAAATTTTAAGTGTACAATACACTATTGTTAACCATAACCACCATCCTGTATATTAGAGCTACGTAACTCACTCATCTTGTGTAACTATAGAATCACTATTAGCAAAAAGACAAAGATAAGTGCTGGTAACGATATAGAGGAAAGAAAAACTTATACGCTGTTTATGGAAATGTAAATTGGTATAGCCATTATGGAAAACAGCCTGGAGATTTCACCAAAAGTAGAAAATAGAAATAACATATGATCCAGCAATCCCTCCTCTGGGTATATATACAAAGGAAATAAAATCTTCATTTCAAAGAGATATCTGCACCCCCATGTTCATTGCAACATTATTCACAATAACCAAATTATGAAAACAACCTGAATGTTCATTGACAGATGAATGGTAATAAACACACACACGCACACGCACACACACACACACACACCAAATATTATTTATCCTTTGAAAAGAATGAATTTCTGCCATTTGCAACAATATGGATGTATCTTGAGGACATAACACTAAGTAAAATAAGGCAGACACAGAAAAACAAATACTGTATGATCTCACAAGTATGTACTAAAGCAAAATCCCACACCAAAAGAGAGGGAAAGGAAGGCAGCTATGAAGGCAGTTAGGGTAGATCCTCAGTAGAATTCTTTCCAACAAAGAGCAGCCTGAAAAACCAAGCTGCAAGCACAGATAAGGAAGCAAAGTCTACCATAAAAAGACCTTTGTCCATTCAGTATGATATTGACTGTGAGTTTGTCATAAACATCTCTTACTATTTTGAGATATGTTCCACCAATACCTCGCTTATTGAGAGTTTTTAGCATGAAGAGGTGTTGAATTTTATTGAAGACCTTTTCTGCATCTATTGAGATAATCATGAGGTTTTTGTCATTGGTACTGTTTATGTGATGGATTACATTTATTGATTTGTGTATGTTGAACCAGACTTGCATCCCAAGGATGAAGCTGACTTGATCGTGGTGGATAAGCTTTTTATGTCTGTTGGATTTGGTTTGCCAGTATTTTATTGAGTATTTTTGCATCAATGTTCATCAGGGATATTGGCCTGGATTTTCCTTTTTTTGTTGTTGTATCTCTGCCAGATTTTGGTATCAGGATTATACTGGCCTCATAAAATGAGTTAGGGAGGATCCCCTCTTTTACTGTTGTTTGTAATAATTTCAGAAGGAATGGTACTAAGTCTTCTTTGTAGCTCTAGTAGAATTCGGCTGTGAATCCGTCTGATCCGAGGCTTTTTTTGGTTGGTAGGCTATTAATTACTGCCACAATTTCAGAAGCATTCCCTCTGAAAACTGGCAAAAGACAAGGATACCCTCTTTCACCACTCCTATTCAACGTAGTATTGGAAGTTCTGACCACAGCAATCAGGTAAGAGAAAGAAATAATGGATATTCAAATAGGAAGAGAGAAAGTCAAATTATCTTTGTTTGCATATCACATGATTGTATATTTAGAAAACCCTATCGTTTCAGCACAAAATCTCCTTAAGCTGATGAGCAGCTTCAGCAATGTCTCAGGATACAAAATCAATGTGCAAAAATCACAAGCATTCCTATAAACCAATAATAGACAAAACAGAGAGCCAAATCATAAGTGAACTCCCATTCACAATTCCTTCAAAGATAATAAAATACCTGGGGATACTACTTACAAGAGAAGTGAAGGACCTCTTCAAGGAGAACTACAAACCACTGCTCAAGAAAATAAGAAAGGACAAAAACAAATGGAAAAACATTCCATGCTCATGGATGGGAAGAATCAGTGTCATGAAAACGGCCATACAGCCCAAAGTAATTTATAGATTAAATGCTATCCCCATCAAGCTACCACTGAGTTTCTTCACAGAATTAGAAAAATCTACTTTAAATTTCATATGGAACCAAAGAAGAGCCTGTATAGCCGAGAGAATCCTAAGCAAAAAGAATAAAGCTGGAGGCATCATACTACCTGACTTCAAACTATACGACAAGGCTACAGTAACCAAAACAGCATGGTACTGATACCAAAACAGAGACATAGACCAATGGAACAGAACAGAGCCTTCAGAAATAACACCACACATCTACAACCATCTGATCTTTGACAAACCTGACAAAAACAAGCAATGGGGGAAAGGATTACCTATTTAATAAATTGTGTTGGGAAAACAGGCTAGCCATATGCAGAAAACTGAAACGGGATCCCTTCCTTACACCTTATACAAAAATTAACTCAAGATGGGCTAAAGACTTAAATGTAAGACCTAAAACTATAAAAACCCTAGAATAAAACCTAGGCAATACCATTCAGGACATAGGCATGGGCAGAGACTTCATGAATAAAACACCAAAAGCAATGGCAACAAAAGCAAAAATTTGGCAAATGGGATCTAATTAAACTAAAGAACTTCTGAACAGCAAAAGAAACTATCATCAGAGTGAACAGGCAACCTACAGAATCGAAGAAAATTTTTGCAATCTACCCATCTGACAAAGGGCTAATATCCAGAATCTACAAAGAACTTAAATTTACAAGAAAAAAAAAAAACAAACAAACAACCCCATCAAAAAGTGGGCAAAGGATATGAACAGACACTTCTCAAAAGAAGACATTTATGTGGCCAACAAACACATGAAAAAAACTCATAATCACTGGTCATTAGAGAAATGCAAATCAAAACCACAATGAGAGTCCATCTCATACCAGTTAGAAGAACGATCATTAAAAGTCAGGAAACAATGGATGCTAGAGAAGATGTGGAGAAAAAGGAACACTTTTACACTGTTGATGGGAGTGTAAATTAGTTCAACCATTGTGAAAGACAGTATGGCGATTCCTCGAGAATCTAGAACTAGAAATACCATTTGACCCAGCACTCCCATTACTGGGTATATATCCAAAGAATTATAAACCATTCTACTACAAAGACACATACACACGTATGTTTACTGCAACACTGTTCACAATAGCAAAGACTTGGAACCAACCCAAATGCCTATCAGTGATAGACTGGATTAAGAAAATGTGGCACATATACACCACGGATACTATGTGGCCATATAAAAAGGATGAATTCATGTTCTTTGCAGGACATGGATGAAGCTGGAAACTATCATTCTTAGCACACTATCACAGGAACGGTAAACCAAACACCGCATGTTCTCACTTATAAGTCGAGTTGAACAATGAGAACACACGGACACAGGGAAGGGAACATCACACACCGGGGCCTGACAGAGGGTGGCTACTAGGGGAGGGATAGCATTAGGAGAAATGCCTAATGTAGATGACGGGTTGATGGGTGCAGCGAACCATCATGGCACGTGTATACCTATGTAACAAACTTGCATGTTCTGCATATGTATCCCAGAACTTAAAGTATACTAATAATAATAATAATAATGATACCTTTGTCTTTTCTGCAACCAGTGAGTTCTGTCCATACACAGTTGGCTTCAGTGAACACATTCTTTTCCTTTTTGGGCATACTCAGATAAGGGAACTTACATAGGGGACTTCCCTAAGATATGCTTGCAGCTGCACAGATCAGAGGATTTACACAAACCAAACACGTCCACAGTGGTAAATTCCATCTGCTGACACATGTGTAGTAAGGGAAATAAAACAATGGAATAACTCAGGATAAGGACCCACATGCTCACTAGAGGGGCAGGGTGGAGCTGTTGTAAATTTCTGCTTTATGCAAATAAGATACCCAGTCCTAACTTTTTCACCTTATGCAAATGAAACACCCCACCCCATTCACTTTTGCATAAAAGTCTTTGTACTCAACTGTGAAATGCTAACCTTCCTTGGGCCCCTCCCCACAGTGGAGAGCTTTTCTCTCTCGCTTATTAAACTTTCACTCAAACTCACCCTTGGTGACCATGCCCCTTATTCTTCTTGGTCATGAGACAAAGAACTTTGGGTAATACCTCAGACAACAAGACTACTTCGCTAATATCTCCCCAACTTCTCTAATTCTTTGTACCATTACTTCTAGGATTTCCCTTACTGATGAAGCATTGGCATGTATCAGTCATTAATCTCTCATTCTTTCTTTTTTTTGAAATCAATATCCAAGTCTTATAAATTTCACAACATTGATATGTTAAATATCTATTTCCATATCTACTGCCTTACTACAGATTCTTAATATCTCATACTAATGATATTCTCATAGTTTCCTAAGAGGCCTTGCTCTGTCTCCATTTATAAGCTCTCTAAAGTTCCCAAGTGATCTTTTTATAATGCAACCTGATCATACCACTCCTTTGTCTGGAGGTCTGCAGTGATTTCCACTGTTTAGATTATAAAGCTAAACCTTTAACCATGGTGTACAAAACTATTCATGTCCTGTCCCTGGCTTTCTTTCCAGTCCCAGGTCTACTTCCTGTGCCTTGTTTTCTCACACTATTTTTTAGCCTTGCAAAACTGCCTAAAGATACCCCAACACCACTTGCTACTTTTGGATACAAGCAACAGAAACCCACTGAAAGCACTTTAATGTGTATTTTGAATTGAATGCTCATCCTGATCATAGAATAGTGCAGACGGCCAAGCTGAAAATGGAAGACAATTGTGACAAAGGTATTAATAGGTCATAGAATCTGATATCGGAAGTACAATTCATGCCATGAAGAGTAAACTCTGAATTAGAAAGTCTTTATGAAGTTGGCAAATTTATACATGGTCTCTAATTTCTGTCTGAGTCTTCTCCATTTTTTTTTTATTTTGTTGACATGGTTTCTCTATTCAGCTCATCTTGCACATAGAACAACATGATCACTATCCAGAGTATACAATGTCCTCTCGGCTCCAGAGTCATGGCCAACTGATGATTCTATGTCATTGAGTTAAAAAAAAAAAAAAAAAAAAATCTAGCCCATTTCCTCACTACCTGGCAAGACTTTACAGTCAAACCACGTGTTGATTGTCTCACATCTTTGTTTCTCCACTTAATTACCAATATTTTCCTTTATACACAAAAATAATTGAGCATTATTTCTCTGTGTGTGGTAGGGGCAGGGGGTGGTGAGGTGGTGGGGAATTTAGCAGTTTAAGCTAGAAGTAACAGGTGGGTAGGACAGGCATGTGACTAAAATCCATTACATACACAAAGCCCCTGTGCTTTCATCTGGAATATGCTCTTCTCCTCCTTGTCTGCTGGTGATAACCATCCAGTTTTCAAAACACTCTACGTTTCCAGAGAACAAGGATTTTTTCATGCTCGTTACTATATCTCTAGCCTGGAAAATATCATGCAATCTTTAAATAGTTGTTGAATTAATGAACAAATACATTCTTTTTATTTTCCTATAAGGTCATCCCTACCAAAAAATGGCCACTCTTTTCTTTATACCCCATTAGAATACCCTTTATGCATACCTTTATTAGAAACTAATATACTGATGTACTTATTTGAGTCCATCACTTTACTAGACTGTGAGCTCCTTGAGGAAACACCTTGAGAAAACACAATGTACTAATTTCTAACGTTTCTAATCCAATGTAGATGGTGAAAAACAAAATGCCTGTTGAATCAATGACTGAGTAAATGTGCAACATTAACAAGCCCTTCACATTCACAGTGTCTTTTTGTTCCTCTTTTTTAAGAGCACTATTGTATGTAAGGTTTCAGGAAGCAGAAACAAGTAAAGCAGCACAAATTTTATCATTGTGAAGAACATGCCGTACCCTCCAAGCAAAAGTATTTTTCAGCCCATTCCTGTTCCTTTCTCTGCTGGCTGTCCACTGGAGAAACTGGTGTTCAACACACCCTGTCTCTGAAGAACACCAGAGAACTTTGGTAAAGATCCTGACATAAGACTTTAACTGATTTGTTCCAAAGACACAATTATAAAACAAGTCTCTATGGAATATACTACTTGGCTCTGTTTTAATATCCTTTAATCACAACACATATAATTCTTTTGCTTGGAGATCACATAAAGACTATGCCCAAAACAGTCAGATATTCTGCACTTTCATCTCCTTAATGAACTTTGCTATACTTTGTCTTTTCCAGTAAATTACAAATGAGTCACAGTTTGGAAATAATTCTAAAAGAAAGCACTTTCCAAGCATGGAAGTGGTAAATATAAACTTCAGTGTATGACCATCTGTCAGAGTTAATTCCCGTCAGGGATTTCTTCCTTAATTATTTGTTTCTATAGCCAATGTAAAGCAAAATTCAAAGAGTGAACTTTGAATAGTAGCAAATTCTTTATATATTTACCAACTTGTTTCCAACACTAATTAATTTTCTTCAATATATAAATAATTATATATATATTTTTTCTCTATGAAACAAACAAGAAAGTAAAATTTTCTAAGTTCCATTCTCTGGAAGTAACCCTAATGAACATTAATTTTTTTTTCAATAACTTGCTTTTAATAGCATGTAGGGTTGCTTATCATTTTTAGGTTTGCCTAATTTTATTAGGGTTGCCTCAAAGTTTTAAATAAATTTGGTTGAGTAAAACAGGCATCACTAATTTGCTTATGTTGATGCAGGGTCATTTTAAACATGCAATATAGACAAGCATCCTCTACAATAACCTTGAATAATTACAATGACAGCATTTTTTGCCCTCTTCTGCTTTCTCATATGACAGTGAAGTGGCTAATTGCTCTGCAACATAGCCTATTACAGCCACAGTTAATTAACTGCAATAATTATCTATGGGACTTTTTTGTATAATTAGAAAGTTTCAGATATAACAAATAAAATTTGCTTCCCCTTTTGAGGTGTGCAGCTGTATTATATTCAGCAAACACACATTGTTATTTGTGGTAAGTACACTCAATTATGATTATCCTCTAGCACCATGAAAGTGAGTTAGGAATCCACTTGGGGACAAGTTACTAAAAGTTTTCTTTGAAATAATAGTCACACTCAACACGTTTTTCTTTTGAAAGTGGTGGATACGGCTGGGCATGGTGGCTCACGTCTGTAGTACCAGCACTTTGGGAGGCCAAGGCAGGCAGATTGTGAGGTCGAGAGATCAAGACCATCCTGGCCAACATGGTGAAACCTCGTCTCTACTAAAAATATAAAAATTAGCTGGGTGTGGTCGTGGGTGCCTGTAATCCCAGCTACTCGGGAGGCTGAGGCAGGAGAATTGTTTGAACCCAGGAGGTGGAGGTTGCAGTGAGCCGAGATTGCCCTACTGTATTCCAGCCAGGTGACAGAGTAAGACTTCCGTCTCAAAAAAGAAAAAGAAAAAAAAATAGTGGATACTTATAACCATTATAAAACTCACGGTGTAAACAAAAAATAGCCTGGAGCAGGCAGAAGGATAATTCAGCTGCTCCTTTTTCATTTTAAATGAATCCTAGAGAGAATCAGTGTGGTTGAAGCCGTGCCCCACAACAGCCTACAGCAACTCTGTGCCCCCCACTCCTCCCTATGTCCCAACACAAAGCTGAAATCCCCTCACTTCACCGGGCTCTTGGGCTCTTTCTAATTTGTTAAGCATTGGATGAAAGAAAAAAAAAAAAAAAAAAAAAACTTCAAGAGAGGTAATTAAGTAAGGTCTTAGGAAAAAGAGTCATCACAATGGAATGAGACAGTTTGTCTCACTTTTTTGGATAGAATAATAAACTCCACGAGTAGGAAAACCTGTTTCTGGCTAAAATGATAGAGATGTGAATGACAGCAATAGAACAGGCGAGAACTACGGGGTGGGAAAATCTAATGATGCAATTTTTAGAGAAGATATTGTCCTCTCAGAACCCCAACACCCAGCTACTCACTAGTTTACTGAATTTAGTGAAAAGTTATTTAAAATGGGGAGAAAAGGCAAGATACTGGAACCTTACTTGGAGATCACCTAAAGAATATAATAGGCCCAAAACAATCAGATCTATTGTACTTTCATCTCCTTAATGAACTTTGCTATTCCAGTAAATTACAAATGAGTCACAGTTTGGAAATAATTCTAGAAGAAAGTTAATTATTTCTTTTCAGGGAAACATATCTTACGTACTTTTTAAATCTCATGCTATTTGAAGAGCAAAAATTTACTAATAAATGTTACATTAAAGATTAGCCAAAAATTATAAAGTAAGCAGTTTACTAAATTATATGGATAGTCTTTTTCCCTAACAGTAAGAACTTTTTAAAAAACATCTTTTAGCATTAGCCTATAGATAATCCTTGGGAGGACATAGGTTGAATTATGCTATAGATTAAAAGTATTAGAATCATAGGATCAATGTAAATTATTAGGCACAGGAAGATATACAAATAGCCAACACACACATGAAAAAATTTTCAGTGTCATTAGACATTAGAAAAATGCAAATCAAAACCACAGAATTTCCCATACTAGGATGGCTATAATAAAAATAAAACATTTTTAATAGAAAATAACAAGTGTTGATGATGATGTAGAGAAATTAGAACTGTAACACGTTGCTAATGGGAATGTAAAATGATTTAGCCACTGTAGAAAACAGTTTGACTGTTCCTTAATAAGTTAAATGGAGAATTACCATATGACCTAGGAATTCCATTCCTAGATATACCCAAAAGAATAAAAACAAATGTCTAAACAAATACTTGTCCACAAATGTTCAGAGCAGAACTGTTCACAATAGCCAAAAAGAAAGAAAAACTGAAAATTTCATCAACTAATGAATGAATAAACAAAATGTGGTATCACCAAACAATGGAATATGTTCAATCATAAAAAGAATAAAGTACTAGTATATGCTACTGATATGGAAGGTAGAAAGAAATTATTTAGGCAGATAGTGAGGGCAAAAGAGTCCTCAGCAAAGCTACCCTTCTAACAAAAAGCAGCCCCCAAAAGCATTTCTTTTCTAACAAAGAGCAGCCTGAAAAATGGAGCTGCAAATATAAATAAGCAAACTAGAAGCTTGTATGGGGTAATCCTGGCAGCTGCACCAATAGAAAAGGGCTATCTTGGGGCCAGGCATATCCAACATAGAGGGTACATCTTCCCTTTGTGTCACCATGTGTACAGGAACAAAGAAATGGGCAACATGGCAAAGCTCAGGCAGGGAACCTGCCTGCATAATAAAAGATGAGAGTGGAGGCTACCAGAGATTTGCACCCTAGTCAAATAACACACCTGGTGGTCTAACCAGTTTTTCATGCCCTATGTAAATCAGACACTGCCTCCTCACCAGCTCATCAATAAGACCCCCTGCATTTCACCAAGGATTCAGCAACCCATTTTTCTGAGTCCCCTCTCTGCAGCAGACAGCTATTCTCTTTCTTTCACCTATTAAACTTCCAGTCTCAACCTCACTCTTTATGTGTCCACATCCTTGTTCTCCATGGCTGTGAAACAACAAACTTCAGGTGTTACTCCAGACAATGAAGCCATTTCAGTACCACATGAATGAATCTGAAAACATGATACTAGTTAAATAAATTAGACACAGAAAGTCACATATTGCATGATTTTGTCTATATGAAACATCCAAATAGGTGAATCTATGTAGATAATAAGCAGGTTAGTGGTGGTAGGGGTTGGGTGGAGAAGAAAATAAGGAATAGCTACCTGGGGGGTCCAGGGTTTCCTTTATGGTTGATGAAAATATTCTGAAGCTAGACAGAGGTGATAGCTGCACAACACTGAATTTACTATATGCCACTGAATTGCATACTTTAAAATGGTTAAAATGAGAAATGTTATGTTATATGTATTTTATTACCCAAGAAAAGTGTTAGAAAAAGGAATAGAATTGAGGAGAATAGTTGACTTCAAATGAAAGTTAATGTCTCAAAAAAAAAAAAAAAAAAAAACACATTGATTTTGATTTTGTAGTCCATAGCACTTGCTAAGAACATGCCACTTAGGAGGCTTACTGATGCTTCTCATAAAGCCCAACATCACACTTCTCATTGGTACCCTTTCAACCTCCAGACTGAGTGCTTGAATCAGTGCAAGTCATGTCAGTTTTGTGGCACTTGACAGAGCAGTTTCTTTTTTTTGATATATGTTATAAAAAATGGACTTTGCTAAAAACTTATTTTTATTTTAATGTATTCATTAAAAAATGGTGCTTTGTGTTATCAAGAAGTATCATCTCCTTAAGCTACTTTAACAGAAGATTGAAAATGATGATCCCGATAAGTCTCTGCTCATGACTCCTGTTCTTCCTCTTCCAGAGACTAAATGTTATAATGAAGGTTTTTAGTTATTTTTTTTTTTTTTGTCTTAGTCAATGATCTCATGTATGAGGCTTAATGTCAACCTTAGCCCCTTGACATGTTCAGTAATTATCTTAAAATAACACTCACTGTAGGCCGGGCATGGTGGCTCACGTCTGTAATTCCAGCACTTTGGGAGGCCAAGGCGGGCTGATCACAAGGTCAGGAGATGGAGACCACCCTGGCTATCGTGGTGAAACTCCATCTCTACTGAAAATACAAAAAAAAATTAGCCGGGCGTGGTGGTGGGCGCCTGTAGTCCCAGCTACTCAGGAGGCTGAGGCAGGAGAATTGCTTGAACCCAAGAGGTGGAGCTTGCAGTGAGCCAAGATCACTCCACTGCACTCGGTGATGCTACAGTGACACTCAGTGCACTAGGTGACAGAGTGAGACTCCGTCTCAAAACAGAAACAAAGAAACACTCATTGTAAAATTGTCTATCAACTTTAAAAGGAAAACAAAGCATTTTATTGATATTTGTGGATATACTGGCCATATGAAATAATTTGTTTACTCATGGTAGACTACACTACCTTGCAGTCCCAAGCTGCCATGATGTTTGTATTTAGAACTTGAGATGAATTGTTAGTTTGAGAAGCAGAGGCTTCTAGTCACCAAAAATTCATAGTGAAAGAAACCAAATGCAGAGCTCTCACCATCTACATGCCAATCTGAGTGTCTGTACAGCAGGTTAAAGTTTAACCATTCACAGAAGTTTAGGCAAAAGGAAGAAAGTAAAAGGAAAAATAATTTTCCTGCTGCCCCACAAAATAGAATCTAACTATCAAAAACAATGCAATTCAGATGGTTCACACGGCACAGGAAAAAAAATGGCATTTACAATATGACCTCTACATGAATGTAGTGAGACACAGTAAAGAAAAACAAAGAGCTGACCATTACGAGTACAAAAATTAAGGTTCAGAAGAGGAGTTAAGTTTTGGCTGGAAGGATTTGACAAAGTGGGATTAGACTTCGGCTTTATAGTATGGTTAAGAACAGACTTTGTGAAGTGTCAGACATCATATGCCAAAACCCAGGTGTCAGAATGAAAGTAGTGTGTAAAGCCAATACTAAAGAGTCAAATCTGACTGAACTCAGGAGGCCGTGTTGGGATATAGTAAAATATAATAAAGTGAGAAATGCAAGATGGGCCAGAGAATAAAGTTCCTTAGATGCCTAGGAGGAGTTTGGATTTATACAAAGGAAAATGGGAAAACAGTGATTTTCTTTGAGCTTGCCTGCTGCTGAAATTCTCAGACTAGGAAGATGGCTTGGTTTCAGTATGCTGTATGAAGAGAAAAAAATCTAGTTAAGGAAACCATCTGGAAGTTGTTAGAGTGAGTTAACTATGCAATGATGAAGAGCAAAAATGGGGAAGGGATGTAGAAGTAGAGAAGGTACATATTCAAGAGCCATCTCAAACAAACAATAGGATGTTCTCACAGAACAGGTAGAAGGCAGAGAAGACAGCTGAGGTGGCTAGCCTGGATTTCTGAGAGGAAGCAATGGGGAGGGTAGGAAAGTGAGGTTAATTTTGTTGATGTTAGGCTTGAGGCAATATGAGGTCATCTAATTAGACGACACATCAGGAAAAAAATACTACCTTTACCACTAAACTCAGTGTATTTCAAATGTAAAACAAGATAATATATATGAGCATATTTTCCCAGTTATATAAATGTAGGGTATGTAAAAAAGATACCTTGTTATTTCCTTTAATAATAATTATAACATGAGAAGGCTGAGATTTGAGGAGGCCCAAGGCTGGATACAACAGTGCATATCTCCTTGATGGGAACTAAAACCTCAAGCATGCATTAATTTACTTGGTAATGTGGTTAGATCAAGAGCAATAGGATAATAATGTTCAGAGAAAGTTCAAGAAAGAACTAACGCTGGAATTTCAACAGGGGATTTAGATTTGCATACCTGAGTAAAGGTTGTGTTTTCTTTGTCATAGAAGTTGAATTTCACTGGCATCAAATTCAATATTTAGACATAATGGGCAATTCAACATATTGCCACTTTTTAACTGTTACTGCTGTAACACACAGAAACATGAAGACATATACACAGAAGCAAAATAAAAAAGAATTAGATGGCCAGTGGTGTTACGATGTGCAAATCAATGGTTTTACCATATTTTCAATCACCCTTATGAAACTAAAATAATGGTTTTATTAAGAGATTTGTCTGTTTGTTGTTTGTTTATGTGAAGTGACCAGCCAGGGTGCTATGAGATTTGTTTCTTTGCAATTCAATAGTATCTGATTAGAGAAAATTACTCTGTTGATTTGCCTAGTGAAAGGGTAAAGGAAGCTGATTGTCCTTCCCTTTGATAAGTAAATTAAAACAGCTAAATTCTACAGAGATTGAAATGATGCCTTGAGTGAATTAATGGCTAAGACAATCAATAGGCTATAACTTTCTTGTTGGTAACAAGATTTAATTTAGAGCTTATGGCTGTTAGAATTCTGTTAGAATTCCTCTAACAGATTTTTTTTTCCTGAAAAAAAGTTTGTTTCAGACTTGTCTTTTCTCATTATTTAACACTCATAAACCAATATAGTTGTGCTTATTCTGATTATTACAGTTTTAAAAGTACCTGATCAAGTCACAGAAATGAGATCTTTGCAATGTTACCCAGAAATTGTACCCATATTCCGTTTGTAATACATTCAGTAATGAGCATGTATTACCTTTAGGACAGCAATAAAAATAAGTACCATTATTGACATGGCAATATAATGGTATCACAATTCAAAAATACAGTAACATTTAAATGAATTAAGTCTTCTATAGCAAAATAAAGAAATAAAATGCTGATGTAAATACATAAGAAAGAAAACTATAGGGACATTTTATAGGCTAAGTAAAATACCATCAGGAAAATATCATAGATTATAAAACACTTGACTTTTGTGTAAACTCTTAACAAATTTCTCAATTTTTCTTGCCCCAGACAGAATTTTTCTTTTTTTTCCTCACCCAATATTATATATGTGTGTGTATCACCTCAAAAAACTTACTGAAAGATTTCCGTTCCTCAATCAGCTCAGCATTCTGCTCCATTCAGCAGCTCTAAGGATTTGCAGAGGGCAAATCATGTCAAGCCAGAGCTAAATATCATAATTGACAAAGTGTGAATTAGCAGTTAATGACCTTCTGTAGAAAATGTGCTTTTTTGAAACGTTAAACCCTATCCTAATTGTATATATTTACTAAACATCTTAAACGCTCAAAGGTCCAATGCTTATCTTTTTCAGCTTAGGATTTTTGCTCATCCTTAAATCATATGAAGTAGAGGTCTTTTTGTTTTTGTTACTCATAATAACGAAATAGAATGCCAGCCCCTTGAAGTCAGGGAAATTTGTCTCACTTTTTCCATTATAAACCCAGCACTTCAAAAGTGCCTAGTGCGTTAGCAATTATTATTATTAATAGTTAAATGGAGATGCTTATATAAAGATACAAATAATGTTGAATATGACAAAGCTAAAGGTTATGTCTTTCACCTGGGAGCATATCTTAATTTACTGTATTTGACTAATGTTGGATTTTATGCCTGAGTCTACATAGGCTGGATCACATGAAAAGAAAATTATCAGAGAGTACTAGCTAATAACTAAAAATGAAAAAAAGAAAACAATATAAAGCAGTCTACAACATACATAAACATTTATTTAAAAACAGTCCACCTCTGGATCTTGATCTCATCTCCAGAGATATAGAGGGATTTCTCTTGTAATAGAAAAGTTGTACTGAACACTTGTTAAACATGACAAGAAAGATTTTATTCAAGACAAGTGCAATAGGAGTCAAGGCTACGGCAGTAGGGTAGAGGGCCTGTCTGAAACAAAAGGTAGGAGGACTTTTAAATGCTGGGTTGAGCTAATGGAAAAGTACTAGAGGACTTTGGTGTGGATGAGTGGGGAGTTGGCTAATGTGAATAGGTCATCTGTATTTGCTAATTGGCTCCTACCCTTCCACAGAGACTAGAAGACAGTGGCCTTATCTTTCTTGATTATATTTCTAAGAGATGGCCTCAAGGTCTTTGAGAAATGCACTCCAGGGTTGTAATACTGGCAAGACGCCAGGGGAAGATTTACATCTCAAAGAGTCAGAGAAAGAATTTACAAAGGAAAATTTTCTTAGGTAAATGCCCTACGAAAAGGAAGGTCAGCGACCTAAAGTCAAAATGCCTGTCTAAAATTTAATAGAGCTGAGGGGAATATTAAAGTTCTCTTGGTAATGCACTTAGCACTAATTCAGAATTGTAAAGCTAGAGAATAGCTGCAAAATTAAGGAATGACTTATGGGTCAGAGCATGCTCCCTGGGTGTCTCCTATACAAAAATGGCTTCCTTTCAGCTGCCTTGATTTTTTTCATTTTGCCTTATTATATTCACTGAAGTTAGATGAATAAAACAGTATTTAAGCCATCAAGTAGTCTTTTAAAATCCAAATATTTTTAAGACTTATCACTCAAAAATCAGGAAAGTGATGAGGACTTCATCAATAGTATTGGGAATGAAAAACTAGTTTCCTAACGACTGACTTGGAGGCAATATAGAGAGGAGGTAACAGACTCCAAAGCCATGTTCAAATTTGGACTTCACTCCTTATTGTTTACATTTCCTTGTACCAGTTATTTATACAATTTTCTGTGTTTTCTCATCTGTAGGAAACAGACACACAAGTTTATTGGGCTGTTTAAGTAAATTAACATTATTCAGTACTTAAAAGTATAGTTACAGGGTTAGCTATTTCTATTAGTGTTTCAGAAATTGAAGAATTTTTTTTAAACTTTCAAAAAATAAATAGAAACTTTAAAAAAGTATTTCAAGTTGAATTCTGATTTGCTGTTTTGTATTTGCTCTCTGGAAGCAAGCCTTACTTTCCCTGTCATAAATTTTCTAAATGTGCCCAATTAAAATAAATTCTTACTGAACTAAGAAGGATAATCTATCTTCTGGCATTGATATTCAATGCTTTGATTCCTTACCAAAAATTAGCCAAAAAAAAAAAAAAAACAACATGTATTGCAACAGTATTTCCCACAGAAGCCCCAAATGTAACCATGTGATCATGAAACAAAGCATATGTGTAACCAGATGAACTTTCAACAATTTGTAGTTGAGAAAAAATCTGTCTTCCTGTACTGCCCTGGCTAGAAGGTAAAGTAGTAAATTCTTTGTCAGGCAAATAAATAATGTAGCACAGAAACATAATACATCATTATAAGTCATATGAATAATTATGATTAAAACTTACATGCAAACCTATTGCAGGAAATAAGGAAAAGAGATTTTGTAATCAAAAGTTGCAGTAACAGTCTTTTAAATTGTATATATGGCATATATACCACAATATGCAGATAATAATTGAATATTTTGTTCCTGAAATTATTTGTGAGAGTTTAAGTCTACCTTGCTTGCAAACAGCATTTTATATTGAGAAAGTCAATATTCATATTTGACTTTGACTTAGAAATAAGAGATATTTTGTTTCTTCCCTGGAATATTAGCAAAGTTAACAAGAGTATTATCAGAGAACTGTGTTTTACTTGTTTTACTTAAACTTATTTTGCTAAGTGATATATAGATACAAATAACTTTTCATTTTAATTGTAGATGTGATTTTTGTTTTATTTTCCCAAAAATAGTATTCATTTTTTATAAGGTCCATGGAGAAACACTTCTTTTTCTGTATCAGAAACATTTGAAATTTATCATTATATATCAGCAATAGTTCTAACTTTTGGCTTAGAGAACCTGATTGAGCCTTGTGAATAATGATGATTATAATAATAATATCGAATGTTTGTATAGCTCACTATGGTGTTAAAAAAATTTCACTTCAATTAAAGGTTGAATTGAGCAATGAACAATTCATGAGTTAGGCAGCCCCCAGTATCACAGCAGATTCAAAGAGACTCCAGGGATGCCTCATGGTCAGAACAAATTTATAGACCAAAAAAAAAAGTGTGGGGGGAGTGATATTGTAGAATTTTCTCCTTAGTTCAGCTGAAAATGGGGTCCTTGTCACATGCCCATGAAATATTAGACTTGCAGACACTCTGAAGGGTGAGGAAAATGGAATTTACTGAGAAAAAAAGGGGGATAAAAAGGAAACAGGGACCCTCAGCAAAGTGACTCCTGCTAGTAGAGGCTTCCCGCCTCACAGACTGAATTCCAGGTTCCACTCTGGGACAGGAAAGGCCAGGCTCCTCCTTCCTGCAAATGCCTGAACGTCCCAAAACCCCACCCTGTTCTCCCAGTGCACAAGCTGGAGTTTCCCTAGGGACCCCTCCACACTTGGCTGTCTCAGTGACATATAGAAATCAAAAGTGAGGTATAGAAATAACTGGATTGGTTACAGCTCACCGTTGGCCTTATTTGAACACAGTCTGAACACTCAGCAGTGTATGAGTGGTTGAAGTACCGCTCGTGGGATGGGCCAAGACTCAGCTAGTGTTACAGGTACATACTCCTAAATTAGGTTTTCAATCTTGTCTATCTAGTAAGTTAGGTTGCAGTTCATCCACAAGGACTCAAATATAGAAGTAGAGTCCTTTTCAGGCCATAGTTTGCTTTAACAATGGTTTTGAAAAGTATGTTGATACCTATTACCATATATACACCAGTCTGCAGTACTGTGAAATTGGTATTCTTAGATCCCTAATTTCATTGACAAAGAAACGGAGATTCTAAGTGTAAATGACTTCCCTAAGATCATGGTAATAGTAACTAACTTCAGTAAAAGATTAGAACCTATATCTTAAGTATTTTATATTTTCTGAAGGAAAAAAAAAAGTTAAAGTTAGATGTCTAACACAAGATTTTGAAAATCCTGAAAATTATCATGCTCTCAAACACCTAAATATGACACAGAAACTATTAAAGATGTCCATTTTTAAATACAGCTGGAGAAAAAAGGAAAAATCTCAAGAGGCTAGAAACAAAGCAGGCATGGAAATCACTGAATACAGCAACACCTGGAAACATTTGGTGATTTGTGGCAACAAAGAGCTTTTATTATAAAAAGCTAATGGAGAGTCTGAACACAGAAAACCCTTAAAGCTTGTGCCTCTGAAGAGATTCACCATTAGTGAAAACATAAGCTAGAAAAATAACAAAGCACTGCCAAAAGAAATAGCAACAAAATTTGTTGATCTCTGATTCAGTCATGGGTACAGTGATATATTCCCCCCTGAGAACTTTATCCTAAAGCAAGACCACATGCAGGAATGATATTTAAATGGATTTAAATGGTTACTACTCACATGGTTTAAAAGTCTTAATTAATTAATTTGAAACCAACAGTACCTTCCAAATTTTGAGGAAAATAAAATTGAACATACAATTGCATACAAGGTGAAACAATCTTTTAAAAAAAATACAGATTGCAAGAATTTAACCAACAGGCTAACAACTGAGGAATGTATTTGAAAGAGAAGGAAGGTTATGCCAGAAAGAAGGTCTGAGATGAAAAACATGGGAAAAATAGAAAACGGCAAATACGAGCAGTAGTAGAAATAAATATTTATACACTGCATAAAATAAAATTTCGATTCTCAGCAGTACTAGATAGCCTAACTGACGCTCCAACTGAAAACTATTGAAAATACCAGAAAAAAATATATTCTATGGACTTTAAAAAGACATCATAGGCCGGGCGCGGTGGCTCAAGCCTGTAATCCCAGCACTTTGGGAGGCCGAGACGGGCGGATCACGAGGTCAGGAGATCGAGACCATCCTGGCTAACATGGTGAAACCCCGTCTCTACTAAAAAATACAAAAAACTAGCCGGGCGCGGTGGCGGGCGCCTGTAGTCCCAGCTACTCGGAAGGCTGAGGCAGGAGAATGGCGTGAACCCGGGAGGCGGAGCTTGCAGTGAGCAGAGATCCGGCCACTGCACTCCAGCCTGGGCGGCAGAGCGAGACTCCGTCTCAAAAATAAAAAATAAAAATAAATAAATAAATAAATAAATAAAAAGACATCAGTGAACTCTGAAGGATCTCTGAGGTAAAAAAAAAAGTATGAGAAAGGGGAATTTAGACTCAGGCAGAAGTCTATAAGTGATGGGACAAATCAAAACCATGGCCTGGGATTTTATGGCTCTGGAGCCAAGAATGGTTATTACATTTTTAAAGAATTATGAGAAAAATTAAAAATAGGCAACAGAAATAATGTGGCCTGGAAGTACATGACCAGAAAACACTAAAATATTTATTATATAGCCCTTTGCAGAAAAAGATTGCAACTCCCTGATCTATAGAGTCCAGAACTTAAGTGGAGCCCTATATTCGTCATTTCCCTTAAGGAAAGTTGCCAAGTTTAATACTTGAGAGGGGAAACATCCACAGCATACTCAAATTGTAGAATCTTTTAGGAGAAAC
Organism: Papio anubis; assembly: GCF_008728515.1. NCBI lineage: Eukaryota > Metazoa > Chordata > Mammalia > Primates > Cercopithecidae > Papio > Papio anubis. The sequence continues at coordinate 114,564,729 of NC_044980.1, forward strand.
CCCCCAAATCCAAAGATAATGACCTCAGAGTAAGGGAGTCCTAACACGCAGATACATATCCAGTGAGCAGCAAGGAAAATGATCTGCCTTGAAAGTAGTCACAGACTAAAGGGAGAAAAAATTTCCCCTGAGGATTTGCAACATTACGTTGGCTCTCAGGTAAGTTTGCATCCTGAATCCTGAGAAATGTAAAAAACCTGAAGTTGAGAATTAAGTGTGAAATGGCCCTGGCTGGAAAAGAGTATTTTCAAATGCTTGGAAGAAGCAAATATAAATCTCTTCTCAAGGGTCCCACTTTCTATTCAGACATCAGAGAATTCTCACTGATAAATGTTCAAGAAAAATGGTGGCTTTTTTTGTTATTGTACTTTAAGTTCTAGGGTACATGTACACAATGTGCAGGTTTGTTACATAGGTATACATGTGCCATGTTGGTTTGCTGCACCCATCAACTTGTCATTTACATTAGGTATTTTTCCTAATGCTGTCCCTCCCCCAGCTCAGGCTTAATGAAGCATCTGACTCATAGAGACTTAAAATACTGGAATTATCAAACAATATAAAATAAGTATACTTACTTTTTTTTTTTTTTTGAGATGGAATCTCGCTTTTGGTGCCCAGGATGGAGTGCAATGGCGCCATCTCAGCTTACTGCAACCTCCGCCTTCCGGGTTTAAGCAAGTCTCCTGCCTCAGCCTCCCAAGTAGTTGAGATTACAGGCATGCACCACCACCCCTGGCTAATTTTGTATTTTTAATAGAGACAGAGTTTCTCCATGTTGGTGAGGCTGGTCTCGAACTCCGTACCTCAGGTGATCCACCCACCTCGGCATCCCAAATTGCTGGGATTACAGGTGTGAGCCACTGCACCCAGCCACTATGTTTAAATATATAAAAGTATGAAATATATTATACAAATCAAGAAGGTATAAAAGATGGCCCACCATAATGGTAATTAAACCCTGGAAGGCATATCAGAGACAAGTCTCTGCTCTGAACTCCATCCTACCTGCAGAATTTAGAGCTCCCAGGGGTTTCTTCCTGCCCCTGGTACCCTGATCTGTCCCAATGACTAGGGCCTTGGCACCTCTTTACCCTGTGTGACCCCTGACTCAAAAGTCATAATGGATCAGAGGTGATGGCATACATTTCTTCCTGGTATGTGTGAGGCTTCTTGTTCCCAGGTGATGTTACCTGCACATCTCTTCCCTCCTTCTAGGAAAACCATTAGATATTCTAGAGGAATAAAAGCACTATTCTTACTTGGTTTTATTATGGTTGAGTACTTAGTGGGCTCTCTGTGTATTGCCAGGTAGTCACTGGAGGGGTGGTACTGGATAGAGAAAACTCTATTCAAGAGCCATGAATGCATTTTTCCCCATTCCTAGATAACACTTTTACTTTAGTTTTTACTCAGCATTTTATATTTTAAGAGACTTCTAAATTTGGCATTCACTTCCTCTATAAAAGTAAAAATGTAAAACTAATAGGTATCTAACACCATAGATAGCTACTATGAATATATATAATCAAGTAACCATATGTTCAAGAATTCTGCCCTCTGAGAACATTGACCCAGAACTGCAGCTTTAAAATGTTGTTTTCCTCTTTTAAATTTCTATTTTTTAATGAAAATTTCTATTTTTAAATTAGTGGTTCTGAATGCCAAGAAATGAATGTCTCTATAATTAATGGAAAAAATATTTTACACATTGGCATTGGCAGAATTAATTTTCAAGTTAATTTTCACAGAGGAATTTTGGGTAATAAATAATGTTCTAAAATCTAAATCTCATCTTTGTTCATCCTTATTTTACTCAATATGTTTTGGCAAAGACAATTACCACAGAAATCATTCAGCAATGCAATGCCATAAATATCATAAAAATGCAATGTGTTTTTGTTGCTATATTTCCTTTTTTAGTACATATCTCTAAATAAATATATATGGCACCAAAGTCATTAACTAAGGAAAATCCAAGTCAACAAAGAGAGAGTTTATATGCTAAAAAGTCAAATACTGAAACATTTCACACTTCACTTAGACATGTGAGGGACACTCCATGTGCCATTCATTGTAATAAGTGATGGCAATATTTAAAAATCCAGCCTCCTTTCTTATCCTCAAATAAGTAGTAGTCTAGCAGAGTCACTACAAAATAAATATTAGTAAAGAGTTGAAATAGTTAATTAAACAGCCTTTAATTGTAACACACACAGAGGAATGGTACCAAACTCAGGTTTTATATATATATACACATATATATATATGTATATATATATATATCTGGAGAAATAGGGAGAAATTATGATACCTTGGGATTGAGATATTAGTGGTTCCAGAGGTCATGAGTAACTTCAATGCCTTGGAGAGAAAAGCTGGAAAGGCTGTTTTGTGCCATACTATTCAAAGAGGCACTAAGGATTTGGTTTTAACTCTCTCCCCAGACCACAGGCATAAAAGCCCATAGATTTAATCAAAATGACTTCCTGTAGAAGCTTAGTCATAGTGGAATGCCCAATTCAACTATCAACTCCCTTACACAAGTATTATCTCTATTTTCCACAGTGAATGAAGGACAGAGAATGTATTCATTCACTTTCTTTCATCCCTACCAAGACTGCATTATTGAAAAACTGTTCCTCAGTTCTTTCCTCTTTTTTAGTTATTACTAATGAGTATTATTCAGGCATACAAATTTGGGAAGAGCATTTGAGTCATTTTGGGTTCTCGACGAAGCAGATGCCAACATGGAATTAGAATTAATTAGAGGTAGTGTCTGTAAAAATGGAATATGGAGAAGTAGACCAGGAGAGCCTTCAGATCATGATACTGGTCTGACATCTGTGAGTCCCTTTTTAGAATGGAAGTTCTGTAAGTACAGAGAAAGAGCCAAGCACAGAGAAAATTTTCAAGATAACCATTTTATTCCTATAATAATAGTGTCTAATGTACATAAATTAGCTTTTCTCTTTGTTTTCTGATGATTTCTTTCACTGCTCAGGGCTACTTTGGGCAGCTACCTGCCCTTGAGATGAATAAAATGGCTCTGAATTCCCAGTAGTCCAAGTTGGAAAAGGTTTAACAACTCATCAAGCTGAAGGGTCATCAACAATTGCCAAGTATATTAGACACAAAATGGAATCAGAGTTTAATCTCTTACAATCCGTTAAGTTGGTGCAAAAGTAATTGTGGTTTTTGCCACTACTTTTAATTTTCATTTTCCAGTAATTTCTCTTGATTATATTGTCTTTCTCCAGAAGTTGTTGTATTAGCTTAATTACCTCGTCATCTACTATGGATATAAGTTAAAAGAAAAGGTCTTTGTGCTTAGGATACTCTCAAGAATACTCTGGGGGGTCTTATAAAAAATAGAATTTCCAAAGCTACCATTTCTTTTTACAGGCAAATTTCATCCTCTTCTGCCATTCTTTTTCAGCATTGCTTGGCAATCTTGTTACTTTTCAGACCTGTCCTTAATAATGTTATTCAAACACTTCATCTTCAAGTGTTTGAATTTTTCATCTGGTTGTGGGTCCCTAATACTAGAGCATGATACTTGTGAAAATGCTCATCTAGGGAGCTAGGAAAAGTAGCTTGATTCTTAGTGAAAACATGCAAGACTAACTAAATGCGACTCAATTTTACAAAACGTGAAAGAATGAATAAAAATACAAGATAATTATTTTGTGGGGACTACAGCAGACACCACATCCTTATAGAGCTTATAGTATCTTATACTTCTCTGCCACATTGTTCTTAGGAGCATCAATAAATTTTTTTTTAGATCCTAATAAGTGTCCCTTTCTTAACTTATTTTCAATTAATGCCATTTTCCCCTGTCCTGTCTTTATTATAAAGGGAAAATAACTATGCATTCTTATTATACCTCTTTCTTTCTACTGGCTAAGAGTTTCTTGTAATAAAATCTGAGAGTGTCTGCCACAACCAATGCCCCATAAGTGAAACATGAATCTGAAGGGCTCATTCTTCCAAATTCTGCTATTCTTGTGACACATAAGCCATAACAACATTGACAAATTAGCTACAAATGATTAGATCAGAAGCTGGTGCCTAACTCAAGGGCAAACATGTCTAGGCTGGAAATAAAGAAGGCCACCAGTCCTTGAGGTAGCCTGGCCTAAATTCTGCCTAATAGGGGTGTTCTATATATAACGGTGAAAAAACTGCCCAACCAGAGCTCATCTCTTGGGCCTCTGACAAAGAGACAGTCACCAAAATGTGTTATTATGATGTTTCTCAGAACACTTATTGTATACTTCAGTTATGGCAACAATCATTTCCAGGATAAGCCATAGTTAAAAGGGGGGCAACACTTTTCATTTTTTGGTCCTTCATGGTTCTGTGTAGCTTTGCAGTAAACTTCTCTCAAAGGAATCCTGGGTAAGATTGTTTCTTATAACCCTATAGAGTGTAACTAGTGTAAAGTACTTATAGATTTATTAACTCTCTCTTTCAAGGGTCCCAAAGACCCCTAGTTTCAGTATTTGTTAGAAGGACCCAGCCCCAGAATATAGTCATACTCAGAACTATGATTCAATGCAGGAAAAATATATGAAGCAAAATTCACCAAAAGGAAAAGCATTTGGAGTGATGTTGAGAAGAAACAAGGCTCAAGCTTCCAAGAATTTTTTCACAATGGAGCCACCAAGATAGGTGCACAGGCATTTACATTTTGTGTTTGTTCTGGGAGGACTTTTTAAAGGGAAGAATGGAAGATCCTTGTGACCAGATTGGGGTATGACTACAATATGTAAAATAAAAAAGGGTATCAGATTTAGCTAGTTGGGTAACTAAGAAATGGTTGCTATTGATTATTCCTATTGAACTGTAAGAAAAAAACAAAAAACCTTGAATGCCACGTTTCCAATCAGACACATTCATATAAATTACTGACTTGTGTAGTTGCTTAGATTAATTGCACTAGGTTAACTGCACTAGAATTGCATCAGCAGACAAACAAGAGCTGAACTATATTCTAAGGAAGAATTAAAATAAAACATTATGCATGAAGATTAGAATAGAAGCAATGTTAATGGCCTTTGCTGTATCATCTACTCAGCCTGGAAAGTCTCACTTTTTCCATTTGGAGAAAGCCAGGGTAGTATGTTTGGGTTTTAAACTATCATCCTGAAAGGAACATCATGAAGCCAATGGCACAGCTTCAATCTGGGTTTATGTTTCTTACCTCCACTCTGGTCCTTTATATTAGAATTCACTTCTCACTGGTCACCCCCCTCCCATGTTATTCCACAATGAGCAGGATCTTAACTCTCCTTATTTTCTTCTAAAACCCACAGAAAAGGTACAATTACAATTGTATTGAATACTATTCTTTATCAATTACTATTTTGTATAAACTTTACAAATTATAAATAATAAAATGAAAATTAGAATTTTTAATTTGGACTCAGTTGAGAATTAAAAACACATCTTATGTTTCATTTTAAGCCAATAAATTAAATGCTGTCTGAACAACTGCAAAGGCTTCTGTTGCTGTCTAAATAAAGAGAAAACCACTAGCAGAGGAAGATTCTCAGACTTATCATGTACCTTTTGGTTCAGAAGTTAAGCAATATCCATAATAACAATTAAATAACTTCAAGGGTGCTACCTAAACTTGTGCTAACTGGATTTGGATTTATAGTCTTAAATTCTTCCTAGCAGGTTTATAATCTTGACTAGTCTTAGAAATGTGTACCTTAGAAAAGCACACATAAGGAGCTTAAAGAGATATAATTTCATAAAAGAAATCTTAAGTGGCAATGACTAATAACGTTCACTGAATCAAAAAAAGAAAAAAAAATCAAAACCTGATTTAATTTCACATACCAACTCAGGACAGCAATTACACTCCCAGAGTTTTTAAACCGTTGAACCAAATGACATACCAAAATAGTATATTTTTCTTAATGATAACCATAGATATCAAGGTAATAAGAGCTATTTTCTATTTTGAAAATTTTCATGTGAACAAGCAAATAATGAAGTGACTTAAAGGGTGAATTTTAAAAATCTCTAAGGATACAAGTTCGAGTAATCTAAAGCTTTACAAAGCAGTCACTTGAAGCTAAAATTCTGGAGTGCCACATGACAAAATCTAAAATCACATTGAAATAACACATACACTGAATAAAAATAGACCATGATTTTATTTTATTTTTTTTCCTGTCTGTGTAGAAAATAAGTTTGGAGCACAAGTAGCAATTTCATCTTTTAAGCACATACTATAAAACTTTGGAAGAAGAAGAAAGATATGGCAAATAATCAACAACTACAGATGTTAATACTGTTAATGTCTATTCAGTTTTGGAAGTAAACTATTTTACATCTCAGTTTCGTTGCAACTAAAATTAATACCAACTCCACAGCTCCCATTACACAGACAAGAAGCATTGCTCACATGCTCTAGATGCCACCTCCTAAACAGTTTCCTGGAAAATGTAAGAGAGTACTGGGATCTGTTCATTGCCATTGTCCTCACTGCCATAACTCATTGCTGTCAGAAGGCACCACTGTGGTGCACTGCTTTTCCACTGCACCAGGGATCCAAGTCCACAAAGAAGGGAACTCTCGCTCTCTTGAGCAATAAATCACATCAACTGGAAGAAAATGAAGAAGTAAATGTGGTTTTATAACTATTGCTGGAGTTATTTAGTATGTTAAATACAATGATGAAAAGGATATTTTGTGAGAAATAAACAATATGAAAAATATTGACAGAATGTATCTAGATACCAAGACAGCTTAGACTTATATGAGATGTTATACACCTAAGAGTGAAAACCATAGGAAAAGGACAAAAGGAAGAGAACTTAAAGTGACATTATTTATTTTATAAGATCTTTCTTTTATAGGTCTCTCTATAGTAAAAAGTTTGAACTTAGGCAAAAATTTCTCCCCAAATCACTGCAGTTATGAAATCTCTTCCCAGTGGATCTCATTCTCTTCCCAACCTAGAAGTATACCTTATTTTACTTTTCTTAGACTTCAGATCTCTTTTAAGCATAGTTGTTTCACATTTCTCAGTTTAAAATGACTATCTTTGACTACACACACAAAATTGGAATTAGTTTTTCTTTATCTGTGTCATTACTATATGTTCAATTTCTTATAAGCAAATAATCTAATAAGTGTAGTTTGTTTTGTCCAAACATGTCTTTAAAACCCTTTAAATTATTTTTATGTGCTTTTCTAAAGAGTTAGCTTAATTTTGGCTTTTTCTTTCTCAATTATTTTAATTATATTGTAGCACTCCTTGCTCCTTGGCTTTAATTATGTGTTACTCTTCCAATTTGTCTATGTATTACTTCAATTGTAAAATACCAGGGAGTTCTCTGTAGATATTGCAGATTCTTTAGATGTCTCAAAATATATTCATCATTACAATATAATTTCCATGTATAATTAAAGTACCTAACTCTCTCTCTGAGACTAACATTTTCTTGGAATTTCTCCTCTGAAAAATAACTTTTTATTATCTGAAAATGTTTTGAAATATCCTTTTGGATCTTAGACATCCAAAAAGATATTTCCAAAAAGAATATGCCTTGGTCTTTCGTGTTGCTCTTGCTCCAAGGTTCTGGTTCCTACTACTTCAGCAGCCAACCAGACTTACAGATTCAAACTATGCACAGAGTAAGACTTCCCCCTGTTTCTTCCTTGAAGTGATCCATACAGTCCCCAAAGACCTTGATTACATATTAAGCCCACACCATGATCGATTGCTCTACACAAAGCACTCTGTAAATCACTCCAGAGTGGCTTATAAGCAATTAAATAGAAAAAAATTAAGATAATTTCTCTATTTAAGATTTGAATTCTTACTCACTATATAAAAAGAAATTTCCTTGGCTACACTTTTCTGGATATAAATACAAGGAAATTTATTACAGTAAATCATTGCTCATAACTTGATTCACACATGATAGATTTTTAGTGCTGCTACTCTTGCCTAGCTCTGGGTCAAATATTTCCACTGTCAGACTTCCCAGTTTGAGCCCCAAGAATGATTCAGTTCTAACCCTTCCTTTATATAGTGCTTGAAATGTCCTGTATATTTCCTTTATTATACAGAATTAGAAAACTGTGATTAAGAACTAGGTCAAACTATATTCTGCTGCAACCTCGGTGGTATGTTTTAATCACTGATTCAGCAAATTAGTATCTATTACAAGAAAGGTCCTGTTCTAGGTACTGGTATTGTAACATGAAACAAAAGAAGACAAATTCTCATCCTTAAAAAGTATGCCAAATGTGGTGGCTCACACCTGTAATCCCAGCACATTGGGAAGCCGAGGTGAGTGGATCACAAGGTCAGGAGTTCAAGACCAGCCTGGCCAACACAGTGAAACCCCATTTCTACTGGAAAAAAAAAAATTAGCCTCACATAGTGATAATCACCTGTAATCCCAGCTACTTGGGAGGCTGATGAAGGAGAAGGAGAATTGCTTGAACCTGGGGGGTGGAGGTTGCAATGAGCCAAGATCACGCGCCATTACACTCTATCCTGGGTGACACAGTGAGACTCCATCTCAAAAAATAAAAAATAAATAAATAAAGTACTGTTTAGTGGATTAAAAAAGACAAAAATAAGATGAATAGTTAATACACAATATGTTAGAAGGTAATGAGTGCTATGAAGAAAAATAAAACATGAGGAGAAATATGACTCTAACAATATTACTCTAGTGGTTCTGTTGGAAATAGATCAAAGGGAAAAAAGCAACATAACTAATTTGGTACCATTGCAATAGAATATGTAGGAAAAGAGGTAACAATAGTTTGGGCAGGGCATTAGCTCTAGAGATTGGGAGACAAAGACTTTGGATATAATTTGAAGGCAGAGTAACAGATTTTTCTGATGGATAAAGGATGACCAAAAAGAGTAAAGGATGCTTCCAAAGATTTTAGTCAAAGCAAATAGAAGAAGTGAAGTGCCTGTTATGGAGGGATAGGGTTTTGTGGGTGGTGGGTGAGATTATAAGCTTGATTTTTAAAATGTCAACTTAGGAATAGTCTATTAGATATCCAATAGGAGATATTTGGAAAGTTAGTTGATTACATGAGTCTAGAGTTGAGAGGGGAGGTAAGATGTAGATATACATGCTAGGTTAATTAGCTTGTATCTAGATATTAAAGCCTTAAGACTTGAGGTTTCCCAAGAAAGGGAATCAGTAGGAAAAGAAATAAAGAAGTAAAGGACTGTATGTTGGGACAGTTCAATATTAAGAGATTAGAGAGATGAGAAAAAAAGTCTATAAAGAAGATCAAAAAGTAGCAGACAAAAAAGTAAGGAGAGAAACAGAGCAATGTGATATCTGCATGATAAAACAATTTCAAGGAGAAATAATAGTAAGAAAAGAAAGAAAATCATCAGAAGTTCCTAGTATATCCATGTGGCAAATTAAGTTAACTGGTTGGTGATCACAAACTTAGTAAATTATTGTTCCCTCATGATTAAAGAAAAATTATGTAAAAGCAATTTCCATTTCATAAATATTTCTGTTCATTATTTTCCAGGATCTAAAGGGCAAATCTCAGCGTACTTTGGGGTTGTGGCTTGAGGGTGGTGTTATTTTTCCTGAAAGTCTCATTTAAATACTTCTGTTTGTGCCAAGTGGAGAAAATTCCTTTTTGAGTGTCAATTGGCCAATATTTTTTGAAGTTCTTTGGGAACCACATGCAATTTCAATTTTCAGGAAACTTTATGGATAATAAGCTTATTTTCTATGAATCCAAGTCACAGAATCCCAGCTTTCCTGGCCTTCGTTTCTGGCCTTTGCAATTAAACCTCAAGCCATTGGCTCAATGTTGCTTTTGAGAATAATCCATAGTCTGGCTTTCCAAAACCATTCTCCTTTAACATTCTGTTTAGTAAGTGTCTGTAGGCAAATTACTTGTCATTTAGCTTACATTTATGACTCATAACCAAGAGTTAAAATAATAAACAGCTGGGGGCCTTTTTTAAATATTTATTTTGAATCTAATAGCATAATTAAGAGCCATTCTTTTAAAGAGCAGTCATTTTCATCTCTTTTCACTTATGTCAGAAACTCCCTGCCGAAATTAATCAAATGTTTATATGAACACTAAATTTTCTTCAGGGTCCAAACTAGAAAGTAATTATTTAAAAAAATACTTGATTTTTAATCTGCCAGGGTAATACTGACACATTTTTCTATAAAATATTCCCAGATTAGCAAGCAACTCTACCCTGTCATCACATGTTCCAAAATGCATTATCTATGACCCTGGTTCTCCTCCCGGCAAAGTCATCATTTTAAAATGCTTTGCATTTTTTCTTTTTGAATTTGCTAGAGATTTCTTAAAGATTTTTGCAAGCATTCATCCAAGTATTGGCAAAATTTCTGTCAAAGGTCAATCTGAATGTCAGAATTTTAATTCTGAAATACTCTGTTTTGTATCTCAACATTAAATCAATGAAATATAAAAAAGTCAAATGTACTCTTATAAAGGCTGCTCGAACTTATGTTCTCTCACCATAATTTTTTAACTCCTGCATGGTATTACTCCACAAAATATCATTGGCATTGCTCTGTAAATGTTTTACTTTCACTTAATAGCAATCAACAAATTATCAAGACATTAAAGCTAACTCAAAGAATCCAAATTTTGTGTACAGAACTTTTCTAAAAATAACTGGAAATCTCTAGGTTTTACACATCTATATATTTAAAGTTTTATTTTAATATGACTGTAAAACCTCCTAATTGGCTTCATTTTCTTGGATAAAATCAAACTTGAAACAATACATCTGCAGTGTCTCCTAGAGTTCCTCGGGAGACAAATTTCTCATTTATGATTTTCAAATCAAGAATACAATGCATAATTATGGTTACATCAAAATGGCAATTAATTTTAATTCCTGTCTGATGCCATAAATATATATAGTTGAGAAACATTAGTTTTCTTTTTCCAGTGAGGAAGGTATACGTCGTAGGTTAAAAAACAACAAAATCATGCAATTTCGGAACTTTAAGCGTCACTCTTCTCTGTGCAGAAGGTAAAAACTTGAATTATCAATTGTTTGGGAAAATTCAAGTGATAAGAAAAGAGTTTGACTGGGGTGCAAGCAGATCTGCAGCAATCTGGGCCATGTGTTCTTTACAGAAACATTTCTTGTATAAAATTTTTCCTCCCTGTATATGTACATTAGTGCTTGTTTTCAGACAGTTGTGTGTATGTATTCTTGATCAAGAAGTTACAGGGGATCAGAAGCAGAGAAAAAATAGACCACAGGAAAGGCCTGTTAGCCTGATTTTCTACTCAAGTATGTGTTCCTCTGCCCTGGTGACACCTCACATGTGATTGTATTTAAGGCTGAATAACTCAGATTTCAGTGGATATTCTAATACTAGATTATTGTATTAAAAGAATAAGACCAGACCACATCCCTAGAAGGAGAAGTGAGATTTTAAATAAGAAGATTGAATATTCTGGACTGCTAGTAATTTAATGACAAAAATGAAAATGAAGTTGTAGATCCTTCACTGGAAGTGCCAAAGAAATGAATTGGTCTCTCAGGATCCTGGCAGCAGTTTTGAATGGAGATATTAAGACACTTCTGCAAGGTAAACTCACTTTTATCAAGGGACATCAGGTTAGCAAGTAGCCTGAGGAACATCTTAGGAGGCTTCTGAAATTTTGGATTATAGCTGGTGGTGTCTGCTTGTAAGTCACATTTAGGAGTCAAAGTATATTTGTACTCCACTTGCCTTCTAGAACTCCCAGTCTTTCTGTATTTGATTAAAAGTACAGCCTATCTTCACATACCTTTTTGAGTTAATGAGCAAAACTCTGTGCCAATTTTGGGGAGAAACATTTCTTGCAGGAGAGAGGGGCAGTGGGTTGAGAGAAATACACCTTGAGATGGCAGCAGGTAACCAGCAAGGGAAAGAGCAGTAACCATTGAAAATAGCAGAGCACTGGTCCATGCCTGGTTGACATGGTCATTGACTACAGGACTAAACTGTGGGGCATGAAGAATTCCTGGGAAACTCTCTGCAACACTAAAGGAAGGAAACCTGCTAAAAGACTAGATGCCACGCATTCAAGTATGGAATAAGGACTTTAGCCAATTTGATTTGGACATGTGTTCAGTATAATACTTGCAATGAAATAATTCTACTGAAGTTTTCATTATTGACCTCTGTTTTTATGCTCACACAGTGGACCTGAGACTGCTATCCTTAGAATGCCTTGCTTGCAGGTTGTCCCTTGGCAGGCATGTGTAATTATGGGAACACAGGGCACAGGACCACAGGGTTGATGCCCAGGTTGCAGTCAAAAATGGCACTACTTTGGCATTATGGGTTGGCATCCCAAGTTTATTGATTCATTTATTTCCTCATTAAATAAATATGTATTAAGCCTCTCCAGTCTGTCAGACACTGGTTTAGGGGCTGGGTATAGAATAGTGAACAAGACCAAGTCTTGTCTAACAAAACTTAGAAAATAAAGAATATTTTAAAAATATACATCTGGTAGCAATAAGGATTATGAACCAAATGGAAACAAGGTAAGAGAAATAATGGAGTACAGGAAAGTTGGGTGGTCAGAGGAGACAGCACCTGGAAGGGAACTAATGCCCTCAACACTGACAGCTTCCTTCAAGTATTTTGTGAACATTGAACCTCTATGAGGAGACCAGAGTAGACAAGCAGGACATAAAAGCTTTTGAATACATGGAAGATCCTGGATAAACCCTGAATCAAGCCTAGACTTTGGTGTCCTGGGTATGCACATGGGGGTCAGAGCCACTGGAATTTGAGTTATGGTTAGTCTGAATTTATTCTACGTGCAGAATCTGCCAAGATGTAGGGATATTTAGACTATACAGTTAATGACAAAACATGCAAATAGAGTAGATGAGAAAGAAACCGATAACATGAGGCTGGAGCAAAAGTCAGAGATCCTATCTACATTTGGAAGTCATAGGAACAATAGTTAAAACAAGAATAATGATATATCAAAATGAACAAGTGTCAAAGTTGGAGTCTTGAGGAATGTTTATATCCAGATACTGGGGGAAAATGTAACAGAAAAGTAATTTGAGGAGAAGCAAAATAGAGAAGTAGCAAAAATACAGAAACAATATGAAAGTATTCAAAAAAGCAAGAGAGATTTGATAGTGTTAAATTCTAAAATGAAAATAAGATAAATGCCAAGAAGAATTTGTTTAGAGGATATATAGAAACCACAAGAGAATAGCATTAGTGTGGTAGAATCTGAAACTAAATGTTATGGCATTATAAAGGAATTCAGATGAAACAATTTTAGATCAGGTATCACAAACATTTAGCAAAGAAAGAAAAGAGAAAGGTACAATGGTTCTAACAGGTGTGTCCATGACAGAGCTTGCATTTAAACAGGCACTTATTAATTTTTCAACAAATGATAACTTGATGAGTGATTAAGATTTTGACATTTTCGATGAGAACATTCTTTGCAATTTTTGAAAGCAGAGTGGGAGGAGCCAAAGGAAAGAGAGAAGTTGAAGTTGCTAAAGAGAGGAGGAATAATCATGAAGGTAACATATGGAGATATAAGGAATTAGATCTAGAGTGTAGGAATGTGTACATTTCCTTCAAAGCAGAAAGGATAGATACATCTCCCTTGATATTTCAAGTTGAAAATTAAGTTACATATAGGAGTTAATACTTGACAATTTCAATGTCTTCTGAGAGACAGGAGTCAAGGTAACTAGCAAAATTTGTGGGCCTTAGGTGAAACAGATTTGGAAATGACTTAAGCATTTTTGAACTTGATTATACAATGTCAGCCCTACCAAAGCAGGAATATTCTATTTTAAGATCTATCCTACCTCTCCTCCTTAAACTGCCACTTAAATATGTTATAAAAAGATGGGACCCCCCAATAGAAGTAATGGAGAAGAGACTGCAGGTTTACATTAGGCTGCTTTTGGGCAGGCAAAGGAGTGTGCAGGTACAGGTGCCAATTTTGCCTGCTGGTGGCTTTCTACTTGAGAACTCTGATTTGTTCCTCAAGTTTCGGTTCTCACAACATAGAATGCAATCTAAATTTACAGGTGTTCAAGGCATTTCTCAGTCTTTGTTGACCTTCTTAAACTCATACAAATGGCCCTGCATATGCTCTGGTGAAGGTGTTTAGAGAACCTCTTAAGCCCAATATTATGTGGCTGAATGAAAAATACTTATATACTACTAACAATTAAAGGATGGGCACATTTTAAATTAAGCATATTTTAAATGATGTTTTTCATTTATCTTAAATACCCTACTTTGACCTCAAATCACAATTTTATCCATCATATTCTCACTATGGAAACAACATAATAACTATATTTTAAACTGTGAATATGCAAAATTTACTTTCGTGACTCCAGAATGGAAAAAGCATATGAAAACCTGGCACCCAGGGAGCAGCTTCCTTACATCCAAACACATGACTGTTGGAAATAAAAATTCAAAGGAACCAAGACAGCCAAGGTAAAGAAGACGGAAATTAGTATAAAGAGAGCTATTTCTGGAGAGCTGGACTAAAATATAAAATCTGTTTTCCCATAAAAATTATGCCATAAGTGACATCTAAAGATTTCTTGAGCAGTACTAGTTAATAAATGATTTCATAATAAGCTTTTTGGGGCCATCCTGATGCTGCAACAACAATTAATTATCCACCATTTCTGTGCAAAACCAGAAAGGCATTCCTAATCCCAAACAAATGACTGGTAAGTGATATAGCCCAATTACAAGCCATTTTGTGATAGTCCTTACTTACACTTCGGGCATAGCCAGTGGAAGACGGTAGCCTATCTCAGGAAATGAGATGGCAAGTGGATTTCTTTCCATGTGCCAACCTCAATCAGTTGGAGTAATGTGTTATAAAGTACCCTGAAATCGTGTTTTATCCAGACAAAAAAGAGTTATGCATTATTTATGTATTTCACAGACATGCTTGAGAGTAAGATACTACCACCCATTTTAGAAGATGGGGAAAAGAAACTAATATGAATAAAGTTTCAAAAGCTGGTACATCAGCATGAAGGAGAGGTAACAGAGAAGGCAAACTGAAGGGCTTTGTTTTATCCTATCTTAATTCCTGTCAGTTTGTCTTAAAAGGAAAGGCGTAAAAAGGTGTAGCTGGCAGGTGAAATGAGTGAGCAATGGTGAGAACTTCCACCCAGTAACTTCCTTTCTTGTATCTCCCAGATTGATAATGACAAGGAAATAAAGGACACAGTGAGGCAACTAGAGAGGAAAGAAGTAGCAATCTAACAGTTCCCAAGTCAGTGCAAAGAGAAATTAAATTAAACTGCCTAGAAGTCTCAATTAACTAGAAGTCTCAATTCTAGTTAAAAACAATTTTATTTATTTATTTATTTATTTATTTTATTTTATTTATTTTTTTTTGAGACGGAGTCTCGCTCTGTCACCCAGGCTGGAGTGCAGTGGCCGGATCTCAGCTCACTGCAAGCTCCGCCTCCCGGGTTCACGCCATTCTCCTGCCTCAGCCTCCCGAGTAGCTGGGACTACAGGCGCCTGCGACCTCGCCCGGCTAAGTTTTTGTATTTTTAGTAGAGACGAGGTTTCACTGTGTTAGCCAGGATGGTCTCGATCTCCTGACCTCGTGATCCGCCCGTCTCGGCCTCCCAAAGTGCTGGGATTACAGGCTTGAGCCACCGCGCCCGGCCAACAATTTTTTTTTAAATGGAGGAAATCAATGGCCATTAGTTTTAACGTGGGGGCTGGGCCCATACAATTGATATCAACATCTAATTGCATCTCCTGATGATTTTTGTTATTATAAATGAAGTCCAGATCTAAATAAGATATTTTTTAACAAAGCAATAAAAAATAAAACTGTACTTTTCAAGTATTATCTGGAAGCTAAATGAGTTCAACATTTTGGTAGACAAAGGGATAGAAAGATGAATAGAATAGTACTTCACATCTCAATACTAACATTGAATGTAATGGCCTAAATGCTTTACTTAAAAGATACGGAACAGCAGAATGAATAAGAATTCACCAACTAAGTACCTGCTGTCTTCAATAGACACACCTGACACATGCGGACTCACATAAACTTAAGGTAAAAGGGTGGAAAAAGATATTCCATGAAAATGAACCCCCAAAGTGAATAGGAGCGGTTATTCGTGTATCAGACTAAACAAACTTTAAAGCAACAACAGTTAAAAAGAGACAAAGAGGGACATTATATAATGATAAAGGGGCTAGTCCCATAGGAAAATATCACAAAATTTATATGCACCTAACACTGGAACTCCCAAATTTATAAAACAATTACTATTAGACCTATGAAATGAGATAGACAGCAACTCAATAATAGTGGGAGATTTTAGTACTCCACTGACAGCACTACATAAGTCCTCAGGACAAAAAGTCAACAAAGAAACAATGGATTTAAACTATATTCTACATCAAATAGACTTAACAGACATTTCTAGAACATTCCACTCAACAACTGCAGAATATAGATTCTACTCATCAGCACATGGAACAGTCTCCAACATAGACTATATGATAGGCCACAAAACATGTCTCAGTAAATTTAAGAAAAATGAAATTATATAGAGTACTCTTTCAGACCACAGTGGAATAAAACTGAAAATCAACTCAAAAAGGCACCCTTAAAATGAAGAAAATACATAGAAATTAAATAATCTGCTCTTGAATGATTGATGGGTCAACAATGAAACCAAGATGGAAATTTAAAAATGCTTTGAACTAAACAATAATAGTGACATAGCCTATCAAAACCTCTAGGATACAGCAAAAGCAGTGCTAAGAAGAAAGTTCATAGTATTAAATGCCTACATCAAAAAGCCTGAAAGAGCACAAATGGGCGTCTAAGGTCATACCTCAAGGAACTAGAGAAACAAGAACAAACCAAATCCAAACCCAGCATAAAAAAAGAAAAAACAAATATCAGAGCAGAAGTAAATGAAATCGAAACCAGAAAATACAAAAGATAAATGAAACAAAGAGCTGGTTCTTTGAAAAGATAAATTAACTTGATAGATCATTAGTGAGATTAATCAAGAATAGAAGAGACAAGATCCAAATAAGCTCAATTAGAAATAAAACAGGAGATGATAGTACAACTGATATCACAGAAATACTAAAGATCATTCAAGGCCATTATGAGCACCTTTACATACACAAACTAGAAAACCTAGAGGAGATGGATAAATTTCTGGAAATATACAAGCTTCCTATACTAATACAGGAAGAAATAGAAATTCTGAACAGACCAATAACAAGCAGCGCAATAGATATGGTAATTTAAAAAGTGTCAACAAAAAAAAGTACAGGACCAGATGGATTTACAGCTGGATTCTATCAGACATTTAAATAAGAATTTGTACCAATCCTTTTGACACTATTCCACAATATAGAGAAAGAGGGAATCCTCCCTAAGTCATTATATGAAGCCAGTATCACCCTAATATCAAAGCCAGGAAAGAACATAACAACAACAACAACAACAACAACAACAAAATACAGACCAATATCCCTGATCCCTGATGAACATAGATGCAAAAGTCCTCAACAAAATAGTAGCAAACTAAATCCAACAGCATCTCGAAAAGATAATCCCCCATGATAAAGTGGGTTTCATACCAGAGATATAGGGATGGTTTACCATACACAAGTCAATAAATATGATACACCACATAAACAGAATTAAAAACAAAAACCATATGATCATCTCAACAGACATGAAAAAAGCATTTGACAGAATCCAGCATCACTTGGTGATTAAAACCCTCAGCAAAAGTGGCATAGAAGGGAAATACCCTAAGGTAATAAAGCCATCTATGACAAACCCACAGCCAAAATTATACTAAATAGACAAAAGTTGAAAGAAATCCTCCTGAGAACTGGAACAAGATAAGGATGCCTACTTTCACAACTTCTATTCAATGTAGTACTGGAAATCCTAGCCAGAGCAGTCAGTTAAGAGGAAGAAATAAAGGGCATCCAAATTAGTAAAGAGGTAGTCAAACTGTCACTGTTCGCTGATGATATGATTATATACCTAGAAAACCCTAAAGATTTGTCCAAAAAGATCCAAGAAATGATAACTGAATTAAATAAAGTTTCAGGATACAAAATTAGTGTACACAAGTCAGTAGGACTGCTATACACCAACAATGACAAACCTCAACATCAAATCAAGAACACAACCCCTTTTATAATAGCTGCAAAAAATAAATAAATAAAATAAGATACTTGGGAATACACCTGACCAAGAAGGGGTAAGACCTCTACATGGAAAACTACAAAACACTACTGAAAGAAATCATAAATGACACAAACCAATGGAAACATATCCCTTGTTCATGAATTGGCAGAATCCATATTGTGAAAATGACCATACCATCAAAAGCAATTTACAAATTCAACACAATTCCCATTGAAATACCACCATCATTCTTCACAGAACTAAGCAAAAAAAAAAAAAAAAAAATCCTAAAATTCCTATGGAACCAGCCCACATAGCCAAAGCAAGACTAAACAATAAGAACAAACCTGGAGGCATCACATTACCTGACTTCAAACTATACTATTAGGCCATGGTCACCAAAACAGCATGGTACTGGTATAAAAATCGGCACCAAGGCCAATGGAACAGAATAGAGAGTCCAGAAACAAACCTGAATACTTATACCCAACTGATTTCAACAAAGTAAACAAAAAGTGGGGAAAAGACACCCTATTCAACAAATGGTAAGCCAAGTGGGGATAATTGGCAAGCCACATGTAGAAGAAACTGGATCTTCATCTCTCACCTTATACAAAAATCAACTGAAGATGGATCAAAAATTTAAATCTAAGACCTGAAAACATGAAAATTCTAGAAGATAACATTGGAAAACCCCTTCTAGAAATTGGTGTAGGCAAAGACTTCATGACCAATAACCCAAAAACAAATGCAACTAAAACAAAGATAAATAGATGGGACTTTATTAAACTAAAAAGCTTCTGCACAACAAATGAAATAATCAGCAAAGAGACAACCCACAGAGTGAGAGAAATCTTCACAATCTATACATCTGACGAAGGACTGATATCCAGAATCTACAAAGAACTCAAACAAATCAGCAAGAAAACAACAACAACAACAACAAACAATACCATCACAAAGTGAGCTAAGGACATGAATACACAACTCTCAAAACAAGATATATTATACTAATGACCAAGAAACATATGAAAAAAATATCCAACATCACTGATTATCAGAGAAATGCAAATCAAAACCACAGTGCGATACCATCTTACTCCTGCAAGAATGGCCATAATCAAAAAATTAAAAAAGATATTAGAGCTTCTGCACAGCAAAGGAAACTACCATCAGAGTGAACAGGCAACCTACAGAATGGGAAAATTTTGCAATCTACTCATCTGACAAGGTATGTCAAGAACCTACAAAAAGAACTCAAACAAATTTACAAGAAAAAACAAACAACCCCATCAAAAATTGAGCCAAGGATATGAACAGACATTTCTCAAAGAAAGACATTCATACAGCCAACAGACACATGAAAAAAATGCTCATCATCACTGGCCATCAGAGAAATGCAAATCAAAACCACAATGAGATACCATCTCACACCAGTTAGAATGGCGATCATTCAAAAGTCAGGAAACAACAGGTGCTGGAAGGGATGTGGAGAAATAGGAACACTTTACACTGTTGGTGGGATTGTAAACTAGTTCAACCATTATGGAAAACAGTATGGCAATTCTTCCAAAAAGGATCTAGAACTAGATGTACCATATGACCCAGCCATCCCATTACTGAGTATATGCAAAAAGTTATAATCATGCTGCTATAAAGACACATGCACCACGTATGTTTATTGCAGCACTATTCTATGTAAAGACTTGGAATCAACCGTGTGTCCATCAGTGACAATTTGGATTAAGAAAATGTGACACATATACACCATAGATACTATGCAGCCATAAAAATGATGATTCGCTGTCGCTGTAGGGACATGGATGACTGGAAACCATCATTCTTAGCGAACTATCTCATAGGTGGGAACTGAACAATGGATCACTTGGACCGGGAAGGGAGACATCACACACGAGGGCCTATCATGTGGCAGGAGAGTGGGAGGGATTGCATTGGGAGTTATACCTGATGTAAAATGATGAGCTGCTGGGTGCTGGCCGAGTTGATGGTGCAACACAGCAACATGGCACAAGTATACATATGTAACAAACCTGCACGTTATGCACATGTACCCTAGAACTTAAAGTATAATAATAATTTAAAAAAAAAAAAGATAATGAAAAAAAAAACAGATATTAGATATTGGCATGGATGTGATGAAAAGGGAACATTTTTACACTGCTGGTAAACCTATAAACTAGTACAATAACTGTGGAAAACAGTGTGGAGATTTAGTAAATAATTATAAGTAGATCTAACATTTGATCCAGCAACCCACTACTGGGTATCTACCTGGAGGAAAAGGGGTCATACAAAAAAGATACTTGCACATGCTTGTTTATAGCAGCACAATTCACAATTACAAAAAATATGGAACCAGCCCAAATGCCCATCAATTAACAAGTGGATAAAGAAAATGTGGTATAATTACACCATGGAATACTACTCATCCATAAAAAGGAACAAAGTAATATTATTTGCAGCAACCTGGATGAAATTGGAGACCATTATTCTCTAAGTGAAGTAATTCAGGAACGGAAACCCAAACATTGTATGTTCTAACTCATAAGTGGGAACTAAGTTATGAGAGCACAAAGGCATAAGAATGATACAATGGACTTTGGGGACTTGGGGGAAAGGGTGAGGGGGATGTGAGGAGTAAAAGACTACACATTGGGTACAGTCTACACTGCTCAGGTGATGGGTGCACCAAAATCTCAAAAATCACCACTAAAGAACTTATCCATGTAACCAAATACTACCTTTC
This sequence comes from Papio anubis, assembly GCF_008728515.1. NCBI lineage: Eukaryota > Metazoa > Chordata > Mammalia > Primates > Cercopithecidae > Papio > Papio anubis. Next base: position 114,585,733 of record NC_044980.1, read on the forward strand.
CCCAAAAAACCTATTGAAATAAAATAATGATAAAAAAGATATCTCAATGTTAAAAAAGAGACACAAGTTGAATTACATAATTCTCATTACTAGGGAAAGAAACAAAGTAGCTACTCAAAGAGCTGAAACATTAAAAATATACATATATTGCATTTCATTGCATTTTGAATTTTGTTAATAAAGAGTTTGTAAAAAAAAGAAAAAAACTACCTAACTAAATAAATAAAAGATAAATAATACTTAAATTATTTGTTTCTACGTACTATTTTTTTCTATTAAAGTAAAGTGATTTCTCTTCTTGTCTTCGTGTCTCGTTTCACTAAGTTGATCTTCAAACTCTGATATCCTCTCTTCTGCTTGATTGATTTGGCTGTTGATACTTGTGTATGCTTCTTCAAGTTCTTTTGCTGTGTTTTTCAGCTCCATCAGGTAATTTATGTTCTTCTCTAAACTGGTTATTCCAGTTGGCAGTTCCTGTAACCTTTTATCAAGGTTCTTGGCTTCCTTGCTTTGGGTTAGAACATGCTCCTTTAGCTCAGAGGAATTTGTTATTACCCATCTTCTGAAGCCTTCTTCTGTCAATTCATCAGTTTTATTCTCCATCCAGTTTTGTGCCCTTGCTGGAGGGGAGTTGCAGTCACTTGCAGGAGAAGAGGCATTCTGGTTTTTGGAATTTTCAGCATGTTTGCTCTTTTCAGCATGATTTTTCCTCATGTTTGTGGATTCATTTACCTTTTATCATTGAGGTTGATGACCTTTGGATGGGGTTTGTGTGTGGGGCTTCTTTTTGTTGGTGTTGATGTTATGGCTGTTTGTTAGTTTTTCTTCTAGCAGTCAGGCCCCTCTTCTGCAGGTCTGCTGCAGTTTGCTGGAGGTCTACGCCAGACCTTGTTTGCCTGGGTATCACCAGCAGAGGCAGCAGAACAGCAAAGATTGATGCCTGCTCCTTCCTCTGAAAGCTTTGTTCCAGAGGGGCACTGGCCTGATTCCACTCAGAGCTCTCCTGTATGAGGTGTCTGTCAAACACTATTAGGAGGTCTGTCTTAGGAGGCACGGGGATCAGGGACCCACTTGAGGAGGCAGTCTGTCCCTTGGCACAGCTGAGCGCTGTGCTGGGAAAACCCTCCCGGCAGATTCGCTGTTCTCTTCAGAGCTGGCATGCAGGAACATTTAAGTCTGGTGAAGATACACCCACAGCTGCCCCTTTGCTCAGCTGCTCTGTCCCAGGGAGATGGGGTTGTTATCCATAAGCCCCTGACTGGGTCTGCTGTCTTTCTTTCAGAGATGCCCTGCCCAGTGAAGAGGAGTTTACACATGCAGTCTGGCCACAGCCACTTTGTGATGCTGTGTTGAGTTCCACCCAGTCCAAACTTCCAGGCCTTTATAGTGCGGTGGGGGGAAAACTGCCTACTCAAGCCTCAGTAATGGTGGAGGCCCCTCCCTTCAGCAAGCTCGATGGTCCCAGGTTGGCTTCAGTTGGTTGTGCTGGCAGCCACTGGCAGAATTTCAAGCCAGTGGTTCTTAGCTTGCTGGGCTCGGTAGGAGTGAGACCCACTGAAGCTCCCTGGCTTCAGCCCCCTTTCCATGGGAGTGAATAGTTTTGTCTTGCTGGGGTTCCAGTCACCACTCAGATACAGGAGCGGGGGGTAGGGGTGGGGAACACCACCACTACAACAACAACAACAACAAAAACCTCCTGTGGCTAGCTCAGTGTCTGCCTGAACAGCCACCCAGTTTTGTGCTTGAAACCCAGGGCCCTGATGGTGTAAGCACACGAGGGAATCTTCTGGTCTGCGGATTGCAAAAACTATGGGAAAAGCGTAGTATCTGGGCCGGATAGTACAGTCCTTCACGGCTTCCCTTGGTTGAGGTGCGGGATGGGGGGGGGGGGGGCGGAGCTCCCCTATTCCTTGCACTTCCCAGGTGAGGCATGCCCCACCCTGCTTCTGCTCACCCTATGTGGGCTGCACCCACTGCCTAACCAATCCCAATTCTGCATTGGTCTCGCTAGGAGCTGCAGCCCAGAGCTGTTTTTTTTTTTTTTGGTCATCTTGCCAACAGCCCGTTTTTATTGCTTATTGCATTAAACATGAACTCTTTCTCTGTGGCTCTAGCAAAACAACTTTCTGAAAATTCTGTTGTAAATACGTAATCAGAACGCCCTTTATTCAAGGGAAACAAAAGCACGGAATTTAATAGGCACTGATTGATCCCAACTTGGCTGTCATGTCCAAATATCAGAAGTTTATTTGAGGGAAACTGTACGGTGCAAAAGTATTTCTTATATGACTAAACGAACAAGCAAAGAATTAGTAACCAGATGGGACTGATTGAGAAACTTCATTTGTGATTGAGTTTGGGGATTTATTTCATTCCAGGTGATGTATCTATTAGCCTGATTTAATCATTCTACTTGAACACATGTATCAAAATATCACATTGTACTCCATTGGTATATGAAATTATTATTTGTCAATTAAAAATAAATTTTTTTAAAACAGTCTAGTTATAAAATTGTTTGTGGAAGTATTAAATTGACAGTACTTATAGCTACCTTGATGAATTACATTGGCAGTCTACCAAACTGAGAAATATCAAGGGGCAGGAGGTTATGAGAGATAAACAGAATTTCTTACTCTCTGTGGCAAAGAAAATAGGGTGTCTGAAATCAAAATATTTACATTTCATAAGTGATATTTCACTTGCCATTGGAGGTGACTTTGTTAGTGGTAAATGTAAATTTTAATTATATCATAAAACAAGACATCTGAATGGGTAAATTAAAGTGAATCTCCTGTATTTTATATACAGTATTTAAAATATAATCAGTTCCTCTGGAACTAAGACAACACAAAAATTCTCTGGAGAAAAGAATGTAATACAGTAAATAACCCATTTTTTGATATGAGAAAAAATATTTTCCTACAAATCATAATTAGAATACTTATGGAAATATTTCATTGTGTTATAGGAGGTAGTCAGGCAGACATGAGCAGGGCAGGAGAGGGATTCCCTCACCAGGAATGTCAGGCAACTATCAAGTGATGGTCAATCTGTTGTAAAACTGTCCCTCTAAAATAATAATTGATCACAGCCAGCACCAGGGAAAAGCAGTCTCTCAGTCGATAGAAATCACCTGAAATGGGTGATTAGCAGCTTCCTGATAGGATTCCAGGAACTGGGTGAGTGGGCTCAAGCATGTGAACTATGAGGCAAACTGGGAGAGTTTAACTGGTATACGACCTTCTCCTAGGAACACTCTATTGGTAAGGGAAGAACGCCTCAAGTGAGCATGTGCACAATTTCAGTAAACACATGGCACACGAGGCCCCTCCCGAGTGCTGGCAGGCTACTGCACATGCAGACAACCCACCCCAAGGGAAGAATCAGGAGAGAAGAAATGCAAGACCCTGGAAGCGTGCCAATGTATAAAACCCCAAGTCAAAGGACAAACCACCCACTTGACTCTCTCAAGTTTCCTGCTTGGCCCTCTTCAAAGTGTACTTTACTTCCTGTCCTAAAACTTTTAAAATAAACTTCACTTCTGCTCTAAAACTTGCCTCAGTCTCTCACTTTGCCTTATGATTCCATCAGTTGAATCCTGTCTCCTGAGGTGGCAAAAAATGAGTTTGCTGAAGACCCGTACACATTTGCTGCTGCTAACAACTTCAACTCTTTAAACATAGCTCAACTCTTTCAGTCAATTGCCAGTCAGAAAATCTTTGAATCCACCTATGACTTATAAGGCCCCATCCCCATCCTCCCCCTCCTTCAAGATATTCTGCCCCTGTATCCTGAAGCAATGTTCATCTTCCATGTATTGATTTCTGACTTCACCTACAATTCTTGTCTCCCTAAAATGTATAAAACTAAACCTGTAATCTAACCACCTTAAGCAAACATTCTCAGGGTCTCTTGAGACTGTTTCCCGGGCCACAGTCACTCAGACTGGTTTAGAATAAACCTCTTTAAAATATTTTAGAGTTTAGCTTTTCTGTTAACAAAAGAATATAAAGGTGCTTTTCTGTTAACAGAAGAATATAAAGGTGCTATTCCTGGGAACCCCAGTCAGGGAAATGGAAGGGTGCCTGATTTGCTGTGGGACATAATCTAGGCTTTACATCACTGAACCTCTTGCCCATTCAGTTTTCTGCCTTCTTCTGTCTTCTCCTCCTCCTTGCTTTTGCCTTCCTTCCCTCCTCCTCTTCCTACTGTAAAGGTAGAATAATCTAGTTTTCAGTAAACAAAGATCACGCTTTCTTTGTTTAATAAAAAGAAAGAAGGCAATTGGTTCCCCAACCTCTCCCTGCTTGAGTATCTTTTTAAAAACATAAGCGTCCCAATAAAAGGCCCAACCTTTTCATTTTCAATATAAGATCCAGGACCGCCTGACCAATAAAAGTATAAATATGTTTCTTCTGAGATTAGCTTAAAAGTCTTTCACAATACTAGAGATAATCACAAAGTAGGTCCTCTTGTCTTTCAGGAAAATCAGGGAAGTTTTATTTCTCTACTACTTTACTGCACAAATATGTATAAAATTCTGTCCAGATTTTGTAGTCACTTTTATGCTGTCTTACACGCATATAAATTTCATAACACTTACTCAATATTCAATTGTGTTCTTTCTCTTTACTATATTGGCATGAAGATTATTTATTTCTCCAATCCTTCTTTCCTTCCTTCTGTCTTTTCTCCGTTCCTTCCTTCCTTGTTTCCTTCCTTTCCTTCTTCCTTCCTTTCTCTTCTTCCCATAAGTATTTACCGAGTGCAGATAGCACTATAGTAAGTACAAAAAGACTTAGAATATGGTAACCTAAACTAAAAGGTAAAACCAAAATAACCCCATTTGTTTCAGTATCCTTAATCTCTGCTTCAAGATTTTATAATGCAAGTTTTTTTCTTTGTACATTAGGTGTTGTATTAGTTATTATCTAATTATTTTTATTGTAACTGCCTATTTATTGTTTATCCAGGAGAATATTCTTTCATGCCTGCATCATTTTTGGTTTTGGTTGCAAGATTTCTGACAAATGTTTTTGCATGTTTCATTGTGCACCGGCCAATATTAATGGAGCGTTAGGCTTGTAAGTACCTGTGCTTACAACGGGAGGATTTGATGCTGTGTAAGAAGCTGAATATTTTCTGCTATTGATCATGTGATTAGTCTCTGTGCTTCCCTTGAGTGAAAGTTTTCTTACTATTCTACCTTTTTTTTCTTTTTAAATTTTAACCAAGCCAGGCACAGTGACTCATGCCTATAGTCCCAGCACTTTGGGAGGCCGAGGTGCGTAGTTTACTTGAGGCCAGGAGTTCGAGACCAGCCTGGCCAACATGGTGAAACCCCATCTCTACTAAAAATGTAAAAAATTAGCTGGGCATAGTGGTACATGCCTGTAATCCCATCTCTTTGTCTCTGTGGAAGAGTGCGTGCACAAGTTTGGTAAGTGCCAATTATCAAACACAGCTGGCCTAATCTCATTGACCAACCTCCCCACTAACAACTTCCAGTTCTTTTTCACTATCTTACCCCAGTGTTTAAAAACTCCCCTGCCTTTTTTTCAATGGAATTGACTGATAGAGATATTTAGTACATATTTTATACGTATACACAACAATGTGCCTCTTAACAATGTTTCAATCAACAACAGATTGCATATATGGTGATTCCATAAGATTATAACACTGTATTTTTACTGTGCCTTTTCCATGTTTAGAAATGTATAGATACACAAATTCTTACCATTTGCCTACAGTACTCAGCACAATAACATGCTGTACAGGTTTGTAGCCTAAGAGCAAGGGGCCATACAATGCAGTCTAGGGGTGTAGCAAGCTATACCATATAGTTTTGTGTAAGTATATTCTATGATGGTTACACAACAACAACATGACCTAAGGACCCAATTCACAAAGTATCCCTGTTGTTAAGTGGTGCATGACTGTGTCCACAGGTGGATTAACAAAGGCTAAATTTGAGCATGAGAACCAAGTACTCTAGTGGAAGCAGATGTATTTCTATTTTAGAAATAACATTATTGTCCTATTTCCCACTCTCCGCTGATCTCTTCCTGCTGTAACACATGAACACACACAAACACACATACACACACACACACACACCCCCCACATGGAGTAGATCTAAAGTATCTGCAGCTTTGAAATACAGTTACTCAGGAATCCTTTTGTCATTTGTGAGCAAAAAGAAACTACTCCAACCTGGAGAAGAGTAGGGAAACAACAACAACAACAACAACAAAAAAAAAAAAAAAAAAAAAAAGGAGGCAATCACTGCTAGTTGATTTTCTAATCGGCTTTCACTTTTCACTATAGCAAAGGCCATGTCAATAACCATGCTTCTGTCTCTGTCTCCTTTCCCTCCTGTCAGACCCTGTTTTCTTCAGGTTCTCGCAGGCTGGCTTGGTAGTAATGGCATCTGTAGACATGATTGTGGTGGTGTCAGCCCTTTCCTCGCTCCTGGGTAGATTCTTGCTATATTTAGATCAGCATTTGCAGCACCACATAGATGGAATGAACTTGTCAACAGGCCCAATATGTGTTGCTCTAGAAGTGAGCACAGAGGGCTTGTATGATCCCCACACTCTAATATTTCCTGTCCCCTTCATTACATATTGAATCATTCTGAGAAATTTGATTTCTGCACCTTGGTCTTTTTCCTAGAATCCTTCTTTCCTAATGGGACTACAGCTGTGCACAGAATCCTAGCTCTTGCAGTTGCATTACTGGAGACCCACTGTGAATGAACTAGCTACCCAGACCATAACTCAATGGGTGACAAGGAATTGTTCCTCTCTGAATTCCAGTTTTTACATCTGCCATGTCGGTCTGATTCTCCAACCCTACACTCCGTACTCATTACAGCTTCTGCAGAATTTACAATGACTTTCTGATATGGCTCATTGGAAACCTCCCCTCCATAAAAAGCCTCTCTAAAGCTGGGTTCTTTCCATGGCTATTTTTCTGTCCTATACGCTCCCTCTAACTCATATTACTGGAATACAGCTTTTAAGGTATAATACAAAAATATAAAAATATAGATATTGATGAAAATATATACTATTCACTAATAGTCTATTGTTTAGTGGACAATACATATTTTTTCTAATGTAATAACAGCCACTCAAATTAGTGTTATTATCCCCACTTTACAGGTTGGTAATCTGAGCCTAAGGCTCATTAGAAACTTTATCACTTACCGGACCACAGGCATTAATGCAAGAGCTGAAATTCAAACACAGGACTAATTTGGGCACAAAATCTTCACCTCTTTATGTTGTGTCACAAGATTCAGATATTCTTTGCTAAGAATTAGCACACTGGTAGCAGAGGGAAAAAAAATCCAGTCCCAAAAGTAGCCAGTATAATAAGAAAAAGGCAAAGCATTAGGATTCAAAATGCCCTGCAAATTAGTTGTGTGACCTTGAACAAATTATCTCACTACTTTGTACTGACAACTTCCTTATCAATTACATAGGAAAATAGAACAGTTGGTAATATAAGCTGTGTAAGAGCAAACTTAAGAAACTTGTGAAAATAATAATCTTTCCATGCAACTTTACAAAAAAAGCCTTAAAGACCTTAAGTCTTTCTTCACTTATTCATGTAGTGAGTGGAGATAAAAAATAATAAATGTTACTGCAAGTTTTGTGTCAGAGGCTGCCTCTCTCCTTCCTGCCATACACTTTGAATGTCTAGGCAAGAATTTGAGAAGTGCATTTTCTTGCTCTCCAGTCAAGCTAATGTATACTGGAGGGAGAAAAATCCATAAATCCCCATATCTGGCTCTCAATTTGCCTTCCATCTGCCTCACTAATAGTTTTTAGGTTGAAGAGGTTTTTGTTTCCACATTCTCCAGGGCTGTGAGAAACCATTAAAAGTGACAAAGATTGTTAGAAATGGAGGAAGTGTATAGAATGAATGCAAGTTTGGCAGGCAAAGCAAAAACTACTTTACCTTATAAACATTAGAAAATCTGTCTGCAAAGTTGATCTTTAATGGAAAGTAGAAGATGAAAGAAGTAGCCAAAATAGGCTACCACGTTCATCCAGATATTACAAAAGCAATGATAGGCTCATTCTTCTGCTGCCTGATTCCAGTACAACTAATGCTCACGAATGTCAGCTGAGTACATTAGAATTTAATAGATGCCAGCAACACTTAAGTAAAAACAAGCAAAAATGAATTCAAATTCACTTCTTATTTTTATCCATAAACATTGTACTCAAGTAAAACTGCAGAATTCTTGGCCCTATTACAAGATTAAGAGAGACTTTTCCTTTTACTAATTATCTTTCCTTTCATCTTTACCAAACTGACTTTACCTCTACCCATGAACTTAAATGTTAATGTGGTTCGTAATTATCTCACAACCTATTACGAAACAGTCCGAAACATCCTAAAGGACAGAGAAGAGCTCCTAACTGTCACTAGAAGTTGTTCTTCTGTTTCAAATATACAGGTATTCCTATGCGTAAGGAAGAGAAAAACAGAATGTGAAAGAGACAGAACATGTGCCCAAGCCAAACAAAATACAGTCTGCAGGCTAGTGGTTTGAACACCGGATGAAAATATATTCTTATCCTGGAACAAAAGAGATGGTACGGAAATCACAAATTTTAAATGTTATTAGGCCAATCTAATGGCCTTTGGCAAGGAGTAGTTAACATTTAAGGAAAATAATCTTTTCAGTTGCAGGGTTTAGGAGTGAGTCTTTATTGCCAAAAGTCTTTTTCAAATTGTAGTTATGAATTTTTTACTGAACTTCGACAAATCTATAGCTCATTCTATTAACATAATCTTTAGGGTGACCTCGAACTATAGGTTTGTATTTTAATGAAATCAGCATTACTCTGTTCTGACACATTTTTATAAAGCACATTTTATAGTATTAATAGAAAACTACTGCAATTTAATCTATGCAAATGATATGAAAAGAAATACAGAAGTCTGTTCAAATCTTTAGGTTTAAAAGTGCAATCCTATTTAAAAAAATATATGGATGTCAGCATATTCTCAAGACTAATGTAACAAGAGTTTAAAATGATAATCTTTCTATCCTGATTTTGGCTGGGCCCCCAAAGGCTGAGAACTATAGAGTGGGTGCCAAGTAACCATATACCTTACAGTGAGAAGTTAGTTCATCTATACAAGAACATGACAAATGTTTCTTAGATTTTACAAGGTCAGCCACCTTCCATAAATACAAACAAGGTAAAGACTGAATAGTCACAGGAGGTTTGGAAAAGTTTGTCAGTGAGATAGTACCACTCCATGAGGGCAGTGAAATAATGCTTCCTCTTGCTTTAATCCAAAGGAATGGGGCTTCTCAAGGGCTCTGTAAGCATCCCCTGTATGCATTTCCTGTAACTTATTTGACACAGAGGACTGGGATTTAAAACACACCTGAGGAGCTGACAACTAAGAGGCTATACGTCTCAGGTTAAAAAATATCGTTTGTAAAGGGGGATAAAAAAGGCATGTAACATGATGATAAGATTAATTTCAAATACATCAATAAATGCATTAAATGTACATCCAGTTGATATTTCAGTAAAAAAAACAAAAATCATCAACTTATGAAATTCTTTTTGATACATTTAAAACATAAAGTTATAGAAAATATAAACTAAAATAATGGAATAAAATATGTCATGCAAATACTCCCCAAAATTATTAAAATAATTTCAAACAAATAGAATTTAAGATAATACAAGTTTTTGTGGGGGGTGGTTGCAGTGACTGACGCCTGTAATCCCAGCACCTTGGGAAGCTGAGGAGGGCGGATCACCTGAGGTCAGGAGTTCAAGACCAGCTTGGTCAACATGGAGAAACCCCCTCTCTACTAAAAATACAAAATTTAGCAGAGTATGGTGCACGTACCTGTAATCCCAGCTACTTGGGAGGCTGAGGCAGGAGAATCACTTGAACCCAGGTGGCGGAGTTTGCAGTGAACCACGATTGCACTACTGCACTCCAGTCTGGGTAAGAGAGTAAGGCTCTGTCTCAAAAACAACAACAGCAGCAACAACCGCAACAACAAACTTTCTTGAAGTAAAATGATTTTGACTCACAATAAAATTTAAAAATTTTGCTCACTGAAAAATATGGCCTCAAAATATATAAATCAAAATTGAAAAACCTAGAAAAAATAAATTTAAAAACTAAAAGCAGATTGATACATTTCAGTAAGTAATTAATAGAACAAGCAGACAAAAAGTTTTGAGTCCTCATGTAAAAATAAGCATTGATGTGGGAACCACTTACTCCTCTGGACAAGAGTCTTTAAAATAAATATTTATATAATCTTATGATGTTAAACAGACACTAGGGCTTGGATCTACTCTTTCAGCAACCTTACAATAGCTCATGTACACTGCCACATCTCAAAATAAATCTGAGACCTTAAACATGCTTAGTATTTTTAAAAAGATATTAATCTAGATTAAATAGAGTAAATACAGCACAGCTAATCTTATTTTGCTAAACAGAAATAATCTTTTCTCAATATTACCTCATGCATGACACACATAGAAGCATTCTGACAAACCAAAAAAGAATGACAACTGAGAAATAATTCTTTAGAGGAAATTCCCAGAGGAACAATAAATATTTCTCCTTAGTCAATAGTACATTTATAGGAAGTTACACAGACCATAGAAAGAGAAAGGCAATATTTGATCTACTTTTGACACCTTACTAATGTCAGCAGATGAATGTGTGGGGAAACAGGCTCTCCCAAACTGTTAGGAATACAATCTTCTTAAAGGGATTGTGGCTATTCTAAACTCCTTTTGGTATATGCATTATAATTTACCAGTAGCCAGTTCCCTTTCCAGTAGGAAAATTATTCTTTCTTAGTGCACTGAAGCCTATAATGGACATGTGATTTGCTTTGGACAATAAAATGTAAGAAGAAATTATATGTATCACTTAGGGACTTTAAGGACAAATGCAAGCTATAGTAAATTCTCAACATTCACAGTAGTTATGTTATAGAAAGTTTCCATGAACGATGAAGATTGTCCATCAAACACTGTCATTGCTCTGAGGAGAAATGCACTATCAGGTTTCTATTAATCTCTGGTTACAACATTTAGACTACTTACCAATCAATACAACCAGTAATACTTTTTTAACAGGTCTTTCTGTTTAAAGATGTCTGAATGAATATATATTTCTTACAAATAATTATATGCAGTGCTTTTTTAAAAAAAATAATAAAGCACTAGTCAAGAACAGCTTAGCATTTTCTTCACCTTGGGTAACATCACTAAAAATTTCTTTAGTTTTCAACCTCATAACAATGTTTCACCCGGTTTTTATGGTTCATCATCTAGTGGATCCACAAGTCTAGCCATTTTTTCATCTTTTGCATATTTTAAGATGTTACTGACCTGGTGGTGGCTCATGCCTATAATCCTAGCACTTTGGGAGGCCAAGACAGGCAGATCACCTGAGGTCAGGAGTTTGAGACCAGCCTGGCCAACATGGTGAAACCTCGTCTCTACTAAAAATACAAAAATTAGCTGGGTGTGGTGACAGGCGCCTGTAATTCCAGCTATTTGGGAGGCTGAGGAAGGAGAATTGCTTGAACCTGGGAGGTGGAGGTTGCAGTGAGCAGAGATCGCGTCATTGCACTCCAGCCTGGGCAACAAGAGCGAAACTCTATCTCAAAACAAAGCAAAACAAAACAACAAAGTTGTTACCATATAGCTTGAATCCTAATACAATAGATGTTACTTGCACTCTTTCTGGGTCAGCCTGACATATAGATTGGCACATTTCCTCTTATCTGAATTTACTGTATTACTAATTTGTTAACATTAAACTCGTGGTCAACAGCATTGTAATTCATGCCTGAATACAGTGTATTGGACACATGCATTTTCTCCATAAGGCACATCACAGCCTTGTTGTGCATAGGAACACTAAACAGTACTTTAGCACTACTCTTTGGGCCATTTTAAATGGCAAAATTGCCAACAAAAAAACATAAAATGTAAAAAAAGTAGTACTAAATAGATAAAACAAACAAACAAAAAAACAAGGTATGAGAGGTGAAATAAGAGTTCAAGAACATCATCTTGTTGGACCTCAGCTGGAAACATGCACTGTTGGACAACTTAAATTTTTTGCCACTCTGCACATGTCTGAGAATGAAGATCAACCCTATACATTAATCTTGACCAACAATCTTCCAGGTACTGGCTGATTCATTAATCTGGGCAGTGCAGAGACCTCAACTGAACATGCATAAACAAATAGCATGAGACAGTATTTAATTTCTGTTGTTTTAAGTCTCATAGACTTTGGAATTATTGGTTACTGCAGTGGAACCTCACCTCCTCTGACTTATATGCACCCTGACCTAAAAATACTATTATAAAATTTATCCAATAAATACACTCACACATCTAAACAAAACCATATGAGGAAGGCTATAGAATTTTAATGGAAGGATATATAAGAAACTAGTAACTCTGGTCACCTCTGGTAATCAAAAGGAGGGAACTGAGGGTCTAGGCAGTGCTTAGTTTTCTCAGAATAATTTTTAATTGTTTAGAAATGCATAATTTTTAAAATAAAAAAAGTAAATTTCAAAAATTAAAATAAAATAACCAAATGAGAAGTATGTGTATTTTAAAAATCCTTAAGGTTTTCTATTAAAATAAATAAATGAGTTTTACTAGACGGAAAATTTCTAGAAGGCTTGGATTGCTGTCTTTATTAAGGGATTATTTTATCACTAGAGAAAGATTATCCCATTATGCATTTGAAGGATGGATTTGAGACATTTTCAATTATTTTAATTAATCTAAATTATGATTTATTTTTAGGGACCAGCAGTTTTGTTCTCTTTTCAGTGACCCAAAAGTAGCAATATATGAGCAGCTGAGAAGAGGGCACAGCCTTGCCTCCTGGAAGCATCAGTATATTCTCACTGAGCCTGGTCCATGCAGCTTACCTATCCAGAGGGTCACTGGAACATGACTTTTAAGTATCAGAAGATCAAAGGATTGTCTTCCAGAAATAGTGACTCATTAATTTTTTTATGTATGTGAGAACTACCACTTTGCAAAAAACATTTTTGGAATAAAAATACATCTTGTTTGTAAAATTTTCCTCAGAAATTGTATTGAACTCATCATTTTCATTGAAAATTTAAGGTGACAATAGTATTACAGAAAATATTACGAAAAAATCTCACAATTTCTCTACTTTAACACTCATTTAACAATTTTATCAAAATTATTTTATGTTGATAATCTTTCTATCTTGTCACCAAGTATCTACAGATTTACTGAGTACAACTGGAATGTATCTATATATTTTCTACATCATATTTTAGTTTAACTTCCCAGAAAATTGTCAAATGTTTTATTGAACTATTTTCATTATAGTTTACCACTATTACTGTATTCATGAGTCAGTGCCTCATTATAAAGTTCTCTCAAAAATTAGATTTTTATATATGTTTACAAACAGAATAGCTGTATAAGAATAATTTTTATATATTTCTAGAAGGGAAATGGTTCAGAAAACAGTTTATTTCCGGGGAATCTGCTATTCTAGAGAAATATTATATACTATATTCATGTATATTTTACATGTGTGTATATAGAGAATAATTATATAAACACATGTGTGTGTTTATATAATCTATATTTATCATTACTATATATGGTGACGATATGTAGTCAATGAAAGATTATACAAAAATATTTCTTTTTGCATTATATAAGAAGAAATCTACTCCCTTAGCACTATGGTTGAGAAAGTTTGATGAAATAGCTCCTAGGATTTGAAATGTCAAATTGAGTTTGGTTATTTAGCATGTTGCAAATCACCATTCTTGAACTGCTACTGTTAGGGGCGGGGCATCTCCAAGATCGGAGTGGTGAATCCCTATGGGTATGCAGCAACCTCAATTTTGGCCTCCTTAGAAAAAAGAATTCGACTGAGGGGCGTAAGGCAGAAAGAGACTGAGGCAAGTTTCAGTGAAGGACTGGAAGTTTATTAAAAAGCTTCAGAACAGGAAATAAAGGAAAGCACACTTGGAAGAGACCCAAGTGGGCACTGTGGAGGTCAAGTGCCTTGTTTAACCTTGATCCTAGGACTTTATATGCTGGCCCACTTTCGGCGTCTTGAGTCCCTCTTCCTTCATTCTTCTTTAGGGTGAGCCTCCAGCATGCAGGTTGCCCTCTTTGCACTTGGGAGGTGAGCATGCCCAGTGTGTTTAAGAAGTTGCATGCATGTTCACCTGAGGTGTTCTTCCCTTTTCCGGTGGAATGTCCCCGGAAGATCATACTCCACCATTTCGTCTCTTAATATGTGTGCTTGTGCCCACTCACATAATTCCTGAGATTTTACTGGAAGCTGCCTATTACCAATTTCGTTTTTTAATCTATTGGGAAATTGCTTCTCCCTGGCTCCAAGTATGACCAATTATCGTTTTAGTATGGCAGCCGCCGGAGCATCACCTGATGGTCGCCCGACATTCCTGATGGGTGGCTGGGAGTCCTCTAATGACCCGCTCATTCCTGACCAGCTACTTAACTGTAACACTACCAGTTATGCCCTCTGACACTGGCTGTTTTGGCACACAAATTGAATTTAGTGACACTGGGTATAACTCAATCAAGGAGTAAAAGTGACCTTGTGCTTTACTATGGACATAAAATCACCATTATTCATTTAAGTTGTCTCTATGTTCATAGAAAAGGCCACACTGACATCCTATTTCAACTATAAAATTATCTGTCATTTTCAATTATTTCCCATTTATTCCATTAAATTATGAAGGTTCATTCCTAACACAGGAGGAGAAAGGTTAACAGATGATAAATAGGAAATCATCTTCCAATTTGTTGAAATATATACATTGATCAAAAACTAATCCTCATAAGGCATTGGAAAAAGCAGGAGATTTGATTCCTGTTTGATTTTATAGCAAGTAAATTGGCTTCAACTGAAAGTAGTAGAAACCATTTCATGTCTCAGGTAACTGAAACATGGAAGACGTAGTTGCTCAATAATGTTAATGAGTTCTGAATTTTGTAGAGTCTCCACTCCTTTCCACAATATGGATTTTATCTAAAGCTGGACATTCTTGGTTTCTCAGATTAGTTACCAGCTTCAATCAGAATTAGAGGCTTTTTTGTCTATAATACCCGGGAACAAAAATATTCTCTTTTTCTGTCACTACCACATAAAATCTTGAACTTTCTTTTGGTTAAACAAACCCAGTTCCCTTGTCAACTTCTGAGTAGTTACTGTGATGAGAGGAATGTGATTTCCTGATTTAGTTGGGGGTTTGTATGTAGTCAATCTCACCCATAATTCATGATTAGAAAATCTCATGTCTGATTAGAAATAGAGAGGTAAACAAATTTCATGAAACAATATATTTATATTAAGAACAAATATTTCTGTGTATTTACCGAAAACATTTAGGCTCCAGACATTATTCTAGGCACTGGGAATACAGCAGTGCACATTCTTTTGAGTAAAGTAGATTCTCTACTCAAAAGAACCTGTTGTCCAAGAATAGGTGCCCCATGAGAAAATAAACATAATAGTTTTAGAAAATCAAAAAAGTACATTAGAAATTAGAGAGACTGGCAAAGGAGTGGTTACAACTGAACTATGATGATCAGGAAATCCCTCTCTGAGGAGGTAACCTGGAATCTGAGGATGAAGAAAGACAAGGAAAAAACATTCTGCTTGCACAGGAAATAATAAGTGCAGAGTTACACAGAGGAGAACCAGCTTTATACACTGAAAAGATAGAGAGTCTCAATATGGGGCATAGGGAATGTGGAAGAGAATGATGGAAGATGGAGTTACAGAAAGAGATCAGAGCCCAAATGTGTAAAGTCTTATAGTAAGGTGCTTATTGTATTCTAATTGAAGTGAAGAGACATTGCCAAGTATGCTGATTCTGGCTGCCCACTCTCTGACCACCCTTTATATGAAGAGAGGCTTCTGCCATGTTATGAACCTTGGTATTAAGAAAAACCTATACACCACATTAAAGAAACTGAAATGTGACCAGCTTCCATTGAAACTATGAAAGAGTCACAGGAAATACAAAAACTCCCTTAGATGGTGTCAGTGGTTGCAGGGAGACTGAGTTCCAGAGAAGGAGCAATGTTGGTGGTGGTACCCAGTCCCCTCAGGCAACTGTTTCAGTCATTAGCAGCGAGACCTTGATAATGTCCTCCATGGACCAGTTCTGCAGTGTGACTGTGATGTGGCTCCTCGCTGAATAAACCTGGTTCTCCAAAATCTTCCCAAAATTCCTTGAATTACCAATATATTTATACTAAATGATTTTCCACATACAATATATAACTGCTTACAATATAGTAATTTATTGTTGCATAACAAATTAACTCCAAACTTACCAGCTTAAAACCACAATAAACATTTATTATCTTGTGATGTTCTGTTAATCAGAAATTTGGGAGCAGCTTAACAGAGTGGCTCTGGCTCAGAGTTTCTCAAGAGGTTGCAGTCATGATGTCAACCAGAGATTTGCTCACTTGAAGGCTTGACAGAGGCTGGAAGATCTACTTCCAAGATACCTCATTTACATGGCTGTTATCAGGAGGCCTAAGTCCTTTACTGGCTGTGAGCTGGGAAGGAGACATTAGTTCTTTACCATGTAGACCTCTCCTCAGAGCTGCTTGAGCATCCTCATGGCATGGAAGTTGGCTTGTTCCAGAGCAAGTTGTCCAAGAAAACCAAGATAGAAATTGAAGTCCCTTCTATAGTCTAGCCTCCAAAGTCATATTTCATCATTGTAACAATATTTTATTGGTTACATAGGCCAGACTTATTCAATATGGAAATATGCTGCACAAGGGCACAAATATCAAAAAGGTGAGGATAAGTGAGGACCATCTTGGAGACTGGCTGCTAGATTTACTCAGAATTGGTTTCCACTATTTGCAAATAAAAGTCCTGACTAATTTTTAAGTCACTAGAGATTTTTAAGCAGGGGGGTGATATGTTTATTTAGTGTTTATCCTGGACTTTGATTATTTAAATTATTATAGGAGAATGAAATGTTGAGGCATAGTGGAATCAAGAGGCTGTTGCCATATTTCAAGTGAGATATGGTGTTGCTATTATAGTAGTAAATGGAGAAATCTGTTCTGATTCAAGTCACAGTTGTAGAGAGCAGCCACAGAATTTACTGATTAGGAAGAGAATTTGAAGGGAATCTATAAAGCAAGGATGCAATCAAAGATTTAGACTCAGAAACAGGGTGTATATCAGAGCTATCTACAGAACTAGACACAAGAGAGAGAGGAACAGGTTTGTAGGGGAAAACTAAGAGTTCCATTTTAAATATAAGCTTGATGCATTTATTAGGTATTCAAGTGGAGATACATAGCTTAGACTGTTAAATATATGAGTGTGAACTTCAGGGCAGAGGATCAATGCTAGAGATATAAATTAGCTATCTTTAGGAAACACATGATATTTAAGGCCACATTCTCCATTAATTTTGTAGAGCCTTAACTGTAGAACACAACTTGGAGTACATGAATGAAATTTTATTACTACTGAAATAAAGCAGTTTTGCCATGTCCATGGACTTATGTAATTCTTTTCTTTTTCTTTCTTTTTTTGGAGACAGAGTCTCGCTCTGTTGCCCAAGCTGGAATGCAATGGCACCATCTCAGCTCACTGCAATCTCCGCCTTCTGGGTTCAAGGGATTCTCCTGTCTCAGTGTCTCAAGTAGCTGGGACTACAGATGCACGCCACCATGCTCAGCTAATTCTTAGTATTTTTAGTAGAGAAGGGGTTTCACAATGCTGGCCAGGCTAGTCTCAAACTCCTGACCTCAAGATTCGCCCGCCTCAGCCTCCCACAGTGTTGGGATTACAGGCATAAGCCACTGCGCCTGGCCAATTCTTTTCTTTAAAGGAGAGAAAATATGTGTTCTTTAAAAAGAGAAGGATAACGGGATACCGATATTCTCAAAATAAACCTCAAATTATAAATCAGTTACCCAATGTTCAAAACTTCAATACTATTAAACCAGACACAACGTTTTAAATTTTTTTTTCTTTTTTTTAAAATTTATTTATTTTTTATTATTATTATACTTTAAGTTCTAGGGTACATGTGCATAACGTGCAGGTTTGTTACATATGTATACTTGTGCCATGTTGGTGTGCTGCACCCATCAACTCGTCAGCACCCAGCAACTCGTCATTTACATCAGGTATAACTCCCAATGCAATCCCTCTCCCCTCCCCGCTCCCCATGATAGGCCCCGGTGTGTGATGTTCCCCTTCCCAAGTCCAAGTTATCTAATTGTTCAGTTCCCACCTATGAGTGAGAACATGTGGTGTTTGGTTTTCTGTTCTTGCGATAGTTTGCTAAGAATGATGGTTTCCAGCTGCATCCATGTCCCTACAAATGACACAAACTCATCCTTTTTTATGGCTGCATAGTATTCCATGGTGTACATGTGCCACATTTTCTTAATCCAGTCTGTCACTGATGGACATTTGGGTTGATTCCAAGTCTTTGCTATTGTGAATAGTGCTGCAATAAACATACGTGTGCATGTGTCTTTATAGCAGCACGATTTATAATCCTTTGGGTATATACCCAGTAATGGGATGGCTGGGTCATATGGTACATCTAGTTCTAGATCCTTGAGGAATCGCCATACTGTTTTCCATAATGGTTGAACTAGTTTACAATCCCACCAACAGTGTAAAAGTGTTCCTATTTCTCCACATCCTCTCCAGCACCTGTTGTTTCCTGACTTTTTGTTACAAGTCAATTCAGCCTACTTGAAACCTTGAAAGTCATATTGGCAGTGATATTTTGAAGAGAATATTGTTTGGCAGAGGGGAATAGCATCCTGATATTAAACATGAATTAATAAGGAGGGTCACTTGGTAACTATTTCTATGAATCATGCCCTAAGAGAACTCTTTACAGGAATAGGTCTCTCATTGAGACAGTGACTCTTAATCGTTCTACTTCCCACTGAAGGAGGGTACATAGATGCTGGGTTGTGTTGGATAATAAATAATGATTAATATACATCTAAAACATTGTCCAAGACATTTATTCTAGTTATGCTTATTTAGGAATGCCTATATAAATGGTTATGTGGTACTGCTGAATATCTGTCTCCTGTCTTTCTGACCAGCATCTTATTTTCTAAAATGCCAGTTGTGGTATTACTCTGTTGATTCACAGATATGAATCAGTAATTTTTCTATGTTGTATTTTAGTCTAACTTGATTCCCAGAGTAATTAAGTGGCCCTATCCACTATGTACCTTTAACACCCAATTCTTGTCAAATATGTAACAATATTGGCATATTTGATCACCATCACTATAACAAGAACTTAAGCAAAAATAATTATTCTATAAAACCAAAACAATAATCACACTATGCATAGTCAGTGACCATTGCCACTTGAGATAAGTAACATTATTTTTCTAGTCGAAACTTTCATTTCAGTTCTAACAGAGAGAAGCTAGTTTGAAGATCGTTTTTCCCAAAAACCTTCCTCAGTTGTTGAAATGGGTATGTTGACACATTTTCTACTTAATTCAATGTAGATTAGTGACTTCTCTTCAGCTAAACCTCAAAATGGTATAAAACTGAATTTGCTATCTTTCCCCAAATCAGCTTACCCTACAGATTAATCTATTTGTGTCAGTATTATTTTTCAATCACCTAGGCTTGAAAATTTGGAATTGTTTTTGACTTCTTCCTCTCTTGCATTTCTAACAATTAATAATCAAGTTTTTATATCAAAAATTATTAAGCATTTACTATATTCTGTGTGCTTAGGATGCAAAGATAAATGATATCACACCTGCACTTCAGGAACTCACAACATTTTTATTTATCCCTTCTGTATTTCTACTGCTGTTAAACCAACCTTCACTAGCTTTCTTGTCTCCACTCTTTTTCACATCTAATTTATCCTAAACATTGCTGCCAGATTAATTTCAGTCCAAAAAATGCATTCTATACATTATACTTTTATTAAAATGTGTAATGATTCTACTTTTTCTGCAGAATTTTGTTGTATATCTTTATTAGGCATTCAAGACACTTGACAATATGTTCCTCATCCTACTTTGAAGCTGTCTGTTCACTCCCCCAAACCTTCTGTTCCATCTAAACTAGTCTACACACTACTCCTACTCAAGCCATATATATCCCTACTATCAAACCTTAGTTCACACCATTTCTCTTGCCTGAGATGTATACTTCTCCTGACTAAACATATCTAAGTAGAATAATACAAATTTAAGAATGTACACTATTAAGAGTACTAGCTACTTATTGAATATAATCTATCTATGTATTTTTAAAGTTTATAATCAGTTTTCCAGTTAGGTTGTATATGCATTGAAGTTCTTGATTTTAAGGTACATACCTCATTTAGGAAACAGTACATATACTTAAAAGTTCAGTAGTTTTTTGTTTGTTTGTTTGTTTTTTATAAACAACCTCCCTTCCCTGTATCTTCTTTGTGGAAGGAGAACTTAAATACTTAGTATAGAACTTCTTTAAAAATTTATGCTGTACAATAATCTATCATAAATATCTTACATTTCATATTTTTATTTCTATAAATGAAGTCTTTTTTTTTTTTTTTTTTTTTTTTTTTTGAGACGGAGTCTCGCGCTGTCGCCCAGGCTGGAGTGCAGTGGCGCGATCTCGGCTCACTGCAAGCTCCGCCTCCCGGGTTCACGCCATTCTCCTGCCTCAGCCTCCTGAGTAGCTGGGACTACAGGCGCCCACCACCGCACCCGGCTAATTTTTTGTATTTTTTTAGTAGAGACGGGGTTTCACTGTGGTCTCGATCTCCTGACCTTGTGATCCGCCCGCCTCGGCCTCCCAAAGTGCTGGGATTACAGGCGTGAGCCACCGCGCCCAGCCTTATAAATGAAGTCTTTATAGTCTTTTATTGAGTTTGACTTAGAGTTAATTATAAAATATTGTTACCATTAATTCCTAGCTGTAATTCAATCATAACACTCAGAATTGTAGAATTTTGGACTTGACGGGATCCCAGTAAATATTGAAATAAAGGAACTGAGGCCCAGATGTTGCTGGAGGGCATGTATTTAAGAATTGGAAGTATCACGTTTGAGTCTCATCTTTTATGTAGTTGAATATAAGGAACCAACCACACTAACATGTGTACATTGTAGGGAATAAAATATTAAGTAATATTGTCACCAGGGCAGCCGTGATGAAATAACTGGAAATATTACATTTTTTACTGTTTTTCTTTAGTCCCTTTATCTATAGGCACAACTGCTTAAAGAAACAAGATGGCCGAGGATTCCACCAGATCTTTTTGACCCTTTGGCCAAATAAAAGATAAGACCGCTTCATGAAACTATTGCAAACTAGAATGGGTGACCCCTTAGATAATTAATGTATTAATACAATGCTAAAACCCTCTCGCCTAAAAGAAGATCATAGCCATTTGTGTACATGCAGGGAGTGAAGCATGTTTGGGGATTCTGCCTGTGTGTTTGGAACTTCACACTGTGCATGCTTACATATACCTCCCTGACCACATCTAACTATCTAAAATCTCCCTGCCTCCCATCACTCTGGGAGAAGGTGCCTTCACAGCAGGAGCTCACCTTCTCCATTCTCTGAGCACTGAATTGCCTTTTTCAACTGGTTGTTTTTTCTTTGCAGCCAATACAAAGAAATAAATCAATTTACCAGTGACAATATTATTCTCTCATTTTCCTCAAAACCTGTACAAGATGTATCTAACAATATCCCACAAATTCAAGTGATATAAGGGCAATGCCTATTTTTCTAAAATTGACATTGGTGATTAGAATTTTCATGTAGATGTATTTGGATGGTAAAGGTAATCCTGTGGTCAATTACATTCTCATCTCACTTTCTTTTACCCTGTTATTTTAAAACCAATGCTTCAGAAATTAATGCTAAAGTAAGTTTTGAATAGATAAGAATTTGTTTCTAAATTTGTTCATACAACTTTAAAAAAATAATGTTACTGGCTATAATAATGCCAATAATGATAGTATTAATTGGCAGAATGGCTACTATATGGCAGATTTTTCTAGAAACTTTACATGAATTAGAACATTGACGTCTCACAAAATTACTCTAAGGTGAATTCTGTCATCAATTAAATTTTTCCAATGAGAAATGTAAAGCTTCAAGGTTAATAAACTTTCTACAGGGTACACATTGCCTTCTAACCCCAACTGTCTGCCTGATGTTTTGATCCACCATGCAATCTTCTTTATTGTTCTTTCTGAACTCTACGTTCTGTTTTTATGGGCGCCACTGGCTCCTGTCTCTAAAAACGGAGAACAAAGGAAAAGAATTTACCATTTTTTAGCCCTCAAATATTAAATGAAAAGTTGCAGATCCCTGGCACTAATTAGCCTAAAAATTTCTTAATCATAATGTAAGGTTTTAGCAGATATGTATAATTTCTACAATCTCCATTTTGAAGTATCTGTAATCTTAGAATATAAAATATTTTTTCTTTCATGTTTATTTAATGGTGGCTTTTCATTTGCCTCCCTCACTTGCGGCTCTTTTGTCACCAGTTACATGGTAATTCCTCAAATTTTAGTTTTCTGCTATATCATGACTCATCAAGTTTTAAGATAGTCATTCAATCCACCAAATATTCTTCTCGTTGTGATACTTCCTCTGATAAATAAAAATGGTGTCAAAACAATACAGAGTCTCCAATTAGGATATCATCTCTGTGTCGTAAATGAAAGGATTTTCTATAAGTGACAGTATACAATTCACAACATGGGTGACTATGTACCACCTTTTGAAAAGATATAACAAATAGAATTGAAAAATCTAAGTCAGTGTATAGTAGCATTATGAGAGTTTTCAAAGCAACCTTAATTTTTCAAAGCTTGTCTATTTATGTTTTGAGAAAGTGGGAATTTCATTAAAAATAATTCATTTACATGGTATTTCTGAATTTATAGAAATTTGGTGATGGTTATCAGGCTCTTGTTATGGGATCTATTAGTATGCTAGATGTAGGATTCCTCCAAGAATGTCTTGAATTATGTTTATCAACTGACTCCTGTCAATACTTTGTACAACATTCAACCTATTCTACAGCCCTACAGCACCTAAAGAGGCATGCACAATGAACTCAAAGAAGATATAGCAGTAGATAAGACATTCTTTTTTCTCCATAATAACAATAAAATATTTTTGAGTACTTACTACATGCAAGGAAATGGTTAAACAAGTCTCATTTAAAATTTTATTCAATCCTCTTAGCAGCCTCATAAGGTAAGGGTTATTTTAACCCCATTTTCATAGAGAAATCAGACACAAAGAGGTTAAGCTACCCAACTAGGAAGTATTGGAGCTCATATTCCAATCAAATTGTTATTTAATCCTATAGTCAGTGCTTTATCAACCCAGTTATTAGTTCCTCTATTTTTTCTTATAGCCTATAGCAGCAGAGAGTGGACACAACCAATCTGTGGTCAGTCTTGAACTGGGTCACTATATGGTAAGTGAAGAAGTTTAATAACCGAGCTCCTAGGTCCCATTCTTATTGTAGGAGACAGAGAACACAACTCCTCTGTTCCTTCCTAAAAGCTTCAAAGAGGAGATGTGCTCCATCTGTAAAGATACAAATTTACATTTTCAGCAACTCTACCCAAAATTAAGAAGCGGTACCCAGTGGGAAACTCTTCCCAAACCAATTCTTTCCAAGTCGCACTCGCACTATCCTTCTTCCTATGACCTGATAAATCATTTGCTTTGGATCATTTTAACCTCTTAGAGATAATCTAGATAATTTATTGGCATCATTTTTAGTATAATCACCAAGAACCTGGTAAAGATATCAAAATATTAGAATCCATAATTATATTAAAGCTATATCTTAAGAAGAGTACATTTTAATAGAATATAAATTGCTAACGTGTTAGCCAAACACAACAACAAAAATTGCTGTTTTGTTGTTTTGTGTGTGTATGTTTGTGGCTGTGGAAGACATTAGTAAAGAGCAGCCAAACAATGGTTTATTTCCTATTTTGGAAAACCATATGTCTGGTACAAATGAACCTGGATGGCTCTCACTTGAGAGTGGTGCCAAAATGGAAAGTAAATACAAGAGAGCCTAGTTACGAGTTTTGAGCCAAGAGATTATATTCGATTTCTTTCTCACATGGGGCATTTTAGCTTTTTATTACATAAAACTATGTGTTAATGTTTATAATGCAGAATAATTGCTTGGCACAATTCACAAATTACATTCACTGCTTTCTATATCAAATAGAGATTTATTTTTAAATAAACTCAAATTGTATAAATTATAATTGGTTGTCTGTAATGGGCTGGTGGTCTCTCTGTCCCCCTGTGCACAGCCCAGTGCCACTGATGCCCCATAAAAATACCATCTGCCTCTGGTCTTACAGCTCAAGGGATTTTCTAGTGCTGCCTGCCACCATTATTTACTCTCACTCTGGTCTGGTTTCCATAGTTTCCAACTGTTGGAGCCTATGCCGAATCTGTCACTCTTTCCACTAATAGCCTGGTTGAGCTTTCTGCAGGCTTTGGTTTCCAGCTTTCACTGGCACACCTTCAGGTCTGCTTTGCTTCACACTCTGCCCCTAGCAGACAAGTGCCTCCGGCCTACAAGCTTCCCTGGTCTGCAGTCCCAAACCTGATTCACTGTTCCAGGGAATGGGAGGGAACCTGACAGTGATGCCCAAGTGCTAGTGCAATAAAAGTTGCAACTTCCCAACTCCCTTCAGAGATTTTAAAGAAAATAACAGAAATAACTAAGAATTCAATTGAAGATTTGGAAGCATAAGTTTGATATCAAAAATGTTTAAAAGAACATAAAATCTCCGACTCAAGATTTAAACTGTGAACTACAGCTGGGTGTAAGATTAGGTCATATGATTTATGTGTTTGAATATTTTTATAGAAAAAAATAAAGTATCCATTTACATTTACTCACACTATCCACAAATTATTGTACACACCAACAGAAATGTATTATGCTAGTTTTATTAAATGGTGCTTGGCCTGAAGGTTATTTTTATCACAAACTTTCTCAGTACCTCATGCACACAAAAGTAACCACAGAATAAAAGCCACCTAAAGTAAAGTGGTCCAGTAGAACTATAATGTGAGCCACATAAATACTTTCCCAAGTATCTATATTTAAAAATTATTTATTTTTAATAATTTATTTTATTTGACCCAATATATCCAAAATATTGATATTCTTTTATACACCAAATTTTTGAACTCTTCTATGTATTTTACACTCACAGTACATCTCAGTTTGGACTAACCACATTTCAAGTACTCAATAACCGTATGTGAATAGGAGCTACCATACTGACAGCATGACTTTAAAGGAAAAGATACTTTCTATCAATTTCCTATAAAAAGAATTATTTCTGTAATGATAATATATTCTTAAAAATAATACATACATGTCATGTTCATTAATATCCTTCCCAAATTAAAATGATTTTACTTCTCAACAAGTTTCTTTTTTTACATACTCAGTTATCTAGTATCAATATATAATCATGAGTTATAGTCTTGAATTCCTATTGCTGCCAGACAAAAATTTGAGCTGCTCTCATTCTAGGCATCCATGTGGCTGGGTGTTCCAAGTGAAATTGTCTCAGCCCTTGCTATGGAAATATGGTCCTGGGATAAGGTATGACAGGTTAATGGAATGGTATGCTCAGTGAAAAGAACATATAACAACAAGGCATTAAAAACAGTGTATTCTCAATTCTGTGTGCAATTTCAAGGGTGACAAAACATTTCCATGATTTCTTGTTTCCTTAATTAACTTTTTATGCTTTCTTCTTTCTTTATCTCTAAGCAACTCTACAAATTTAATGAGAATTGATTTCATCACAAGGGTTTTCTAAGAAGAAAAACTCTAGTTTTTTAAAGGTCATTTTAGAAAAACCTTTACATTTATAGGAAGAAATGCTAATATATTTATTTTTTAAGAGCCAAAAACATAATACCAAAAATGCTTTGTGTAATTCATTTAACACCACCACCAGTATGTATTCATTTGTTCATTCACTGAAGCTGCATTAAATAGACATTATGTACCATATGGTGTGCTTGGAACAAAAATACAACAGAGAACACCAAAGCTCCTGCCTAGAAGTTTATGTTCTACTGAAAGAGACAGAAATGTGCACTGTCTGTATTCAGAAGTCTACAAGGGAAGTAGCCACAAAGCAGTTGGAGAAACATCAAGAGGATACCTATACTTGTTTACATGGGCAAGTCATCTCTGAAGGTAGTGATAGCTAAGGCGAGCCTTGAATGCCAAGTAGAAACTTCAAGGCCAAGGTAAGAGAAGAGAGAAAAAACAAGCAGTGTTGAAAGAACTTAAGTTCACATAAGGTAGTCTTGTTTATGAATTTAAGAAAGTTCGTGTGGCCAGAAATGAAGCTAGGGAATCAAGTAAACAGAATTTACATTTTGAAAGGTCTAGTAAAACCACTCCAAGGATGAGGAGCTACCAGAGACTTTTAAGCTGGAAAGTGATTTACCATATTGCATTAGTCTGTTTTACATGCTGCTGATAAAGACATACCTGGGATTGGGAAGAAAAAGAGGTTTAATTGGACTTACAGTTCCACATGGCTGGGGAGGCCTCCGAATCATGACAGGAGGTGAAATGCACTTCTTACATGGCAGTGGCAAGAGAAAAATGGGGAGGAGGCAAGAGTGGAAACTCCTGATAAAACCGTCTGATCTTGTGAGACTTATTCACTACCAAGAACACAGAATGAGGGAAAACCCCCTCATGATTCAAATTATCTCCCACTGGGCCCCTCCCACCACATGTGGGAATTATGGGAGTACAACTCAAGATGAGACTTGGGTAGGTACACAGAGCCAAACCATATCACGTATTATGCATTATAAAAGTCATTCTGTTCACTGTGTGGATTCCACACGGCTGGAGGAAAATTCATTGAGAAGATGGTATACTTTAACAATTGGTAAGTGTCTAGACATTTAGTGATTAGAAGTAGGTAAGGGAAGAATTTGATAATGATTCCCCAGGTGCTTGCTCTGGTAATGAAGGAGTAGTAGTGCCATCCATTTATTAAGGCAGAGGATCATAAGAATGCATGCGAAATCAAGCACTTACTCTGTGCCAGGCATTGTATTTACTTTTTTATATCAAGCAATTGAATCTTCACAACAACTATAAAAAGCAAGTACTATGATTATCTCAACCATCGCAGAGAGACACGAAAAGCTATAACTGGCCCAATATTACACAAACTAGGAGAAGGACACAAATCACAAATATATATAAGAGCTATACAATAACAGCATTTGCAGAAGAAAAAGGAGAGAGGAGCAATAAGGAGTCTGACTGGAAATAGCCAAGAGTTATTGACTAGAATGAGCTGCAGCCAACTGGAGAATTGAATTTCAACCACCAGGGATTGTACCCACTCCATTACCTGGTGAATGCAAGAGAGTCAGTATAAAAAAGGAAGGAACTGATGACGTCTACTCACGGGAAATCTCAAAAGAGTTTTCTTTCTGGACAGGGACCAACATGGAGAAAAAGGAAAGTGCTGGGAATAAAATCAAAATTGCAGGGATTACACTAGTTGATGTAGTTCTTAATGTTATATTAATATGAAGTGGCAGCTCCACAGACCCCATAAATGATCTAGCACTAGTGAACCAAGATAATTTAGATTTGTGTGTCCAAAAAAATATTTTGCATGAAGCTATTAGAAGCATTTTGAATACCATTACAAGTTTGGTTCTATCAAAGGTATTTACTAATATTCCTATGAAAGTTCATAGTCAAATATGGGAGACTAGAAGAACAAGAGTGCCATATTGTTCCTCACCTTGTCTCTCTTCTCAAAAAAAAAAAAAAAAACCTGAAAGTTCTCAATAGTCTAAGTCACTTATCTGTGTGTCAGAGTTCTGAGAATTCCTCATTAACAGCTGCATCGAAGAATTTCCATCATTAGTCAGCTCTCAGAAATGGATGGATCTACACTGAAAGAAAATTGCTCATTTTCAAAGCCGCTGGGACTGCACATAGGAGAGCACACATATTTTAAATTGAAATTATGTAAGATTTCCTCTGAATATTATTTACTTTACTACAATAGTAATTATTTTTAATATGTATTTTAAATTACAATTATTTATCTGAATTGACAAGTAATATTGATTAAAGGTTTTTGAAAATTTTTTGTCTAAGTCATACATGTAATAATATCACCTATAATAAAAATTAACACTCATGACTTTTTAAGGCCCTTACAAATATCATAAACAGACACAGAGAATGTCAATTGCTATCACTATTTTCACATTCTGGAGAAGCTAGCACCCAGTTCTAGGACTAAGATTGGAAAATACAAATCTGAATTAAATTAAATATACTTTATTTTCCGAAATATATTTTCTTAAAGCAACACTGAAAATTTAGTTTTGTATTTTGAAAAATTCAAAGAGAGTGGATGTTAAGTGTCCTCACAACAAAAATGACAACTTTGTGAGGTAATGCATTTGGTAATTAGCTACATTTAACCAATCTACAGTACATATTTACTGTAAAACATCATGTTATATATAAATACACACAATACTATCTGTCAATTTTTTTAAAAAAAGAAATGAGAAAAAATAAATGAAACCAAAGAAAAGCACTATATCTTTGCACTGCAAAATACAAATGAAGAAACAGCATTTTCAGTGGATTCAGGTGAAACCCAAAGTTTAGCTCATTCAGGTTCTAAGATGTGATTATAATAATCTGTGTTCTGGAATAAGCAGTTATTTGATTAAGCTGGCAAAAGCTCTTGAATTTTAAAGGAAAATGTCTTTCAGTTGAGTTGACTGTGACGGTTAGTTTTATAGATCAATTTGAGTAAACTAGGGGATGCCCAGATGGCCGGTAAAAGGTCTTCTGGGTATGCCTATGAGGATGTTTCAAAAGAGGTTAGCATTTGAATCACTAGACTGAGTAAAGAAGATCTGCTCTCACCAATGTAGGCAGGCATCAGCCAGTCCTTGAGGGCCTGATTAGAACAAAAAGGCAGAAGAAGGGTGAACTCTCTCTCTTGCTCTATTTCTCTTTCTCTTCTTGAGCTGGGATATCAATCTTATACACTTAGGCTTTGGAGCTCCTGAACCTTGGGCCTTTAGACTCAGACTGAATTATACTACCCACCTTCCTTGTTTTTGGATCTCCAGCTTGCAGACAACATATTGTGGGACTTTCTGATCTCCATAACCATGAGCCAATTCTCATAATAAATTGCCTGTAGTATATCTATATATAGCCTTTTAGTCTTGTTTTGCTTGTGTCAATCAAGAAAAAATGACAAGACAAGTCCCAAACATTTTCGGAGATTTATTTGCCAAAGTTAAGGACATGTGCCGGGAAGACAGGTCTATGCCTTTCTCCAAAGATGATTTTGGGGATTCCAAATTTAAAGGGAAAAGGGCAGGATATTGAGAAGTACACAGTTTCCCTGTAAGATGTGGGCAGGGAAAAACAGTCATTCATACCTTTGCCTTGCTCAGTGAGTCTGCATTTTTTTACACAGGATGACATAGACAAATGGGGCAGAGGAAAAATGCAGGGAATCTGTATTTTACATAAGATAATATAGACAAAATGGGGCAGGGGAACAATCAGATATGCATTTGTGTCTGGTGGGCCGGGGATGACTGGACCTGTAACGGTAAGCTATTAATTTGTATTGTCATGGTGAAATTTTAACAACTCACTAAAAATTTCCTTGTGGGCAAAATATGGGGGAGGCGTGTAGTTATTCATCTCATAGCCATCTTATTTAGGAACCAGGTTTGCATGACCCAGTGGCCTGCTTGACTTTTCCCATTGGCTAAATGAGTCTGGGGTCCCAAAATTTAATTTCCTTTCTCACTGGGAATCCCTGATACTACATTAAGTAAATAGAAATCAGAAAGTTTTTTGTCTATAAATTTAGATTTTTTTTGTCTATAAATTTAGACTGCTGAAAAAAAAAAATTTTCCACTTTTTGGCTCCTTAGTACCAAAAGTTTCTGCTCAGTTATAGTACCCAAACTTATGCTCTGTAAGAACTGACTTCTCTTGAAAATAATATACATTCAATCACAGTACTCATTATATTCCAATTTTATATCTAGCAATATTGCCATTTGATTTGAGTTCAGGTAAAAATATCTGAATGTGTCAAAACATTTATTTCAGAAAGTGGGCATTAGAACCTAAAAACAGGAAGGAGTGACTGTTAGCTCAATTAGGAACACAGAGATTCAAAGACCAGGTAAGCAAATAGCTTTCATTTGCAATTGGAGGGGCACTATTTTAGGACAATAGACTGTTAGTCCTTTAAAAGCAGAGATGATATGTTTTTATTTTTGTATCCCCAATATTTAGTGCCGTGCTTGGCACATAGTAGTACTAAATATAAGTGTACACTGACACTTAGGAATTAAAGTGTATATAATGTTATAACCATAAAAACCTTTTAACTTGTCTTCCTTATATAGCATGTATTTATAACAGAAAGTTTTTGGAATGCAGGACCTGTCCTTTTGTTTTTTGTTTTTTTTTTTGAGACGGAGTTTCGCTTGTCGCCTAGGCTGGAGTGCAATGGCGCCATCTCGGCTCATGGCAACCTCTGCCTCCTGGGTTCAAGCAATTCTCCTGCTTCAGCCTCCTGAGTAGCTGGGATTACAGGACCTGGCTACCATGCCCAGCTAATTCTTGTATTTTTAGTAGAGACAGGGTTTTGCTATGTTGGCCAGACTAGTCTTGAACTCCTGACCTCAGATGACCTCTCTGACTCGGCCTCCCAAAGTGCTGGGATTATAGGCATGAGCCACCATGTCTGGCCTTATCTTGTAATTTTTAAGTAAAACAAAAATTACCAAGTAACAACTTCACTGACTTTAGAGTGTTTTTAATGCTTGGGGAAAAAACTATTTTATGTATTCTTCTACCTTAACACTATACCATACTAAGATTTATAGATTGCCTTCTAGTGTTTGTCTACGCACATATTTTATGTAGTTATGCTGAAATTTTATATTCATTGCTTTGCTCTGTATTTTTAATTTAACATCTTAATATTGCAATGTTTTTATGTTGACGTGTTGTCTGAATAATTATCATTTTTATGGTTTCATAACATTTCAGTAAGTAAATGACAAAATGTATTTAACCATATTTCCTACCATTACTTTTTAGAAGAAATACATATTTATCTGATCTATTCTTTACAGAGCATAATTTCAGATATTTAAAAACATGTTTGGATGCAGAAATTTTTCTTTAGCACAGCACTTACCTCTGGCATCTACAAAAAATGCAAAGCAATCAAACTTGAAGGCCAGTGTAAATTGGGTCAGATTATTTTGTACCCAACTCGGGAATGCCCCTTCATCTATTTTGATTGGAAATGTCAATTTCTCAGCTGAAGGCCTAGGAATAGCTCCTCTTTGAATTGACTATGAAGAAATAGAAGATGACCCAGCTCAGTGTTCAGCTGCTTGCTACATATCCGGTTTATGTACATAGATAAATCCCAGGTCTGTCATTGGCTTTAATTTTGAAAATATTATGAAACTCATTCAGGTCCTTGAATTTACCAAATCTAAACTTTGAAATTTCTTAACCTCCATTTCACTTCTCTAAAACACTTATTCTGAAAGCTCATCTGTTATAGACATTTTATATTTATTTTTTTTTTATAAAGTCAAGCTTCCCTTTCCTAGCAATTCTCTTTATGAAATCCCTCGCCTCTGGAAGTAGGGCTACCCTTAGAGAAAAAAATAAATAAATAAAAGCCAGAGATCTATTTAGTAGTAAAGATTCCTTATTGCCTCTAAAATCTGAAAGCATTGATAAGGGAATAAAATTATTATAGCTAACACTTACTGAGGGCTTACTACTTGCCAAGAACAGTGCAAAATATGTTATGTATACTTTAGTCATCACAGAAATCTTATAAGATAGATACTTTTATTAACTTCCATTTTATAGAGGAGAAAAAGGAGTTAAGCTTTATAAATAAATTGCACAAGATCACATCATGTGTAAACGTTAATGTTGAGCAAGATTGATGCTTAATTTCATTCAGCTGGGGAATCAACAATGCCAACCGAAGAATTAAATACCAGCATTGCACAGAGAAGATAAGAAAATGAAAGTTTTCCATTATATGAAAATACACTAAATAACATTTATTCCCCAGATATATTTCTTTGAAGTATGCCATGCTCCCTCTTATTTCCTATGCATTCATGCCAGATGGGAAAGCCTATAAGAGCATCTTTTGTAGAGGAAGCTTCAGAATTTTCTCAAAACAGTGGTCTAGGGGGCTACCCTCCATCAACTGGAACAGGCTAAAAAGATTACTTCTGTTGCCTATTACTCCTAAGAACGTTATGATTCAGAAGTGGTGCTGGGAATACGTTACAGGTTTAACTAACACAGAGTCACCATCTAGACACTTCCAGAAAGGCTCTGTGGCCTGTGTACTAAATAGTGACAGGGAATGATCGTATTATCTACCTCATATAACTGTAAGAAGGAATAAATGAGCAAAAACAAAGTTCCAGATAACTTAGGTTTGATAAATATCCCTTGCCCCCCCACCACATACACACACACACACATACACACACACACACACATACACAAACACATGATCCAGGCAGTTTTCTACACCCTATTCATCGATGAACATAACAGAAGAAAATCCACCCCCTGACCACCACCTTTCACAAAGTTTAAGAAAAAGAATATTATTCATATTTATTAATTTACTCATGCAGGCATTCATACATTTATTCATTTACTTCAATTTGCTTGTCCACTATGTGCCTAGTAAAGCTTTTTGTTTGAAAAATATAAATAATGCAACCTCTTTGCCTTCAAAGAACACTGTTAATCAGGACAGACAAAAACAACTGACTATAATAAAATGTATTAGACGTTATTATATAGGGAAATGTAAACAACTATGGAGATATAAGCAGTAGTGAATCTTCTTAAAGACATGAAACTTGATTTAAAATATAAATATATATTAATACTTGTTTTTTAAAAATCTCAGTGGATCCAAGTATCAGTTTTAAAGGCCAACATCTTTTTTCTTTCTATTTTAACAAAAATTTCATTTCACTTAATTATATGTCCTTGCTTTTGAAAAAGGAAAAGATACTGTTGAGTCCACATTGCAGTTAAAAATATATACAATATATAATAAGCATGGGTGGTAACTGACTCAGTACAATGCAACTATCACTTGTCCAACCCTGTATTCTCTGAAGGAATGTTATAATTCAGCAGTGGTGCTGGGAATGCCTCACAGGTTTAATTTAATTACTACAGTTCTGACCTTTTCATAGTAGTAACATATAATCTTTTGTCCCTATGGGCTGGCCTGTTCATTATGTTTTCTGCCCAAAGCTTACCGCACATTGATTTCCAATTACTAGTTTATAAAACTGCCAAGTCATCTCTTTCAAATTACTGTTCCTCACCAAAGCAGCTTAAAAATTATGCAAGTCAAGTGAAGTAACTGAAGCATTAATTAAAATTTGCAGATTGTTAAGACAGACCCAAGAGACACGAAAGCACTGTTGAGGAGGAGCCATGTCTCTCAAATCATCTGCCACTGTAATTGACTGCCATGTCCTGGTCATATTGCCAAGACCAGAAATTTCAGATTTTTATAATGAATAAACAATTATCTGTGAAGTTTAAGCTACTAATATACATATAAGATTATTCTATAAAGAGTGCAATTCTGACTAAACAACCTGAGAACTTTAAAGGCCTTGTGTAAGAATTCAGACAGTTATATATTAATATAGGTAAGACCATGTATATTCGTTAGGACTGGAATCACCTGAGAGTAAGGATGATCTAAATTAACATTGGTTAAACCAAACAGGAATTTTGTTTCCTAATAGGCCTGAGGCAGAGGGCAACTCCAGTTCAATAAGTCTGAAGGAACCAAAATCTTTTCCAGCTGTTTGCTTCACCATCTGTATTTTTCATCCTCATAGATCAAAGGGGAAGTTTCAACCAGGGGATCAGAACAGGCAGCAGGAAAAAAAGAAGGGGGGTTTAAAAAACTGAGCAAAAGTGGGCTATTATATCGTAAGAACCCCAGAAGCTGCCACATACCGTCACTCAGCCAGATTTAGTCACATGGTCACTCCTGGCTGCAATGAAGGCAGAAAAAAGTTTTTACTCTGGCAGCCAACTGCTTCTGCTGAAACATGGGCATCCTATGACTGGGCGGTGAAGGGAAAATTGACATTAGAACAGGAGTCCCCAATCCCTGAGCAATGGACTGGTAGCGTTCCATGGCCTATTAGGAATTGGACTGTTCAGCAGGAGGTAAACAGCTGGTGAACGAGCATTACCACCCTAGTTCCACCTCCTGTCAGATAGCAGCAGCATTTGATTCTCATAGGAGCACAAACCCTATTGTGAACTGCTAGAATGGGCACTCTTTATGAGAATCTAACTAATGCCTGATGATCTGAGGTGGAACAGTTTCATCCTGAAACCATTCCCCTTTTACCCGTCACCCCTATGCCCCTCCCTGATTCCGTGGAAAATTTGTCTTCCACAAAACTGGTCCCTGGTGCCAAAAAGGTTGGAGACCACTGAGGTCTCCTACTGGTCTCTACTATACTCTTTGATTACTGAGTGATTTAAAATATCTTGGTAGTTTAACAATAAACTAAAGATGTATTATTTGTAGACAACAAACTAAGAAAACAGTGGTACAAAATGGCCAAATTAAGAAATAACAAAGAATTAAAATCAACCCTTCTAATAATTTGGAGATTCCTCAAAAAACTAAAAATATAACTACCACATAATCCAGGAATCCCACTGCTGAGTATGTATCCAAAGAAAGGAAATCAGTAAACCGATGAGACATCTGTGTGACAATGTTTACTGAAGCACTTTTAATAATATCCCAGGTGTGGAGTCAGTCCAGGAGTCTACAACAGATGAATGAATAAAGAAAATGTGATGTGGTATACATGGACAATGAAATATTATTCAGCCATTAAAAAAGAATAAAATCCTGTCACTTGCTGCAATAGGGATGAGCCTAGAGGACATTATAAGTAAAATAAGCTGGCAGAAAAAGACAAATATCACTCTTCTCAGTCATATGTGTGAGAGCTGAAAAAGAGAATCTCATGGAGGTAAAATATAGAATGATGTTACTACAGGTTGGGAAGAGTATGGGGAGGACAGATAAAGAGAATTTGGTGAAGGGGTACAAAAATACAGATAGAATAAGTTCTAATGTTTTGTAACACAGTAGGGTGACTACAGTTATCAATAATTTATTGTATATTTTTAAATAGCTAAAAGGAATTATTTGAAATGTTCCCGTCACAAATGATAAATGTTTGAGGTGATAAATATCCCAATTGCCCTGATTTGATCATTACACTTTGTATGCGTGTATCAAAATATTACATGTACGCCATATATATGTACAATTACTATATATCAATAAAAAATAAACCTTTTGAATATTAGAAATGAAGGATAAAAAGTAATATACAAGTTATCAGAATATAAATATAGGGAAGGAAAAGGAAGGAATATACAGATCTTTAACAGCAGGTTAATAAGTAGATAAGGAACAGATGTCAAACCGATTAAAGAAGGAAGTATTAAACAGAAAACTATAGACAAGACTCTTAGTGCTCCAGAAATTATTCAAATAGATGACTAAGATTTAATTCTTTAAAGTAAGTTAGATATTTAAAAAGACATTATTAGGGTGTCTATAAAATTTAAAATTAGAATAGTGCTAGGAGCTCTAAAATATGCAAATATATTACAATAAAATCTTTTTCATATAGGGCTTTTGAACTTCATGCAGGAAGAAACATTTTCATTCAATAATGTTAATAATTCTATAATGAATACATAAATAATGGAAGACAATGACAAAATGAGTAACTTTGGAGGAGAGTGCACGAGATCTGGACCTTGTAGGAAAATAAGGATATCAACAGGCATCTTCACCTGCAGATTAAGAGAAAGAAATGCAGCAACTAAAGCCACTGAGCAGCCTCCAATACATTCAGGGATAGAAGATTCATTTGTGCGAAAAAATTAGGAAGATTACAATCCACCCTTAGACTGCTGTTCTCTCTGTGCTTGTATTTGAAACCCATCCCTAAGCAGATTGAGAGGAAAGAAATCACCACTGTAGCTGCTCATCATTCAGCATTCGTTTGCATTGGTTTGCCTGCCTCTTTCACTTTTGTAAACATCTTTCAAACTCCATAAGTCTCATTAGAAATCATAACAAGTTGTGGCAAAATTTAGACCAAGCATAAGAGATCAAGAATATAAAATAATATGTGGATATATTAATTCTCCTATATAAAGGTAAACTCTGAAAAATAAAGCCAACCAGCTACCAGGACTTGGGACAACAACAGGCTTCTGTCTCCAGTACCCCAGTGTGGAGGAGTGTTCCACAAAAAGCCTAATCACACCATCCCCAAAACAAAACCAGATGTTTTTGTTAAACAATACCAAACTAAATAAGCATATTTTCTTGCTTTTAACTGTATCCATCAATTTATTGTGTCATGATGATGCCAAATCCTGTTGGTCAACTTTATGTGCCGTTGATTAATTAAAAATGGGAAAATCAACTATTATTCAGTAAGTGCTTTGTTGCCAAAACTTTTCAAAAAATGAAATTTCTGAGTTAAAAGTAACAGAGAGTTGAAGAGATTCCCGGTGATAAAAAATGTCAGGAGGGGCTGGAGCAAGATGGCCTAATAGGGAGTGGCTCCAGTTCAACTCCCAGCAGCACCAGCTGCACACAGAAGACCGCGGATTTCGCATTTCAACTGAGGTACTGGGTTCATCTCATCAGAGTGCCGGAAGATCGGTACTGGTCAGCTGCTTAAGTCTCAACAGCTGAGTTGCTGGTGGGCTTAGGCATTTGCTCACCGCAAGTTTAAGGGGAAGGGAACTTTTCCCAGCCAGGGAACTGAGAATACACACCTGGAACGGGTAACTCCTCTTCACCTAACACGCGCTGAGTGCAGCAGTGGGCACACCAGGAGATCATATCCCACACCTGGCTGGGGAGGGTCCCATCCACGAGCCTCCCTCATTGCTAATGGGCAGCCCTGCACTCCACCGGGCAGCAGCAGGTTGGGTGAGGGCCCGCCATACTGCTCAGGCTTTGGCAGGTAAACAAAGCTGCTGGGAAGCTCCGGAACTGGGGTGGCTCAAGGCAGCTCAAGGAAACCCTGCTCTGCTCCCCAGACTCCACCTCTGGGGCAGGGCAGAGTAAACACAACAAAGCAGAGACAATTTCTGCAGACCCAAAGGACTCTGTCTGACAGCTTGAAGAGCAGTGGATCTCCCCAACACGGAGGTTGAGATCTGAGAAGGACAGACTCCCCTCAGCTCAAGCTGGGTCCCTGACCCCTGAGAAGCCTAACTGAGACACATCCCCCACTAGCAGTCTGACTCCTTACGACCTCACAGGGTGGAGTACACCCCTGAGAGGAAGCTCAGCAAGAATCAGCCAGGCATACCCGCTGTTCAGAAATATTCTATCTTCTGCAGTCTCTGCTGCTGCTGTTCCAGGCAAACAGGGTCTGGAGGACCTCAAGCAATCTCCAATGAATATTGAGGTCCCTAGACTGTTAGAAGGAAACTATCAAACAGGAAGGACACTACACCAAAAACCCCATCAGTACATCACCACTACCCAAAGACCAGAGGCAGATAAAACCACAAAAAGATGGGGAAAAAGCAGGGCAGCTGGAAATTCAAAACAAGAGCCAAGATCTCCCCGGCAAAGGAGCGTGAGCTCATCGCCAGCAACGGATCAAAGCTTGGACGAGAAATGACTTGACGAGATGAGAGAAGAAGGCTTCAGTCCCATCAAATTTCAGAGCTAAAGGAGGAATTACTGACCAGCGAAGAAACTAAAATCTGAAAAAAAGTGCAAGAACAGACGCTAGACTAATTAATGCAGAGAAGGTCATAAAACGAAATGAAAGAGGTGATGAAAAGCATGGATTAATGGTAAATACGCGTGATAAAATGCACAAAGCCCCAGTAACCAACACCATCAACTGGAAAGAAAGAGTACTATTGAGTGGATCAAATGAATGAAATGAAGCGAAGAGAAACCAAAGTAGAAAAAGAAGGTTGAAATGAACAAAGCCTGCAAAGTATGGGATTATGTAAAAGACCAAATCTACGCCGCCTGATTGGGGTGCCTGGAAAGCGAGGGGAAATGGAACCAAGTTGGAAACACCTTCAGGATATCATCCAGGAGAACTTCCCAACCTAGAGGCAGGGCCAACATTCAAACTATACAGAGAACGCCACAAAGATACCTCAAGAAGAGCAACTCCAAGACAATACAATTGCCAGATCTCACCCAAAGCTGAAAGAAGGAAAAACTCCAAGGGCAGCCAGAGAGAAAGGTCGAAGCACACATCGCACAAAGGGGAAGCCCATCAGACTCACAGCAGATCTCTCGGCAGAAACTCCCACACAAGCCAGAAGAGTGGGGCCAAATATTCAAACATCTTAAAGAATTTGGCCCAGAGAATCAGGCGACATCCAAGCGCCAACCCAAGTTTCCTTATAAGTGAAGGAGAAATAAACTTTACAGGATAAGCAAATGCTTTTAGGAGATTTTGTCACCACTTAGCCCTGCCTTGCAAGAGACCCTGAAGGGAAGTACTCAAACATGGAAAGGAACAACTGCACCAGCCATCTCAAAACATGTACATCCACTTCCAGGCTAGGAATAAACTATATCAACTTAATATTGTACAACCAGCATATCATAATGGCAGGATCAAGCCAGCCACATAACAATCTTAACCTTAAATGTAAATGGACTAAATGCTCCAATTAAGAGACACAGACTGGCAACCGATAAAGAGTCAAGACCCATCAGTCTGTTGTATTCAGGAGACCCATCTCACACGCAGAGACATACATAGGCTCAAAAATAAAGGATGGAGGAAGATTTACCAAGCAAATGGAGAAACAAAAAGGGTTACAATCCTAGTCTCTGATAAAAGACCTAAAACCACCCAAAAATCAAAAGAGACAAAGAAGGCCATTACATAATGGTAAAGGAATCAACTAACAGAAGAAGTTTCTTAACCATCCCAAAGAAAACTCAAAATAAGAAACCAGATTCATTAAAAGCAAGTCCTTAGAAACCAGCAGACTTAGACCTACACACAACGCTGGTTCTCAACACTCCACTGTCATCATTAGACAGATCAACTAGAGAAAGTTAACAAGGATATCCAGGAATTGAACTCATCTCTGCAAGCAGACCCATAGACACACATCTATAGAACTCTCCACCCTAAATCAATCAGAATATACATTCTTTCATAGCACCACATCGCATCTTTATTCCAAAATTCGACCAATGAATTGGAAGTAAAGCACTCCCTCAGCAAATGTACAAGAACAGAATTATTACAAACTGTCTCTCTCAGACCACAGTGCAATCAAACTAACCCAGGACTAAGAAACTCAATCAAAACCACCAACTACACGGAAACTGGAACAACCCGTCTCCTGAAATTGCACTACTGGCATAGGCACCAAGCAAAGAAAAGAGCGCCTGAAACCAATGAACAAAAGATAGCAACACAATGCGATCTCACACGTTAGGTAGAGGGAAATTGGCAGCACCAAAATGCCCACAAGAAAGCAGGAAAGATCTAAAAATTGACTCAACATCGCAATTAAAAGAATTAGAGAAGTGAGCAAACACATTCAAAGCTAAAGAAGAAGTGCCAGGAAAATAAACTGGCATTCAGAGAACCGAAGGAGATAGAGACAAAAAACCCTCCAAAAATCAATGGACTATAGAGCTAAGCTTTTAAAAGACTGCACCAAAAACAGATGACCACTAAAGTGCAGACTACGTTAGAAGAACAAACTTAATGTGTTAGATGAAGTGATATCACCAATGACCCCACATAGAAATACAAACTACCACTGAGAATACTATAAACACCTAAATGAGAAAATAAACTGGTGTTCAGAAGAAATGGATAATTTCTGACACTTACACTCTTCCGGGCACCAAACCAGGAAGAAGTGAATCCTCTGAATAGACCAATAGCAGGCTCTGAAATTGAGGCAACAATTAATAGCCTACCACAACCAAAAAGTCCAGACCAGATGGATTCACAGCTGAATTCTCACTCAGAGGTACAAGGAGGAGTTGGTACCATTCCTTCTGAAACCATTCCAATCATTAAAAAGAGGGAATCCTCCCCTAACTCATTTTATGAGGCCAACATCATCCTGATACCAAAGCCCGGCAGAGTTACATTGAAAAAGAGAATTTTAGACCAATCATCTCTGATGAACATCATAAAAATTTCTTTAATAAATATCAAACCCGATTCAGCAACACATCAAAAAGCTTTATCCACCATGATCAAGGGCTTCATCCTGGGATGCAAGGCTGGTTCAACATTCGCCAAGGAATCAATAAACATAATCCAGCATATAAAAATGAACCAAAGACAAGAACCACATGGTTATCTCAATAGATGCAGAAAGTTTTGGACAAAATTCAACAGCCCTTCATGCTAAAAACGCCAATAAATTCGGTATTGATGGAACGCAATTTCAAAATAATAAGGAGCTACTAAGTGATACAACCAAGCTTAAAGCATCCTACTGAATGGGCAAAAACTGGAAAATCTCCCTTTGAAAACTGGCAATAAGACAGGGATGCCCTTCCACCACTCCTAGTTCAACATAGTGTTGGAAGTTCGGCTTAGGCTAGCCAGGCAAAGAGAAATAAAACCAGGTAGCCCACAAGACAGTAAGAAGAAGTCGCAAATTCTGTCCCCTGTTTCAGAGATGACACATTTGTATTTAGAAAACCCCATTGTTCCCAGCCCAAAATCTCCTTCTTAAGCTGATAAGCAACTTCAGCAAAGTCTCAGGATACAAAATTAATGTGTAAAAATCACAAGCATTCTTATACATGCACCAGTAACAGAGACAAATAGAGATGCTTCAATTCAAGTGAATAGAACTTCCATTCCACAATGGCTTCAAAGAGGGGAACTCAAATACCTAGGAATCCAACCCCACAAGGATGCAAAATAATCTCTCTTGAAGTGAGAGAAACTACAAACCACTGCTCACTGGAAATAAAAAGAGGACACAAACAAAATGGAAGAAATACGCTACCATGCTCTATGATAGAGCAAACGGAATACTGTGGAAATGGCTTATAATGCCCACTGAGACTAATGCCATATCCCCATCAATCCTACCAATGAGTTTCTTCTACAGAATTGGAAAAAACTTTAAAGTTCATATGTCCCAAAAAAAGAGCCCTCGCGATTCCAAGACAACCGTAATAAAAGAACAAAGCTGGAGGCATCACACAATCTGACTCTAAACCATACTCACAAGGCTACAGTAACCAAAACAGCATGGTACTGGTGCACCAAAACAGCAGGACCAATGGAACAGAACAGAGTCCTGTGAAATACTACCACACATCTGGCCATCTGATTTTATCAAAACCTGAGAAAATAAAAGAAATGGGGAAAGGATTCCCCTCATTAGAATAAATGGTGCTGTGAAAATTGGCTGTGCCATAAGTAGAAAGCCAGAAACTGGGGATCCTTTCCAAATTCCCATAATTTAAAATTCAATCTGGGGATAATATGGATTGTGGAGACCTAAAACAGAACTACCACCATAAAAATCCTAGAGGAAAACCTAGGGTAGGCACCATTCAGACATAGGCATGGGCAAAGACTTCATACCAAAAATCACCCTCCTAAAAGCAAGGTCTGTTAAAAAGCCAAAATTGGATAAATGGATCTCATTAAACTAAAGAGCTTCTTCACAGCAAGAAACTACCATCGAGTGAACAGGCAACCTGTTGAATGGGAGAGAAAATTTTGCACTTACCCATCGACAAAGTGGGCTAATGGTCCGTGAACCTACAAAGAACTCAAACAAATTTACAAGAAAACAAACAACCCCATCAAAAGTGGGCAAGGATATGAACAGATGCGCGACCACAGCCAACAAACTACTTTCGCGCGCACGCTCATCCACGCCGGCTTCAAATCCGCAACCCACGAGACAATCGCCACCAGCCAGAACCCGCCACGCGTCGGAGAGGAGCGACGGATAATGGTGGGAACGACGCTGGCACCGTCGGCGTATCTAAACCGGTCCCAGCCATGAAAATAGTATGGACATCTCGCTGATCTAGAACTGAGCCGTGCACCATATGACCAAGGCCATCCATTACTGGTGAGCATAACTCAAAGGATATAAATTATGCCGCTGGCAAAGACAAGCACAATGAGATGTTTATATTGCAGCACTATTCACAATCGAAGACTTGGAATCAACCCAAAATGTCCATCAGTGACAGATTGATTAAGAAAATGCGGGCAATACAGCTACTAACAAATCTGGCTGGAATACTCAAGCAGCCATAAAAAGGATTAGAGTTATAGTCCTTTGTAGGGACATGATGCAGCTGAATCCAGAGACTATAAACTATCACAAGAACAGAAAAACCAAACAACCGTGATGTTCTCACCTCATAGGTGGAACTGGGTGAACAATGAGATCGCTCGACCCTAAAGGAACATCACATCAATCGGGCCTATCAAGGGGAGTGGGGGATTGGGGAGGACTGTGTGCATTGGGAGTTACACCTGATGTAAATGATCATATAGCTGATGGCAAGTGCAGCACACCAACAGTGGGCACAAGCATACATATGTAACAAACCCGTACTATGCAATACATAAAATTCCTACAACTTACAGTATAATAATAATAAATTAATTAAAAAAAAAAAAATGTTTTAGGGAACATTGAACTAAATTTAAGGAATTATACAATATTACATCTTTGTAGAATATAATTTCAGTAAATAGTATTTTTCCATATTTAGGTTCATTTTTCTGATAGTTGAAAAGACAATCCAGTTCATATTTTGAATAATTAGTACGCAAGTATTTAAAATCATATTTATCCTTTTTCGCTGATATTGCTCTTTCAAAAGCAGATAGCAGAGAAAAGCTGTCAAGAAATCAATATTTTTCTCTCACATTCCATAACCTGTTCCAGATAGTCATTACAAAGTAGTCTCCGCAAAAATAAGCTTTACAGATTTCGCCTTCTATAGCTGCTTCAAATAGCCACAGTATTAAGACAAATTAAATAATGAAGGCAGCCCATTTGAGATCATCTGATATTTTTTTCACGCTCAAACAAGCATTAAGGCTTATCCCATCAAAAATTTTTGAAAATCAAATGTCATCTGAAATATGTTTATCATGCAAGCCCAGTTTTGATTCTGAAACAGAATTTTCCTATTCTATAGGGAATTATAGAGTAAAACTAAAAAGACTAAATCAGAGTTCCGGCAATGCTGGATCTAGTGTCAGATAAGCAAAACAGCTCTAGGCAAAACCAGTTGGGGAACTCAGAGGCAAGAGCCATGTCTTGATTAACTCATGAAAGAAAATTGTAATCAGAATTTTTACTAAGCACAGTAATCAAAATATGAGTGCTCTCTGGGTACCAAAACAGAGATATAGACCAATGGAACAGAACACCAGAGTCCTGTAGTATACAATTTGGGCCACATCTTACAGCCATTCTGATCTTTGACAAACCTGAGAGAGAAACAAGAAATGGGAGCCCATCTCCCCTGCCTAACAAAATGGTGCTGTGGGTGTCTGGCTGGCCATAAGTAGGTGCTGAAACTGGGATCCTTCCCTTACCCTTGTTCTAA
Organism: Papio anubis; assembly: GCF_008728515.1. Taxonomy (NCBI): domain Eukaryota; kingdom Metazoa; phylum Chordata; class Mammalia; order Primates; family Cercopithecidae; genus Papio; species Papio anubis. The sequence goes on from NC_044980.1 coordinate 114,629,676, forward strand.
AATTTAATTCCAAGATGGACAGAGACTTCAAATGGCACCAATACCAATAAAGTCCCCATAGAAAACCAGGGCTACCATTCAGGCATGGCAAGGACTTCATGTCTAAACACCACAAGCAATGGCAATGTTCAAAATTGATAAATGGGATCTAATTAAACTAAAGAACTTCTGCACAGCAAAGAAACCACTTAATAGAGTGGGAATGAAAACTCCTACAGAATGGGGAGTATCATTTTTGGAAATCTCACTCATCTGACAAAGGGCTACTATCCATAAAGAGAACCCTAAAACAAATTTTACAAGAAAAAACAAACAACCCCATCAAAAAAAGTGGGCAAAAAGGATATGGAACAGACATTTCTCAAAAGAAGACTCATACAGCCAACAGACATTAAAAATGCTCATCATCACTTATTACACAGAGAAATGCAAATCAAAACCAGCCAATGAGATACCATCTCACACCGTGCCAGGGAATGAAGCTTATCATTGAAAAGCTCAGAAGTACCAGTAGGTAAGGAGAGGATGTGGAGAAAATAGGAACATCACTTTTACACTGTTGGTGGATTGTAAACCAGTTCCTCAACCATTATGGAAAAACAGTGTGTATGCATTCCTCAAGGATCTAAACTAGATGTGTACCATATGACCCAGCTATCCCATTACTGGGTATATACCCAAGGATTATAAATGTTCATGCTGCTATAAAGACTAATACGCAATACCTTGATGTTTGCCATGCAGCACCATTCATATTAGCAGTGATTTAATCAACCCAAAATGTCCATCAGTGACAGATTGATGAGAAAAATGTGGCAATATATACACCACGGAATACCATGAAAGTCACAAAAAGGAGCCAGTCCCTTAGATATGACGGCAGCTGGAAACCATCATTCTTAGCAAACTAATCACAAGAACAGAAACCAAACACCCCAAAGATAGCGTTTCCACCATAGCAGGTGTGGGAACTGGAACAATGACGACCACACTTGAAGTACCATTCAACCGTGGGCCTATCATGGGGAGGGGTGGAGATTAAATGGTTATACCTGATGTAAATGACGAGTTGATGGGTGCAGCACACCAACATAGCACAAGTATACATATGTAACAAATCTGCACGTTATGCACATGTACCCTACAACTTAAAGTATAATAATAATAAAAAAAAAGAAAGAAAAAAAAAAAGAATTCCTCAGAGAAGTAGACCATATGACATATTTAGCAATAATGCCAAATTAATAAAAAAATTCAATCACCAACTTTTACTACAAATAATCTGACTTTTCATCGTGGAATGCTATAATTCTCTTTTTAGCTTCATTTTGTATTAATTTTCTAAAGAGGAAAACATGCATTTATTTGCCTGAGAGAAATTATAATTTAATATTTATGTAACAGACATACAGCTTCAAATTTATTATGAGAAAATAAATATTTTTAAAGATTACCAGATTTTCATTACATTAGAAACAATTCTTTGCAACATTTTATCTTTGGTCTTTATGCAAAGAAATGAACATAAAGCAAAGCTATCTAAGCTGTGGAATTTGATAATCAATTTTCTGACATCTAATTTTATGTTCCATACTTTAGAACAAGAATTGGCAACCCACGCACGGCCTATGGGCCAAATCTCGTTCTCCACCTGTTTTTGTAAATAAAATTTTATTGGAACACAATCATGCTCATTCATTCATTTATGTATTATCTATAGCTGCTTTTGCATTCCAATGGCAAAATTGAGTAGTTATGATCATATAGCTTGTAATACCAAAAATATATGCTACCTGGCCTTTTACAGAAAGAGGGTTGACGCAGGAGGTCTGGGGTGTTCAAATCCTGCACATTCCAGTGAAATGAATGACCCTCGACCAGCTCCTGGAAATAAGCTCTAAGTCCTTGGAATATCCTGCCTGGTAGGACGCAAAGACAAGGAGTGTCTTTGTTTATCTGAGGCCTTGGGCCATGCCACATAGTTTGTGCTAACAACGTGATTATGTTGGGGTCCTTAGGTCACACAGTTTTAGTTTGACCTCTGGAGAACCTAGAAAATAACCCTCAATAAAATCTCTGGATACCAAGGCTTGGATGAGCTTCACTAGCTAGCAATACTTTGTATATGTAGTCACACATTTTTTTCTGGTGGAATTAAGCACTAGTCATATAACCATTGGACAAAGACACATGGAAGCTTGAACTTGGTTTCTTCTGAACTTGGCCCTATGCATATTTTGCCTTTGCTGATTTTACAGTATTCTTCTGCTGTAATAAACTTTCACTGTGAATATGATAGCTTTTCTGAGTTCTATGGGTTGTTCTAGTGAATTATTAAACCTGAGGGTGGTCTTCAAGACCTCTAAACTCACCGAATCTTTCCCAAAATGTTTGCCGATCCATTCCCTGGCCATTATTGAAATGTAAAATGTCAAATAAATAAAACTGATCATACTTAAACTAATAAGATATATTTAAAACTTTTCAGAGTTCATATTATTTTTTCTAACTTAATCATCAATTATATTTTTTAGCAAATTCAATCCCTGAAACAAGACCATTCCATAAGTAAACAACATCAAGCCAACCTATTTTCCTTAATCCAAGTTTGCAGTTTCTTAACAAGTCCTCAATTATGAGTATTTTCAGCATATAATATTTATTTGGAACAATCACAAGAATAAACAACTCATGATGCATTCTCTACTATAGCCAGCAGTGGCTGCCAAGATTTAAACTTATCAAAAATAAAATAAAATGAACCTTACTGTGAATGAACTTTATTCTTTTTTTTTTTTAACCTCATACAAAAGTCAAGAAAGGTAATAGGAAACTCAGTCCACATACTGAATCACTAAGTTTTGTCTTTACGTAATATAAAAATAAATTTGCTGTTATTGATTTGTAAAATAAAAAACAAAATTTAAACCTAACTAAAGAGAGATTATATTCAAAAGGATTATTTCAATAAGGAGAGAGGGACAGTTGCAATAGAGAGAAATCCTGACCTAAGATCTACAAGCCTTTCAAAAGTTAAACAGAAAGAGCTTTTCTTTTATCAGAAAGAGTCAACAAGCCTAGAAAGAGCCAGATGCAGGGACATGGGAGGAGGAAGGGTGGCATGATCTGACAGCAGCTTGGAGAATGCTTTCTCAGTGGTCAGCCTATTCCCAGAAGCTTGCGGCTAAATAGGGGCGGTATGCTGGCTCAGACCAAGGGAGGATCAAATTTGAGAGGATAGGGAAAGGAGAGAAACTTAAGTTCAGCTAATAAGTATTTTGTTTCAGAAATCAATGGGGAAAAGAGAGTTCAGCTAGACATCTGTCTGGCCTTGTCATAGCTAAATAGGGACATCCATAAGTCTGCCCCTATGGGATTTATGGATGTGGGGAGGATTTTTTTCCAGAATATAAAGGTGTGGGGGGATCTCTTAATCCCCACTATGTTTCAGAAGCACAGGGCTCAGGTAAAATTCAACACTGTCAGATCATACAGTTAACAATGACAACAACAAATCATTTAGGTAGTATGATGCTGCACAGTGTTAGAAATAGAACAAGTGAATATAATGGGAGAATTGAATTAATTCATGGAAAATAGAAATAAGGTAAAGTAATATTAATAATGTTTTAGCTGAAAAGAATGTCTTCAAAGTCATTTGATATTAAAGACATTACAGGAGTGAAAATGTCCTGTTAAAACAAAGGGAAAATCAACTTTTATGCCTTACTGATGTTGCAAGAAAATCTAAACTGGCCTCTAGAAACCTACACTAATGTTGAGTTACACAGAAAGGGTTCCAAGAGTGGTGAAAAGAGCTATGATCCAAGCATCATCCTCTTGTCTCAGATTATGAGCTTAGAACAAGAAATGCCTTACATTTTCTTATATTATTTTTAATATTTGCAAAGAATGCACCAGGAGAATTTTAGTAATGGCAGGAATAAATAAGTCTTTTCAATTTGGGAAAAAAATAGATATCATATTTCTATTTAATTTAGTTTAAAAATAAAGATCATTGACCTACACTCAGAGCCAGGTACTTGTTTAGGTGGTGGTTTGAGAGTGTGCAAAAAACTAGGTAAAGCCCTGACTTTGTGGGGCTTCATCTCCAGTGGAGAGGAAAGATAAAAGAAAGTAAATAAATAAAAGACCATATTATTATAGGTAATTTTTATGGGCTGAATTGCATACCTCCAAAATTCATGTGTTGAAGTCCTAACTCCCAGGACAACAGAATGTGACTATTTAAAGATAAGATTTTAAAGAGATAATTAAGAAAAAAATGAAGTCTTTAGGGTTAACTTTAAGCATATATGACTGGCATCCTTATCAAAAGAGGAGACTGGGACACAGATACACACAGAAGGAAGATCATGTAAAGACATGGGGGAGAAGATGGTCATCTACAGGCTAAGGAGAAAGGCCTCAGAAGAAACCTACCTTACCAATACCTTGATCTTGGATTTCTAGTCTCCAGAATTGTGAGACAATACATTTCCACTGATTGAGCCATGCAGTTTGTGGTACTTTGTTAGAACAGTCCTAGCTGCCACAGTTGCACCTTGTACAGTTTGCTTAGAGAAGTCAGAGAAGATCTGTCTGAAGAGATAACATTTTGATCGGAACAAATCATGTCAAAACGCGGGTAGCCACATTCCTGGCAGAGAAGACTAAGTTTGAAAAGCCCCAGAGAACACAAATGAGGCCTATGTGGCTGAAGAAATTGAGAAAATGTGAGAACTGAATGAGATGACTTTGGAGAGATCATACTTAAATATGGTTCCCTGATTTTCGGCATCTGTAAAACACACGGAGAATATTTTAAGGTCTAGAGGTTGTGTTTTGACTCCCTTCTCTCTTTCGGAGTCCATAAGAACAAATCTTTTGGGCTGCCAAAGTCAAAATAATAAAAATCATACTGAGAATTTCACAGGCTTTGTCATCCAAATAGTATATCTGTTGTCCATTGCAACTTGATTACCTTTAAAGGAGATAGAAAATAGAGCCCCATATGGAAGAAGCACAGAATAAAAATTGATTCAAGGAAATACAGAAACAGAGTCACAGAAACACTGAATTAGATAATATGTGCTGAAAGGCACGTTTCCAAAATTGCTTATGATCTCAAATAATATAAAGAATGTAATGGTTAAAGAAGAAGAAGAAAAAGAAAATCATAATGTAAAAATGCCCTCTTATCACCTCACCTCCCACACAGACAGGATTAGACATACTGTGAAAACCTAACCCAATTGCATGCCTAAGAAGACTTCCAGCTTTAAAAAGTATTTCTCAGAACAGGCATATCAAACTCTTTAAGGTTATCAGAAGAAATACAATTTACACTGAAATTATAATATAAAACATATCAAGGATAGAAAATAAATGACAGATATTTCTCCTCTCCCATTTTTGGCTCTGAAACTTCTGGTAAATATCACCAATCTCTCCTGACCCGCTAATAGCATCCCAATTATCTCAATTGGGATGCTCTCAACCGTTATAAGCAGAGTAATACTGTTTAAGTTATTTGAATGTGTTTTTCCCCTTTACATTTCTGTCCACGTGACATCCTCTGTAGTCAGCCTAGGCCTTAGAGTTACTACAGGGCATTACTACAGGGAATGTCACAGGGACATCTGGGGACAGAGAGAGGATTAACAGCTTGTCACAGCAATAATATAAAGAGAAAAAAGAGATAATCTACTTTTCTTTGCAATAAGACAATATGCTTGAAAGCACAGCTTTGTCAGAGGAGAGCAATGTCATAAATTCCCTTATCTGATATTTTAGAATAAGGGTACAGGTTTAAAGGCCTTCATAAATGAGCTTTATATTAGACATTGGCCAAATAGCAAGCAAAAGGTGGTAAGATTTCAGTACTGACAGAAGCAAACACTCAGACACATGATGTGATATCCTTTCTCATGGCCAAAACCCCAAAAGCGGGACTTATGTTAGGAAGTTTGATAAAAACTTAGGATTCTAGAAGTCAATTTTCTTATAGATTACCCCCAAGCAAACCTAGAAGCAGCCATCTCAAAATAAACTGAGTGAAATAAACTGAAACAAAGATCAGCCATCCTTTGGTTCCCATGTGGCATAGTGTCCTGTGGGTACATGGAAGACGGCTGAGTTGAGCACCTATGAACCTGTCCCAAATGAAGGGAAATTCCAGGGCAAAAACTAAGAAGCTAAGAGATCAGGTTAGGGAGTTGATTATGTTACCAGGTCAAAACCAACGGGTTAAGATCAAGCGGGAAATGTTTTAACATAACAGAGAGACTAGTTGTCATCAGTCGGGTAGTAACCCAGGCTAGTTATATCTAGCAGAGATCAGCAAGATTACAGAAGATTCCATATAAATTTCCGCTCATCACCAAGAGGAAATATCTCATACCCTTTTCCAAATGGCCAACTTGAAAAGGAGCAAGGGAAAGAGTAGAACTCCAAGACTGAGCATATATCTAAAAGGTTATTTTATCATTACGTTAGACTGAATTACCAGTTTGGAATCAAATCTTTGGTTGTCACCTCCATATTATCCATATTATCCATCAATATAGATTTTAATGAGGAAAATCCAACCAGTTAATTTTTTTTAAAAAAAAGAGGTTTTATTTTATCTGCCCCTGTCAGTATAACTTTTAAACCTACTAGACAATAAACTGTAACTATTCAAGTTTGTGGGCTAAGTCTTTTTCTTAGACACAGCTAATGTGAATACTAAAAACACTTTTCTCTATGATGCTTCTTTTTTCCTAAATCAACCTGACTTTTCTCTAAAACCATATCAGATTGACACATTCTATTGTAAAATGTCAATTCAGACTGGTTAAATCAGGTTCTGCCAGCTTAGAAGACATGCGATTTTTCTTTTGGGAGTTGTTTTCCTAATATCCATGGCTTTGATTAACAGTTTTTAACTAGAAGACAAATCTACCCATTAATTCTCAAAGTTCTTCAGTGTTTGTTGAAGATGAGGTGGGAAAGGCAAAGGATGTTTCCAAATTTACAGTAAAAACAAAATTTAGCATATTAAGTTACCATTCACTCACAGTAGATTTACAAAAGTATCATACAAATTACACTTTTTCTAATAAACAAATTACACTTTTTCTAGAACATATTTAGACTGGCTATGAGTTCATTAACATGCTTTAAACCACTGTCTCTTTCCCTGAGATTCATAAGTTTATAAATGTTTTTCTCCTTTCCTCCCTGCAACCCCTTCCTTCCCTGGCGCAATATTCTCTCATTTTTCTAATTGGATTCCCTGGTTTTATCTTGTAGACATAAAAATTATCCCATGGGTAGACAGGGTTCACTTTGACTTCTATTTCTTTTATCTTCAATTTCAAAAGAAGTTTTTCATGATGAGAAAAGACAACTACGTGTACTTTTATGTAGAACTATGCATTTCTATAGTTCTGAAAATAAGTGGCATAACTTAATACTGTGAAACCGTATGCTCTGTTTAGGTATTTATGCTTTCTCTGGGAAATGCTATTCTTAAAAATGCATTTCATTTTAGTATTCTTAATGGGTTAGTAATAGGGCTACCTTACAAAGGATAAAAACAAAAAGGAAATATTTCTTTATTTCTACTAAGCAATGGCCTCTTTTGAAACTATACTGAAAATGCTTGAATGGACAGCAAAACAAGATGAAAGTGAAAAACACAGAAGAACCTTTAAAAGCTTTGTTTTGTGTATTTTCCATTATAGAGAGTGCTATAATTTGATTTGTAATTTAATGTACTGTCTTGCATGCATAATTTGTACTTTTGTATTTAAATATTACTGCTGTTTCTTATAATCAGTTACCATAATTATAAAAATACCAAATTTGTTTTATTGAAAATCGTTTTTAAAAACTCAATTTAACAGTTTTCACAAATTAGTTACTTATGCAAATTATAATAGTAGTTAATATCTTGATTGTTCAATCTGATGAAGCAAAAAGAACAAATGGAGGTCCTGGATTGTTGACCAAGCATCTCTATCCAGGACCTTTCTCATCTGTCAAGTGGGCAAATTGGACTTTACCTCCAAATTCCTTTTCAAGTCTACATTCCCATGGCTATTCCAAACTATTGAATACTTTGAAAATGTTGGTTATAATATGACATAGTTTGGATATTTGTCCCCACCAAATCTGATGTTGAAATGTAATCCCAAATGTTGGAGGTGGAGCCTGGTAAGAGGTATATTGCTCATGAGGGCAGATCCCTCATGGTTTAGTGCTATCCTTGCAATAGTGAGTGAGAAGTATTGTGAGATCTGGTTGTTTAAGGGTGTGGTACCCATGCCCTCCTCCCCAGCTCCCAACTTCTTGCTCCTGCTTTTGCCATCTGACATGCAAGCTCCCACTTCACCTTCCACCATGAGTGAAAGCTCCCTGAGGCCTTCCCAGAAGCTGAGCAGATGCTGGCACCATGCCTCCTGTACAGCCTGCAGAACCATGAGCCAATTAAAACTCTTTTCTTTATACATTATCCAGTCTCAGGTATTTCTTTATAGCAATGCAAGAATGGCCTAAAACAGAAAATTAGTACTGAGGGGTGGGGCATTGTACAAAGATACCTAAAAATGTGGAAGTAACTTTGAAACTGGGGAATGGTCAGAGGTTAGAAGAGTTTGGAGAGCTCAAAGGGAAATAGGAAGATGAGGGAATGTTTGGAACTTCTTAGAGACGGGTTAAATAATTGTGACCAAAATGCTGATAGTGATATGGACAGTGGAATCCAGGTTGAAAAGGTCTCAGATGGAAATGAGGAACTTATTGGGAACTGAAGCAAAGGTCACCCATGTTATGCCTTAGCAAAGAACTTGGCTGCATTCTGTTGAGGCCCTAGGGATCTGTGGAAGGTTTAACTTCAGAATGATGACTGAGGGTATTTAGCAGAAAAAAATTTCTAAGCAGCCACATGTTCAAAATTGGGCATGGCTGCTTCAAACAACCTATGTTCATACGCGGGAACAAAGAAATGACTTAAAGTTGGAACTTACATTTAAACAGTAAGTACAGTGTAAAACTTTGAAAAACTTGCAGCCTGGCCATCTGGTAGAAAAGAAAAGCCCAATTTCAGAAGATGAATTTAAGCAGGCTGTGGAGCAACAGTCTGCTAGAAAAATTTGCATAACTAAAAAGGAGTCAAGTGCTAAAAGTCAAGACAATGGGAAAAAGGCCTTGAAGGCATTTCAGAGACCTTCTAGGCAACCCCTTCCATGACAAGCCCAAAGGCCCAGGAGTACTAAATGGTTTCAGGAGCCAGGCCCAGGGCTCTGCTACCCTTCACAGCCTCAGGACACTGTTCCCCACATACAGCCCACTTCAGCTCCATCTTCAGCTCAGAGGGCACCAGGAACAGCTCAGGCCACAGAACTGAGGGCATAAGCCATAAGTCTTGGTGGCTTCCAAGTGGTATTAAGTTGGCAGGCACATAAGAGTCCAAGAGTAGTGGAGGGTTGGTATACTCCACCTAGATTTCAGAGGATGTATGAAAAAGCCTGGTTGCCTAGGCAGAAGCCTGCTGCAGGGGTAGATGCCTCACTGAGAACCTCTACTACGGCAGTGTGGAGGGGAAGTTTAGGCTTGGAAGTCCCACTCAGAGTCCTCACTGGGGCACTTCCTAGTGGAGCTGTTGGAGGGCGACTGCTATCCTCCAGACCTTAGAATGGTAGGCTCTACCAGCAGCTTGCACCCTGTGCCTAGAAAAGTCACAGGCACTCAATAACCTGGAGAACATCCATGGGAGCTAACCTCTGCAAAGTTGTAGGGGTGGAGCTTCCCAAAGCCATAGGAGCCCTATTTTGGAGCTTCAAGATTTAATGACTGCTCTGCTGAGTTTTGAAACTGCACAGCCTGTAGCCCCTTTCTTTTTTCTGATATCTCTCTTTTGAAATGGGAATATTTACCCAATGCCTATACCACCATTGTATTTTGGGAGTAAATAACTATTTTGATTTTACAGGCACATAGATGGAAGAAACTTGCCTCAGATGAGACTTTGGACTTTGGAGTTAATGCTAGAATGACTTAAGACTTTGGGGGACTGTCAGGAAGTCATGATTGTGTTTTGCAGTGTGACAAGGACATGAGATTTGAGGGGCCAGAGTTGCAATAATATAGTTTAGATACTTATCCTCATCCAAATCTCATGTTGAAATATAATCCCCAATGTTGGAGGTTGGGCTTGGTGGAAGGTGTATCGCTTATGAGGGTGGATTCCTCACAACAGTGAGTACTTATGAGATTGGGTTGTTACATGTGTGGCACCACACCCTGCCATTCCTTCTTGCTCCTGTTTTTGCCATGTGACATGTAAGCTCCTGCTTCACTTTCCACCATGAGTAAAATCTCCCTGGGGTCTCCCTAGAACCCAAGCCAACACCAGTGCCATATTTCCTGTACAGCCTATGGAACAATGAGCCAATTAAACTTCTCTTCTTTATAAATTACCTAGTCTCAGGTATTTCTTTGTAGAAATGAAAGAACAGCCTAACACATAATACAGGTCCAAAGACATATGGCTTTTCCTCATTTGGTTTATATATTTGAAGCTGCATTTTCAAAAAACATTGGATAGTGTACTTGGCTGAATGGTGGCTCAAAAGAATATGTCCATATCTTAATCCCTGGAACCTGCAAATGTTACCTTATTTAGGAAAAGGGTCTCTCTATATGTGACTAAGTTAAGGAACTTGAGAAAGAGCATATTCTAGATTATTCAGGTGGGCTCTAAATGTAATCACATAGAGAGAGGCAGAGAATTTTTTGACACACAGAGAAGACATCAAAAAAAGAAAGAGGTAACATGACCACAAAGGTAGAGATTGGAGTCATGTGGCCACAAGCCAAAGAACTTCTGCAGCCATGAAAAGATGAAAGAGGAAATGTTTTTCCTCCTAGAGAAGGTACCCTGCTTATGCCTTGATTCAGTCTCTCACCCCTAGTATTGTAAGAGAATAAATTGCCACCCAGAACCTAGTAATCTGTTGTAGCAGCCTCAGAAAATGAATACAGATAGATTGCCTGAGATTTATTTATTGGCAGTGCAGCCAGTGATGAAGACTCTCTCTTGTTTGATTTCTTGGTTTCCTTGAAACAAGATTCTACTCAGGGAGTCAAAGAAAGAGTCCAGGCAGCTGTGATGGCAGAGTCTTCTAGTTTGCACTTGTTTTTCATCCTAAAGTCTCATCTCTTTCTTTCTGTTCCCTCTTCCTTCAGTTTCTGGTGTTGTCCAGAATAGTACCAGTTACTTATTACATTCAGCGATTTATCATCCAATGATATTTGAAAAGGAAAAGGGGAACATCCCCCAGCTTTCTTAGAGAAAAATCTCAGAAAATTAGTCTAATGTTATTATAAGTAAAAATCTGTGCTACATGAACTTGGAAGAATCAAAATGAGTTATATCTCAGTTTCTTAAGAAAATTTCCAAATGGTACTTCTATAAACCCTCAACTATTGACTTCTTTACTCTCAGAACTGCTTTTATCTTTCATTTCCTACCTTAACTCTTTGAATTAACAACTGTGGTATTTAATACTAAATAGGATATATAACTTCCTATTTGGTCTTCTCATTTGTTTATCTATTTGAATATTGATATATACATACATATATATATATATATATTTACCATTAATAATGGCGTAAACCTCACCAACTAGCATGCAAGCAAATACAAAGCGAGATATTTAGTCAAGTTTACCCAGAAAGTTCAAATAAAGTAACTTAGGCATAAACATGGTGGTAAAATCAAGCAGAAGGAACCACACAAACAAAAACAGATGGGAAAGTAAATGGAGAAAGCTGTTTCTGAGAAAGGGCTGAAGAACTACATTGATTACTCATTTCTGGATAACTACTCCCACTCACTTCATTACCAGGTAGTTTTTCTAAGTGTGTCCTGTGTAGTATAGATTTTGAAAAGTCTATAAAGTCACTTTATTCCTAGATATTAAAAAAAAAATCTTTGGACCACATTAGATTTGATGTTTTTCAATTCATTTATTTATATTTAGTTTGCATTTGGAAGAACAGAGCAATTTTCACCAATCTAATCTCATTAATCTCCAAGTTATCTTTCTGAGACAGAAAAGCTATATAGCAAGCTATTTATTTTCTGTTCAATGAATTCTTGTGTCATTCTCTTTGTAGTTTAATGAACAGTTTCTCCAAATCCTCAGAGAAATTGAAGTGTTTATTTCAGCAAATAATATGTTTTCAGAAGCACACATTATTACAGAAGTCTTTCCTGAGAAACTTCTCCTGATATATTATGGCCTCTTATCCCATTGTGCAAAGGAAGGTCATAGTAAAGCACATATATGCTTAGCTCAGTGCTGCAGTCTTTCACTAATAATAAAGTACTGGAATCTGGCAAGGCATTTACATTGTCAAATAAAAGGATTTTTTAAATATTAGTTTTCTTTCCAGGCAGTTTTGATTTGTTACTTATTTCAGTATAATATACATACAAGTATACATGTATAATTTTTTTTAAATTGCATGCGTTCATGTTACTAATACCCAAATCAAGAAACGGTCCATTTCCAGCACCCTAGAAGATGCCCTCATGCCTCTTTCCAAACACTACCTCTAAGCTCAACACCATTCTGACTTTTATCACTATAATTTGTTGTATTATTACTTTATATAGTTTTTCATGTCTGACTTCTTTCATTCATTATATTTGTCAGATTCTTCCATATTGTTGCATGTTCTTCTAGATCATTCATTCTCATTCTACATAATACTATCGCATTTTGTGACTATGCCATACTTCATCCATTACACTGTTGAGTAGCTTCAGGTTACTCAAAATTGGGTAAATTCACAAATCAGGTTTTGATGAACATTCTTGTATATATTTTGGTAAAAATCAGTAGGCATTTCTGTTGGATTTTGTCTAGGAGTGATATTGCTGAGTTGTGGTGTATGTATACATTCAAATTTAACAAATAACACCAGTTTTACAAATTAGCTGTCCTAATTCACTCTCAACAGTATTTGAGTGTTGCAGTTGCTTCACCTGCTCATCTACATATGGTATTGTCTTTCATTTAAGACATACTGATAAGTATGCAGTGGCATGACACTGGAGCTTAATTGGCATTTCCTTAATTATTAAGCTAGAACATAATTTCTATGTAAATTGGCTACATATGTACATATATATTTGCATATATTTGGTTTTGTCCATATATTGATTCTGTTCGTATAAATTGCATACATATATATTTCTTTATATATTTGCATTTCATAGGTATGCAAACATATAATTGTTCGACTGTTTTGCTTATTATTCTATTGCTCTCTTTAACTTTCAAAATTTGTTTATAAATTATAGATATAACCACTCTGTAGAGAAATGTATTATAAATATATTCTCCCACTCTTGGAGCTGCCTTTTCCTTTCTATATGAGAGGGAAGATTTTCCCTCTATGCTCTAAGGGCTCAATAACTGAGTCTATGAAATAAACTGACAACAGGCAGATTAACAGTAGAAGAGGTATACAAATTTCTTACCTGCACAGGGGCATCACAGGAAAGAAAAGTGAATAGCCAAAAACTCAATGAGACCCAAAATCTTATATTCCCACTTCATAGGGAATGGGGGATGTAGGCAACTTAGGGAAAAACAAATGGCTTTTGGGAAAGACAAATGGCCCTTTTGAAAAACAAGTGACCGTCTGTGACAACGTTTGTCTGGGTGTGGTGTTGACCACTAGCCTGGAGATCAATGACAACTGAATCATTTTGAAGAATGTGTCCCTAGGTAGATAAGGAGAGGCCAGCCTCTCCCTGCATCTGCTGTCTCCCGGGTGCCCTCAGTTTGAAGTAATCAGTATACTAAGGTGGCATATTTGGGGATGACATTTTGAAAATGCATTCACTCACTTAATGCTCTCTCCTGATGAACAAAAGTTTCTTCAATTTTACTGTAGATCAAGTTTTAAATTTTAACTTCTGTAGTAGACACTTTTTGTGTATGTTTAAGAAATCTTTGCCTATAAAGAATTGTGAAAATGTTCTCCTATGCACATGTTTCTAAACTTTAGTGGTTTACCTTTTTCATTTAGATGGAAATCCTTCTGTAACTGATTTTCAGGTATGGTATGAGATAGAAATAAAGATATTTCCGTGGATATGCAATCCATCCAGCACTATTTATTGGAAATCCATCCTTTGGTTTACTATACTTTCAAGACATTTTTCATGACAATCAGTCAGATATCAAACTAGCGTACTTTTAAAAAACGTGTCTGTAATCAAGTTTAAATTTTAATTTGGAAAAATGTAAATCCACTGATAGACAAATAAATAAGATGTTTACATATTAAATTTCAGAACAGGGAACAAGATGTTTAAATGATTGGGGAGAAGTAATTATTTTCTTTCCACTTGATGTTTTGTTATTTCAAATGTATCACTGATCTATAACAATAATCACTAATATTTCTCCATCCCCTTTGTCCTGAGGTCCAATTTATCCCAAGAATGCCATGAAAACAGGCATTTGCCTAGGTTCCATAGAAGGATATGTGAGGAAATTATCACTCTCTTCAGCAGGCACATCTTTTTGCTTTCTTTCTCACTTCACCTATTCAAATCTCCACTTATTTCCAAATGTATTGATATTTCTTCCTTTTCTAAATGATCGTCACCAAACTTTTTGCCTCAGTCTTGCAATGGAAAGTCAGGTAACATTTCGTGAACATTTATTTATGTATTTATTTATTTTTAATTTTTTTATTGTTTATTATACTTTAAGTTCTAGGGTACATGTGCACAACGTGCAGGTTTGTTACATATGTACACATATGCCATGTTGGTGTGCTGCACCCATTAACTTGTCATTTACATTAGGTATGTCTCCTAACGCTATCCCTCCCCCTTCCTCCCACCCCACAGCAGGCCCCAGTGTGTGATGTTCCCCTTCCTGTGTCCAAGTGTAATCATTGTTCAATTCCCACCTATGAGTGAGAACATGCGGTGTTTGGTTTTCTGTACTTGCAATAGTTTGCTGAGAATGATGGTTTCCAGCTGCATCCATGTCCCTACAAAGGACATGAACTCATCCTTTTTGATGGTTGCATTGTATTTCATGGTGTATATCTGCCACAGTTTCTTAATCCAGCCTGTTTTTGATGGACATTTGGGTTGATTCCAAGTCTTTGCTATTGTGAATAGTGCTGCAATAAACACACGTGTGTGTGTGTCTTTATAGCAGCATGATTTATAATCCTTTGGGTATATCCCCAGTAATGGGGATGACTGGGTCAAATGGTATTTATAGTTCTAGATCCTTGAGGAATCACCAACTGTTTTCCACAATGGTTGAACTAGTTTACAGTTCCACCAACAGTTTAAAGGTGTTCCTATTTCGCCACATCCTCTCCAGCACCTGTTGTTTCCTGACTTTTTAATGATTGCCATTCTAACTGGTGTGAGATGGTATCTCATTGTGGTTTTGATTTGCATTTCTCTGATGGCTAGTGATGATGAGCATTTTTTCATGTGTCTGTTGGTTGTATGAATGTCTTCTTTTGAGAAGCGTCTGTTCATATCCTTTGCCCAGTTTTTGATAGGGTTGTTTGTTTTTTCTTGTAAATTTGTTTGATTTCTTTGTTGGTTCTGGATATTAGCCCTTTGTCAGATGAGTAGATTGCAAAAATTTCCTCCCATTCTGTAGGCTGCCTATTCATTCTGATGGTAGTTTCTTTCGCTGTGCAGAAGCTCTTTAGTTTAATTAGATCTCATTTGTCGATTTTAGCTTTTGTTGCCATTGCTTTTGGGTGTTTTAGACATGAAGTCCTTGCCCATCCCTATGTCCTGAATGGTATTGCCTAGGTTTTCTTCTAGAATTTTTATGGTTTTAGGTCTAACATTTAAGTCTCTAATCCAACTTGAATTAATTTTTGTATAAGGAGTAAGGAAGGGATCCAGTTTCAGCTTTCTACTTATGGTTAACCAGTTTTCCCAGCATCATTTATTAAATAGGGAATCCTTTCCCCATCTCTTATTTTTGTCAGGTTTGTCATAGATCAGATAGATGCAGATGTGTGGTATTATTTCTGAGTGCTCTGTTCCGTTCCATTGGTGTATATCTCTGTTTTGTTACCAGTAGCATGCTGTTTGTTTACTGTAGCCTTGTAGTATAGTTTGAAGTCAAGTAGACTGATGCCTCCAGCTTTGGTCTTTTGGCTTAGGATTGTCTTGGCAATGTGGGCTCTTTTTTGGTTCCATATGAACTTTAAAGTAGTTTTTCCCAATTCTGTGAAGAAAGTCATTGGTAGCTTAATGGGGATGGCATTGAATCTATAAATTACCTTGGGCAGTATGGCCATTTTTATGATATTGATTCTTCCTATCCATGAGCATGGGATGTTCTTTCATTTATTATCTATTGAGCAGTGTGGTAGTTTTCTCTTAAAATAATATTTATCATATGTAGACCCAAACAGCCTCCAAAAGAAATTACTTTTCAGCTGTAATCATTACTAGAGTCTTAATGAAGTTATATCCCTTGTAAATTTGATGAAAGATTTTTTTATCTCCTGAAAATATGCATATACATAAAATCATAAATACAGTTTCAGAGGTTCCCAGGCTACTAGAAGCCATAGGTTGAGAAATCATTATTTTTCTTTTTTGATGATTCTCCATGAGCATATTTAATGATTAAACATCACAGTGTATGCAACATGTTGCTTTATTGAGGATAATTTTATGGTTGCTCATAGGGCTGAATAAATGATTCCATTATAAAAATGTGTTAAACTGGATATAATAGCTACTTTTCATTCTAGATGAATTTAGGATATTTCATTTTGATACTAAGAAGTTTCTAAAAATCCCCTTTCAAAAAGAAGTGTCATTTGGAGAAGACATTTCTTTCAATCATGTAATGAAATACTTAGTGCTTGCCCTTCCATCCTATGTTTAAGGCACTGGCTAAGAGAAACACAGAATGCCATATTACCAGTTTTTTTCAAATATGTAAAAGAACAAAGCATAATTATAACAGAGCAAAGCAGCTGGTCCTTTCTTTAAAGAATCTAGAAAAATAAATTTGTTACAAAAGATACCCATTTGTTATGATATTCAGAAATTCCACATAGAGCACTTTTTAGTGCCATATTGAGTACAGACACACAGAAAGCCTCTCACACCTGAACACTAGACTGAAACAGAAAGCCTGCATGTGGTGTCAGATACAGCTGTGTATTGCAAAGAACTGCAACTTCAGTCTCATCCTCAAACATTCTCTTACTCAAAATCTCACTGTTTTAATTTTTTTCTTACTGCTCCACAGATGCTAGAGCTGTCAACTCCGAGTTTTATCTAATAGGAGCATTCTTTGCTTCACCAAAATAAAATCAAGCTCTGGGAATGAACATCTGCTTAGATGTGACACCATAGACCCAGTGGATTAATCTCCTTGAGCAGGTAACTTCTTCCACATGTTCCAGTTGCCTTCATAAGTCAATATTTTAAAAAATCAAAACTATTTTTACTCTAAAGATTTTACACTTAGTCGTTCCTAAAATCATGTCCTTTTTATGCACAGAACTTTCCATCAGCTTTCCTTTACACACAAAAAAATAAAATCCAAACTTTTTAACTTAACCTATAAAATTATACATGACTGAGTCCCTGGATACCTCTCTGGCCTATTTTCAGATCACTTTTCACCTTGATCATCATACTCTTAACAACTGTCTGTTGCAAGAATACAACAACCATCATCTCTTAGGCCTTTGCCTTTGCTGTTCCCTCTGCCTGGAATGCTCGTCTCCCAGATATCCACATGGTGCACCCTTTGCATTCCTTTAGGTCTCTTTGCATATTTCACTTCTGACTCTACCTAAAATCACAGACCATTTACTAGTTTATCCTCTTTTTCTGTTTTATTGCCTCAATATCACTTACTACTTAATATTGATTTACATTATTATCTTACTTATGTTTAAAATATAAGCTTCATGAGTGTAGGCATTATGTTAGTTTACTGTTATTCCATTGTGTCTAGAACTGTGCTTGGCAAATTGGGGATGCTCAATAAGAATTCGTTAAATGCATGAATGCTTCCTGAATCTTAACACAGGATGAATTTGCTAACTTTTATTCAGAACCCAGACTTTATGTATACCATTATAAGCAGTCTAGTAACTCAATAATTTCAACATATTTTTTCAAATGAAACAAATATCAAAAGAGTATTAAAACAAACGGGTTAACTCCATTCATGAAATTTAATTCATTGCAAGTACAAAGAGGACTTAGTAAAATAGTCAATGACTTCAAAAGCAATTGTTGTCATTCTGTAGCCATTTTCTATGTATCAAAGTAATTCCTTTCTCTGAATCAAACTATATAGTAGGAACCTATTTTTAAAATAGGCAACTTATGTAATAATTATTTCATGAAGAAATTTTAACACCATGTCTTCTAAGGGCTCATTACTAAGAAGAAGTAGATGAACAACTTTTCCCAGATAAATTGTCTGTGCAAAACTGGAGTTGCACTACACCATAGCATATATGCATCCATTTGGCACACTGCAGGTGCCAGTAGGACAACATACCAGAGTGTAACTCTTCCTGATCATTTTCATAATGTCCTCAGTTATTACCTTGTAATAAGCTGGTAAATGTCTATAATTGTTTTTGAGTCATCCCAATGCAGTCATGTAATAATAACATGTATTTTAAATTAAACTTGGGGGATTTCCTCCATACTGGAATTTCTAGTATTCACATAAATGAAAATCAAAATTAGGATAAGTTAATGTCAAACACTAATGGATTTTTACAGTGTTAATTGGTGTTCCTTTTTAAATTATTGCTGCCTACAGACACGTAGCTGTAGTTCTATGCACTTTCAACCACTAATGCCACCAGGCTAGTAAAGCAATTAATGTATATTTGGGGTTAATTATCAGAATCATCAGAAACAATTTTTCAATTGTTTAAATATTTTATTTTTCCGTAGATTATTGGGGTACAGATGGTGTTTGGTTACATGAGTAAGTTCTTTACTGGTGATTTGAGAGATTTTGGTGCACCCACCATCCGACCAGTATATACTATACCCTATTTGTAGTTTTTCATCCCTTGCCCCCTCTCACCCTTCCGTCCAAGTCTCCAAAGTCCATTGTATCATTCTTATGCCTTTGTGTTCTCATAGCTTAGCTCCTACATATCCATGAGGACATATGATGTTTGGTTCTCCATTCCTGAGTTGTCTCATTTAGAATAGTAGTCTCTTCAGTCTCATCCAGGTTGCTGTGAATGCTGTTAATTCATTCCTTTTATGGCTGAGCAGTGTTCCATTGTGTGTGTGTGTGTGTGTGTATGTGTATATATGAATATATGTGTGTGTATATATGTATATATGTGTGTGTATATGTGTGTGTATATATATGTGTATATATATAAATACATATATATCTCTCTCCCACAGTTTCTTTATCCACTCATTGATTAATGGGGCATTTGTGTTGGTTCCACATTTTTGCAATTGTGAATTGTTCTGCAATAAACATGTGTATGCAAGTATCTTTTTCATATAATGACTTATTTACCTCGGGATAAACACCCAGTAGTGGGATTGTGGATCAAATTGTAGTTCTACTTTTATCTCTTTAAGGAATCTCCACACTGTTTACCATAGTGGCTGTACTAGTTTACATTCCCACCAGCAGTGTAGAAGCGTTCCCTGATCACAACATCCATGCTGAAAGATCTCTACAAGGAAAACTATGAAACATTGGTGAAAGAAGTCATAAATGACACAAACAAATGAAAACACATTCCATGTTCATGGATGGGAAGAATCAACATTGTGAAAATGACCATACTGCCAAAAGCAATCTACAAATTCAATGCAATCCCCATCAAAATATCACCATCATTCTTCACAGAATTAGAGAAAAATTCAAAAATCCATATGGAACTATGAAAAGATAAAAAACAAACAAACAAAAGAGTCCATATAGCCAAAGCAAGGCTAAGCAAAAAGAACAAATCTGGAGGCATCACACACACACACACACACACACACACACACACCAGATTTCAAACTATACTATAAGGCCATAGTCACCAAAACAGTGTGGTAGTGGTAAAAAAAAAATAGGCACATAGACCAATGGAACAGAATAGAGAACCCAGAAATAAACCCAAATACTTATAGCCAACTGATCTTCAATGAAGCAAACAAAAACAGAGTGGGGAAAGGAAACTCTTTTCAACAAATGGTGCTGGGATAATTGGCTAGCCACATGTAGGAAAACAAAACTGGATCCTCACCTCTCACTTAATACAAAAATCAACTCAAGAAGGATGGAGGACTTAAATCTAAGACCTGAAAGTATACAAATTCTAGAAGATAACATTGGAAAAAACCCTACTAGACATTGACTTAGGCAAGGATTTCATGACCAAGAACTCAAAAGCAAATGCAATAAAAACGAAGATAAATAGCTGGGACTCAACTAAAGAGCTTTTGCACAGCAAAAGGAACAGTCAGCAGAGTATACAGACAACTCACAGAGTGGAAGAAAATATTCACAATCTATACATCTGACAAAGGAGTAATATTCAGAATCTACAATGAACTCTAACAAATCAGCAAGAAATAAACAACCCCATCCAAAAGTGGGCTGAGGACATGAATAGACATTTCTCAAAAGAAGATATACAAATGGCCAACAAACATATTAAAAATGCTCAACATCACTAATAATCTGGGAAATGCAAATCAAAATCACAATGCAATACCACCTTATTCCTGCAAGAATGGATATAATCATAATTTAAAAAATGGATATAATCATAATTTTAAAAATCAAAGTATTTCATGCACTATGTAACAGTAGTATTACTTTAAGATCAAATTAACATTACTTGAAAATAACTTTCGAGTTTCTATACGTTTAGTTCTCATTTTATTAAGAAGTATGGTTTCTATAGGTGGGAAGTCTATGTTTGGCTGTGAAGGAAATTAGGGAAATAGAATTGGGTTATAAGCTGAGACGGACATTGATGAAGAAAAAAAGGATTTGAAAGTGTTTAAGGGAAAATCTTAAAAGATAGGAGCTGGCCAAAATGGGCACTGCATGAGCCAAGGAGGTGACAACTCAGGTGACATGGTGGAGAACAACTGTGTGCTCTTTTTGGTAGTTGGATGTCGCGCATGTGATATATACTTCCTTATCTATCTCCCCTGTGAAATTCTTATTAAAAGATACTCGATTACTAATTGTGACACCACATGGGTTGATTCCTTAGGAAAACTGGAAGAAGGACTGACCAGCATACATATGGATATGGGATTAACAGGCAAAGAATTCGTGAACACACAGTTTGAGATGGTAGGAGGGCTGATATCTGGATTAAGTAATCTTTTTGATTCACCTTACTTCCAGAATTCAAACAACCACTATCTGCTTTCACCAAAAGCCTAAGTTTTCCACAACAAAATAACATTGAAACAGTTTGAATACCATACTTACAAAACTCATTTATAAAACTGAATATTAATAAATTTTGCCTTTGAGAAAATTATGCCCAGATAGCAATTTTATAATCTATCCAAGACTTAAAATAAATTTATTTGAAAATATTTTAAATATAAAGACAATAATGACTTCCGTGCATAATGACTTCTCAGCAACCTTTAACTCTGTTGAGATCATAAACAAATTCCATGCCAGAAGCCCTTAGAAATAGGAAATAAAGTATATTTCCCTGCCATAGTACTCCTTTTAATCACGATGTCACCCTTCAAATACAATTGTCCCAAGCAGCTTTCCCCAGTGATAAGTTTATGATTCAATAAAGCACACATTCTCCTGCCCTGAAATTGAAGATGCTTCATTATAGACATAATAAAGTTAAATGGACAAGTCACATGCCTCACAACAGAAGGTTCCTACTGTTCTTACAATAACTAAATGTCCCTAATTTACCTTTATTCAAAGAAAGAAGCTATACTATTTAATTAATCAACCCAACTTAACATAAAAAGACTTTTCATATGTGAAAAAATATCACACAGAGGCTGACCGTTTTGTGAATAGAAAACGCACACAGTAGCATAATCCTCAATTTATGCTTTCTGAAAGTGAGAGTCATCAGGCACAGGTGCAGCTGCTGAGAACTAAACAAGGTGGAATAAGAGTTGAAAGGGCAAAGCTTTGTTTGCCTGTCTATAATAAGAAAGACTGTCCTCCACACATCCCACACAGAATAGAGTTTGGGGAAGTATTTATTTTGGGAGGAGGGGAAAGAAATGGAGAGCCCATGTGAAGACACTGCAACAATCATTAAAAGATCTATTCAATAGAGAAAGAGTTTAGGATAATAAATTACAAAGAGGTATGGAAGCAAAATACAAGGTAAAGTAATTGAGTAAATAGAAAGGGAACTTTAAGAGTTATTAGCATTGAGTTGCATGGAAAGAAACAACTATTCTTCAGATGCTGTATTTAAGTTCCACATTTAAAACAAAACAAAAAAAATCTTTTACTTCTTAATTCAATAATCGTTATATTTTCCTCTGAAAATGTTTCATAACTCATAGTGATAGCTCTCTCTTCTCTGGTTTGCTTTTCCCCAAGGTTATTTATTTTAAATGATAAATGAAGAAAAATCCTAGTACTTTGTAAATAGAGATCATTTTTGTTAGCAACCTTAAATGGAATTTCTTAGAGTATAATACATAGGAATGTAACCATTATCTTTACCACTGATACTCAGTCTGCTTTTACATTTTATGTGAGGAAATACTTCTATTATGTGAAATGCATTAAAGGCACCTACCATGTTTCATTGGAACTAGAGTTTATAGCTACTATAGGGGAGGATATGGACAGTAAGAGTAATAAAAGTTTTGGTAAATAAATAATTTATTTCTACTCCTACAATGGTAAAGGAAATTCCTCAGGACTTTTCATATGTTATTTTTGGATCAACATCTATTCTCACATTTACAAGACAATATTTTACTCATGCCAATATATAAACATAGACTTTAAAAATCCTATAGCAGTATTTCTTCAAGCATGTTATGTAGAATTTTTCCATGATACGTTAGTAGGTGTTTCAGAGAAAAATGAATCTTGTTCAACTAAGTTTGAAATAACTAACAGATTTCTTATTTACTTGGGGACTTCTCAAAACATTTGGTGTGCTCCAGCATTTAATGAATTTAAGAGGCAATAGATTATGCAGGCTTTCACATTTTATTTGATCAGGAAACCATTACACTAAGCATTTATCCTGTGATATTAGTGTTGTGCAGAAAATGCTTTGGTAAATGCTATTCTATTTATTCATAAAATGGATAAATCCATAATAGGTAAATGTGCTATTGCAAATCTACATAGTGTTTATTCCTAGATGTTGTGTGTTAGAGATCATGAAATATATTAACCTTACTCTTTCAAACATCACACACAATGAGAGGTCTTTGCTCTACACATGCGGAAATGCAATTATGCTCAGCAAATTGAGGGAAACTAACTGAGGGCAGATTCCGTCAGCTAAGACTTGTATTTTCCCCAACAGTTTCTATAGGCTAATATGAAAAGTACTCTTGGGTCCTTCAATTCCCATCTCTGTAGAAACAGCTAGGAAGAATGGGGTAATATTTTAGGTTAGGAGATCATGTTTTGGGTCACAGTGTTATTTAGAGTGAAGGTTTGAGAAAGTATAATCTAATACAGTTTACTGATTGTCATAAAATAACTCAAAGTCATAAAATGAGACTCGGGCGCTAAATATGCCAATCATTTTTGATAAATGAAGATGTGGTTCACACTCAAATTTTGCCCTAAGCTGCTTACAAGGTTTGTTTTCACATTTAGTGTTCAGGTATGTATTTTGATAATCCTACAAAAATGCAGGCTAAATTGTATTATTCAGAAAAGCACAATGTATATTTGTATGTACATCAGGCCTCCAGTTAAGTCGCTTACCAGGCTGTGATCTTGGGTGAAATACTTTTCTGCATCTCAGAGTCTTCATAAGTAAAATAGGAGAAATAATTATAATCGTATGCACACACATTCAGACATACACACCATAAAGTTACTGTGAGGATTAAATGAGTTAACATACATAAAGCATTTGAGACAATTCTTAGCACAGAGTAAACATTCAATATGCTTTAGACACTATCATGTGTGAAGTACTATGCTAGTTACTGGGGATGCACACAATAGCAAGCAAGGCAGACAAATTCTGTGACCCCAGGAAGCTAGCAGTCCACTAGGAAAGAGAGATAAATAAATCAAAGAAATGAACAAATACATAAATGCAAGTGTAAATGGTGTAATAGAAACAGCATATGGCCATTGAAAACTATATTAGGGTTCCCACCATACTGTACCTAGGTTAAGGAGAACACCTCCTAAGACATTTCAACTGATATTCAGAAACAAACAGGACAATTATGTGAAGAATGTGCGAAAGCACATTCCAAATAAAAGAACAGAATGTAGAAATGCATTGAAATAGGAGTAAATTTAGAGAGCCAATGTTCTGCCAGAAACAAGTGGCATGCTCACAGTAGGCTAATTAGAAAAGGAATTAATAAAGGGATGATTTGCAGTTATGAGCAGGGAACACAGTGTCCTGGGCTTAGTAAGTAGAACTATTACCGTGTCTAAAAGGATGAGATTGGGCAGTGCTTACCAGAACCCAAAATAAGAGAGATATGTAGATCAGGCCAACTTGAAAGGACTTGACCTTCCAATGAATAGAATCAGCCAGAGGCGGCTGCACAGGGAGAGAACGAAGGAAAAAATAATCTCTCCCTCAAATCTCCTGCTAAGGCACCCTGTCAGTCAACCCAGTGAGCCACAAGGCAAAGAGAGCATTGATGTGGTCTATAAAGACATACTAGGGCAGAGAGCAAGTTGGAGAAAGGGGAGAGGAAAAATAGAGGAACACTGAAAGAAATCTGGTATGAATGGAATATAGCTGGTGAGAAGAGGCAATGAGAGTAGATAGACAGGCAGGGAATAAATTACTCAGAAGACAAAGGGGATTTAGATCTTATTCTAAATGCAATGAGAAGTCATGGAAGGATTTTAGGGGAATGACATAATCCAATTTGTATTTTAACAGATTACTCTGCCTGGTATGTTAAAAACACCTGGGAAGGTGTAGCAATAATCTAGACAAAAATCTGATGATGGCTTGCATTCAAGTGAGGACAGTGGAGATGGAGAGACGTGGGCACATTCAAGCTGAGAACAGAACTGACAAGATCTTCCCTGGAATTTGATGTTGGGTAACAAAAAGGAAGAAATCGAAGATGACTACTAGATTTTCAGCTTGAGCGACAGGTTGAATGTCGTTCAGTGGGTAGAAACAGACTTGGGAGGGGAGGATAAGGAATTCAATCTGGGATATGTTAAGTTTGAAATGATCTGGGACATCAGAGGAGAAAGTCAAATAAGTAACAAAATACCTACATTCCCACTGAGAGAAGCTGTCTGGCCTGGGAACAGAGTTATCAGAATGTGGTAGTAATTAACACCACGCCAGAAGAATTAATGAGATCACCTAGAGAGAGTATTATGAGGAAAAAGAAAAGATTAGCTCTGATTTATCCAAACCATTTTTATATAAATTAATTGGATTTAGAGCAGAGAGAGTAACTTTTTTTTATGTATATTATTTTACTTCTCATTTGATAACTTTTGTAAAGTAATGAGCAGAATGTATTTCTTCAGCGAATCAGATATATACATTTATTCATTCAATAAAAATTCATTCTTATAATGGCCACTGATACTTATATTCAAAATGTTTCTAAAAATATCTCCTCAGGCCTGCATCATCTTTGCAACATTGCCTTATATTTTATCTTTGTTTGTTTATTTATATGCCTCAGAATTTTATGCTCCTCACAGTAATTAGAGTTAATTATCTCTAATGCAAATAGATCTATGAACCATTCCTGAATACCTAATGTCCAAGCATCTTAAAGGTTTATATATTTATTTATTATGCTTTAAGTTCTAGGGTACTTGTGCACAACATGCAGGTTTGTTACATATGTATACATGTGCCATGTTGGTGTGCTGCACCCATTAATTCGTCATTTACATTAGGTATATCTCCTAATGCTATCCCTACCCTCTACCCCCTCCCCACAATAGGACCCAGTGTGTGATGTTCCCTTTCCCGAGTCCAGGTGATCTCATTGTTCAGTTCCCACCTATGAGTGAGAACATGTGGTATGTGGTTTTCTGTTCTTGGGATAGTTTGCTGAGAATGATGGTTTCCAGCTGCATCCATGTCCCTACAAAGGACACGAACTCATCCTTTTTATGGCTGTATAGTATTCCATGGTGTATGTGTGCCACATTTTCTTAATCCAGTCTGTCACTGATGGACATTTGGGTTGATTCCAAGTCTTTGCTATTGTGAATAGTGCTGCAATAAACATACGTGTGCATGTGTCTTTATAGCAGCATGACTTATAATCCTTTGGGTATATCCCCAGTAATGGGGATGGCTGGGTCAGATGGTATTTCTAGCTCTAGATCCTTGAGGAATCGCCATACTGTTTTCCACAATGGTTGAATTAGTTTACAGTCCCACCAACAGTGTAAAAGTGTTCCTATTTCTCCATATCCTCTCCAGCACCTGTTGTTTCCTGACTATTTAATGATTGTCATTCTAACTGGTGGTGAGATGGTATCTCATTGTGGTTTTGATTTGCATTTCTCTGATGGCGAGTGATGATGAGCATTTTTTCATGTGTCTGTTGGCTGTATGAATGTCTTCTTTTGAGAAGTGTCTGTTTGTCTGTTCATATCCTTTGCCCACTTTTTGATGGGGTTGTTTTTTCTTGTAAAATTGATTGAGTTCTTTATAGATTCTGGATATTAGTCCTTTGTCAGATGAGTAGATTGCAAAAACTTTCTCCCATTCTGTAGGTTACCTGTTCACTCTGATGGTAGTTTCTTTTGCTGTGCAGAAGCTCTTTAGTTTAATTAGATCCCATTTGTCAATTTTGGCTTTTGTTGCCATTGCTTTTGGTGTTTTAGACATGAAGTCCTTGTAGTTTGTAGTTCTCCTTGAAGAGGGCCTTTACATCCCTTGTAAGTTGGATTCCTAGGTATTTTATTCTCTTTGAAGCTATTGTGAATGTGAGTTCATTCAGGATTTGGCTCTCTGTTTGTCTGTTACTGGTGTATAAGAATGCTTGTGATTTTTGCACATTGATTTTGTATCCTGAGACTTTGCTGAAATTGCTTATCAGCTTAAGGAGATTTTGGGCTGAGATGATGGGGTTTTCTAAATATGCAATCATGTCATCTGCAAACAGGGACAATTTTACTTCTTCTTTTCCTAATTGAATACCCTTTATTTTTTTCTCTTGCCTGATTGCCCTAGCCAGAACTTCCAACACTAGGTTGAATAGGAGTCATGAGAGAGGACATCCCTGTCTTAGGCCAGTTTTCAAAGGGAATGTTTCCAGTTTTTGCCCATTCAGTATGATATTGGCTGTGGGTTTGTCATAAATAGCTCTTATTATTTTGAGAAACGTTCCATCAATACCGAATTTATTGAGAGTTTTTAGCATGAAGGGCTGTTGAATTTTGTCAAAGGCCTTTCTGCATCTATTGAGATAATCATGTGGCTTTTGTCTTTGGTTCTGTTTATATGATGGATTACGTTTATTGATTTGCATATGTTGAACCAGCCTTGTATCCCAGGGATGAAGCCCACTTGATCATGGTGGATAAGCTTTTTGATGTGCTGCTGGATTCGGTTAGCCAGTATTTTATTGAGGATTTTTGCGTCGATGTTCATCAGGGATATTGGTCTAAAATTCTCTTTTTTTGTTGTATCTCTGTCAGGCTTTGGTATCAGGATGATGTTGGCCTTATAAAATGAGTTAGGGAGGATTCCCTCTTTTTCTATTGATTGGAATAGTTTCAGAAGGAATGGTACCACACCTCCTGGCACCTCTGGTAGAATTCGGCTGTGAATCCATCTGGTCCTGGACTTTTTTTGGTAGGTAGGCTATTAATTATTGCCTCAATTTCAGAGCCTGCTATTGGTGTATTCAGGGATTCAACTTCTTCCTGGTTTAGTCTTGGGAGAGTGTAAGTGTCCAGGAAATTATTCATTTCTTCTAGGTTTTCTAGTTTATTTGTGTAGAGGTGTTTATAGTATTCTCTGATGGTAGTTTGTATTTCTGTGGGGTCAGTGGGGATATCCCCTTTATCATGTTTTATTGTGTCTATGTGATTCTTCTCCCTTTTCTTCTTTATTAGTCTTGCTAGTGGTCTATCAATTTTGTTGATCTTTTCAGAAAACCAGCTCCTGGATTCATTGATTTTTTGGAGGGTTTTTTGTGTCTCTATCTCCTTCAGTTCTGCTCTGATCTTAGTTATTTCTTGCCTTCTGCTAGCTTTTGGATGTGTTTGCTCTTGCTTCTCTGGTTCTTTTAATTGCGATGTTAGGGTGTCAATTTTAGATCTTTCCTGCTTTCACTTGTGGGCATTTAGTGCTATAAATTTCCCTCTACACACTGCTTTAAATGTGTCCCAGAGATTCTGGTATGTTGTATCTTTGTTCTCATTGGTTTCAAAGAACATCTTTATTTCTGCCTTCATTTCGTTATGTACCCAGTAGTCATTCAGGAGCAGGTTGTTCAGTTTCCATGTAATTCAGTGGTTTTGATTGAGTTTCTTAGTCCTGAGTTCTCATTTGATTGCACTGTGGTCTGAGAGACTGTTTGTTATAATTTCTGTTCTTGTACATTTGCTGAGGAGTGCTTTACTTCCAACTATGTGGTCAATCTTGGAATAAGTGCGATGTGGTGCTGAGAAGAATATATATTCTGTTGATTTGGGGTGGAGAGTTCTGTAGATGTCTATTAGGTCCGCTTGGTGCAGAGTTGAGTTCAATTCCTGGATATCCTGGCAACTTTCTGTCTCGTTGATCTAATTTGAGAGTGGGGTATTAAGGATTCCCATTATTATTGTGTGGGAGTCTAAGTCTCTTTGTAGGTCTCTAAGGACTTGCTTTATGAATCTGGGTGCTCCTGTATTGGGTGCATATATATTTAGGATAGATAGCTCTTCCTGATGAATTGATCCCTTTACCATTATGTAATGGCCTTCTTTGTCTCTTTTGATCTTTGATGGTTTAAAGTCTGTTTTATCAGAGACTAAGATTGCAACCCCTGCTTCTTTTTGTTTTCCATTTGCTTGGTAGACCTTCCTCCATCCCCTTATTTTGAGCCTATGTGTGTCTCTGCATGTGAGATGGGTCTCCTGAATACAGCAGACTGATGGGTCTTGACTCTTTATCCAATTTGCCAGTCTCTGTCTTTTAACTGGACTATTTAGTTCATTGACATTTAAGGTAATATTGTTATGTGTGAACTTGATCCTCTCATTATGATATTAGCTGGTTATTTTGCTCGTTAGTTGATGCAATTTCTTCCTAGCATCGATGGACTTTACATTTTGACATGTTTTTGCAATGGCTGGTACTTGTTCCTTTCCAGGTTTAGTGCTTCCTTCGGGACCTCTTGTACGGCAGGCCTGGTGGTGACAAAAATCTCTAAGCATTTGCTTGTCTGTAAAGGATTTTATTTCTCCTTCACTTATGAAATTTAGTTTGTCTGGATATGAAATTCTGGGTTGAAAATTCTTTTCTTTAAGAATGTTGAATGTTGAATACTGTCTTCTGGCTTGGAGAGTTTCTGCTGAGAGATCTGCTATTAGTCTGATGGACTTCCCTTTATGTGTAACCCGACCTTTCTCTCTGGCTGCCCTTAACATTTTTTCCTTCATTTCAACTTTGGTGAACCTGACAATTATGTGTCTTGGAGTTGCTCTTCTCAAGGAGTATCTTTGTGGCATTCTCTGTATTTCCTGAATTTGAATGTTGGCCTGCCTTACTAGATTGGGGAAGTTCTCCTGAATGATATCCTGCAGAGTGTTTTCCAACTTGGTTCCATTTTTCCCGTCACTTTTAGGCACACCAATCAGACATAGATTTGGTCTTTTCACATAATCCCATATTTCTTGGAGGCTTTGTTCATTTCTTTTTACTCTCTTTTCTCTACACTTCTCTTGTCGCTTCATTTCCTTCATATGATCTTCAATCGCTGATATTTCCTTCATTTGATCTTCAATCACTGATACTCTTTCTTCCAGTTGATCGAATCGGTTACTGAAGCTTGTGTATTTGTCACGTAGTTCTCGTGTTTTGGTTTTCATCTCTATCAGTTCTTTTAAGGTCTTCTCTGCATTGATTATTCTAGTTATCCATTCATCCATTCTTTTTTCAAGGTTTTTAGTTTCTTTGCGCTGGTTACGTAGTTCCTCCTTTAGCTCTGAAAAGTTTGATCGACTGAGGTCTTCTTCTCTCAACTCGTCAAAGTCATTCTCCGTCCAGCTTTGTTCCATTGCTGGTGATGAGCTGCGTTAATTTGGAGGGGGAGATGCGCTTTGATTTTTTGAATTTCCACCTTTTCTCACTGCTTTTTCCCCATCTTTGTGGTTTTACCTGCCTTTGGTCTTTGATGATGGTGATGTACTGATGGTGTTTTGGTGTGGGTGTCCTTTCTGTTTGTTAGTTTTCCTTGTAACAGTCAGGACCCTCAGCTGCAGGTCTGTTGGAGTTTGCTTGAGGTCCACTCCAGACCCTGTTTGCCTGTGTATCAGCAGCGGAGGCTGCAGAAGATAGAATATTGCTGAACAGCAAGTGCTGCTATCTGACTCTTGCTCTGAAAGCTTTGTCTGATGGGTGTACCCAGTCGTCTGAGGTGTGAGGTGTCGGTCTGCACCTCAGTTGAAAATGCAGAAATCACCTGTCTTCTGTGTCACTCATGCTGGGAGATGGAGGCTGGAGCTGTTCCTATTCAGCCATCATCGATAGTAGCATTTTTTATGCCATGGATGCCTTTGGAGGTCTGATGAAAGCTATGGACCCCATCTGAGAATAATATTTCTCAATGCACAAAGTAAAATATATAGGATAACAAAAGTAACTAATTATTTTGAAGTACATTTATCAAAATTTAAAATCAAATTTATAAAAAAGTTATTTTTAATGCATTAAAAACTGTGCAAGTCTAGTAACTACCATAATTTCAATATAGTAATGAATGCAAAATATATTTTGTAATATCTGTGACAACTAGAATATGGTATAAAAATCTGTCATTTCTGTTCAACATATTCTGATTCTATTGTGTGCATGCCTATATTTAAAATGAAGGAAATATTAAACATCAGTTGGGGCACTCTCTACCCCCAAGGAGGTAAGGGTCTTGGTAATATTAGCAGTAGGAGAAAGTGGGGAGGACAAACAAGTCATTAGATCATCACGTTGTGATGAGAGAACATTTGGGAAACAGGAATGCATCATGAGTGACTGGAACACAGTAGAAGTCTTAGAAAGTCTTCTCAGAGATGCCTCTATAGCCATACCAATAAGGAAGTGTGTGTTTAGCATTTCACATAAAGTAACATGAAAATGCATGTAGAATCAGAAACAGTAATGAAAGCAGCAATATCACAGCTATGCCATGCATTGTCCTTGTGTTCTGCATGAGAATATATGGGAGGGAGTCTCACAACTGCTCTTTCTTCCACTCTCCCAAATAGCATCCTGAGCATTGTCTGCCTGCATCAAAATATCTCATGTACCCCATAAATATGTATACCTACTATGAACTCACAAAAATTCAAAATTCAAAAAAATAGCATTCTGACCCGACAATAGAACCAGAGTATAAAGAATCCTTTAAACTTGTTATCACTCTATGTGAAACCTATTTAATTCACTCACATTATTGTACACATTGGTTTCTCACTTCAAATTTTTGTTCAAATGTCACATTACCAACGAGGCTTTCCCACACCACTCAATACAAAACAGCCCATTTTCCCATCATTCTCTACCTGCTTAGTTCCATAGTACTTATCATTGCCTAAAATTATATTCTGAGAAGAGAATAGTAGTTTATTGTCAGGCTCCCCACTACAAGGTAAACTTCATAAGGGCTATGATTTGGTCTTGTTCAGAGCTGTTTCCATAGTACCTAGGTGAGTGATTGTCACATGATAATAACAGCACTGATTGTTGTTAAAAAAAAAATTAATGTACATATTGTTTAAGGATGTATTTGTCCTCACCCAATTATAACCATGACTACAACCCTGTCTCACATGTCTATGTCTCTCAGCATCCTTGGTCTTATGTATGTGACACAACATACCCCTTGTCCTTGCAGATACTACAAAAACCATCCCTTGCTGCTACATCTTGCTATTCCATCCCCACCTTCTGTTGAAGTTTCCTGCCTTCACCCACGGAAAAGCCAACATTCTGGAGTATAACTATCTTTAAATATCTTACTCCAGTATAATACACTGCTTATCTCTGAGGATGGTGATACCATCACACTCTACATCCCTGTATCAGGTTGGACTGGGACGTTTTCTCACAATGCTGCTGGCAATATGACTTCACAGTCCATTGCAGACACCAAGATAAGGCTGCACAGCAACACTGAGTTCTACTTCTTCCTGGTTCTTGTCCACCCTACCCCCACTCTGCTCCAGTGATCTATTTTCTCTCTAGGCTCTACTGCATTTAGTTCTTTATTATTTTTTTCTTCATTTTTAAATTTCTTTGCATAATCATATATACCACTGGGCAAATAGCCCTCCTTTGTCACCCACATGCCTACTTTAATCATTGCTCATTCATCAATTATGGTTTATCTGTCCATGACAGATATTATAGCAGTGGAGAACTACTAGCAGTGTGGCATAAATAGTGCTCAATTATTTTTGTAAGAAGAAAAACAGGGAGAGAGTAAGGCAAGACCTTCATTTGTGTATTTAGTGTGCATTTGTTGAGCTCAGTCTTACTATGTTCCAGATATTGTTCTGTGGACTGTGGATAGAGTGGTGAACAACATAGGATAAAAACTTACCATCCTAATGCTTATATTCTAGTGGGTAAATAAAAGATAAATATATAAATATATAATATAGCAGCTAATGATAAGGGCTATTTTAAAATTTAAACCAAACTAAGGGACTGGAAAAGATGGGTAGAAATGAGCTATCTTAGATAGAGTGCTCAGCGAAATCCCTATGGGGAGGAGATATTTAAACAGAGATGAAATATAGGTAGAAGTAATGCCCAGCACATCCAGATCTGGCCCAAACAAACCTCCTGAAACATTTTTTACTTTCTTTTTTCTTCTAACTCTTGAGTAGATACTGACCCAACGGCAAGCTTTAAGGTGGCAGAGAGTGTCCTTCAGACTAAGTCCATCATTATTGCTTTAAACAGAGAGCCCTCTTCCTCATTACCTCCCAAAAGGTGCCACTCCCATAATGAACATCCTAATACTTTATAAATGTAATGCTGTATATAGTATATATACTTTATATAATATATATATGATTCTCTATGTGGTAATGTAGTACACTTCATGAAGGTAAAATAGATTTCTGATTTTTTAGCACTGAGACTATGAAGTTACTATTATTGCAACTACCTCTAACATCTCACATTACAATAAATAATAAACCCTTCTAGGCAGATAAACATTATGTGCCAAGACTTTGGTACAGTGAGGCAATAGTGTGGCTGTGTGTTCCATTCCAGGCAGAACATGGAAAGTGTAGCTGGAGCCCAGCACATTAAAGGAAGAGCTGTGTGAGGTGAGATCCAAGAAGTGGGGATGGTGGATGATAGCACTTGGGATTTTAGTTGGTCTGAAATGAATAGGCGCTAAGCTCAGCTGTGTCCTAGAGCTTTCTAAATTGATGAAAACAGCTGTATTGTCCAAAAAGGTAGCTACTAACTACTGCAACTGATGAACTGAAATTTTAATTTAAATTTATTAAATTTTAAAATTACAGAGTCACATGTGACTAATGCCAATATATTGGACAGTGCAGCTCTGGTGGCTTTCAGCAGAGGAGTGGCATAACTTATCTTACATTTAAAAATAAAAATCCTGTTTACCTTGTAGGTAATACATTGTAACATAACAGGCATGGGAGCAAGGCTAATAAATAGGAGGAAAGGCTGGTAAAATTGTTCAACTGAGAGAAGATATCTTGGACTCTGATCATCGTAGTGGAAGCAGGAAGTGGATAGATTTTGAACATTTTAAAGGTGCAACCAATGGCGTTTTTAATATCCACAATATGAGTTGTACTAGTAAAAGAGGAATCAAGGATTACTCGAATAATTCCCTCCCACCCCTGTCCCTTAAACAGCTGGATAAGCAGAAGGCATTTTCTAAAATGAGAAGCTTAAGGGGAGAGTACATTTGTTCTGCTGTAAATATGTTTGGTTTGAGGTGTCCACTAGATATCTAAATGCAGATGTAAGGGGTCTGGAGTTCATGGGACAAAGTTAGATAAAATGGTGAGCTACATATGCTAAGTTGTAAGGGAGAAAACTCTTTTGGCCAAAGTGATGTTAATGTCACTGTATGATATGTGACTTCACTAAAAAAGCTTGTCACTTTTATTTCTGTCCAAATATTTAACTTATTAATTCTCCAATTTCTGTAATTTATACATTTTAAAAAAATATTTACAATTCCAGATTTCTATAATATCGTTTTGTTTAAAATTGAATATTTTACAATAAGAAATTCAAATCTGCATACAGAGAATACAAAAATAGCATAAAGGCACCCTTGCAGTACCAAGAAAAATAATGACTATGCATGAAATTTAATTCTATCAGAAAAAAGACGTTGATGTTAGTCATTGAGAATATAAACACAGATTTGAATGTTATCCTCTATTTTTTCTAAGTATTACCTAAAATCTTTATGCATATGTTCAAAAAAATTTCTATTTCTGGATAAGTGTGATCACATCGTCTGCACCTTTTTCAGTGCCAGATTTTGCTTTGGTTTTCCATTTTTGCCTGCTTCCAATCTTTCACCCTTTATCACTTCCTCCCCTCCCCATATCACATGACATACCCCTGCAGGTCAATCATGTTAAAATCTGGTTTGTAGCTGTTCATATTTTTCTTTATGATCATGGAATAATAAACAGAATATATGGTCTTATGATTTGTTTTAGAAAAATAAAGGATACATCCTTTTATCTGCTCTCATGAGAAATAATTCTTCCAAATCCCTTTACTTTAAATAATATGGTTCTAAATAATTCTTTTTAATGGCATAACTTCCCACATTGTTAGTTCCATAATTTACTCAACTATCCCCCTATTTCCATTTTCATGTACATTCACTCGGTTTTCAATATTTTTGTCAACATAAAAAATAACTTAAATATGAATGTACCTATATTCTAATATATCTCCTTACATACTGATGTTTTTATTTCTATGAGCTAGAGTACTAAGAATGGCATTTCTAGGTCAAATAGCATACACATTTTTAAAAGATGTCAATAGTTTTTCCCCAAAATGTAAAAATCAATTTGTGCTTTCATCAGTACTATATAGAAATTACCTTTTTCTCATATTCCCACTAGCAGTAGGTGTTAGAAATATTTTAAATTTTATTTTACTTTAATTTGTATTTCATTAACTCCTAGTGATTTTAAACAACTTTTTGTGTGTAGGGAGAACATATGAATATGCTTTGCAATAAGGTACATATTTTTCTACCAAGTTGTTTGCCATCTCCTTGTCAATCTTTTGAAAACTCTCTAAAAATGTGTTATCATCTGCACTAAAAATCTGTTTTCTCAAATTAAGCATTTGTCTATTTCTTTATGGTATTTTGTCATTATAAGTTTAAATATTTCTATCTTCTCTTATATAAAATCAGAGTTTTATTCTTAATTAAGAAGTCTTCTCCACACTTAACTAGTCTCCTAGATATTCTTGCATGGCAAAATGATTTTTTACATATAGGTCTTTCATTCATTTAGAATTGTTCTTGTTTGTGGTTAAAAAATGGTTTTATTTTATATCCTTTCAGATGGACAACCAGTAGTTGAAGAACTTTTCTGTAAATCATCTATTCTATTCTCATGATTTTGTATTTTTCTAGAGAAAATATATTGTAAACATATTAAATAATCACCAAATGATTTTTAATGAGATTTTAGATGGTTCCATCAAACTAGAGGGTAGGCAAACAGTTGAATAGCAAGATAAACTAGGAAACTGTCTTTTTTTTTCCCCCAGGGAATTTTTTCAGAAGTTCCACAAACTACATCAATATTTATTTCCAACATGGAATATTTATTTCCAATATGAAAATGGAAGAGCCAGCCAAAGCCTTCCAGCCTGGTAAATGGATACTTTCCTATTTATAGTTAGACTGTGAGTTACTTGAAGGCATGTAGGTACAAACTATCATTCCAGAAAGTACTCAAAACAATTTGTTTAATAAATGAATGAACAAATAAGTGAATGGATAAAGAAAGTGAGGACAGATTGGAGAGACAATTCCCTATGGGAATTTTGCATTTCTTAACATTTTATGAGAAGGCATTGACAACTTTTGTTCCACACTACCTTATCAAGAATGTATGTATAGAAAACAATCATGGAAAAAGATATTACCCCACTCTAAGAAAGAGGGCAATCAGTTTTCTGAACAGAAGAGTAACAATAATGTATAAGGCATAGGTATTCCTCTAAGGCAAAGGTTGGGTAGTTTCCCCCGAGCCCTCTTTATAAGCTCGAGGGTTTCCTAAACTCCAGATTCCTTCAGTTGTGATATAAATCCATGTGTGAAGACTGTAGCCACCTGGGCCTGACTTTGCATAACCTTTGCAGAACTTAGGGGGCAACAGGAACTAAAGATATCATGAATTTCATGCTCAATGTGATCACGAAGTTCATGTGTCATGAGTAATAAAACTCTTTGTTTCTGACCTAGATAGGAGTCTCATGCCTTCTGTCATCATCCATAAAACTATGGCAGGCAAACTTGCTAGCTTGCAAGTATGGTAAAACCTCATACCCTTCACTGTTCTTAAAAGAAGGACCATCAAATTCACTTCCCCTCACAAAATATCTTACCTACTTTTTGCTTCTCTGATATTTCATTCTATTCTCTGGATTAACTCTATCCCTTGTTAAATTTCAAATATTTCTGGAGACAAAAAAATAATTACTACAAAGAAAAAAGATAAAAAGAACATAGGAACACAATTCTAAGGAAATTATTGAGAGACTATAACTGAGCCACTAATGGAAGAAGTGGCTACACAGAAAGGGCTTGGAATTATCAAAGGCAAACTATGCCTCCATCAAATAATTATTTTGAAATCAATACTTGTGTGTTATGGTGTGTTCCAGTTAACAATTTTTATATTGTCAACATTCATTCTGGATTTTCTCTAAAGTGACCAGCCACAGCCCTGCAAAAATATCTATAAACCACATTTTTCAACTTTGGATAAAATAACCTCTTAATTATTGATTTATTACCAAAGTCCTTTTGCAGCTTCAAGAAGATTTTGGTTTCTAAAATTCTACTGTGTTTTAATGTTAAACTAATATACAAGGTGAATTTTTAGATCAATAATTGGGATTAATCAGTGAAAAAAGCTAAGATGGCCTGACTAGGATATATATTTTAAATTTTTACT
Organism: Papio anubis; assembly: GCF_008728515.1. Classification (NCBI taxonomy): domain Eukaryota; kingdom Metazoa; phylum Chordata; class Mammalia; order Primates; family Cercopithecidae; genus Papio; species Papio anubis. Next base: position 114,667,310 of record NC_044980.1, read on the forward strand.
GAAAAGTTTTAAGTAACTATCAGTTGAGACTTGTGGAAAAAAGTTAAAAATTTTATTAGTAATACCTTCTATTTAATATTAAAAAGCTTCAAATGTCTTATGGCGTTATATAATTAATGCTTACATTGCTCTTGGGAAATTAGTAAGGATATAAGTTATTCTCTCTCTACTACGCAGTTAGGGACCCCAAGCAGCCACCCAAGTGTTCAGTCACTTTTCTAAGAAACACAACTTTTAAACTATAAACAGAACTCAACACTCTACCAGACTGTATCTGGACAGAGTCTATAATAAGCCCCAGTGGGTATAACGATAGGGAAGTTTCTGTGAATTTTAACAGCTTGCTGAAATCTTTGTGATGGAAACCTGTATTTATGCTTTTAATTACCATGATTTTAGCAGTCATATTCAGGTAAATATTTCTGACATTCTGTGTATAGGAAAGCATACACGTGCCAATTTACACTGACAAAATTTGTTCTTTTAATTTATCAACTAACTAATTAGCTTTCATTATAATGCTTTAAAGATTTTCCTGGGATTTCAGCTCAGTAGTCTGAGAGCTCTCTCTGAGTAATGTATTCACAACAAAACTTGTGAAGCTGCCATCAGAAAGACAGAATTCATGAATGAGAGAGGAAGGCTACGTCAATCTTGGGCAAAGAAAGGGAGGTGTTAAAACTGCATCTCAGAGTATGCTTCTTGGGGAACACATCTTCAACAGTTGGTACCAGGTTGGCCCAAGAAAAAAAGGGCACTAAAATGGATGTTTGGAAGTGTATCACCTCCTACTCCCTTGCAATAAGAACCTCCACACCTGCTGGCAGATAGAGAACTATAGACCCTGGCACAGGTGACAAGCCATCTGTTAAAAATTCTCACCACTGGTAAACTGGGATGATATCCCAAGGGAGGAAAATATATTCATTGATGCATTTTGTCAAGCATTTGGAAAAATATGGGGCAAATAGTAACTATGTGGCCAATGCAATTGGGTGGTTATTACTAAGAGTAATTGATGATGTAAGAAAAGATAAAGAAAAGCTGAGAGTAATTAGTTCCCAATTGATAGCTAAGTGTGAAAGCCAGAGGGTCTCCTTGATAGCTCATAAAGAGTCACTGATTTGTTCTGCCAATATAAAAGCCCTATTTATGAAAGAATGGGACCCTAGCAGCTTTTTATGGGACATAGAGCAGGAAAAAACCCCACTGAACCATTACACTGCAATGTAAACAGCTCAATCACTGAGGCAAATGAACTGGCAGACTCTATGGTGTAAGATATTTTGGTAGGAGGAAAATAGGCCACATGAAACTTACAGAAAGGTCCAACAGGAGAATCACAATGTGAACTATTAGAGGTATTGAGCAATGCCTTGCCTTGCAACTAAAATTATGTATCTTTTGAAAAAGCAACTCCTGCTACATTACTAAGATAGAGTTTGTCCATGGGGCACTATACAATTATGCAGCATATTTTCCAATAATGAGTTGAGTATTTTCATATGAATAAGAGGACCAACAAAATCGATCATAATATGAAAATGGTACCTCAGAGTTCTAGCACAAGCAGAACCAATCATAAGCAAGCTGCATGAGTATGTAGCCCAGATATCCACTTCATTGCTGTTGTATCAGTAAACCTCCCTTTGCTTACATCCATGGCCATATGGGTAATCTCCTAACCAGCTGACTAAAGAAGAAAAGTTTGAGCTTGGTTCAGAGATGGGTCAGCTTAGTATGCGGATGCAAATCACAAATGGACAGCAGTCACACTACCCTCACTAAGGAATGGTGTGCGAATCAGGGGCCAGGGAAAATCCTCCCATTGTGCAGAACTCTGGCATTGCACTTGGTCATCTACTTTCTATGACAATAGAAAAAAAATTCAAAATGGGCTCCCCTCTCCAGGCACAAGAAATATTTTACTGCTGAACTGCATCACATGCTTTGACTCTAGTCAAACTCACATGCTTACTTTTTGTCAGTTTTATAATCAGAAATATTTAATAAACTATGTCTTCATTTATTTTTTGGCTTCCTGAAAACTTACAGTCAAATTTAAAGTCCAACTGTGACACTTTTGCTGGTTCACGTTGTTAATATAATTGTGTTTTCTTCCATAGGATTTTGATTTTTCTATTAATAGGTCTTTTCTCTCATTGTAATTTTCTCATTTAGACTTCTTTTAAAATATAATGCCTTGCTGTGCCCCTCAGGGGTGCTTTGTGAAAAAGAAACTGATGATTCATATATAATAAATTGACAGGCAGATAAGTATTGCTACGTATTTTTAAAGGCAAACAAAAACATGAGACTAACACTAAGACAAAACTGTTAATTGGGATAACATCTCTTGGGCATTCTCCTAGACTTACTGTAGTCCCTACTCTCTACTCTCCAATTTCTTGTTCTCCTTTTCTATTTTCACTCTCGATTCTCTCATATCTTTTTTTCATAGAAATATGGGTTCAGCCAACCAGGGTCAACCAAGGCACTGCTCAATAATACTTTAAGGAGTGACCCTTCTCAGGAACACTTTTATTTTGGTAGAAATCTATTGAAGACAAATAGGGTGAACGCCCAAAGGGATGATTGAATTTAACACATGCAGAGAGATAATTGGTTCCCTTATCTCACTTTACAGCATCTTCTGTATTTGAAGCATGAGGATTATGTTATCCATGAAGATCACAACATTCCTATGTCTAGCTCAAAACTAGCTAGACAAGTTTTGTTTTATTAAGCCTCAAGACAAAGGAAAATTGCCAGACTTTTTATAGCTATACTGTCATTTCTTTCCTCAAAATTTTTAAAACATGAAAGAATCTTATAAGAAAAAAGAAACTAGCTCTCTAAGCTACTACATGAACAAAACTGTTTTCACTTTTGCAAATTTCACTTATGTCTTTCCATACTACAAAATATGTTACATAGCTGTAATCCCAGTTCCAAGTAAATTTGTACATGGTGCTTTATGTCACTTTTAGAATATAGCTTCCCATGCTTCTATATGGTTTCTGGAACTACTCATTTTAACAGGATATGATGTAACATAATTTACCTAATCATCCTTTATGTTATTAAAATTAGGCTATTGTTATGTTTCTTGCCATTTTGTATAATGCTACAATGAAAATTTGGCACAGCTTTATATCATTGTTACATTAGTTCTGCAGAATTAAATATCAGAAGGTGTTTAAGTAAAACATGTGAATATTTCTATTTACCTTAATTATCTCTTATTACTTTGCTCTTCAAAATTCTTGTAGAAATTATAATTATTTAAACCATCTTAATAGAGCATAAGATTGTTGAGTAACCTTCCCAAAACATAGACTTTAATTAGTAACAGAGCAGATATTGGAATTCTGTCTCTTGAGTCCCTGACATTAATTTATTGGATGCACAGTCATACATACAAGAAAAAAAGGAAATAATGAACTGAATTTTGTGAAAGAGGAGGATGTAGATCTGACTAAATTCCAAGGATAATAGGGACTTCATTTGATTCTGTTTTCTGGGTATAAATATTTTTTCCCAAATTTCTTTCTTAGAAATTTATGGACATTCTTCTCGCTCTAGAACAGAACTCAAGTTTTACTTTCAGAAATCTCCTCTCACCTCCAGATTATATTAGGAATCCTGAAAATTTAATAGGAAATTCTGTCATTCCAAACTTACTTCTTCATATAGAATCTATTACAACTGTAATTAAATCACTAACAATGACTTTCCTAACTGAACATAAGACAGCTTCCATCTATCCTGTTCTCCACTATAACTACAAGGCCTAAAATAATGCCTTATATATAGAAAGTTCTCAATATTTATTGAATGAATAACCAATTAATGGATAGAAGAACAGATGAGGAAATATATTTTTAAGCAGGACTGAATCACATTCACCAGAACTACTATTATCTCTCTTTCATCTAAAAATCTGCAAAGACTATTCTGGTTCAAGATGATGAATTTACTGTAAGCATGTTCTTTTATTGCCCTTTAAAATCACAGCGAAATGACAGTAAAGATATGCTGTTAAACGACAAACTCTGGCAACTCTGAAAATAGAGAATATGCCATTAATGAAGAATTTTCTGGAAGATAGCATGCACATGAGAATGTAAAGACAAATCAAACCAGAGGAAATTACAACCCAAAGCATTAACTGGAAAAGGCTAATACAGAGAGGGGAGTTGCTTAGCCTGGTAATGACCTGAAAAGGTCTTAAGGCTAGAATTGGCAGGCATAAAATATAAGAATGGGCTGTGCGGAAGCCATCATATATTAATTGATAGAATACCTAGATCTGCTCCTAGCTAGAGCCCTAAAAAGTACTATATAAGAGAAAAAATTTTTCCTAGTGGCCAATCGTGATGTCAGTGTTAGGGATTGGGATAGAGGCAAATCAAAGCCTGAAGTGATTCTATGCCTCTGCAAGGACCTGCAGGAGCACAGTAGAGGATGCAGTAGAAAGGAAAACAGCTCCTCCTAGGAATAAAATTGATCATGTGCTCTCCCATCAGAGTAGAGAATGCATGCATGACTGCCATGCTCCAGGGACTTTGGATGTCCCCCACCTTTGCAACAAAAAGGTAGCCTTCCAGGTGATAAAGTCCATACAGTTATAGAAAGTCTATATCCAGGCATTCCACTGAGGGTAGAGGCTTGAGGATGTGCAGACGTCTGAACTGTGAATACTATCTATCTATGCTAATCAGCATAGGCCTCTGCCTATAAACAGGAGTGGTTGAACACATTAATAAAAATAACAGCATGAAAAAGAAACATTAATTTTCCAAGCATTAGGTTTAAAAACAAAACCCTGGGTCAAATACCAATATGGTAAGGAGCAGAAGATAATTAAAGGAAAAACACTCACCAGTATTATATGAAGAGAAATAAAAGATTATTATTACTGAAAGTTCTTTTGCTGTCTAGAATGTAGAGACTGGAAAGAATATTGCTTCCATCATCAAAGCAGGAAAATGCTGGGGAAAAATTTTGAAGAATCATAATTTTTCTTGAAATTATTATAGAGCGGAGTTTGCAAGGTAATCAAGTAGCCAAAATCCAAGGGAAGATGGGTCCCTCCTCAGAGATACGGGATGTGAGCACTGAGTTACCTGAGGCAGAAAATGTGAGAATTCAAGCATCAGGCAAGCTGGTTATATGAATTCAGGTAAATTTAGTTTTAATTGCCATATTAAAGTTCTCTAGAGAAACAGAACCACTAGGATGTACATGTGTATGTGTGTAAATATATATGTGTATATATGTATATATACATGTACATGTATACATATGTTCATGTTATGTATATACATATATGTATATCTACATGTACATCTATACATATATGTATATCTACATGTACATCTATACATATGTGTATATCTACATGTACATATATGGGTATACATATATGTATACATATATGCACATGCAAACATACACATGAACACATATACACATATACGTGTGCGTGTGTGTGTGTATATAGAGAGAGAGAGAGAAAGAGAGAGATTTATATTAAGGAATTGGTTCATGTAGTTATGGAGGCTGGCACATCCAAAATCTGGAGGGTGAGCCAGCAGGCTGAAGGTCAGGGAAGAACCAGTGTAGTAATTTAAGTCCAAAGACAGTTTGTTGACAAAATTACCCCTCCTTCAAGAATGATCAGTTTTTGTTCTCTTCCGTCCTTCGGCTGATTGGATGAGACTGACTCATTATTGAGGACAATAGCTTGACACGAAGCCCACCATCTTAAATGTTCATCTCATCCCAAGACACTCTACCAGAATCACCAATAATAATGCTTGACCACACCTCTGGGCACCATGCCCCAGCAAAGTTGACATATAAACTTAACCATCATGATTGCTAAAGCCCATAAAAAATTGTTTAAGTTATTACCTCTAAAAAGTAAGACTATGGGATGAAATAAAGATAATTTTTTACTTTTCATATTTGACTCTATGGTATATCTTCTGGTTGCTATCTTAACTATGTAACTATGTTATTTTTACAACTATTACAAAGACATAGCAATAAAAGCCACAATGTTAGTAAAGTATTTTATAGTTCCACATTGTTTCAAGCCATCATTAACTCTTTGGATTTGCAAAATTAAATTTGTTATACTAGACCAGATAATTGTCACATGCAAATTATGTTTACATAAAAGAAATTTTACCCAAATTGTACCCAAGGGGATTTTGTTCATGCTTCGAGGTTTCTTTCTTTCCAATGATGTCCACCAGGTGTTCATAAGAAAGATTGGAGGTAAAGTGAAAGACTGAAGAGATTCTTCCATGGTGGTTCAGGCCTACAGGAGTGAAGTGACAACCACTGTGAGAAAAGCCTGAAGCCCTAACTAGACACTTCTCTGTGGAACCAAATCCTTAAACACCTTAGTCATGAAAGGAAGCTCTGTCTTCACTCAGGGCACAGGTGAAGACTCACTGTGGCTGAAGGAGGGTGAAAGAGAAAATCCTACCCCTGGGAGAGGGGCAAAAATTATTCCTGGGCTCAGAGTCCTATCTCAGGAAAAGCATTATATGAAGAGAAATAAAAGATTATTATTACTGAAAGTTCTTTTGCTGTCTAGAATGTAGAGACTGGAAAGAATATTGCATCCATCATCAAAGCAGGAAAATGCTGGGGAAAAATTTTTAAGAATCATAATTTTTCTTGAAATTACTATAGAGCTGAGCTTGCAAAGTAATCAAGTAGCCTAAAAGTTGAGCAGAAAAACTGTTCCAGAACAAATCTGCATAATACAGAAGGCAGAGATTAGCTGCCATGGAGACAAGCAGCAGGATCACTGAGGCAGCTCCACCCCTGAGACCTAGAAGCCCAAAGCCTACTTAAGACCAAGACCCAGACAAGAGAGAACACCTCTTGCCCCGCACCTTCAGACAAGAAAACACCCAGCAGTCAGCCACTGGAGGAGACTGGAAAGCTTGGAGAGACATTCACATTATGACCCAGGAAAGAAAGCTGAGGCACAAGGAAACATTGAGAAATATTCTACAGCAGGCCAGCCCCTAGCTTAAACGCAAAGAAACACAAGAGCAGTTTGAAGTTGGAGGTGCACTGAGGGTAACCATGGCAACAAAAAATTTCCAACCCCGTTGTCTCAACTCCTGACAAAATGAAAGCAACGCTTTAAACTAAGAGCCTAGCAGAAAATGCCTGCCAATTTCTTGACACAAATGCTATTTTCCTTCATCTTTCCTGTACTACACATTATGTATAACCTCATAAAAATTATGACACATACACAAAAAATAAAACAATTTATTGTCAAGAAACAAAGAAATCAACAGAACTGGACTCACAGATTACTCAGATGCTGAACTACATAGCAGATATAACAAAGGGGAAATGGGGAAAGTAAAGGAAGCTATTTCAGTAACTGAAATCCAGACTCAAGTCTTCAGATTTTAAAGGTTCTTTAAATGAAAATACTACAACAAATTTTATACAACTTAACCCTAGATTCATTTTAATAATATTCAGAATTTCAAGAATAAATTAAAACTTTTAAAAGCATCTAGGAAAAGATAAGTTTTCAAAGGTATAAAAATAAAATTTGCATCAACTCTCCCATCAAAAAATTGGAAAGTAGAAGGTGGCACAATGCCTTCAAAATTTTGAAAGGAAAAAATTTTAACCTATAATTCTATACTCAATGTATTAATAGATAAGGAAGAAGGACATCAGCAAGACAGCAGAATACAATTCTCCAGCGCTTGACCCGTCACAGAAATTCCAATTTAAATAACTATCCATGCAGGAGTTTGAAAGCAAAATAAAGGTATTCACAGGATAAACAAAGATTATGTAAAGATTATGTGAATAACCAAATGAATGTTTTAAACATAAAATCTAATAGAAAGGAAACAGGAGATCTTAGAAACAATAACGCCAGCTCAGGGGAGAACTGTTAAGAAGTTAACATTTTAATAAGATCACCAAGTGATTTTTTTTGCTTGTTAAAGTCTGAGGAATTTGTGTGAGTGATTTGAATTACTAATGTTTGATATCAAAAGTCAACTGGTAAAGTCTCAAGTTGATAAAAAAATCAAGACTCAATAATTGAATTTAGAAGTATGGGCAATGGAGGGACTGAAGGATTAACAACTTTAAATAAAAAAAAAAAAAAAAGGTTTAGGTTATTACCTCTAAAAAGTAAGACTGTGGGATGAAATAAATAAAGGTAATTTTTTACTTTTCATATTTGACTGTATGGTATAGCTTCTGGTTGTTTTCTTAACTAAGTAACTAAGTTACTTTTACAACTATTTTAAAGATATAGGAATAAAAGCCACAATGTTAGCAAAGTATTTCATAGTTCCACACTGTTTTGAGCCATTATTAACTATTTGGATTTGCAAAATTAAATTTGTTATACTAGACCAGATAATTGTTACATGCAAATTATGTTTACATAAAACAAATGTTACAATGAAGCATAAGAAAAGATTTACTAACTACAAGTTTTACTTATTTTTAAAATATTCAGTACAATAAAATTCCATTTTAGTTCAACAAAATATTTGACAGTTTCTTAGATTTGATCGAAATGGTATTAGACTTGAAAATTTTTGCCATTTGGACTGAAAAACAAATATCACTGTAAAAGAAACTACTCATTTTTCATATCACAGTAAAGTTCTAAATAATAGATCATTATCTCTATTCATAAATTGAAAGCAGTACTTTTAACTCGATTCAACTTTTAAGATGGAGTGGTTCTAAAATGAGATTAATCCCACTTTCGTACTCTAAACCTTAAAAGAAACAATATTTTGTGCCCTTATTAATGAAGTAAACCTACTCAATTTATAATTTCTTAAAGATAAAAACACAAGCAACCATTTTGTATTAATCATTTGTGTTGTGGTAATAATCAACCCATACATCTCAATAGTTTATGACACAAAGGTTTATTTATCATTGATATCTGATTTGGGTAGCTATAGGTCTCTGCTTGATGTGTCCTTTCATTCAAGGATCTAGGATGAAGATGAGGCACCTATCTGGGACACATAATTCTCAGGGCAAGGGAGACAAAAAATAACAAGATTTCTGCTTGGATTTGTGTATCTAATGTATGATCACATGTCATTGGCCAAAGTCCAATGTTGTTGGGGAATTTCTATTCCACATAGTAGGCATATAAAGTTTCTTAGAAATGCATGAGACTCATAATCCTCCTTCAAAAAGAAGAAATACATTTTAGGGACCACCGTGTAATCTTTCGTAATCCTGTCTTTTTCACTTTTACTTCACGCACTGTCACACTCACCTTCGGAGATATTCTGAGGTCATGCCAGATGATGATGTGTTCCACAGAGGAACAGGAAAGCTGAAGAGTTGTATTGCTGCCAAAAGTATGGTTGAGTAAATTGAATAATGAAACATTTTTAACCTTCTTTAATGCCAAAAATTCTTCATTTTCGTTAAACTTATGCCACTTAAATTATCTTGTTTTATCTTTTATTTTAGGTTCAGAGTTACATGTGCAGATTTGTTACATAGGCAAATGCATGCCATGGTGGTTTGGTATACAGATAATTTTGTCACTGGGGAAATAAGCATAGTTACCCAGGTAATAAGCATAGTACACAATAGGTATTTTTTTTTTTTTTTGCTCCTCTCATCTTGCATACTCATGAGGACCCCAATGTCTGTTGTTCCCCTAGCATCCATGTGTTCTCATTGTTTAGCTCCCACTTATAAGAGCATACAGTATTTGCTTTTCTGTTCCTGTATTAGTTTGCTTAGGACAACGGCCTCTAGCTTTACACATTTCATCTTTTGTTTGATAAAATCATAGGTTTATGATTATTTCTGCATATAATTTTGAAAGGGCCATAAATATAAATATGAAATGCTTCAATTAACCACGGGATTAAACTGGGAGCCAAATTTGACACCAGATGAATTCTGAATATCGATTTCTCAGTTGAATAGAAAGAGCTATTTAATTCCAATCAGTTCTATGCAAAATAGACAACTCACAAAAGAATTTTCTATGAAACATTAGAATTTGTCAGACTATGTGATTTTTCTCCATTTGTATGCAGAGTATATGCAAGTCAGACTGCAGATCCTGAAACTGTCAATATCATTGTACCGTATTGATTAATAACAGTCTGCTTATACTTCTTATCCAAATAGCTATCATTGCCAATCAATAGAATGTCTGTTGTTAAAATTCTTGCTCTACTGATTACCAAAGGATACAAAGAGTAAGTTTTCTTACCTAGAGGATAGAAATTAAATGTGTTGCAATGGTTATGTAATGCTTTTTACAAAACTCAAAAGATAAAGTGTAATTGTTCTGCACAAAAAGCACTGAAAATGTACTGATTGCCCCAAATAAGTAAAAACTCTAGAAATTAAACTGTACTCTCTCTCTCTCTCTCTCTCTATATATATATATATACATATATACACACATGGCTATATTTTGTCACTTTGCATTCAAATATAAAAGTGCGTATGTAGTAAAAATATCCTTTTTTTCTTGAATTTTAAATCAAAATAACTAATTGATATACAGTTTTCAGTGTGATATCATGTAGGACAGATTTCATTTTTCATCATCAATAGTATAATTGATGGGAACCAGAAGCAGAACTATAAAGAGAATGTCCCTTGGGTACTGGTAGGGGACAAACTGAAGTTTTTCAGGAACTTCAAAATAGGCAATATCACTGTCAATTTTCCAACTTCCTTTCATTTTGTAATAATTCATTTCACAAGTACAGAGAACATTTCAAGAAGTTTCTCACATGTGGAGCAGTGTATTATAGACAGTGCTTGCCACATTTGCATCTGAACTGTGTAGTTATGAGCAAGACAATCAAGCTATTACCGCTTCACGTGTAAAATGGGGTAAGACATATCTTGAAATATTGTGAGAATGAAAGAGGATGCATATAAAGAACTTGGCATAGTGGTTGGCATGTAAGTAGAAACCAATTTTTGGAAGTTTCCTTTGTTAAGATTGATTTTAATGTTTATTAATCTGAAAAGCTGTTAAAACTCTAATATGCTACTCTGTTGCTTTGAATACACTCTTAAAAATAAGCATTTTTGGAGTGTGCTCTACTTAAGACATGACGACTTTTATTTCTAACCCATTGTCAATATGGTATTGAGAAGGGACGACAGTGGATTTAGCCGTAATAAAAATTAGAGGTATTCGATTGTCACTTTTTTAACTGTTTGAATGAAAAAGAGTCCTATCCTTTCCAGACATATTGACATACCTGGAACATGCAGAGACATCTCTCTGCAGTTTTTTTTTTTCCTTTTGGAAAGTATGATACATTGGGAAATAGTTGGTCATTGATCCCAGTTCTTAACAGAGCTCCTAAATTCCTTTTAATTTCTTGAGTGATAAGGGTAATAAAAACTTCTTTATATTGAGGTGACTCTTGGTGAGCCCTAACCAGCTTCAGAAGGGGGACTCATCACCAGAACAACTAAGGCATGATTATTTTGTCAGAATCTTCAGTCCCACCCTCACAACCTCTAAAGAAGGGAAAAGGGCTGGAGGTTGAATTAATCCCCAAAGGCCAATGATTTAATCAAATATATGTATATATATATATATATATATATATATATATATATATTTATATATATATTTATATATTTTTATATATGTATGTATGTAATGGAACCTCTTTAAAACATGGGATTCAGAAAGCTTCTGGATAGGTTAACACGTGGAGGTGCTAGAAGGGTGGAGTCCTTGGAGAAACATGGACGCTCCATGTCCCTTTTCCTATGCAACTCTTCCATTTGGCTCTAGGTCAGTTTTATTCTCTATTAAAAAAATGATAATAGCAAGTAAAGCATTTTCTGGAGTCCTGTGAGGCATTCCAGCAAATTATCAGACCTAAGGCAGAGGACATGGGAACCCTTTATACAGGCAATTATTCAGATGTATGGGTGGAAACCTGGGACTTTTGACTAATATCTGAGTGGAGGCAGTTTCATGGGACTGAGCCCTCAACATGTGGGGTCTGCATTAACTCCAAGTAGTAGCAGGATTTCAGTGGATTGCAGGACACCCAGTTGGTGTCCGAAAAGTTGGAGAATTGGCTGCTATAGGAGAAAACGTCTATATATTTGATGTCAGAAGTGTTGAAGGGAAAGGAAGTGGAAAGGGTATTGGCAACAAACAAACAACAAAAAAACACTACTTGGGCAGATATTCTAGCTAATTTATAACTCTTGAAAAGAAGAGAAATATTGGGAAAATAGAATTCCAACACAATTTGTCAAACAGGGCAGAGAATGATGCTTTTTAAATGCATTGCTTAGTCAAGGAACTTTAATGGTGTTTTGAAGTCCCAAAGGGATTAGAAGTAGGGAGACATGCTATTCATGTGATATCCTAAACATTATTAGCAACAGGGGAAATCAAAACTGGAACAAGTATACTGGTTAACAGTTAAGGTTAAGTACAAGGAAGAGTTAAATTCTTACCTAGGGTTCTAAAACATTTCAATCTTATTTCTTATAGTTTCTGTTCAATATATATGTACATAACTATTAAAAACACACTGGTTTTTACCCTAAAATTGTAATAAGCCACACCCAAGGCAGTACCATTCACTTTTAAGAGCAATATTTTCTAGGACCAATCCGAGCAAAGCTCACTTTAAAATAACTGCAAATATAACTTGGATATATGAGGAATAGTAAATGAAATGGGATTATTTGTCTGGAGGAGAAACATTTGCCTAATAATTGCTTTAAAAGTTCTATTTAATAGTCACCATTCTAACTGTTGTGAAATGGTATCTCATCGTGGTTTTGATTCGCATTTCTCTAATGACGAGTGATGATGAGTTTTTCATATTCTGTTGGCCGAATAAATGTCTTCTTTTGAGAAGTGTCTGTTCATATCCTTCGTCCACTTTTTGACGGGGACTTTTTTTTTTTTTTTGAGATGGAGTCTCGCTCTGTTGCCCAGGCTGGAGTGCAGTGGCGTGATCTCGGCTCACTGCAACCTCCACCTCGTGGGTTCAAGCAATTCTCCTACCTCAGCCCCTTGAGTAGCTGGGATTACAGGCACCCACCAACATGCCCAGGTAATTTTTTGTATTGTTAGTAGAGACAGGGTTTCACCATGTTGGCCAGACTGTCTCAAACTCCTGACTTCATGATCCACCTGGCTTGGGTTCCCAAAGTGCTGGGATTACAGGCACAAGCCACAGCGCCTGGCTGGATGTTTGATTTTTCTTGTAAACTTGTTTCAAGTTCCTTGTAGATTCTGGATATTAGATCTTTGTCAGATGGGCAGATTGCAAAAATTTTCTCCCACTCTGTAGGCTGCCAGTTCACTCTGATGATCTGTTCTTTTGCTGTGCAGAAGCTCTTTAGTTTAATTAGATATCATTTATCAACTTTCGCTTTTGTTACAATTGCTTTTGGTGTTTTAGTCATGAAGTCTTTGCCCATGCCTATGTCCTGAATGGTATTGTCTAGGTTTTCTTCTAGGGTTTTTATGATTTTGTATTTTACATTTACATCTTTAATCCATCTTGAGTTAATTTTTGTTTAAGGTGCAAGGAAAGGGTCCAGTTTTAGCTTTCTGCATATGGCTAATCGATTTTCCCAGCACCACCTATTAAATAGGGAATCCTTTCCCCATTGTTTGCATTTGTCAGGTTTGTCAAAGATCAGATAATTGTAGATGTGTGGTTTTATTTCTGAGGTATCTGTTCTGTTCCATTGGTCTACATGTCTGTTTTGGTACCAGTAACATGCTGTTTTGGTTACTGTAACCTTGTAGTATAATTTGAAATCAGGTAGCGTGATGCCTCCAACTTTGTTCTTTTTGCTTAGGATTGTCTTGACTCTACGGGCTAAGTTAGGAAACAACAGATGCTGACAAGGCTGTGGAGAAATAGGAATGTTTTTACATTGTTGGAGGATTGTCAATTTGTTCAACCATTGTGGAAGACAGTTTGGCAATTCCTCAAGGCTCTAGAACCAGAAACACCATTTGACCCAGTAATTCCATTACTGGATATATACCCAAAGGATTATAAATCATTCTATGATAAAGACACATGCACATGTATGGCTATTGCAACACTATTTACAATAGAAAAAGACTTGGAACTAACCCAAATGCCCATCAATGATAGACTGGATAAAGAAAAAGAGGCACATATACACCATGGAATACTATGCAGCCATAAAAAAGGATGAGTTAATGTCCTTTGCAGGGACATGGATGAAACTGGAACCCATCATTCTCAGCAAACTAACACAAGAAAAGAAAACCAAACACCACATGTTCTAACTCATAAGTGGGAGTTGAACAATGAGAACACATGGACAAAGGGAGGAGAATATCATACACTGGGGCCTGTCAGGGGGTGGGGGGCTAGGAGAGGGATAGCATTAGGAGAAATACCTAATGTAGATGACCGGTTGATAGATGCAGCAAACCACCATGGCACGTGTATACCTATGTAACAAACCTGCAGTTTCTGCACATGTACCCCAGAACTTAAAATACAATTAAAAAAAAAAAGAATCTGGGGGAGTCTTGGGAAATGTGGGCACTTTGAAACTAGAAGGAAAGTGAATTATTTGTGATCAGAGAATAGACTGTACATTCTTAAAATGCTTACAATTATCCCTTCTCCCATTAAAAGGCAGAATCCATTTTTCCACCTCTTGAATCAAGGTTAGCAATACGATTTGCCAGGTAAATAAGACATTAGCAACATGAGACAAGCACAGAGTTGAAAAGCTCTTGCACATTAGAGCTTACACACTTGCTGCTCCTGGGACTTTGCCCCTGCCACCACTTGAATACATCCAGTGCTAATGAGAAACATATGGTCCAGTCACATACTCTATTTGAGAGGTGGTTAACCACCAGTCATATGAATAAAGCCATCCAAGATTATCCAGGCCCAGAAAGCCTGCCAAGTAATAACAGAGGAATGGCCCAGCAAAAATTGTCTAGCTAGACAAAAGGTTTTTGTTTCAAACCACTATAATTTGTTACACAATAAAGGTAGACCAATACACAAAACTGACATATCTCTAAACAAACATCTAAATATAATATTAAAACAATGACATGAATGTCTTCTGTATCTCTTGTTAGAAGTCTGGAAATCTACATTGTTGGAATTTAGATATTTTATTTGCTTACAGGAAAACATTTTCATCAGGAAAATTGAACCATTTTAAAACATGATGGTCTATACTTTTTTATACTAAGTTTAAGATAGCCTATATAGTACTATCTTAAAAAGTAAAGAGAATTAATTATACTACACAAAAATAATTAAAGTTGAGAGATCTGGCTGTTGGTGGTGGTTGTTTTTCTAGTAACCATTACGTACATAGATGCCTTAGAGCATGAAACTCAACTGTTTTAGTCCTCTGCTGTTCAATAAGTAATATAAGGGAGGTTGGAAGAGATGAAACCTGAGCTTACATCTAAGATTTTTTGGTTTTCTGATTTCATGTCAATTTTTGAGGTCCAATTTTTCTTCTGTCAATCAAACTATGCTTTCCATAGCAGTTAAACTTACATAACTATATTCTTTAAGTATGTATTGAAGATTTATATTTCAAGAAAGAAAATAACTACAAATGTAGCTTGCTCACCCTACCTATCTTTAGAAAGGGAGATAGAGATTTGTATTTTCTTTTATTTATTTATTTATTTATTTATTTATTTATTATTATTATACTTTAAGTTCTAGGGTACATGTACATAACGTGCAGGTTTGTTACATATGTATACTTGTGCCATGTTGCTGTGCTGCACCCATCAACTCGTCAGCACCCATCAACTCGTCATTTACATCAGGTATAACTCCCAATGCAATCCCTCCCCCCTACCCCCTCCCCATGATAGGCCCCAGTGTGTGATGTTCCCCTTCCCAAGTCCAAGTGATCTCATTGTTCAGTTCCCACCTATGAGTGAGAACATGCGGTGTTTGGTTTTCTGTTCTTGTGATAGTTCGCTAAGAATGATGGTTTCCAGCTGCATCCATGTCCCTACAAAGGACACAAACTCATCCTTTTTTATGGCTACATAGTATTCCATGGTGTATATGTGCCACATTTTCTTAATCCAGTCTGTCACTGATGGACATTTGGGTTGATTCCAAGTCTTTGCTATTGTGAATAGTGCTGCAATACTGGGAGTTTCACTAATCAGTTCATTAAAATAGTTTATTAACCCCTATTATATGTAAAGTATTTGTGCTTAACACTTTATAGGTTACAAAAAAATGTTAGATATAGAAATTTTCCTTAAAGAGCTTTCTACTAGTTGGAAAAGATATTTACTTATTAAAAAGCAAATACAAGGTAAAACATTAAAATATATAACAAGTACCAGAGACACACCACATAGATTATTATAGGGAATATATAAGAAGTGCTGAGAAAAATTTAATGTTAAATTCATGAGGTGCTACACACACATAGTAAATGTTATTTAAGTGTTATATGTTTATGTATAGATAATAAGTGGCTAGGAATAATTAGCTACTTGACATGAATGGCTCTGAAAAGAGACAAGTCAGCTACCTCTTTTTAAAAGTCAGTCAACTTCCTGCCAAGGTATTCCATCCATTAATCAGTTTTCAGAATTGGAACAAAATTTGCTGAAACATTTATTTCCTCAAATATTTGAATACAGTGTTGTCATAGTATTTTATATTATGGATGAACTCTAACACAAGAAGTCTTCTTGTTGGCATATTTTAATCATATCCCTCATATGTTGAGCCTGCTCTGCTTTCAAATGACTGCATTATCATAGAAATATACGCATAAACTTCATATTTATGTGGTGTACTGGCGTATTGGTGTATCTAACCCTGAAGATTGTCATACAGTAGGCAGTCTGAGAATCTTCTGGGAATAAATAAATATTTCAAAAGTAATTTTAAAATTTGTAGACTACTAAAGGCAATGTTTTTTAAATGCAAAGCTAGTAGGTACTGTTGCTCAGCCTATAATTTTTTAAAAATACAATAAAAAGTATAAAGTCACCAAAGTAAAAATCCAAAAACTGAAAGTTGAAGATTACTTTGAATTTATTTCAAATACATAAAGATTTACAACGCTATGACATTTATCTAAAGAGGCTCTTAAATAAAATAAAAATTTTATGTAAAATTTATATGTAAAAAAGAACTAATTTTCCCAACTTAACTTCCACCAGAGACAGGCTTGAAAATTAAAAATAGAGATGAGGGAGGAAATGGGAAAAATACAAAGGGAATTTAGAATCAAGCCTTAAAATTATGCCAAGGTGCTATACTATTTTTTAAATTTTTGTTATTTTTATACTTTCAGTTTTGGGATACATGTACAGAACATGCATGTTTGTTACATAGGTATACATGTGCTATGGTGGTTTGCTGCACTTACTGACCCATCCTCTAAGTTCCCTCCCCTTGCCCCCCACCACCAACAGGCCCTGGTGTGTGTTGTTCCCTTCCCTGTGTCCATGTGTTCTCATCGATCGACTCCCACTTGTGCGAACATGCAGTGTTTGGTTTTCTGCTCCTGTGTTAGTTTGCTGAGGAGGATGGCTTCCAGCTTCATCCATGCCCCTCCAAAGGAAATGATCTCATTCCTTTTTATGGCTGCATAGTATTCCATGGTGTATAAGTACATTTTCTTTATCCAGTCTATCATTGATGGGCATTTGGGTTGGTGTCTTCGTTATTGTAAACAGTATTACAATAAACATATGTGTGCATGTGTCTTTATACTGGAATGATTTATAATCCTTTGGGTATATACCCAGTAATGGGATTGCTGGATCAAATGGTATCTCTGGTTCTAGATCCTTGAGGAATCACCATACTGTCTTCCACAATGGTTGAACAAATGTACATTTCCACCAAAAGTGTAAAAGCATTCCTATTTCTCCACAGCCTCACCAGCATCTATTGTCTGACTTTTTAGTAATAGACATTCTGACTGGCATGAAATAGTATCCCATTGGGGTTTTGATTTGCATTTCTCTAATGATCAGCAATGTTGAGCTTTTTTTCATATGTTTTTTGGCCACATAAATGTCTTGAGAAGTGTCTGCCCATATCCTTTGCCCACTTTTTGACCTTTTTTTTTTTTTTCCTTGCAAATTTGTTTAAGTTTCTTATAGATTCTGGATGTTAGACCTTTGTCAGCTGGGTAGATTGCAAAAATATTCTCCCATTCTGTAGGTTGCCAGTTCACGCTGATGATCTTTTCTTTTGCTGTGCAGAAATTCTTTAGTTTAATTAGATACCATTTGTCAATTTTTGACTTTTGTCGCAATTGCTATTGGCATCCTCATCATGAAGCCTTTATCCATGCCTATGTCCTAAATGGTAATGCCTGGGTTTTCTTCTCAGGTTTTTATGGTTTGGGGTTTTACATTTAAGTCTTTAATCCATATTGAGTTAATTTTTGTCTAAAGGTGTAGGGAAGGGATCCAGTTTCCATTTTCTGCACATGGTTAGCCAGTTTTCCCAGCACCACTTATTGAATAGGAGATCTTTCCCCATTGCTTGTTTTTGTCAAGTTTGTCAAAGATCAGGTGACTGTAGATGTATGGTGTTATTTCTGAGGTCTCTGTTCTGTTCCATTGGTCTATGTCTGTTTTGGTACCTGTACCATGCTGTTTTGGTTACTGTAGCCTTGTGGTATAGTTTGAAGTCAGGTAACGTTATGCCTCCAGCTTTGTTATTTTTGCTGAGAATTTTCTTGGCTATATGGGCTCTTCTTTGGTTCCATATGAAATTTAAAGTAGTTTTTTCTTTTTCTGTGAAGAATGTCAGCGGTACCTTGATGGGAATAGCATTGAATCTATAAATTACGTTGGGCATTATGGCCATTTTCGTGATATTGGTTCTTCCTATCCATGAGAATAGACTGTTTTTTTTTTCCATTTGTTTGTATCCTCTCTTATTTCCTTGGGCAGTGGTTTGTAGTTCTCCTTGAAGAGGCCTTTCACACCCTTGTTAGCTGTATTCCTTTGTAGCAATTTTGAATGGGAGTTCATTTATGATTTAGCTGTCTGCATGTCTATTGTTGGTGTAAAGGAATGCTTATGATTTTTGTACATTGATTTTTGTATCCTGAGACTTTACTGAAGTTGCTTATCAGCTTAAGAAGTTTTTGGGCTGAGATGATAGGATTCATAAATATAGAATCATGTCATCTACAACCAATGAAAATTTGACTTCTATTCCTATTTGAATATTCTTTATTTCCTTCTCTTGCCTGATTGTTCTGGCTAGAACTTCCAATATGATGTTGTATAGGAGTGGCGAGAGAGGGCATCCTTGTCTTCTGATGGTTTTCAATGGGAATTCTTCCACATTCTGTCCATTCAATACGATATTAGCTGTGGGTATGTCATAAATAGCTTTTATTATTTTGACATATGTTCTATCAATACCTAGCTTATTGAGAGTTTTTCAACATGAAGGAATGTTGAATTTTATCAAAGGTCTTTTCTGCATCTATTGAGATAATCATTTAGTTTTTGTCTTTGGTTTTATTTATGTGATGGATTATGTTTATTAACTTGTGTAGGTTTAACCAGCCTTGCATGCCAGGGATGAAGCTAACTTGATTGTGGTAGATAAGTTTTTTGATGTGCTGCTGGATTCAGTTTGCCAGTATTTTACTGAAGACTTTTGCATTGATGTTCATCAGGGATATTGGCCTGAAGTTTTCTTTTTCTTTTTGTTGTGTCTCTGCCAGGTTGTGGTATCAGGATGATGCTGGCTTCATAAGATGAGTAGGAAGGAGTCCCTCCTTTTCAACTGTTTGGAATAGTTTCTGAAGGAATGGTACCAGCTCCTCTTTGTACCTCTGGTAGAATGCAGCTGTGAACCGCTGTGAATCCTTCTGGTCCTGGGCTTTCTTTTTGGTTGGTAGGCTATTAATTGCGGCCTCAATTTTGGAAGTTGTTATTGGTCTATTCAGGGATTCGAGTCTTCCTGATTTAGTCTTGGGAGGGTGTATGTGTCTTGGCATTTACCCATTTCTTGTAGATTTTCTAGTTTATTCACATAGAGGTGTTCATAGTATTCTCTGATTTTAGTTTGTATTTCTGTCAGGTCAGTGGTAATATCCTCTTTATCATTTTTTATTGTGTCTATTTGATTCTTCTCTGTTTTCTTCTTCACTAATCTAGCAGTCTATCTATTTTGTTAATTTTTTCAAAAACCCAGCTCCTGGATTCATTATTTTGGAGCATTTTTCATGTCTCTGTCTCCTTCAATTCTGCTCTGAGTTTACTTATTTCTCATCTTCTGCTAGCTTTTGGATTAGTTTGTTCTTCCTTCTCTAGCTCTTTTAATTGTGATGTTAGGATATTGATTTCAGATCTTTCTAGCTTTCTGATGTGGGCATTTAGTGCTGTAAATTACCCTCTTAACACTGCTTTAGCTGTGCCCATAGATTCTGGTATATTGTATCTTTGTTCTCATTGGTTTCAAAGAACTTCTTGATTTCTGCCTTAATTTCATTATTTACCCAGGAGTCACTGAGGAGCAGGTTGTTCGGTTTCCATGTAATTATGTGGTTTTGAGTGAGTTTCTTAATCCTGAGTTCTAATTTGATTGCAATGTGGTCTGAGAGACTGTTATAATTTCAGTTCTTCTCTATTTGCTGAGTAGTGTTTTACTGCCAATTATGTGTTCGATTTTAGCATAAGTGCCATGTGGCACCAAGAAGAACGTATATTCTATTGATTGGGGGTGGATAGTTCTGCAGATGTCTCTTAGGTCCATTTGATCCAAAGCTGAGTTTAAGTCCTGAATATCCTTATTAATTTTCTGCTCATTGATCTAATATTGACAGTGAGGTGTTAAAGTCTCCCATTATTATTGTGTGGGAGTCTCTTTATAGGTCTCTAAGAACTTGTTTTATGAATCTGGATGCTCCTGTATTGGGTGCATATATATTTAGGATACTTAGCTCTTCTTGTTGAATTGATCCCTTTACCATTACATAATGCCCTTCTTTGTCTTTTTTTTATCTTTTTTGGTGTAAAGCCTGTTTTGTCAGAGACTAGGATTGCAATCCCTGCCTTTTTTTTTTTTTTCTTTCCATTTGCGTGGTAAATTTTCTTCCATCCTTTTATTTTGAGCCTATGTGTGCCTTTGCATGCGAGATGGGTCTCCTTAATACAGCACACTGATGAGTCTGGACTCTTTATCCAATTTGCCTCTCTGTGTCTTTTAACTGGGGCACTTAGCCCGTTTACATTTAAGGTTAGTATTGCTATGTGTGAATTTGATCCTTTCATCATGATGTTATCTAGTTATTTTGCACACTAGTTGATGCAGTTTCTTCACAGTGTCATTGGTCTTTATGTTTTGGTATGGTTTTTGCAGTGGCTGGTACCAGTTTTTCTTTTCTATACTTAGTGCTTCCTTCAGGAGCTCTTGCAAGGTAGGCCTGGTGGTGACAAAATCACTCAGCATTTGCTTCTCTGGAAAGGATTTTATTTCTCCTTCGCTTATGAAGCCTAGTTTCACTGGATATGAAATTCTGGATTGAAAATTCTTTAAGAATATTGAATATTGGCCCTTACTCTCTTCTGGCTTGCAGGGTTTCTGCAAAGAGATCCGCTGTTAATCTGACAGGCTTCCCATAGGTAACATGACGTTTCTCTCTGGCAGCCCTTAACATTTTTCTCTTCATTTCAACCTTGGAGAATCTGACAATTACATGTCTTGGGGTTATCTTCTCATGGAGTATCTTAGTGGTGTTCTCTGTATTTCCTAAATTTGCATGTTGGCCTGTCTTTCTAGGTTAGGGAAGTTCTCCTGGATAATATCTTGAAGTGTGTTTTCCAGCTTGTTTCCATTCTCCCCGTCTGCTTCACGTACTCCAATAAATTGTAGGTTCAATTTTTTTATGTAGTCCCATATTTCTTGGCGGTTTGTTCATTCCTTTTTGTTCTTTTTTCTCTAATCTTTTCTGCATGCCCTATTGCAGCAAAGTCATCTTCAAACTCTGACATCCTTTCTTCTGCTTGATTGATGTGGCTATTGATACTTGGGTATGCTTCAAGTTCTCGTGCTGTGTTCTTCAGCTCCATCAGATCGTATGTGTTCCTCTCTTATCCTAGTTAGCAGCTCCTCTAATCTTTTATTAAGGTTCTTAGTTTCTTTGCATTGGGTTAGAATATGTTCCTTTAGCTCAGCAGAGTTTTTTTATTACCCATCTTCTGAAGCCTACTTCTGTCAATTCATCCGTCACATCCTCCATCCAGTTGTGTGCCCTTGCTGGAGGGACATTGTAATCATTTGAAGGAGAAGAGACACTCTGGCCTTTTAGGTTTTCAGCATTTTTTAATAGATTCTTTTTCCATGGGTTTGTCTAGTTTCAATCTTTGAGTCTGCTGACCCTCGGATGGGGTTTTTGTGGGTACCATTATGTTGTTGTTGAGGCTGTTGTTGCTGCTTTCTGTTTTCCCCCCTCCCTGTGCCACAATGGTCAGTTCCCTCTTCTGTAGGGACCTGTGGTTTGCTGGGGGGGGTCACTTCAGGCCCTACTCATTTGATTCAGTTTTACGCCTGGAGATGTCACTAAAGGAGGCTGAGGTACAGCAAGGATGGATGTCTGCTCCTTCTTCTGGGATCTCTGACCTTGAGGGGCCCCCAACCTGATGCCAGTAGGAATGTTCTCATATAGGGCATCTGACAACCCCTGCTGGATGATGTCACCCAGTTGGGTGGTACAGGAAACAAAGCCCATTTAACAAAGCACTTTGTCCCTTGATATAGAGGGTGTGCTTTGCTGTGCTACCGGATTTCTGGGCTACCCGGATTTCTCAGAACTATCAAGAGGAAAAGCTATGTTTGGTGGTCCACAGAGACTCTACACTACTATTTTCAACAGTTATTGAACATCTATATCATCTCAGTGTAGAATGATGATAAGTGATTAATGCCACTTTTGTGATAGACAATGAAGGCTACAGGATCAATATAAATCAAACTTAAGAGATTTACATTAGCAGATAGTGTTGCAGTTGTTTATGTTTGCTTTGAATTTCTTGTTTTGTATTTTAAGGATAAATTGTTATCGCCTTTATTTTTCCCCTTTACCTTCTTATAGTTATTCCTTATAACCATATTAAAAGTGATTTACAATTTAACCACAGTATTAACCACTTTCAGGATTAGAATTTAGATTAATACAGTCCCTCTTTTCACAAGGGTCACAATGTAGCAGAGACATAATTTATCTACTTCACAATGAAAGTACACATCTAAAAGCCCTAGAGAGAAGACAAAAAAAATCATTTTAACAAATAGATTTATATTACTGAGTTCCACGAAACAATTCTATAGTTGGTCTTTTCAGGTGGATCACAAAAACAGATCTCCAATAAGATAAACTTATGTTGATACAGGCCTAACACAGTGTCTCAGATGTAGTGGGCACTCTGTAAATATTTGTTGCTAAACATTGCAATAAATTATACTATCTTTACTTTCAGAGTATAAATATCTGCACCTTAAATAGTTGTGTTAATATACCAACCAGAGGAATTAGTAGACAAGAAATGAAGATACAGTTGTCAACTATACTAACAGAGGTTTCAGAGTTTATGTCATAAGAGGACTTAAGTGACAATGAAATGATTCAGTGAGGGATAATGAGATATTCTAGAGGATACAATAATAAAACTGTTAATATGAATTAACCTATAGGAAATCTATTTAAATCCAACAGTATGTAAGAAGCTCTAGAAAACTAGGTTTGTAGCTAGAAATGGGCAGACAAAACACATAAGAAAACTCAGTAGAAGGATGATAAGTAATAAGTCCCAATTTTATGATAGACAGTAAAGGCTATAGGGTCAATATCGATCAAACTTAAGAGATTTACATTCACAGATGGTGTTGCATTTGTTTATGTTTGCTTCAATTTTCTTGTTTTGTTGTATTTTAAGGATAAAATTATTATTGCCTTTATTTTTCCCCCTTTACCTTCTCTTCTCACTCTGCCCAAAGCAAGAACATCAAAGAGCTTATGGTGGTGAGATGGAGGGTATATGATTAGGAAAATTTACAAAGATAGCAAAGAAAAAGAAAAGAAGATATATTGTCTATAATCTGTTCAAGGAAACATTCAATCAAATAAGTTCACAGGGTTAAGGGGGAGGTAGTTAATCTATATATCAATGGTTTATCATAAAAACAAAACTCAAATCTACAGAACTAATTATAATTGTACCAAGTTTGCCAGTAAAACTATAATTTTTTCTTGACTCATGTTCACACATCCTAAACAATTTACGAAGTGATATGTGTACACATTTTATGATTAATTTGCACAACAAATGAGTAGAAAACAACTGCTCAGAAAGTTTAAATAAGTAAAGGCTAACGGAAGTTGGATGAAGTCAGGAACTCAAATACTGAAAACAGGTTTCTTTGAAAAACCAGAAGTGAGGAAGCTTCGTGCTCTATATTTAATATTAAAATTTCTCCTGATAAAAGTAACTATCGCTTGTTAAGCAAACATGTGACAAATGTTTTACCTCTCCAAGCGGGAGTTTCTCCCTGGCCCAGCTGGTGGCTCCTAGGACCCATATATTATCATATGGGTTTCTGCCCTTATAGTCAATAGTTTTCACCTGTTAGTACATGAACCTAGGTACGCACACATTTGGGTCTCTTTAACAGTAGTAAAGACAGAGAGAATAGCTACCAAACTTCTCCCATAATCTTTGCAGACCCTCTGCCATCCTGTCTGCTGGGGTTCTGCTGTCCCTCATTAACTCATCGTGTCCACCATATTGCCGATGCACCACTCAGGCAGTTGGCCATGCACCTATCAATTATCTTCAGATCACTGACCTCCTCTCTACCCACAGGCAGCGCCTATGTCACATTACCAACCTCCAATGCTCCTCCGGTACTCTGCTACCTCCCACAGAGCTCTCTCCTCCTACCTCTAGATGTCAATCACTCACTCTCTGGCCAATAAATGAATATTTTCCTTACCTAGTAAACAGTTTTCTTAAGAAGGTCCCCACAGTTTATTTGTTTGGTCCCTTGCCTATTATTTTTACAGTTCTGCTAGAGTAAGGTGAAAGAAGTCCTCAGCAGAGTAACTTGGAGACTAATAACACAATCTTTCATCTCTACCCCAATTCCTTACACATACAGGTACACACATGCAAACACACACACACAGTTTACAGGTGACACTAGAGAACAAGTCAGGAAATGTTCACCCTCAGCAGTTTGTACTATATATTGGATGTATTGCCACCTCTCTTGACAGGCAAAACTAGTACTGAATTTTATTCGCTCAAGTCAGATTTCTCATTTCTCTCAGGAGCCTCTACCTCAATCCTTAAAACCTAATTTCCCTCATTTCTATTGCTCCAGTCCATCATACATAACTGTATTCATCAGAAACCCAAAGTCAGACAGATTTCAAGCTCTTTTTTTGGGCTCCTGAGCCTCAGGCAAAAGCAAACCAAAGAATGTGGCTACTCACCTCTTTATCTCTCAAGGTTCTATGGCCATTAATGAGGTTTTGTCTTTGTAAAACACAGAACTTCTACTACCACAGTATTTTTCAAACCACATTATTATTTCAAATAGGAAACAATACATTTAACCTCAAATTACATGCATCTAAAATAAGCATTGATGAACCTTATCTATGTCCAATAAAATTTGGTAGTTTTTTATTCTACTCAATATTTTTTTATGTTTAAATGGGAGTCAAACCCACTAAAATGATCCAGTGCATCACTAGTAGATCATTCCCACAGTTTTAAGAGTTTTTCCTAGGAGGCAGAATGAGAAAATGCCTAACTCAACATGTTTGAATATTAAGTCTCTAAGTCTACCCAACAAAATACCATGTAATACATATATTATATCTTAAACCTTTTCAATCACACTCCATGGTAGATACTGTTATGCCTAAATGACAAAGTCCAAGATATTTAATGACTTTCCCAAGGTTGCATATCTAGAAATGATACTTCAGAACATGAAATTCAGGTTCATCTGAGCTAAGTCTCCTCTCCATATGACAGTATGTTGTTACTTATGGTTCAAACGACTATGAGTATGGATGGAACAATGAAGAATATAAGGCATATGTTGCAGGGATTAAGAGAATTAAAAGCCAAGCTTCCTTGTGAGCTGGACTTTATCAATTCAGTATACATTTATCTTTTGGGGCCCAATTTGCTAGACATTGTCATACAAAGATGGATACTAAACTCCCTCTTCTCAGAGAACTCAAAATTGTGGGTCAAACTTGAATTCTGGATGTAATCTGGACAGACAGAAATGATGAAGATACTTCAAGTCAACAGCACAACACGAGCAAAGAATAATCGCAATAAGAACTTATGCAGAGGCAACAATTAAAAAAAAAAAAGACTGAGGTGGAGAAAAACACCCTACCATATGTTGCTAAATGAGAGAAGTAGGATGAGGACTAGTCACAAAGAACAGCAACTATGTGCAGAATGGGGCACTTGGTGAGGAAAAAAGACACCCTGTAGGGTCATACCTTTGACAAGGAAATAAGAATGTGTTCAAAGGCATAGATATTTTTTTGACAAGTTTTCTAAAAGATAGTTAAAAAGGTATCCAAAAGGCAGTAGAAAATCTACCTGCCTCATTCTTTCCATGCCTTTAATCAGAATGCCAAATACAGTTGTTTTAAAATATGTCTCCCAATTTTTTGATAGTCCTCCCATCAAAAGGCAGAGTCTAATTCTCTTCTTCTTGAATAAGAATTGATTTTAACAAATCACTTTTAAGGAAAACTTCTAGCAATTACAATGAGAAGGAAGTGACGCTATGTGACCTCCAAGGCTGGTTCAGGGATCAGGTCACAATAGTATTTCTGCTTCTCTCTCTCTCTCACTCACTCACTCACTCACTCACTCCCAAACAAAAGGAGGAGCATGTATCACAGTAATTTCTCTTGAACAGTCACTGCCTGTATAAGTAACACACACCAAAACAAACTTAGGGGAAAAGAAAGTGGGTGCTGATTGAGACATGAGACTGTGATGGCTTAACAATACAAATCAGTGGTGCTGTCCCAGAAGCAAAGAGGAGCACACAACAGGCAAAACAAACATTTTCTTCAAACATAGAGCCCGATACAAGGATTTGGGTGCAAGGGGTTCATTTTGGAAGTGATTGTAGAAGTGCAATGAGGGTAATAGGGATGTAAGGGAAGGAAAGGAAAACAGCTAATAAATGTTGTATTGCTCTGTGGGCAAGTGGAACTTACTCCTACTGGAGACCCTCTGAGAAATAGCATTGAATACTCTCTTGGAATCATCTTGCATGGGATAAAGAAGATGGGGTATTTCCACCAACTCCCGTTCTTCATTAGTTAAGAGATTGCTCTAGAGTTGTTAACTCTTCAGCACTGCTGGTGTGGCCCATTTGTGGGTAGAGCATACTCCTAGAAGCAGATAATGTTTCAAGCAGAGACACAGGTAGCCATTGGTATTCTTCCTGCAGGTAAACTTCAGGCTGAGAGGATGTGGGTGAGACACTGCCTGCTGTAGTGTCTGACTGAATGGGTCATTAAGGTGTGAGTGAGAGGTAAAGAAACAGAGATGGTAGTAAAAATATCATTCTGGTGAAGACTGACTGTGGAACAAGGAGAGAGATGCAGTGACAGCTGGTGTTTTATGGTTCTAACACTTAATTCATAGATGCACATTTCAGCACTCAGTGTCTCAACTGCCATCTTACGTGAGAAACCTGGACCTAAGAGGAGATAAATTGTTCCTCCAAAGTTTCACAACCACCACGGTTCTGCGACTCCTAACATTTACTCTGTGTTATTACATACTTCCTCATTAATATATCTTTACCTTAAAAAGAAAAAAGAAACAACAAATAGGGATTGGCACGACAACCTGCACCCAGATAGGGCATTGGCAGCCCCTGGAAAGTGGTCTGTTTACCAGTGAAGTCAACACACAGCTCCCAGGATGTGAACACCTCTGTTTCTTGAAGTGTATATAAATATTTTTCTTTGAAGAACTCACTTTTTCTCCATTCTCGTATATTCTGCTATTTTTGAAAAAGATGACAACACTTTCCACAGATTATTGCTTCTGTCCTTTATATGCACATCAAGGTGCATAACGTATAAGTAAGAAAAACTGAATTTCTCCAGTTGAGTATTAAAGAGTGAAGCAGAATTATTGAATTCAATCATGTGTTAGTAATCCTCCACAGAAAAAGTTAGCATATACCAGAGGAACAAAATTTTACTAAGCCAGATACATCATAGGCTTCTAAGAAACAACCTGAAGAGGTTTAAAAAAATCAATATTAAAATAGCACTTAATCATTTATAGGAGGACGCCATTCTCAGAAGTATCTTTTAGTAACAGTCTGAAATTATATCCCCTAGTATAAAAACATGCCTTTAGTCATTGGAGAGATTCTGCTGGCACAGAGTGATTTATTAGGGAGTACAGGAAGATTTGAGATAGTAGAGTCTTATATTTGAAAGATTATCTTCTCTGCCTGGACAATAATTATATATAAGGGTAAAAATATGACATGAAAAAATAAGAGGACATCTATGAAATAAGAACACAAGATCAATAAAATTGTTTAAAATAAAGTGAACAAGAGAAGTTTTCATTAGTGATATCTAATATGCTGAGTACACACCTGAGGACAATGTAAGAAAAAGTCACCATAACTGCTGCCATGAGCAATTTTAAAGAGAGAAAAAACTATAAAGGAGTTATTTTAATCAAGATTAAGTTTTCCAGAGACCTATGTGAGGTTGTGGCATACCTCTCAACCTTTCCTAAAAATCTTCCCAAAATGATGCACCATGTCAAACCTTTCTATTTAAGCAGCTTCAAAGGATCACAATAAAACTTGGCCTACTCACACATTTTAAATTCAGCTTTTATCAAACTGATTGATGATTTGAATTGGGCTTATGTCAATTTGATTTATGTGTCTGCTCTTGGCCTATGCTATGTGTACAGACCATAACCGAGTTGTCACTGATGAAAGAAGATCCACAAGGACAGGAATAATATACCTCCCAAAGGGCCATTAAAGGGAAATCACAGGACAAACCTTGTCCTTTGCTGAGTCCCATGAGCTCCAAAAAGCATGTATCTTGCAGTGCCAGGCGCAGATTAGGAGCACAGAATCACCTGAGATAAGCAAACAAACATATCATGTGCTTTCCGGAAAGGTGACATCACTCATCATGTTCCTTTGAAACAATTTTTAAATAATGGCTGAGTTGAGAAACCATTTAAGACTCATCAACTATTAACATTAAGTGATATTCACAATTATGATCAGCTTGCATTGCTACACAGAGCCCTTGTAGTTGTCTTAAATTTTCTGATTTAAATAGACATTTTTCTTGTCCCAGGGAGACACCATTATCGACGTTTGGTGGAGAAAAAATATATGAGACAAGTATTGCACTATGAATAGTCACATAAAATTAAGTTCTTAGCCAATGAACTTAAAGGCTTGATATTAAATTTCTAAGTTGATTTTTTTAGCAGTCTGCCCTTTTAGGAACAATATTTTGATTTTACCATTAACAACTGTTGGCCAAGATAGAGAGTCCTATTTTCTTCACTTGTGATCTGTCATTATCACATATTCTTCAAAATCTTGTTGCCACTGCTAAGCATTTTAACTTTTTTCTCTATTGTTGTTCATTACTATATTTACTTTCCACTAATCTATAATGAAAAATAAAGTATAGAACAGACTGCAGGTGTCTATCTAGGATGTCAGTATTTTCTTGGATCATTACCAAACAGTGCAATGACAGGATTCCCAAACTGGTCTGTTGCTTAACATTGCTTTGCAAAGATGTACTGAAAACATTACTTCTTTAACAACTACAGTGTACTTTCTATAAATTGCCACTTGTTGATACCTCCTAGAAAACCACCAAAAATTAGCTGGAAAAATATGTTTTGAAAATGTTGAAAGGAAAATTGTTTCCACTGAAATCTGCAGAAAGCAATATACCATGATTTTGGAGGGTTGTGTTGGTGCCAGAAAATGTGTTTGTCTAAGTAGACCTCTAAGAATATGGAATTTTACATTTTCTATAAACTTAAAGCTGTAACCATCAACAATTCGCTGGCTACTTTCTTCTCTCTGGTTAACAATGCTCAATAATGGGGTATCCAGAGAGTTATGAAAGCATATTCTTTATAGATCTTCAATCAAGAAAACAGTCTTGTCCTTGGTAAGTTTATGTGCAGTTCTCTAATTGGAGAAACTGTTCTAAGCCAATCATGAAGTCCTACTTTCTCCCGAGAATATTAAGATATCAGATACCCCAACTGGAAGGTTCTACTGGTCTCAGGAAACATCTGGCAAACTGGATTCTTACCAGTTGTCTTTGATATTCTTAAGGAATTAATTTGAAAAACTTTATGCTTCCCCAAATAAATAATACAATAACATTTCAAAAGTACTACTCAATTTGAGTAAGGGACAATGAAATTTGCTTGAATTTCAAACATGAAAAGTAGTCAAAACTTACGCAAAAACAAGGTGACTTTGTTCCCACATCTAACACCCTCTGAATACAATTCAAGTTTGTGACTTGGTAAAATACAAATGATGATATGTTTTATAAAACACTGTTGAAGCAACAAATGCCATAGTTCTGTCTTATTTCTTCTCTCATAACCATGGCTTCAAGCACCACACTGTTCTGTCTCAATAAAATGCACATCATTCAGAGAGCTGATGGAGGAGAAAGCAGCTAATAGCTCTGAAAGAAAGGAATGATTAAATACAGTGTATTGTGACTATTGTGTTTAATTTCATGATATATAAAGAAATTTAATGACTTATTTAGCTGTTTCTTCAGGATGGCTTCTTCTGACCTTTTACAGCTCATTCAGTGCCTTAGGAGAGAGGAAGATAAGAATGCATTTCAGATTCTTCCATTATCCTGCAGTATAACAAGAGGAGCACTTTCTGGTGTCACTACAAAACTTGATTATCCTGGTTAGGAAGATGCTTTTCCAAAGGAATGAAAGCGCTCCCACTCTGCATGATGCTTTCCTTTCTCATTAAGCCTGACATTTCAGTGCTTTGTTGCAAACAAAAACTTATAATAGCACTGGACCAAAGGTATAAAATTTTGCCCTGAACACATAATACACTGTATAAAAGGAAAGGGAGTGACAGAGTTGTTGATGTATGCTTTGTAGTTACCACTTTGTGATAGTTACCAAACAGCAGCAGCTATTTTAGCCAGTTTGCAGAGAACCAGTTTTGGACAGCTGTTCGAATACTGGCTACTCAACCAACCTACGTAATGATAATTTAGAGTGGGCTTTCACCAGAAAACCAAGCATATTTGCTCTAACATTTATTCTTCCAAATAAACAAACTGCCTACTTTCTCCATAGCCAAAAATGTCAGCTAAATTCCCAAATATAAATTTTGACCTTCATTTTAAGGAAAATAAGCACCTGTTTTTTAAGCCAACACTCCTCCTTCCATCCTCTGGTAGTCCACAGTATCTATTATTTCCATATTTATGTCCATGCGTGCTTAATGATTAGCTCCCACTTATAAGTGAGTACTTATGGTATTTGGTTTTCTGTCCTTGTATTAATTTGCTTAGGAGGATGGCCTCCAGCTCCAACCACGTCCCTATAAAGGACATGTTATTCTTTTTTTTATAACTGTGTAGTATGCTATGGTACATATATACCACATTTGTTGTTGTTGTTGTTGTTGTTGTTTTTAATCCAATCTACCATTGATGGGTACCTGGGTTGACTCCATGTCTGTGCTATGGTAAATACTGAAACAATGAACATATGAGTGGATGTGTCTTTTTGGTAGAATGATTTAGTTGCTTTTAGGTAAATACCTAGGAATGGGATAGCTGGGTCAAACGGTAGCTCTGTATTAGCGCTTTGAGAATCTCTAGAATGTTTTCCACGGTGACTGGACTAATTTAAATTCCCACCAACAATGAATAAACTTTCTCTTTGCTCCACAGCCTCACCAGCATCTGTTATTTTTTAACTTTTTAGTAATAGCCATTCTGACTGATGCAAGATGGTATCTTATCATGGTTTTGATTTGCATTTCTCCAATGATTAGTGATGCTTAGCATTTTTTTCATATGTTTCTTGGCCACTTGCCTGTCTTTTATTTTTAATTTTTCATAGGTTATTGAGGTACAGGTGGTATTTGGTTACATAAGTTCTTTAGTGGTGATTTGAGAGATTTTGTGCACCCATCAACCAAGCAGTATACACTGCACCCTATTTGGAACCTTTTATCCCTCGACCCCTCCCACCCTTCCCCCCAAGTCCCCAAAGTCCATTCTATCATTCTTACACCTTTGCATGCTCATAGCTTAGCTCCCATATGTGAGTGAGAACATATAATGTTTGGTTTTCCACTCTGGAGTTACTTCGCTTAGAATAATAGTCTCCAGTTTCATCCAGGTGGCTGCAAATACTGTTAATTTACTCCTTTTTATGGCTGAGTAGTATTCTATTATATGTATATATACACACGCAGTTTCTTTATCCACTCATTGATTGATGGCCACTTGGGTTGGTTCCACACTTTGGCACTCACAAACTGTGCTGCTATAAACATGAGTGGGCAAGTATCTTTTTCGTATAATTACTTCTTTTCCTCTGGTAGATACCCAGGAGTGGGATTGCTGGATCAAATGGTAGTTCTACTTTTAGTTCTTTAAGGAATCTCCACACTGTTTTCCATAGTGGCTGTACTAGTTTACATTCTGACCACCAGTGTGAAAGTGTTCACTGATTACTGCATCCATGCCAACATCTAATGTTTTTTGATTTTTTGATTATGGCTATTCTTACAGGAGTAAGGTGGTATCACGTTGTGGTTTTCACTTGCATTTGCCTGATCATTAGTGAGGTTGAACATTTTTTCATATGTTTGTTGGCCATTTGTATATCTTCTTTGAGAATTGTCTATTCATGTCCTTAGCCCACTTTTTGATGGGATTGTTTTTTTCTTGCTAATTTGAGTTTGTTTTAGATTCTGAATATTAGTCCTTTGTCAGATTGTATGGATTGTGAAGATTTTCTCTCACTCTGTGGGTTGTCTGTTTACTCTGTTGACTGTTCCTTTTGCCATGCAAACACTCTTTAGTTTAAATCCCAGTTATTTATCTTTGTTTTTCTTGCATTTGCTTTGGGGTTCTTGGTCATGAAATCCTTGCCTAAGCCAATGTCTAGATTGGGTTTTCCAGTGTCATCTTCTAGAATTTTTAGTTTCAGGTCTTAAAGTCCTTAATTCATCTTGAGTTGATTTTTGTGTAAGGAGAGAGGAGGATCCACTTTCTTTCTCCTACATGTGGCTAGCCAATTATCCCAACACTATTTGTTGAAAACGGTGTCCTTTCCCATTTATGTTTTTGCTTGCTTTGTTGAAGATCAGTTGGCTGTAAGTATTTAGGTTTATTTCTGGGTTCACTATTCTGTTCCATTAGTCTATGTGTCTATTTCTATACTAGTACCATGCTGTTTTGGTGACTATGGCTTACTAGTATAGTTTGAAATCAGGTAATATGATGCCTCCAGATTTCTTCTTTTTGCTTAGTCTTGTTTTGGCTATGTGGTCTCTTTGTTGGTTCCGTAAGAATTTTAGAATTTTTTTTTTCTAATTCTGTGAAGAATGATGGTGATATTTTGATGGGGATTGCATTGAATTTGTAGATTGCTTTTGACAGTATGGTTCTTTTAACAATATTGATTCTACCCATTCATGAGCATCGGATGTGTTTTCATTTGTTTGTGTAATCTATGATTTATTTCAGCACTGTTTGTAGTTTTCCTCATAGAGATTTTTCAACTCCTTAATTAGGTATGGTCCCAATACTTTCTTTCCTTTTTTTTTTTCCAGCTGTTGTGAAAGGGATTGAGTTCTTGATTTGATTCTCTGCTTGGTCACCGTTGGTGTATAGAAGAGCTACTGATCTGTGTACATTAATCTTGTATCCAGAAACTTTCCTGAATTCTTTTATCAGTTCTAAGAGCTTTCTGGAGGAGTCCTTAGGATTTTTGAGGTAAATGATCATATCATCAACAAACAGTGACAGTTTGACTTCTTCTTTACTGATTTAGATGCCTGTTATATCTTTTTTTTTTTTTTTTTTTTTTTTTGTCTGATTGCTCTGCCTAGGACTTCCAGTACTGTGTTGAAGAGGAGTGGTATGAGTGGGCATTCTTGTCTTTTTCCCATTCTCAAAAGAAATACTTCCAACTTTTCCTCATTCAGTATTATGTTGGCTGTGGGTTTGTCATAGATGGCTTTAATTATATTGAAGTATGTCCCTTGTACGTCGATTTTGCTGAGAGATTTAAATCATAAAACGATGCTGGATTTTGTCGAATGCTTTTTCTGCATCTATTGAGATAATCATGTCATTTTTGTTTTTAATTCCATTTATGTGGTTTATCACATTTATTGATTTGTGTATGTTAAGCCATCTCTGCATTCCTGGTATGAAACCCACTTGATCATGGTGGATTACCCTTTTGATATGTGGCTAGATTTCGTTAGCTGGTATTTTGTTAAGGATTTTAGCATCTATGTTCACATCAGGGATATTGGTCTGTAGTTTTCTTTTTTGGTTATGTCCTTTCCTGGTTTTGGTATTAGGGTGATGCTGGCTTCTTAGAATTAGAGAGGGTTCCCCCTTTCTCTATCATGTGAAATAGTGTCAAAAAGACTGGTACTAATTCTTTTTGTATTAGTAGTATTCTGGTAGTATTCTGGTAGTAGTCTGGTAGTATTCTGCTGTGAATCCATCTGGTCTTGGATTTTTTTGTTGTTGGTAATTTTAAAATTACCATTTCAATCTCACTGCTAGTTATTAATCTGTTCAGGGTATCTAATGCTTCCTGATTTAAGCTAGGAGGGTTATATTTTTCCAGGAATTTATCCATCTCTTTTAGGTTTTCCAGTTTATGTGCATAAAGGTGTTCATAGTAACCTTGAATGATCTTTTGTATTTCAGTGGTGTCTGCTGTAATATCTCCCACTTTGTTTCTTAATGCAGTTATTTGGGTTTTCTCTCTTCTCAGTTAATATTTCTAATGGTTTATCAATTTTATTTATCTTTTAAAGAATGATCTTTTTGCTTATCTTTGTATTTTTTTGTTTCAATCTCATTTAGTTCTGCTCTGATATTGGTTATTTCTCCTCTTCTGTTGGGTTTGGTTTGTTCTCGTTACTCTAGCTCCTTGAGGTATGACCTTAGATTGTCAGTTTGTGCTCTTTGCCTTTTTGATACAGGCATTTAGGGCTATGAACTTTCCTTTCAGCATTGCCTTTGCTGTATCCCAGAGGTTTTGATAGGTTGTCATTGTCATTCAGTTGGAAGAATTTTTAAATTTGCATCTTGATTTCATTTTTGACCCAATGATCATTCAGGAACAGGTTAATTTCCATGTATTTGCATAGTTTTGAAGATTCCTTTTGGAGTTGATTTCCAGTGTTATTCCACTGTGGTCTGAGAGAGTACTTGATATAATTTCAATTTTCTTAAATTTATTGAGGCTTGTTTTGTGGCCTATCATATGGTCTATCTTGGAGAAAGTTCCATGCACTATTGAATAGAATGTGTATTCTGCAGTTGCTAGATGAAATGTTCTGTATATATTTTTAAGCCCATTTATTCTAAGGTATAGTTTAAATCCACTGTTTCTTCATTGACTTCTGTCTTGATGACCTGTCCAGTGCTCTCAGTGGAGTATTGAAGTCCTCCACTATTATTGTATGACTGTCTGTCTCATTTCTTAGGTCTATTGGTATTGTTTTATAAATTTGGGAGCTCCAGTGTTAGGTGGAACCTAACAATATATGTTTATGGTTGTGATATTTTCCTATTGGACAAGCCCTTTTACCATTATATAATATCCCCCCTTTTTTAACTGCTGTTGCTTTAAAGTTTCTTTTGTCTGATGTAAGAATAGCTACCCCTGCTTGCTTTTGCTGTCCATTTGCATGAAATGCCTTTTTCTGCTCACTTATGTGAGCTTTTGTGTGCTAGGTGAGTCTCCTGAAGGTAGCATGTAGTTGGTTGGTGAGTTCTTATCCATTCCGTGGTTCTGTATGTTTTAAGTGGAGTATTTAGGCCATTTACATTCAATTTTAGTGTTGAGGTACCATTGCATTCACTGTGCCATTTGTTGTCTGTGTACCTTGGATTTTTGGTTTTTGTTTTTGCTTTTTAACTTGTATTTTTGTTTTATAGGTCCTATGTGATTTATGCTTTAAAGAGGTTTTGTTTTGATGTGTTTCCAGATTTAGAGCTCCTTTTAGCAGTTTCTTGCAGTGGTAGCTTGGTAGCAGCTAATTATCTTAGCAGCTAATTATCTTAGCATTTGTTTATCTGAAAAAGACTATCTTTCCTTCATATATGATGGTTAGTTTCACTGGATTCAAAATTCTTTGCTGATAATTGTTTTGTTTGAGGATGCTAAAAATGACCCCCAATCCCTTCTAGCTTTTAGGTTTTTTGCTGAGAAATCTGCTGTTAATCTGATATGCTTTCCTTTATAGATTACCTGGTGCTTTTGTCTCAACTCTTAAGATTCTTTCCTTCAAATTAACTTTAGATAACCTGATAAGTGTGCCCAGGGAATGATCTTTTTGTGGTGAATTTCCCACATGTTATTTGTGCTTCTTGTATTTGGATGTCTAGGTCTCTAGCTAGGCCAAGGAAGTTTTCCTCGATTATTCCCTCGAATATGTTTTCCAAACTTAGACTTCAATAGGTTTGGTCATTTAACATAATCCCAGACTTCTTGGAGGCTTTGTTCATATTTGTTTTTCTTTGTCTTTGTTGGATTGGGTCAATTCAAAGACTTTGTCTTCAAGCTCTGAAATTCTTTCTTCTATTTGTTCAATTCTATTGCTGAGAGTTTCGAGAGCATTTTGTATTTCTATAAGTGTGTCCAATGTTTCCTGAAGTTTTTAGTTTTTTATTTATACTATTTATTTCCCTGAATATTTTTCCCTTTACTTCTTGTATAGGTTTTTGGATTTCCTTGCATCAGGCTTTGCCTTTCTCTGGTGCCTCCCTGATTAGCTCAATAACTAACTTCCTGAATTCTTTTTCAGGTAAATCAGGGATTTATTCTTGGTTTTGATCCATTACTGGTGAGCCAGTATGATTTTATGTTGGGGGGTGTGGGTGTTAAAGAGCCTTATTTTGTCATATTACCAGGGTTGGTTTTCTGGTTCCTTCTCTTTTGGGTAAGCTCTGTGAGAGGGAAGGTCTAGGGCTGAAGGTTGTTGTTCACATTTTGGGGGGTGTTCACTTGATGTAGTACTCTCCCCCCTTTCCTATGGAAGTGGCTTCCTGTGAGTCGAGCTGCAGTGATTGTTATTTCTCTTCTGGTTCTAGCCACCCAGCAAGTCTACCCAGCTCTAGGGTGGTACCAGGGGCTGTCTGCACAGCGTCCTGTGGTGTGAATCATCTATGGTTCTCTCAGCCATGGATACCAGCACTTGTTCTCGTGGAGGTGGTGGGAGGTGTGGGTGTGAAATGGATTCTGAGAGTTCTTAGCTTTGGTGGTTCAATGTTCTATTTGTGTGTTGGTTGGCCTCCTGCCAGGAGGTGGCACTTTCCAGACAGCATCAGCTGTGGTAGTGTAGAGAAACTGGTGGTGGGTGGGGCCCTAGAATTTACAAGAATATATGCCCTTTGTCTTCAGCTACCAGGGTGGGTAGGGAAGGTCCATCAGGTGGAGGCAAGGCTAGGTATGTCTGAGCTCAGACTCTCCTTGGTGCAGCTGCTGTGGGGGTCCTGCTGCAGGTCTTGCTGCAGCTGCTGTGGGGGATGGAGGTGAGGTTCCCAGGTCAATGGAGTTTTGTATCTAGGAAGATTATGGCTGCCTCTGCTGAGTGAAGCAGATTTTCAGGGAAGTAGGGAAAAGCCAGAAGTCACAGGCCTCATCCAGCTCCCACACAACCTGAAGGGCTGGTCTCGTTCCCACCGTGCCCCCACTAACAGCCCCGAGTCTGTTTCTAGGCAGTGGGTGGACAGGGCTTGAGAACTTGCCTTCAGGCTACCCATCGCCCAGCTGTGAAAGAAAAGGACTTTGGTTCTCCCCCAGCCTGTGGAGTCTACACACCAGATTCACACCCTCCCCCGACTTCTGGCCAGGATTCTACTCTCCCAGTCCAAATTGTTACAAAATTCAGCCGGAGACTTCCTTCTTGTAGTGTTTTCCCCCACACCTCTGGCCACCCTCCAGAAGGATCTCTGTGGTGCCAGGCAGGAATGGCTTGCTTGGGGACCAAGCCAGCTCCCAAGGCCTTCCCCATTGCTTCCTCTACCCCTGTATTTCACTCAGCTCTCTAAATTGACTCAGGTCCAGGTAAGGTTGGAAACTTCTCCTGCAAACTAGGCCTTCAGTTTTCCCAGTGGAGGTGGGTGTGTTTGGGAGTGGTAAATCTCCCTTTCCCACTTCCACAGTTGGGGCACTCACAGTATTTGGGGGGGGTCTCCCGGTCCTGCAGGAACAGTCTGCTTCCTTCTGTTAGAGGGCCTGTGGGTCCTCTTGGGATTCCTGGTTTGTTCTTTCAGTTGTTCTGGAGCCAAAATTCACGATGCAAGCCTCCTCACACTGCTCTGTCTATCTGAGTAGGAGCTGCGATCTTGTATGTCTTTTGAGAAGTGTTTTGTTCATGTTCTTTGCCTATTTTAAATGAGGTTATTTGGGTTTTGCTTATCAATTTAAGTTCCTTATAGATTCTGAATATTAAGCCTTTGTCAGATAGTTTGTAAATATCTTCTCCCATTCTGTAGGGTATCTGCTTGCTCTATTGATAGTTTCTTTTGCTGTGCAGCAGCTCTTTAGGTTAATTAGGTCTGACTTGTCTGTTTTTGTTTTTATTGCAATTGCTTTTGGGGACTTAGACAAAAATTCTTTGCCAATGCTGATGTCAAGAAGAGTATTTCCCAGGTTGTCTTCCAGAATTTTCATAGTTTGAGGTCTTACATTTAAATATTTAATCCATTTGAAGTTAAATTTTGTATATGATGAAAGGTAGGGGTGCAGCTTCAATCTTTTGCATATGACTAGCCAATTATCCCAGTAATATTTACTAAATAGGAGTTTTTTCCTCATTGCTTATTTTTTTCAGCATTGTCAAAGATCAGATGATGTAGCCTTTATTTTTGAGTTTTCTGTTACTTTCCATTGGTTTAAGTGTCTGTTTTTGTACCAATACCATGCTGTTTGGGTTAATGTGGCTTTTTAGTACAGTTTGAAGTTGGGTAGTGTAATGCCTCCAGCTTTGTTCTTTTTGCTTAGAATTGCTTTGGCTATTCAGGTTCTTTTCCGGTTCCATATGAATTTTAGAATTTTTTTTTTCCTAATTCGGTGAAGAATGACATTGGTAGTTTGATAGGAATAACACTGAGTTTGTAAATTGCTTTGGGCAGTATGGACATTTTTATGATGTTCATTCTTACAATCCATGAGCTTGGAATGTTTTTCCATTTACTTGTGTCGTCTGATTTCTTTCAGCAGTGTTTTGTAGTTCTCCTTGTAAAGGAGATATTTCACCTCCTTGGTTAGTTGTATTTCTAGGTATTTCAATTTCTTTATGGCTATTGAAAGTGATACTGTGTTTTTTATTTCACTTTCAGTATGGATATTTGTTTTTAGAAGTGCTACCTATTTTTGTACATTAATTTTGTTTCCTGAAACTTTACTAAAGTTGTTTATCAATTCTAAGAGTTTTTTGTCAGAGTCTTTAGGATTTTCTAGGTATAGAATCATATTAGCAAAGATGGATAGTTTGCCTTCCTTTCCTATTTGGATGCCTTTTATTCCTTTATCTTGGCTGATTGCTCTGGCTAGGAGTTCCAGTACTGTGCTGAATAGGAGTGTTGAGAATAGGCATCCTTGCCTTGTTCCATTTTTCAAGGAGAATGGTTCCAACTTTTGCCCATTCAGTATGATGTTGGCTATGGGTTTGTCATAAGGGGCTCTTGTGTTTTTCATAAAGATAACAGTCGTTGCCCTATTTAGGAACTGCATTAGAAATGGAAATTTTACTTTTGAAAAATGTTTTGAGATCACCTATTGAAACTGTCATAATCAATTTGTTGACACTTTGTATACTACTGAAATATACTTAAAAGTATTGTTTGACATCCTCTATAATGTTGTTAGGAGGCAGCATGGTTTTATGTAAAATACCCATTTATCTGTAATCTAAACCCTTAGTAGAACACACTCTATCTTATTTATTTATCCATAGAAATAAGAGGCATGGATCCACTGAAGGAATTTATGAGGGTCAGAAAAATCCTGTTTAGTATATAAACAATACATGCAATTCTGTGCTATAAAGAGCTACATGAAATTAATTTTAAGCACAGGGTTATCAAAAGATGATATAGACCAATGGTCAGAATAGTCTAAAATAAATGTATTTTATCTTATGTTATAATTTCTATTTCTAAATTCTCACCCTTTCCTCCCTGAATTTAAGTATGCCTGAAATTTAGAAATCAAATATACACTATGAAATATAAAATTTTCCTACCCTTTAAAACATATAATTTATTCCTAAAAATATCACTAACATGCAATATAAACAAATTCACATGCTCTATAGATCTGCATTATCCAATTCATGCTGTCTTTAGTAAGAAAGCATATAAAAATTATATTTATTAAAATAAAAATGACCAGTGGTTAATGAGTTAATACTAGTTAATAAATTAACAAATATGTTGTATTAGTTACTTATCACTGCATAGTAAGATTAACAGCTGAAAACAACAGACCTTTATTATCCCCCAGTGTCTGTGGATCAGAAGTCTGGTTGTAGCTTAGTTTGGTGCCTCTAGCTCAGGGTCTTTCATGAAATGGCAATCAAGGTGTTACCTGAAACTGTGTTCCTCTGAGACTGGACAGGAAGAGAACACACTTCCAAGGTAAATCATATGGCAGTTGGCAGGTCTCAGAAGACTTGCATGTAAGCTCACTCAGTCTCCTGCAGACGTCTGCCTCATGACATAGCAACTGGTTTCCCCCCCACAGCAAAAATAATCCAAGAAAGAACAAGAGAACTCCCCAAAGAGAAGCCACAGTCTTTTTTCACCTAATGTTACATGTGACATTCCATAATGTTTGCCATATTCTATTCATTAACAAGTCAGTAACTCCAGTTCACAATCAAAGGAAAGGGATTACACAAGGGTGTGTATACCAGTATACCAGGAGGTAGACATCTGGGGTGAAGGTGGAGGCTGCCTTTCATTTATTATATTGACATTCTTTTGGTAATATATCTTTTAGATGGTAGTTCTGCTTCATCACTATTCATTTCTTATATATGATACTTAATTCAAATACTCTATATCAATATATCTGGCTAATTCAGTTGTTTGCACCTATTGAACTAAAGGCTCCAATAAGCACATTCAAATGTAATGTATTCTTCCATATAAAGTAAGATATAACTTACTTTATATAGAAAAGTGGGATATTTTTGACATTGTTGGAAACCAATTTGTACTTTCTACATTACTTAAAATCACCTTCACACATAATTTCTAAGTATCAAGTAATTGTTAAATGCCATTATTTGAAAATAAAATTATAACATTCTCTGGTATAATATTAATAAACTCAATTTTAGCCCACAAATCAAATCTGAAAACTGACCTCTGTATTTCTGCCAAGAATGTTTTCCTGGTTCAGCAGAATGGGGTTAAAACATTGGACAGAAACAAAATGTAAGAGCCAAAATGTAAAAGACTTAGAAAACTTTAGTTCATAACAATCATTTTCTCAGATTTTTATAAATAAAAGAGAAAAACAGCATTGATCAAAAACAGGTATAACATTCATACCTGCCTTTTAACTATAGGTGCTGCACATATAGCTGCCATTCATTCATCACTTCCCAAAGTTTAAAAAAAAAAAAAATCAAGTCTTGTTCTATTTATATAATTCTTTATATAAGCATCATCAAGGATTAAATTTAAATTTCAATAGTGAATCATAAAATCTGTCCCTTCCAGCTTTCTAAATAATTTTTGTAATACATTCCTTATTAGACTATTACGTTTTTGGTTTTAAGACAGAAATGCTATAAGACTATCGGATTTTCACTATTACATTTTTTTTTTTAATAAGGCGGAATCAAGCCAATCCTGTGACCTGTGGGTATTTCAGACAATGTCATGGTTAGAGGACTAAATGTAAATCTTTTCTGAGTGTCTTTCTCCCTAACTTGGTTCTTGATTGTGGTTGGTCCTAAACTGAAAGTGTTGAATATGACAAAAGACAGCTACTAATGATCATGCATGTCTGCAAAAATCACACCTCACAGCACTAAAGACTTCTCAAGGCTTTTCAGAATACTCTGTGTCAAAATGATTCATCAAGACTGCCACTTCAAAATATTTCTAGCAATCACATAAGGAACATGCTGAGAGTGCTGTGAATTAGATCATTTTAAACATATAGAAGTAACTTTATTTTCTTAACTGCTTTCATCAAAGTAGAAGATATTCCCAATTTAGAGGTTCTTCATAAATGATACACATTCACAAAAGAATTGTTCATATAAATGCTAATGCACAAACACACACACACATTACACATTTAGGCTCACACATGCTGTGAAGAATAAAACAGCTTTTCATCTCAAGTAATGCTGAAATATACTTTTGTTAAAGCATAAAAGGCACTTGCATAAATGTATAAGCATCAAACTGAAGGTTTACAAGTTAAATAATTTAAAAGGAAAATAATGAGTGTTAAGAAGTCTCACTTAAAAATTAAAGCTTGTTCTATAGACCAATAAATACTTAATTACTAGTAAACAAAAATAAATCTCTATTTTAATTCCTCCAAGAAAATAGCTCTTCCAACTATTGTGTGAATTCATCAGTTTAATATGAAACAACAATGGCTGGTCTTTCCTCTAGAGATGCTTTCTAAATGTGAAAACAAAGTCTTATTCAAGACCTTTACGAACACAGAAGGAGTTAACCCTGACAATGAGATCCGTGTTTGGAAAGAGTATCACATTTATAAGGATTCTTGCAGGTCATAAAGCACCTTTGTGCAAATTAAAAAATAGCAACCCCTCTGGGCCCAGATTGGCACATGAACAGCATTGTGAATTATGGGCTTCCTTTTATTGAATGGACACAGACTAAACAGGAAGCACAAGCAGGATCTTGACCTCTTGTAAACCCCTCCATTGTGCCCACTTCTACAAAGAGCACAAACCACACAACCATAGATACCAGTCCTGGTGTTAGGTGGCGAGACTCTGAATGATTGTGGAGCAACACAGGTCACCAAGTAAACTTACCAGTATAATACTGTTATAGCAGGTAACTAGTCAAGCATGAGCAGGGCGGGAGAGGGCTCCCCCTGACCCAAACACACACCAGGAATGTCAGGTGACCATCAGATGATGGTCAGGCAGTTGTCACTCTGTCTCTCTAAAATAATAATTGGTCACAGCTGGCACCAGGGAACGGCTGTCTACCAGTAGATGGTAACACCTGAAACTGGTGATCAGCAGCTTCCAGGTAAGATCTAAGGAGTCACGCGAGTAGGCTCAAGCATACACATTAAGAGGCA
Organism: Papio anubis; assembly: GCF_008728515.1. NCBI lineage: Eukaryota > Metazoa > Chordata > Mammalia > Primates > Cercopithecidae > Papio > Papio anubis. The sequence continues at coordinate 114,711,030 of NC_044980.1, forward strand.
AAATGGCAGAGTTTGACTGGTTTGTGATCTTCCAGGGACATTTAACTGGTAAAGGAAGAAGGCCTCAAATGAACATATGTACAATTTCAGTAAACACTGTACATGCTCACCTCCCAAGTGCTAGCAAGCGACTCACATTGGGACAGCCCACTCAAAGGGAAGAATCGGGGGTGCAAGGATGCGAGACCTCAGAAGTATGCCAACATAAAAAACTCAAGGTCAAACAGGGCACTTGATCTCTCGTCACTGGCCATCATCCAAGTGTACTTCCTTTCATTCCTGCTCTGAATCCTTTTAATAAACTTTCATTCCTGCTCTAAAACTTGCTTCAGTATCTCCTCTGCCTTATGCTCCCCATTTGATTTTTTATTTTTTGAGACAGAGTCTCACTCTGTCGCCAGGCTAGGTGCTGGGATGCAATCTCGGCTCACTGCAACCTCCGCCTCCTGGGTTCAAGTGATTCTCCTGTCTCAGCCTCCTGAGTAACTGGGACTACAGGTGTACACCACCACACCAAGCTAATTTTTGTATTTTTAGTAGAGACGAGGTTTCACCATGTTGGCCAGGATGGTCTCGACCTCTTGACCTTGTGATCCCCCCACCATGGCCTCCCAAAGTGCTGTGATTATAGGCACAAGCCACCGCACCTGGCCTGAATTCTTTATTCTGAAGAGGCTAGAATTGAGGGTGCTAAAGACCCATACAGATTTGCTTCTGGTAACAATGCAACCCTAATGTGGTTTCAATGTTTGTCCCCTTTAAAACTCAGGTTGAAATTTCCTTGCCATTGTGGTAGTATTGGGAGATGGGACCAGTAAGAAGTGTTTAGGTCATGAGGGCTCTGTCCTCATAAATGGACCAATGCTGTTATCACAGGAGTGGGTTCAGCCACTCTTACTCACTTTCTCTCTCACTCTCCCTCTCTCTTTTCCCTTCTACCACACTATGATGAAGGCTCTCTCACCAGTTGCTAGCACCCTGGCATTGGACTTCCCGGCCTCCAGAACTGTAAGCCAATCAACTTCTGTTTATTATAAATTACCCAGTCTGTGGTATTCTGCTATAGCAGAACAAAACAGACTAAGACAAAGCCTTACAATGCAAATAGTTAACCAGAGAAGATTAAGGTCTAGGAGGTTTCAAATAGAATCCAGAGATCAAGGAAAATAGTGCAGACTCCTAAAGCCAAAAAAATATGAATAACTCTGAATTCCACAACAATGATACTCTGGCAATCTTTGTAACTGGTTTTGTCCCCGAGAACTAGTTTATCTGCTAGAGAAAGCAAGAGAAGTAAAATATTTGTATACCATATTTTATAACATGCTTGATCCAGCTCTCTATTCTCTGGATTGGATTACAAATGTGATTACAAATGTGCTACAGACAGGGACCTTAAACTGTGAATGCCAGTTACCTTATGGGTACTTAGTAATGCAAAGCAATAAAATCTCACTTTATATAGAGGGAAAAAGGGAAAAATGGGATTTTGAAAAATTAGTTGGGTAAAAATGACTAATTTCTACATTTAGGGAAACAATTATTGGGTGATAAGGGACAATGTCAAAAGTGTCCTGCATACACTATCCTAAAATAGCTCCATATTCCATTTATTTTAGTGTTTTTCCAATAGGCCCGCATGAGTGCATGTCATTAATTTGGTGAGTGACAAATTTGGTGATACCATTTTTCTATATCATGAAGATATATTCACAACTTAGCTTTGGACTTATAATTAAATGAAGCACAAAACTCTGATTTATTAAAATTCATTGCAGATTTTTGGACAGAAATTTATTCATGCTCAAAGGCAACAAGAAATCATTGTGAAGGTTTGTGAACTCAAATTTGTATTACTTTTACCCCAGGAAAAAAACAAGATGTCAGTAAAACCTGTATTCTCTTTACTATATTGTAATTCTTATCTAGGTGGACCAAGTTAATAATTTGGTTGACAGAAAATATAACTGATAGTAATGCTAATAAAATATGAATAACATTTTTAAAATGTGGTTGAATATAGAAATCACTGCAATACCTATGACAATACAACAGCCCTTGATTCTAGTTAGCACAAATCCCCATTCCCCTTCCAGCAAGCACACTTGTTCATAATCTTTTGTACAACTTACTCTGTTTAATTCTTAACTAACATTTCCTAACCTACATTGCCATCTCAATTTGCCTCTTGATCTCTGCAAATTATTTGTCATCCTCATGTCTCTCCCTGTGCCACAAATTCCACTACTCTCAGACAGATGAGTAGACCAAAGTCATTAGCCTATGTTGAGATTTATTTCTCCCATCTATGATGATGTAGCATCTTCAAAAGTCTCTTTTAATTTTTTTTAAATTTAAATACTGAAAAAGTAAAATAGCTCTTAATCACACTATTTTAAAATGTATAAAATGTTAATGTACAAAAAATTAAAGTCACATTTCCTTTCTCCAATGCATGCAATTGTGATGGTCAGAGGTTACCATGGTTAATAGCTTGGTGCCAATCTTTTCTGACATTTTACTGTATTTATTCATTTGTCTTTCTCTTTCTCTCCAGTGTCTGTGTGTGTACATACTTACATATTCACCTTTTTTAATCCTTCCAAATATAGAATCACATACACAGGCATACACTGCTTTTCCCATTAATAATATTTTCTTAATATCTCCCCATATTAACACAAAGAGGACTATACTTTGTTTTATTAAAAGGCTGAGTGATATTCCATGGTATGACTCTTCAGTAATTTGTTAATGTTCCATTGATAATTTACATTCAGTTTTTAATTGTTATATACCACACTGCAATGAAGTTAACATACATTTTTGTATACTACCTCCTTTTCCAATACAGGATATTGAATCAATATGTACTTCAGTGTATACTTTTGCCTTTTTTCAATATGGTAAATTTCTCAAAATGGAATGGCTAAATTATAGGATTTTGTATGAGATTCCTGAGAACAGGATTAGTGCCTTTTCTTTCCTTATAGATTCCCACGATTCATATAATATTCCAAGATATAGTAGTGACTAAATGGGGTTAGCAGACTCTAGTTAATTGAGTGGTTGACTATTCTAAATACAGAACCTACATTTGTAAACATTCTGAAGAAAATTGACCCTTTCATTTTTTTCCTACAACAATAGAGCACTGCCATGTTATTCAACATCTAAAATATTTCTCCCATTTTGATTAAAAACTGAATTATCAGAAACATTTTTCTCTATTCATTCAAATTATATAAAATGGAAAATAAATGTGTGCATATTCTCTGCAATTTGTAAAGAGAAAAATGGGTAAACTGATTCCTACTGCACAGTGTGTTTGTGAAGTTTCAATGAAAGGATGCTCTTAGTAAGTCTTGTATAGTATTTTCCATATACAAGCACTCAGTGGCTATGACCTTTCTTCATTATAATCACTGGAGAAAGCCAAGAGCTTATGTTTAAATGTTATATTACCATATCCTGTTTTAAGTTATAGAAATTGTTCAAAGTATGAGAATTAAGTTGTAATTATTAAAAAGGTTTTGGTGACATAAAATCTGCAGTGTCTTGGGCCATTTAACAAAAATAAAAGCACTTTCAAAGATATTTACTTGTGAGCCAATGTTAAAGAATTAAGAAATAACAAGCAGACAGGTTTACAAAAAATACACTTACAGTCATCAGTCATCCTTGGTTTTTCTATGTCCAATTCATGAACTGAAAGTACTCTCTTTTATGTAACTTGAGCGATAGTGGTAAACCACATCTTTGGTGGAAGTAGCATCCTTGCAAGAGTTCTAGCACTTAAAATTGCTACTCCTGGCACACATAAAGGCCAGCATATGTATGTTTCATGAACTTTATCATTTCCTAAGATTATCGTTTCCATATTACAGCAAGCAAGGACATACACACTATTAAATTCTTTAGAGCTAGAAAGAAGATTTAAAACTCTAGCCCAATTTCAAACCCATTCTCTTCTAAGGTACAATGTACACTGGCCATATCTGACCAAGCACCACAGAAGTTTTGTCTACACTTTTCCTTCTCCAAATGTAAGTTTGACCTGTCACCTTTAAGTTTCTGATGTTATTTTTTCTGCATACAGTCATCATCCCCCAACCTTTATTAAGACTGTAGTCAAATCCTACCTTCTCTACAAGGCATTCATTAATCCTTCTCCTGCGCTTGCTTTGAGATGCTAATATAGCTGACTTTCTATGATTAAATATGACTCTACCACTTTGCCATGAGTCCATACAGGCCATACAATCCAAGTTACTTTTACTCATTTGCAGTATTATTTGATTCTTACCCTTCTAGAACCAGGTTCTAAAGACATTTTTTGAACTGAATTGAGATGAGTTGAAGATAACTGTTTATTTAATTTTAAGTATGTAGGGCTGAAAATATGTGGCCACTGGCCTCTACCAGCAATAGAGCTAGACAAAAATAAGCCATTAAATGAACTATAATTAAATTTAAAAAACTATAACTCTCCAAGACTTTGTTCCTAAAGTATAATTTGTAACTAAGAAAGTTTGAGGACTTGAGGGAAGTTTAGTTCATAATTATATTCCTTAACAGTATTATTGACTCCATTGTATCGAGAATCATACTAAATGCTATATACACAGGAGTGAGAAAATGGACGTTCCCAACAACCAGAATCTCTTAATTTAGTGGAGTAAAAAAGTAAATAATTATAATCCAGTGTTATGACAAAGTACAAGGAGTTGAGATGTCCTATAGGGAAATGAAGGCTTCTAAGAACTGTCTAAGAAATGATGCAAAGAATGATGGAAATTAGCCAGCAGACAAAGCGACAAAAGGACAAGGCAAGAGTAGACACAGTTGCAGAACTACTGAAAAGCAGGAGCAGCATGGGAGCTGTCAGAGGATAAATCCACTCTAATTTTATTCCCTTCAGCAGCTACCAAAGGGTTTTTTTGAGTTCAACTAAACATTTAAATTTACAACACTAGCACACACCACTAAGAAGGACACAACAGGAACTGCAGCTTACTGGCAACCTAGTACCAAGCATTCCTCATCAATGTGGACACCTGCAGTATTTCTTACAGCAATTCACATAGCTCTCCAGAAGCTATTTTCTCCCCTGTGTAACAACTCAAAAGCCAAGAGACAGGATCCACATAAAATGAATATAGAAGATTCCCCAGATGGAAAGCCTCGTAGTTGACAAGAGCCACTCTCTTACAACAACTCCATACTTTCCAGTGACCACACAAAGAATATACCAGAAATAAGTCACCACACTCAGAGAAGCCCAATGTTACTTTGCCAATCAAGGGTAATGTTTCCATAAGGAAGATCATCTAGAAATAGACTCCATGTTTTAACATAGCCAGACAGTTAACTGGTGGTTATAATTCCACACAGAAGGGGAAAGAGCTTTGTAATCCTCTGCCCACACTCCCTCTGTGATTAGTCCTGGATGGCCCAGTGATCCAGGTAGTGGACATAGCATACAGAAGCCTGTGGGAAAGAACAAATGGTACATCTGGTGTCTAAAAGAAAGTTCATAATGACTGGAGCATATTGGGGTTGGAGGAGAGTAAAAGATGCTGGAACTGGCAAAAGAATAGCCACAAGGCAGCAACAGAGAGTATATTTTGCAGGACTATAGTTTAATGTAGAAACACTAAAAGGTTTAAAGCATGGGAATAATTTAATCATATTTATACTTTAAAAGGTTATCTATGGCCTCTCTATGGACAGTAGTTTGGAAGAGTATCAGAAAGCCTAATACCTTATGTTTGACCCAACAAATCCACCCCTACCCTGTTTGCTTCCCCAGGGGCTGATCTGAATGCACTACAACAAAGGATTCACTACCTCGTGGCTTCCTGTTAGATTCAACCTAAAAAGAGATCCAAGGGAAGATAGAGGCCAGAGTATTCATTCTCCTAAATTCTTTCCTCCAAAGTTTCCTGAGGTGCGCTCTGCTCCTTGACCAGGTGCCCCTGCTCTATGTGGTTGTCTCTGAATAGCTCACTCTCACCTGGGTTCTGATAACGCCTCCCCTTGAGACTAACTCCAGGTCGCTCAACTAACTTTTCTGACCTCGCTTCACATACATTTGTATACAATCCTTCTATGAAACCTTTCTAGAATTCTAATTTTCATGCTCCATCTATTTTCTACTGGATCCTGTGCTGATCACAATAAGACATTAGGTCAGACAACAAGTGAGTAGGTGTTGGTATTCTGCCCAAGATCCTCTTGTAAACATTTTCTATTTGTGCACCTCTCTGCCCCTTCAGTATGCTGCCTCTAACAAGAGAAGTTATAACTCAATTAGGATATCAGTCCTCAGACTGCAGGTAGGACAGGAAAACCAGCATAGAACATGGGTGTTTCTATCTTTCCAGAGTGGTCCTGAGACAGTGAGTGGCTGTTGCAAGAGTATGAAAGCCCAACTCCCTCACTCCATCTTAGGACCACTTCTGAGCTCCTGATTTTCTGTGTTCCTGATTTTCCCTGTGGAGTCAACTGATATCACCTGCACAGAGGATTAAGTACAAAATAAAAACGTGTGGCCACCTTCTTCAAAAAGCAGAAACAAAGTGCTATTAGAGGTACTAAAATATAGAATATTTTTTCTTCTATGATCTCTCGTCATGATGTTTTTATTTGCTATTTTATGTCATTCTAAAATTTAAAAAAGCTTAAAATTTTGAATCGTAAGCCTGTATTTCACCATTCATCTTTAGATTGTGCAATGCTTGTTTTAATACCAATATAAAAGCAATTAACTCATATGCAAAATCTCTAATTACCCAATTTGTATTTTGTAGTTTGTACATGCATATGTATTTCATTGTTATCAAAACAGTGCATACACTACACAAAAGTAACGGAAGTGTTTTTCTTTCATTTATTGATGGTCTCACATTTTATCAACTCTTACTTTGGCTTACTGAGAAGGAAGGAGTAAAAGAAAAATGAACTATGGTTTGCTTTATTTCCCACTTTCCTTCTGTGTCATTGGTTTTAGCATGAGTAGTCACTAACACAAGGAGGTAACACTAGTAAGAATAAACCTGATATTTCTTTGGTTGTTTGTGTATCTAAGAATGCCATTGACTTCTTTCTGCAGTCTCAGCAAGTGCTGTTTTAAAGGGAAATCACCTTCTAAGAGCTGTTGGCACCCTGATGTACTCATAGACTCAATCCACTTTTGTGCTTGCTTTGAGTCTTCCTGAACTCCCACTACTGCCGAGTCACCAAAATTCAATGCTCGTGGGACATTGCAAATGCTACATGTGAATGGGAAGGCAAGAAATGGCAAACACATAAATTGCATTTCTCTCATCTGCTCAGTTGCGTGCTCCATTTTCCCATCAAACTTCAATCACAAATACAAATTCAAAGATAAAGTTTAAGAATTTCAAGACATAACAGCAGAACAGTAAGCCAAGAACCCTTCTGAGTGAAGGTCCCTGTGCAATTGCAGAGGTTGCACATCCAAGTCTTATCTTCATTGGATTTTGCTGAAATCGGGCCCTTTTATTATTTCCCCCTTTCGTACTCCCTCTAGCTCCTTATTGGTTTCTCCTGGCAGTATTTCCTTAATAAATCACTGGAGAATGAGTCTCTTTGTCAAGGTCTGCTTACCAATTTAACTTAAAATGGTTTTTACCGAAAGTGTTCCTGAGAAGCAAATTTAAGATGAGATTCAGGAGATATATCACATGTTTAGCAAATAATAAAACACCATACTCCCTTTCCACCATACTGGTGATGAGTGTGATAGCTTCTGGAATTCTATGGCACTGAAATTACTAGAATATTCACCTATTTAACTGGGACAAATACAAAGAGATACCCTGGCTTGGGTAGTATCTGTCTTGATTTAGGACTATCGTGAAAATGTAGAATTGATTGCTTTTAACTAGGTGATACTAATGTCTTAAAAGAGAAAAAGGCAGGCTCAGTTGAGTTACTTACCAGCTTAATGATACGAAAATCAGAAATTCCCTCATGGTGGAATTTAAAGGGACCCTCATGTCCTAGAGCGGGAGTCAACAAACTCCAGACCTGAGGCCAAATCTGATCCCCTATAGTTTTTATAAATGCTAAGTGAAATAAGTCAGCCACAGGAAGAAAAATACTGCATGATCTCAGTTATACGTGAAATCTAAGGGGAGCAAAAGGTAAAATATGTAGACATAGAAAATAAAACAGTGGTTACCGGGGTAGGGGGAATGAAGGGAAAATGGGGAGATGTAGGTCAAAGGATTCAAATTAGCAGATGTGTAGGATGAACAAGTATAGAAATCTGATATACAACATGAGGACTATACTTAATACAATTGTATTGCATTAGGGATTTTTGTTAAATAAGTAGTTTTAGCTGCTTTTGTCACAATAATACTATGTGAGATCACAGATGTTTTTAATCTGTTAATCTTCATTATAGTAACCATATTACTGTTTATATGTATCCCATCACATCATGTTGTAAAGCTCAAATATACACAATACAATTTATTAAATAAATTATGCATTATTATTATTAGCACACAACCATGCTTATTCATTTACTATGGCTGCATTCATACTACAAGAGCAGAGTTTAATAGTCGCAACAGAGACGCCTGCAAAGCCTAAAATGTTTATTGTCTGGCCGTCTCTAGAAGAAATTTGCAAATCCCTGTCCTGGAGTCCGAGAGCAGCCTGAGCAGAAGAAAAGGCACGGGACCTGTGCTAGTCTGTTCTCACACTGCTAATAAAGACATACCTGAGACTGGGGAGTTTATAAAGGAAAGAGGTTTAACTGACTCACAGTTCCACATAGCTGGGGAGGCCTCACAAACATGGCAGAAGGCAAAGGGGGAAGCAAAGTCACATCATACATGGTGGCAAGCCAGAGCGCTTGTGCAGGGGAACTCCCATTTATAAAACTATCAGATCTTCTGAGACTGACTCACTACCACGAGAACAGTATGGGGGAAACCACCCCCATGAGTCAAGATTCAATTATCTCCACCTGGCCCTGCTCTTGACATGTGGGGATTATTACAATTCCATGTGAGATTTGGATGGAGACACAGTCAAACCATATCAGGACTTGATTGTAAAAGTAGGAGAATTTCACTGAAGGCTGAATTCATTGCCTTCACCAAAATTATGGCTCTGATAGAGAAAGACTGAAACTTGGAATAGAAACATCTGGGTAAAATGCATATAAGTTCATTCAACTGCCAGATTTTCTTATTGGCTTATTATTGAACCATATTGGCTTGCAAAAGCAGCCCACTGCTTCTTGCTGGAAGAAAGAAGCAAACCCACCTCTATCAGTGACTATGCAGAGGCATCAACAGGGCTGGTGCTAGTAGGACAATGCTTTTCCTCAAAATCGATCCACATTGCCCCTGATGGCCCCTTGTATTAGTTTCCTATGGTTGTCATAATAAAGTATCATAAACTAGGGGGCTCACATCAACAGACATTTATTCTCTTACAGTTCTGGATGCTAGAAATCCAAAACCAACGTATCTATTGGCAGGACCATCCTCCTTCCAAAGACACAAAGGAAGAATTCTTCCTTGCCTGTTCTAGCTTCTGATTGTTACTGGCAATCCTTAGCGCTCCTTGGCTTGTAGATGCATTGCTCTAATTTCTACCTCTGACTTCACATGGTCTTCTCTCCTCTGTGTCTATGTGTCTGTCTAAATTTCCCTCTTCTTATAAGGACATCAGTCATTGAATTAGTATATACCCTAAGCCAATAATCTTATTTTAACTTGATTATGTCTGCAAAGATCATGTTTTCAAATAAGGTCACATTCACAGGTTCTGGATGGACATAAAGTTTGGGGGGATATTATTCAACCCAGTCACTCTGACATCAACAATTAGGCATCCATCATTAAGCATGGCCCAAACAGAGAAATACTGATGCCAACCCTGCTGTGAAATAGAAGGTTTATACTTAGAGGGAGCTACAAATCTGATTAATATATACTGGCATCAACTGAGACAGAATGCTTGGGAGTGGATCTTGAGGGTGTAAACTGTGGCAGAGTGGGGAGGAGTTGGAATATAAAGTTGTGTAAGAGTAGGAATTGGCCAGGCATGGTGGCTCATGCCTGTAATCCCAGAACTTTGGGAGGCCAAGGTGGGCAGATCGTATGAGGCCAGGAGTTCTAAACCAACCAGGCCAACATGGCAAAACCTGTTCTCTACTAAAAACACAAAAAATTAGCCAGGCATGGTGGCACATGCTTGTAGTCCCAGTTGCTTGAGAGGCTGAGGCAAAAGAAATGCTTGAACCTGGGAGGCGGAGGTTGCAGTGAGTTGAGATCGTACCACTGCACTGCAGCCTGGGCGACAGAGCGAGACTCTGTCTCAAAAAAAAAAAAAGCAGGTTTTGTTGATGTGGGGGCACTTTTACCCTGACTAAAGATTTAATTCTCTGACAAGAGTCCCTAGAGAAAATATTAATACACTGCTGGATGGCTCTTTGAAATCTTCAAAATCTGTTACTACATGTTAAATGATACAGAAATAGCAGAACTGCCTGTGCAGAATTGAGGGAGAGATCAAGTTCAGAAAATGAGCATGCTGGAATGCATTTACTGTATAAGACCCAAGAATCCACCAGATGACCACATTCCTTAGATGGCCAGAGTACGCCGTTTACACAAGGCAAACATGAATGTGATAATGAACGAGTCATGAACAGCATTCAGACGGTCAGTTATATAGGCCAGGACTAATTATTAAAGATGCTGTTATGTAGAACTATGTTCCCTAGTATCAACGAGTATGACAGGATTCAGAATAGCAAGGCCAGATAACAGCATTTATCCACCAGAGAGAGGTAAGTTGAATTTACCACAATAGCCAGAAGATCAAATGGCAACCAGGGGCATTGACCTGCCAACACCTATGGTAATGCCTATTGACCATGCTGTTACTAGTGGCAAGACAAGTGAGTAGCCAGATTGAGATACATGATACTAATAAAAAGGGGTCCAGAGTGGATGATGTCAGCTGCCTCAATGGAAATTTATAATCAGTTGTCTAGTTTCCAGACATCATCCAGTTCTTTTTTTTTTCCCTTTCTTTTCTTTTTTTTTTTTAATAGAGACAGGATCTCACTATATCACCCATGCTGGTCTCAAACTCCTGAGCTCAAGCTATCCTCCCTCCTCAGCCTCCTAAAGTACTGGGATTACAGAAAAGAGCCACTGTACCTGGCCTTTGACATGAGCCAGCTCTCACACCCAGATATATCAATCGAACATGTTTCTCCTTGTAGAATGACCCTGCAACTCCTCAGCAAGTAGATATAGCTGTTTTGTTTGTTTTTGAGACAGGGTCTCATTCTGTCACCCAGGCTGTTAGTGCAGTGGTGCAATCACAGCTCATTGCAGCCTTGAACTTCTGGGCTCAGGCAATTCTCCCACCCCAGCCTTCCAAGTAGCTGGATAGATATACACCACCAAGACCACCTAATTTATTTATTTATTGGAGATATGGGGTTTCCTTATGTTGCACAAGCTGATCTCAAACTCCTGATCTCAAGCAAGCAATCCTCCCTCCTCAGCCTCCCAAAGTGCTGGGATTGCAGGTATATGTAGTTTGGATTAACTCTTTCCTTTCCTAAAAGGACCTATGGGCATTTGCTTGTGTAGTAATACACTAGATAAAGAAAAATACTCAGTTCTTTGAGGATTGTTGGATACAGACTCCAACTGATGCTGATATCCAGAAACCCAGAGCACCACCATAGCCCATTATTACAGTAAAGGTAGAGGGAAGACATGTGACAAATGAAGTCCTTCCACACGGTTATCTCACTGTGGATACAGTATATCCATGGACCTACCAGTTGCCATCTTCTGAGTTCCTAAATGCACAACTGGAATGAATATACTTAGCAGGTACCAGGACCCTCACGTTGATTCCTTGACATATGGAGTAAAAATGTCCACAGAAAACTCAAGAGGAAGCCCCTGAAATATCCCGTTCATCAGAGTTATTCAAACTAATGAGTTCCATATCCTGTTTGGAATGTCAGAGGTTAGTTTTACCCCTAAAGAATTAATGAGGCAGGGGTGTTGGTTCCCACTCTATCACCATTTAATTCACCAAGTAGAATCTGCAAAAAACAAAAGCATATTAGTGAAGCATGGTGGACTGTCCAAGCAGTATCCACAATCACAGCTGTTATTCTGGGTGTGGTGTCTTTACTAAAACAGACCAACTAAGCCTCCAGTTCATGGTATGTGAATTTTGATTTGGGTGCATACGTAATTTTCAGTATTCTTCATGAAAGCATCTGAGGTAGTTTACATCCATCTAGGATGGGCAGCAGTATATATTCACAGTCTTGCTCCAGAGATATGCTAACTTGCCTGCTCTCTGTCATGATAAATCTAAAGACAACTGGCTCATTTGAACATTCCACCATATTGGAATGATGACACTAAGTTAATAGACCTAATAAGTGAAAAAGTACTCTGGACAGTCAGCTAAGAGGGTGAAAGGTAACCAGTGACTGGAATATTGGTGAAGTTTTAAGAGTCCAGTGGTTTAGGAAAAGCCAATATCTCTTGCAAGGTAAAGAGTTACTGCACCTTGCACTTCCATTCCTAAATGAATAAAATGAATGAATAAAGCAGAATTTGCTAGACTTCTTTTGGTTTTAAAGGCAGTACATACTACACTTGGGAGTTTGGTTCTGACTCATATACGGTTCTTACCTAAAAAGTTCCCAGTTTTCAGTGGACCCCAGCCTAAGGCAAAGAAAAGTACTCCATAGCTGAGTCCAACTACTCTCTTCAGAATTCTGAGACTTCCTAGTGATAACAGAGCAATACATATGTTATATGCTTTTTCTTTTCCCAAAGAGTAGAAAACAAACCCTCTATTGTTTTCTATTCAAAACCCTCAAATATTCCATTAACAGCAAGTGCATAATCCATAGTGATCAATGGACTCATCTCCACCCTGGCTTCATCACATTACAGGCTTCTGACAGCAAGCAATTTTAGAAGGGACCAAGGTCAGTAATGAAAATGAAGAGTTGAGTACATGACTGACTTTGTTACATAAAAGAGAATTTTTTTAAAATGAGAAAAAGAGAAAAATGTCTTCATTACAAATGCAAATATAAAGGGATCAAGTTACTTTCTACCTTTTTTCCTCATTGTTTATGACTGCTCCCATCTATTAATGTAAAAGAGTAGCATATTCTTCAAAGATTTTTCAAGGTATTTAAATTCTAAAAAATGTTTAGTGTTTAAAATCAAGTGCTTTCAAGTAAAGAATATAATAAAATGTGATCTACATATTACATAAATCAAAACATGGCTTAATAAAAAATCCACATTCATATAGTTAATTTCCCATTGGCAAAGCATTTTCACATATATAATCAATGAT